>NC_081825.1:177606269-178268769 GCF_030867095.1 Alligator mississippiensis
GGAGGGAGGGTGTGGGAGTCTGCATGTATGGCAGTGTGAGGGGGGTGTGGGTGCATGTGTATGGCAGTGCGAGGGGGACTTGCTCTATGAATGCGCTCTCTCTCTCTCCCTCTCCCTCTCTGCACACACACACACAACACACACACTCTCTCTTTCTCTCTCTGTGTCCCTCCCTCATTGCTCTCTCTGTCTCTCTCCTCCCCTCATTGCATGCACGCACACACACACACACACCCTCCCGTTCCTGGTACTGTTGTAAGCCCCGTGCTTCCATGGCCCGGCAATGCAGCTCGGGACCATATGGTGCTGGAAGCCGGCAGGCGTGTAGGGAAGCAGTGAAATCCACGGCAGGTAGAGGCTTCTGGTTGTGGGAGGGGGCTTGGGACTGGGCCAGCCTTGTTCCTGGCTCCTGCCAGCTCCCCTGGGTCTTACTGCCCTGGCTCCTGTCATCTTTGACAGGCAGCCAGAAGCAGATAAATATTAATTTTCTAAATTTTTTAGGGGCCCCCAGGCCAGATAGAATGGTCTGGTGGGCCAGATTTGGCCCACAGGCTGTTTTTTGTCCACCCCTGAGCTAGACTGTTCTCAGTGGTGGACGGTGATAGAATGAGGAGCAATGGTCTCAAGTTGCAGTAAGGGAAGTTTAGGTTAAATACTAGGAAAAGCTTTCTCACCAGGAGGGCAGTAAAGCACTACAACAGGATACCCAGAGAGTTGGTGGCATCTCCATTCTTGGAGGTTTTTAAGACCCAGCTAGACAAAGCCTTGGCTGGGATAATCTAGTTTTGAGCTGGGGGTTGGACTAGATGACTTCCTGAGGTCCCTTCCAACCCTCATTTTCTATCATTCTGTGACCCAGGGAGCCCATGACAGATTAAGAATGACAATCCAGATCTCTTGGGTCTCCTGAGTGCTGTGCCCTTCAAGTGGACCTTAGATTGGCCCTTCTCTTTGTATATAGAGCTTGGCACATAGGGCTCAGTTCAGGCCTTGGGGCCAGAAGTCATCAGACTGCACTGCTGTTGCCTGTTGAGCGCTACCCCAGACATGGGTCTACCCAATGGGCTCTAAGCCAGCAGGGGAGAGTAGGATGGCACCCCAAACTAGAACTTGAGATATGGCACTGACCTGGTGGCATTTACATTTGCAGGTGGCTGGGGCATTGGCAGAGGCAGGTGCCAGCTTGGATGAGATCGTCAGCAGGGTGACAGCTGCTGCGAGAGCCATGGGTGTGTGCATGGGCCCTGTTTCTTTGGCACAGGCTAGGGGGTGCCACCTCCTCCCATGACATCCCAAGAGCCACCTGATGGGGGTAAGGGGCATATGGCAGGGATATACCAGCCCCCTGGCATGAACAATTTCCTGTGTGGATCAGCAGGTTGGTCAGGAGATGCTGTTCTCAAACTTCAGTGGTGCCCCTGGCTTACACAGCACTACTCCATGGGTTGGCAGGATGGCTGGCAGCACCAGGCTCTGGCAGGGCACTTCTGCCTGCTGTCTTCTGGAGGAGATGTGAAGAATTGAGAAGTGGGGATGATTGGTGCACTGGAAACCACAGCTCTCACTGAAGCCTAAGGTGGTTGCAGCAGGACAAGCCTCAAACAGCTGCTCCCCATCTTGCCTTTGTGCCTACCTCTGGGCATCCAGAGACCTGGGGGGTCAGGTGCTGTCTCCGACCTCATACAGCCTTTGATCTCAGGCCGCCTCAAGTGCCAGCTTGGGATGGGCTTTATCATGGGGACCCACACAAAGATTCTCATGCTTGTTTCACTACATACAGTCCAGGGTGCAAACAACCTGCCTGGATATGGTTCCCCCCAGAAGGAAAAGGCTATGTACCCCATTCCATGCCCTGCTATGTCTCTGGTCTCAGCAGCTGCTTAGAGCAGGGTGAGCTCCTAGGGCCCATTCTGCTCTAGTTCCTGTAGCCTGGTTACCACCCCTGCCCAAAAGGAGGACATAATTCTTTCACTCCCTTCATACAGGCACTTTGGGCGTGAGCCTGTCCCCCTGCAGTGTTCCTGGTTCCCAGCCTACCTTTCAACTGGCACCTGATGAGCTGGAGCTGGGCCTGGGTAAGGAGATGCCTCTGCAGACAGAAGTCTGTCTGTCTGTCTCTTTCTGTCTGTCACCTATAGAAAGGCTCATTTGACTGGAGTCTGACTTGAGTTTGGCATGTGCCTGTCTGCCTTTATCTCCCTCCAGCCCACCTGCTTTTGGGGTTGAGGGCTGGGTTCCTTCTACCAGAAGGCATCTGGACGCCCCTCATCCACACAACTGAGGTAGTCATGTCTCTGGCACCAAACAATCTTCAAGTCCTGCTAGCTGCCAGCCTGGACAGCTCTGAAACATGCAGCTGCTGTGTGTAGGGCTCCAGTATTGCTAAGCCCTACTGCTACTCATGGAGCCCAGATAATGCCTCCCAACCAAGCAGCTTTACCCTTGTTCCCATGGTGCTGACTCAGTGTCTGGTGGAGGGGTGGGAGGGGGGGTGGTCAGGCAGTTGATCCATGGATTTGCTGATGGCTTCTTTTCTCTGCAGGGATTCATGGTGAGGCGGGTGTGCGCAGGATGAAGGTAGGTGGCTCTCCCCTTCTGCCTGCCCATGAGGACGTGTCTGCCCAGCTCATGTCTGCCCCCTCCCCTCTGACAGGTGGCATCGGCTGATGAGATTGTGGAGATAATGCTTAATCACATGACAAACCCTTCCAACGCTTCCCATGTGCCTTTGGACTCTGGTTAGTAACCATATGCCTCCACAACCCATTCCCCCCACCACGCCTCACCCTCAGCCTCCAGTCTGGGCATCCCTTCCTCAAGATGGGACTCTGGTGTCTCACCCCTCTCCTCTGCCACTCAGGTGTCTCTGTGGTCCTTGTGGTAAATAACCTGGGTGGCCTGTCCTGTCTGGAGCTAGGTGTGGTGGCCGGCTCAGCTGTGCACTGTCTGGGTGAGTGCCATGCCAAACCCCAAGCAGGGAACACAGTGGGATGGATCAGGGAGCTGAATGGACAGGGATGGGCAAGGGACTGTTGGGAGACTTAAGGTCTCCAATGATTCTCAACGGGGTGGTAGAGCCTGGACACAGTCCTCTTCCATACACAGCTGAGATCAACCCACCCCTCACTATCCCGCCTTTCTCCCCAACCCTGGGTCTTTGGATCAACCTCCTAATCCCTTCCATGATTTGCCCTGTCCTGGGCTGACCTTCACCCATTGCCCCTGAGCGGTCTTAGTTTCTCCTCTGCTTCCTGCCCCCCTCATGGTCTCCCCTCAATCCCATACTGCAGAAAGCAGAGGTGTTCGCATTGCCCGAGCCCTGGTTGGCTCCTTCATGACTGCACTGGAGATGGCTGGCGTCTCCCTCACCCTACTGCTGGTGGATGACAAGCTCTTGAGACTGATTGGTGAGTCTCTGGGACCTCAATTTCCCATGTGATGAAATGTACTCTGTCCAAGTTTGCAGATGACACAAAGCTATGGGGAGATGTGGACACGCCGGAGGGCAGGGAACAGCTGCAGGCAGACCTGGACAGGTTGGACAAGTGGGCAGAAAACAACAAAATGCAGATCAAAAAGGAGAAATGCAAAGTGCTGTACCTAGGGAGGAAAAATGTCCAGCACACCTACAGCCTAGGGAATGACCTGCTGGGTGGCACGGAAGTGGAAAGCCTGCTAGTGGACTCCAAGATGAACATGAGTCGGCAGTGTGACGAAGCCATCAAAAAAGCCAATGGCACTTTATCGTGCATCAGCAGATGCATGACGAATAGGTCCAAGGAGGTGATACTTCCCCTCTATCGGGCGCTGGTCAGACCGCAGTTGGAGTACTGCGTGCAATTCTGGGCGCCACACTTCAAGAAGGATGCGGATAACCTGGAGAGGGTCCAGAGAAGGGCCACTCGTATGGTTAAGGGCCTGCAGACCAAGCCCTACGAGGAGAGACTAGAGAAACTGGACCTTTTCAGCCTCCACAAGAGAAGGTTGAGAGGCGACCTTGTGGCTGCCTATAAGTTCATCACGGGGGCACAGAAGGGAATTGGTGAGTATTCACCAAGGTGCCCCCGGGGGTTACAAGAAACAATGGCCACAAGCTAGCAGAGAGCAGATTTAGATTGGACATTAGGAAGAACTTCTTCACAGTTCGAGTGGCCAAGGTCTGGAACGGGCTCCCAAGGGAGGTGGTGCTCTCCCCTACCCTGGGGGTCTTCAAGAGGAGGTTAGATGAGTATCTAGCTGGGGTCATCTAGACCCAGCACTCTTTCCTGCTTATGCAGGGGGTCGGACTCGATGATCTATTGAGGTCCCTTCCGACCCTAACATCTATGAATCTATGGCCTTGAGGCAGAGGAAAGGGCTGGACTTGGGTACCTGTGGGGAGGGACTCCCTGGCACTGACTTTGCCTTGGATAAAGTGAGGTTTCCACTGGCCTCAGGGCTGATTGGAGAGGAGCAAAGGATCCATTTTCACCCCATGAGCTGGCCCACAGGAATTGAAAGATGGCCTTTAGGTTGGGAGAGCCAGAGGGTGCTTCTCAGTGGCACCTCACTGGCAGGGTGGCTTCTTCCACATGGTGCTTTGTCCCCTCTAGACCCTGCTCTTGTTGCCTGTTGTGGTGGGATACCTGGGGAGTTGGTTGTCTACCTGGAGCTGGTCCAGCAAAAGGCAGATAGTGGCAGGGGGAAGACCTGCAGCCCTGTGTTCCCTGGCCTGACCAGGCTAATACCCTGCCCTGCCCTACACCATTGAGTGGGGGGTGGGGCAGGTGGTGGTGACGTGGGCTCTGCCTGTCAGTCTGACTTGGCCATCTTTCTGCTCCCTAGATGCGGAGACCACTGCTGTAGCCTGGCCCAACCTAGCCAAAGCATCTGTGACAGGTCGGAGCCGAGAGCTGGCAGCACCCAAGGGAGGATCTGAGTCAGAGGAGCCTGCCTCAGGCACCGGTATGGGGTGAGGCCCATGCTGCCTGCTATGACTAAATGGGGCCTGACTTGGGCTCTGGATCACCTGCCTACAGATGGCAGAGTAGGCACACACAGCACCATGACAGACCGGGCCAGAGACACTGAGCAGTGCTGGGGTTCCTTCATTTGAGAAGGAGCAGAGGCCCCGGGGGTCACAGTCCGGGACAAACCTACCAAACTCCTGAGTTCTGCTGCTAGCTAGCTCTACTAGGGGATGAGATCTAGTGAGTTAGAGTAGGGGAGGCTGGAAACCAAGACTCCTGGGAATCTCTGTTCAGCTCTGGGAAGGGGTGGTGTCTGGAGGCTGGGAGCTAGGGATCCCTGAACCGTGTTCACATTGAAGCTGCTGAATCTCAGCTTTGTTTTAGGCAAGTTAGTGCCCTGTGTCTCTTTCCTCTCCAGAGGGTGGAGTGAGTCTGGTTCCCTACAACCAGCTAAGGAGCAGGGAACCTTTGTGTCTGTAGCATGCTGCCTGATCCAGGGGCAGAAAGGGGTGGAAAGGGGTTTGGGGGAGCCTACCATCTAATCAGCCCCTTGCCTCCTGTGCCCATCAGCACCATCCTGCCAGCATACACACCTGGTCCTGGAGCGGGTGTGTGACGTCCTTCTGGGCATGCAGGAGAAACTCAATGAGCTGGACCGCGCAGCAGGGGATGGGGACTGCGGGAACACACATGCCAGAGCTGCCATAGGTCAGTGCCAAGGTCCAGGGACCAAAAACTCCCCTCTATCCCAGTCCAAAACAGCTGGGGTTGGAGGGAAGCCAAAACCAGAGGACAGGAAGCCAAGCGGGTGGGGGGAGGGCGGGGGGCGGCTATGCTGTGCCTCTGACAGCCTGCAGGAAGCAGCCTTCCCCTACGAGTATAAAGAGGCCAGAAGGAGCCTCAGGGAAGGGCATGAATGTCCCCCACCACAATCACTGGTTCTGATCTGGCTGAATCTGGAATGGCCTGACCCTTTAGGAGTGGAGACGGGGTCTCCACAGCCACAACCCAGAGCTGGGACCCCTTGGCAGGGAGACCAATGGCCCTGCATGTCCTGGGAACTGATTTCCCCGCTTACCCTGTGGGGGCCTGTGCAGTCCAGGACTGAGGCACTAAGCCTGGGTGTGGGGAAGGGGAGCCTGCCTTGGTTTTGCCTGTGCTGAGTGTCTGGACTCCCATTTGCTTGTCCACTGTAATGTCACCTCCAGAAACCTGTTGTTTCAGCCCCATGAGGTAGGGATTTTCAGTTGCTTCTCCTCACCTACCTTGCCCAAAGAACAGAGGTCCTGGGGCAGGCACCTATTCTTCACTCCCCCCCTCTCCCCACAGCTAAGCCAAGGCTAGCTCCCCTGATGCCTTTGGTTACTAGAACATAAGAACACAGGACTGGAACTGGTCTCCTGGGTCATGGACTCCAGTCTCTGCATTTATCCCAGGATCCCCCAAATCACCACTTTGACCCCCACTCTCTTCCTGTCCACATACAGACACAATTAGAAGGGACAAACCCAAAACACCAGCAACACTTTACAACATGCCTCAGGGAGATGAGGGCACGGCCAGTAGCCTGTGACTACAATGGCAGAAAACAATTTAGTTGAGATATGCTCAAAAAATCCTAGGAAGAGGATTATACCCTACAGTTCAGAGGAAGGCACCCACAGTCCATACCACAATATAGTGCCCCCCCCAAGGGAAAAGCAAAGCCCTCTAGCCAGGAACCTCTGGGTTTCTAGTACCAGCAGGAAGATCAGCACCCCCCCAGTCCAAAGGCCCCAGCCTGAGCTCTGGCCAGTATCCCAGTGCTTTAGAGGAAGGTGGGGGAAAAAACTCCAGAAGCCAGGAACATTGCTATGGGGAGAAAAATTCCTTCCTGGCCCAAACTGGTGACCAGCAAAACAAGGCCTAGGATTACCAGACACCATCCAGACTACAAGAGAGATCTATCTTTATGCCCCAGTCTGGGGAATGCAAACATGTGACTCCACACCCCATAAACATACTTGTAAAGAGCAACCATATCCCCTTTCGGTCAGACATGGAGACACAGGGAGGCCATTTGGTATCCCTGGCCTCAGAAGCCCTTGCCCTCATTCAATAGCGGGGGGGCTCCAGCTGGTGCTTGGCTGGCTGTCACTGACCCCAAAGGCTAGGCCTATCCTCTCTCATTGGTGCTCCCATGTCTGTTCAGCTATACAGGAATGGTTGAATGCAAGGCCTCCACCTGCCCAACCATCCCAGCTCCTCTCTGTCCTGGCCAGGCTGCTGCTGGAGAAGATGGGGGGCTCCTCAGGGGTGGTGAGTGCTGTTGGGGGAAGCTTAACTCTGCTGAGCCAATTCTGGCATTCTTTGACTCAGTGCTGGAGGGAGGCAAGCTGTGTGGGGAGAAGGTGGGTGTGTTCTCATTGACGCGGGGGATACGAGCCGTGTGGAGGGGCTAAGAGAATGGGGAGGTATGAACCCTCTGAGGTGAGGGGATGGGGAACCTATCAGTGATTCATAAAGTCCTGCAAGGGGTGGGAAGGATGGTGAGGTTTGAGCTCTATTCAGTGCATCACAGTTTCCCCTTCCCCCCGAGGGGGTGGGGAGTCCCTGTGGGGTGGGTCGCATTGCCTCAGCTGGGGGTTGGTGAGCTCTGGGATGGGGTATGAGTCCATCATCCCACAGCAGGCAGCACTGCTGATCATCAGCTTCATGTTTTTCTTGCAGCTGTATGGGCTGTTCCTTACAGCAGCTGCACGGCCACTGCAGAATTGCAGCAACCTTCCAGCCTGGGCTGATGCCATGGACACAGGCATTGAAGCCATGCAGCAGTGAGTAGGGCTCCTGTGTTGGGGTGGGGCAGGTGGGTTAAGTGGTTCCTAGGGACCTTTAGTCAGTGAGTAGGCCTGTGGGGGATAGAGGTGTCACCCTTACTATAGCAGGTCTTTGGTATGCCCCATGCTAACTTCTGAGTCCTTTGTTTTCTGTACCAGGTATGGAGGAGCTGCGCCTGGGGACAGGACCATGGTGAGTGACCTGCCCCTACCCCTGCTCTTGTAGGCAAGCAGTTTGGCTGGGACGGGGTGGAGCTCGAGAGAGACCTGGTCAGATTTTGGGCCCGCTCCCACCCCAGGCTGCTTGGAGGACAGGGAACACCATTCATTCTCAATGGGTTTGTCCCTGGCTCAGACAGGGAGTGCAGCCCCCCTCCCCACACTGTCCCTGCTGCTTGTCCCTCAGCCCAGGGGCCCTGCTGCACCTGCCCTCACTGCTGCTCTGGTTTGTTCCATGCAGCTGGATTCACTATGTGCTGCTGCAGGGGAGCTGCATGCTTTGCGAGCCCCTGGTGCCGACCTGTTCCAGGTGCTGGCCAAGGCTGTCCAGGTAAGAGAGTATTCACGTTATAATGAGCCTCCAGTGAGACTGGGGCAGGAGCTGGCCAAAGGGCGGGGGGAGGAGATAGCAGCTTTTGGGGCTACAGCATGTTTTTTGTATCCCCTACAGGGGTCAAGTATGGCATTGTTTTGCCAGCTAGGCTTCAGCCTGCTGGCCTGCTTGGGGCATGGTGGGCACACTCAGGAGAGACTGAAGGAAATAGTGTGGGTGACTTAGTGAGTAAGAGCTAAGTACAGATCCAGCCAGGGGGCACTGTGCCACCCAGCTTTGGAGGCGTGAATCATGCCCTCACTGCATCTGTGCATGAAAAAACTCATTACGTTTTCTGCAAAAGAAAGAATCGAGGAGGATCCACAGAGATGGAGGATTTAGGTCTGGGTTAGTGCTGGGTAGCAGGTTGGGAAAGGTTGGCAGAGCTGTAGAGGGTAGTCCCACACTGTGTTAGTATGGGTGGGTTGCAGGTTAGAGGTGAGGGGGGCTGGAGGGGCTGTGGAGGGAGGCACTCCCAACATGGCTCCTGGCTGTGTGTACCACAGTGCAGCTGGCAGGGCACAGAACTCCACAGCCCCTACGCTTAGAGACAGGGTCAAGACACCTCATGCACAACCCCCCTCTCCCTGCTCTTTCTGCAGAGTGCAGAGGCTGCAGCAGAAGCCACTAAGAATATGGAGGCAGGTGCCGGCAGGGCCAGTTACATCAGCTCAGCCAAGCTACTGCAGCCGGACCCTGGGGCTGTAGCAGTTTCAGCTGTGCTCCGTGCTGTGTTGGAGGGGCTGCAGAGCCAGAGTGTGTAACTTTGCCCCACCTGACTCCTTTCCCTTAATCCCAGGACCCCTGGGTACCCATCCCCTTGCCACATGGTGGAAGAACCCTGGCTGCAATAAAGATCCCTGCCTCCAGAGGCAATGGCATGCTCCTTTCTTTGGCTACCCTCTAGCTCAGAATGGCTGCTCCAGCAGGCTCCTGGTTCAGAGCCATCCCTGCTTTTATTTCATCCTGCTTTAGCTGCTTCACCAGTCTCAGCAGGTCCCTGGAAAGGTGTGGGGCCCTGGTCACTGTGGCACTGACAGCTGATGAATTGGGGTGTTGAGCGCTAATTCCACTCATGGGGAAGCTTGCTGAGGCAAAACCTCTGTATTTGCTTGGCTTCATCCTGCAGTTCTAGGCACTGAGGGTATCAAGCCAAAGCAGACATAATACCCAGGCTTGATCCCCACCACCAAATCTTGTCTCATTCTCACTCTGATTCCAACAAGGCACCTTTTATTAAGCACAGTCTTCAAGCCAGAAAAAGCTGCAGTCCCTCAAAGCAGTCACCTGATCACATCCCAGCACCTATTCATAAGGTAATGAAAATCCCTAAGCTCTCACCCAGTGAGAGACAGAGAACCAAAGGAAAAATCATGAGACACATGAATTCCCCTAGGAATAAAAAATATGCTTCAACCATGCAAGGGAGTGAATGGAGATGGAATTTTATCTCCTTGTACCTGTCAACCAGTCCTCTCCTTGCAGGCTGGGTAAGTGCTCAGCTGATACTATAACAGCCCTCTAGACTTTCTCTAGTTCCCATCAGCCTTAGTGCTCAAACCCAGCAATACCAGTTTGCACTCAGTTTCTCTGCCTGCAAAAGCAGTCAGGGACTGAACAGATTCAACTCCTGTCTTGTCTACACTTGATTTCTGCAGCCCAAGGCAACTGCCTGGTCAGAAGTCCAATTTATAGCTTTGTCAGGAAGCGCTGAGTTGGCAAAAGGGGACCAGGCTACAGGAGTGTATTCACGACCAGAGTTTTTGCAGGAATTTACTAAATTTACATTTATTATTTAATATTGCCCAAGAGTTGAAACAGAACAGTGCAGCAAGGTCAAAAGAAGATGTGTCCCCAACATTTCATTGGATGAAAATATGATTCTGAGGTCATATTTTTGTCCCAATTTGGGACAAAAATGCTGAAATCTTGGGATTTTCCCTGGGAAACAGAAACTTGGCATTTCCACCAGCTATGGCTCAGAGGCTAATTGCACCTCTGCAAATATTGCTTAAGCCTCCAGCTACTGGCATACCCCCTGGCATCAGGATCAAGCTGCTGCTGTTTGATGAATGCATTTCATTTTCCATCTAGTCCTGGAGTGCTCCCACCTCTAGCTAAGTCCCAGGTTCCTCCCTTTGCTGTTAGCTTAAGCCATATTTGCTCTTGGCTTGGCATTTCACTCCTCTCCCACTGCTGCCTCTCCCTGCAGATTCTCCCCAGGCACCTCCCACCCTCTGCAGGGGCAGGAGCAAGCTTTCCAAGAAGGGGAACCTTTAGCCACAGCTGCAGAGGGCTGGAAAGGCCAAGGAGCTGCCAACCCATAGCCCATTCCAGAACAATGAATTACAGGGAAATGTGCACACACACATCGGAGCCCACCATGCTCCTCATCCAGCACCCCAGAGAAGGGACAGACCCCTCCCTGCCACTGGGGGGGTAGGGAAGAGGGAACTGCTACCTGAGCCTCAACTAGGTGAACAATAATACATTCACCTGATCTACTACAGACTCCCTGCATGATAAGCCCCAATCTGTCCAGTGCCTGAAACAGACAGTCTGGCTCCCAGCTCCCATACTGCTGGACTTCCTTAAGAGCTTGCGACAGGTGCCACCACCAAACGCATGGAAACTATGAGTCCAATTTCACTACCCTATTGCTGTTCAGCTGATTTCCAGTCTACTCTAACTCTTTCCTAATACCCATGGCCAATGCCTGCAAGACACCAGAAGCCCCCAAAAGCTGGAGTGACTGGATAAAGTATCACATTTACTTATAATCCTCAGGCAGAACACGCTGACTGGGGAGAGAACCATCCTCCAGCCCGCAAGCCTGGGAAGCAGGCCTGGGCAGTGACAGGGAAGTCTTGGCTTTCTTCCCCACTGCCTCTACAGCTGGACAGAGGCCAGCTAAAGTAGGGACCTGAGAAAGAGTAGGCATGGCAAAGAGGAAGGGCTGGGCCAAAGTGTGGTGCAGCCTAAGTCATGAGCTCAGAGCCACAAGGCCTGGTTTGTCCCCACACAGGATTTCACAATGACAGCAGCACTTTGGTGAGGGAACTGAGGGGGGAGGAGGGGAGCATGAACAGCTGGTGTGGAACAAGTCCAGCAGGAAAACACCTCTATTCATCCTCACAGGGCTGAGAGCTTGGAGATTGCTGGCATGACAGCAGTAGGGCCAGGGTGGGAGGGGAAGGCAGAGGGAAAGTGCTTGGCACAAGAGGGCTGAAAGCTGGGGAACAGGACATGGGGGTTACAGGAACTGTGATCTAGCCCCAGCCAGACTCTCCAGTGCCCCCAGCTGTGCAGCACAGACTTCAGGGTGACTGCCATCAGGCTGCCTGCCCATTGCAGCCAGCTGTGTATACAGACCCACAACTTCCTTTTCTGAGGTGGCTCAGCAGCCGCTTCCTGCCACAAAGGTGCCTCCCCCGCAGCAAGCTGGGACAGAGCTCAGAGGCTGACCTTGTGGAGTGAGGCCTGGGAGGGAAGTGGTAGCAGCTGGGGGGAGAAGGGAAGAATGGCAGTCATTGCCCCCCATCCAACTCATTCCAGGTCTGTTTGGTTCAAGAAGCCTTCACTTCCACATATGGTTATATCCAACCTAGAGGACAGAGACTGATAACAAGGATGTAGGAGACCGGAAGCAGCTCAGCTTGGAAAGCAGAGGCCAGGATTCTTGGCCAATGTCCAGGATGCTCTGCCAGTGCCCCAGAGGTTTGCCCTGTAGCACTGTCCGGCTGGAGGTGGGGTGAGAAGTGGTCAAGACAGAGTTTCCTTCAATCACAGAAGCAACTCTCCCAGAATTTCACAGGGAGAAGCCCAGGCGAGGGAGCTGGGGACATGGGTAGCAGCATGTAAGGGAAGCTGGTCAGTTGAGAGCAGACTGTTGCTGCTGCAGGGTCACCCAGGCTGTGGCAGCCAAGAACCTAGCACTGGCTTGCTATCCATCCAACCACCTCAGGGAAAAAACATGGTAGACTCAACACTCTCCTTCCAGAAGATCTAGTGCCCAGAGTCTGCCAAGACCCCTTTGTCACCGGAGGCAACGGCAGGAGGGGCTAACTAGCCCAAGGATACTTGCCAGACCCCAAAGGAGGCTGAGAGGTGGGAGCCCAAAGCAGAGCAAGAGCAGGGGCATTTGGGACAGATAAGGCCTTTTCCCTGTGGCTCCAGACAAGTCAGTGCCAACAGCAGCAAGTGAGGCACAGAGCTGCCACTGAAGTGAGGAGTTAGTTGCCCTGGGTTGATGCAACAGTAGCAGCCCCTCCTCCTTTAAATGGCTGCTTCATTTATCTTCCTCTGGCAGAGGCTGTGGAGAGACAGACCATAAATAAGGCACACCCCACCCTCTTCTGCAGCTCCCACTCAGCACCACAGCCCACTTCCCTGCCCTCACCACTATGACTGAACCTCCAGTGGCAACAGCCTCTCTGACAGGTTCCTCCTTTGAGCCCAGGCCCTTGACCCATTGGCCCTGCCCCTCAGTCCTCACTACACAGGACCCCCATGGCTTCTCTCTGGCCAGGTCCAATCCTATTTATCAACTGGGACTTGCTGTCCTACTGCCATGAAGCTGGAAGTGCCCGGAAACTCATGGGGAGGTGGAACAGCATCCAGTGTCCTGTTGCCCTGGCAGTGGATTGAGCTGTTGCAGCTCCTGAAGACTCCCACAGGGAAAGAGAGCATGTGGTAGCCTGTTGCCTCCCAGTGGATCTCAAGATCTTGTGTAGGAGAAAGATGCTGGTGCTGCCCAGCTCCTGGCCCATGCCCAGTGCAGTACAGCTTTACTGTTCAGTCCTAGAGGTCTGTCACTCAAGTTCTTTCAGAGCTCATGGCCAGCCAACCCACCTCTGCCTTCAGGAGACTTCCCCAGGGTCAGCTTCTCATCTCAGCCTCACTTCACCCCACAGCAGTAGCTATTTTCCCTCTATACAGTCTCTGTACCTGCTGGGCCTCTGGTGAATCCAACTCTGGGTGCTTCCAGGCTGGCTTGGAAAGAGCCCACAGCACCATCCACCCTAAGACCACAATCAGCAGCCCCAAGGTATTAGCAAACCAGGCCTCAGGAGGCAGGCTGGAATAGAGAACTGTTGCATTGTTCCTGAAAAGAAAGAGGTGGAGCGATGGCCTTCTTTCAGAGCCAGCACCACCACAAGCCACCATTCTCCCTTACAAATCCTGCCTGCCTGTGTAGCTCATGGGGTGAAGAAACTCCCAGGGTGGCCCCACACAGTGGGGAGCAGAGAGAACTCCTTCCCCCATCACTTAGATCATGCAACATGGTGCAACAGCAATCCCGTTGGCCTGGGCAAAGGCCAGGCCTCCACCCAAAGGGAGGGAGGCCCCTACCCCTTCTGGACCTCTTCCCCTTCTGCATCTGAAGCCTGTTTGCACCAGCCACTCCTGCCCAGACCAGCATCTCTCCAGCCCCTTGGTTACAGCCACTGCACCTGGGACCCACCTCCAGCCTCCCCTTCTCTGTCTGTTCTGGATTAAGTCTGCCTAGTGAGCAGGCCTCCTGGCGCTGACATACCACTCACCCCAGGTGGGTCCCAACTCCCCATCCCAGCCCACAGGTGAGAGAAGGAAGCCTAAACAGAAGCCCACCACCTTGTTCCCCCTTCCTAGTCCCAACCCCTTTTGGCACTCACAGGCTAAAGAACAGCTTCTCATTGATGCCAGAAATGGAGGCTGCTATGGCCAGCATGAAGATGGCGCACCCAAAGAAGACATGAATGGGCTTGTAAAGGCCCCTCAGCCAGGTTGGAGCCCAGGGTAGCAGGAAGGTGGAGAACCCCATAAGCCACTAGAAGAGAGGGAAAATGGATGAGGATTCAGTGTACCAGCTGGACTAGACCAAGGCCAAGGCAGCCGGTGGCAGAGCTAGGGGCAGCTGAGGAGGAGGCTGGGTGGGGAAAGGGCATTCACAAGTGGTAGCACCTACCTGGCAAGAGAAGAGCACAACAGCTGTCAGCCCCACCCAGCTGTGCAGCGAGTACATGTTGGCAATGGTCCGGGCTTTGTGGTAGCTGAAGACAGCAACAAGCCCCAACACGGCCAGGAGGAAGGCCACCAGGGCCAGGGCTGCGTGAAGCAGCTTCCAGGGCAGCTTGGAGCCCCTCCTGGAGAGAGGCAGGCGGTACACCAGCGCCGCTGAGGGGAAAGGGGAGAGACAGGGAGGTTCATCACCCCCCTGGCAAAGGAATAGTCCCATGGCTGAGGCGGGAGGGCTCCCACGTACCTGCACCGTACAGCACCACCATGCCCATTACCATGAAGACTGGGTGCCAGTTAAACATCCTGGCAGTGCCATCCCAGCCAAAGCCCCCACGCCAGTGGTAGCACCAGAAGCCTGTGAGCCCCACGCAGAGGATCCCCACAACACCCAGCAGGATTGAGAAAGGCAGTAACCTCAAAGTGGGCATCGTGCCACTGAAAGAGACCACACCTGAGGAAGCAACATAACAAGGATAGAGTCACTGCACAGCCCCTCACCCCCTTTCCCCTACCTGTCACCTGGTTGGGCTCTGCAACCCCTCATCTGCCCAGCCAGCCTTCATCCAGCTCTGCCAGCTGCCCAGTGCCACCCTGATGACAAAAGAACCACATGAAGGCACAGCCTCCAAGCCAACCTGCTGAAGGCAGCCAGGGAGCAGGGGTGGGGAGAGAGAGCAGAGGCTGTCCTGTAACCACCCAGAACTGCCCCTTTGCCACACAGTGCTGAGGGAGGGAGATGAATAGTTGCTTGCAGTGTGAAGCCCCGATGAGAGGTAGACAAAGTAAGAGGTGAGGGAGGCACCTCCTGCAGGCTCCTAGTAGAGGGCAGTGGGGAAGTCTGAGGGCAGCGGGGAAGTCTGAGGGCAGCAGGAACCCCCGCTTACCAGGAGGAGCCTGCCCCTTGCTCCTCAGGGAGAGACGGGAGCAATGTGTCTCTGCCAAAACCAACACTGCCTCTACAGTGCTCTCAGGGAGAGGACAGGGGTCCCAGTCAATCCTGGCCCAGGGTAGCCCAAGGAGGACACAGCAGCAGAAACATTTACTTCTACGTGCCCACCCCACCACTGCTATCACACAGAATCAAGCTTCCGCCACCATGGGCCTGGCACACTGAGCAGGGACACAGCTGAGATGTAGCTGAAAAGGGCAAATTCAACAGAGGCAGAACCAAATCCAGCCCAAAGAGAAACAGTTCAGTTCCCACCCTGGGCCTCTCAGAGATGCAGAGACTGCTGCAACCTAGTAGTCAGGATGCCCTAAGCAGCATCCAGTGGGGAGAGGGAGAGTGTGTGCTGCACCTGCAACCAGGGCTTCCTGTAACAGTCATGAGGTCCTCCTCACTTCTTCTTTCCAGACACGCTGCAGAGGAGGACCCTGAAGACTCCCAAGACCAGCAATGGAGCACTTGCTCTAGAGGGGGTAATATAAGGGATGGGGGAGCCCTACTTCTGGCAACCTCCCAGTTCAGGCAATGCCCCTCCACCCTGTCCAACCCCACCCTTGCTATTCCCATCATCACAGAGCCTCTCCATAACTCTGACAGTGCTCTCCCATCCTTTCCAATTCTGGGTTCCCCATTCCTCTCTTGGAGATTTTAGACAGGGTAAGGCCGGGAAGAACCATTACATCACCCAGCATGGCATCCTGGGGATCACAGCCTGCTACATTTTACCTAGGTTCCCTTGTCTGGAGTATAATAAATTCTGAGAACGGCCCATCCACCCAGTCTTGGCCTTATGCAGCCCACATACCGTCAGAAGCGAGGCAAGGTCTGTATCAGAGCCACACACTCCACACAGGGTCGCAGAGTTGTTTCACCACTGCAGCCAACAGAGGCTCTAGGAATGTCCCTCATTTGCTTAGTTTTACATCCTCCACCAAAAATACACCATGCCACATGAGGAGGGGAAGGGCGCTGCTAGGCGGGGAGGGGAGGAGGCAGGAGGCAAGTTTAGCAGCAGAGAAAGCTGTGTCCTCCCACTGCTCCCTGGGAAGGGACAGCAGCAAAATGAACCAGGGGTTTAGTATGTGGAGCCCCAAAAGGGTTATTTCTCCTCCTCCCCTGCCACCTCTGGGGGTTTGCAGATATTGGGAGGCTAAGTCACACCCACTATCAGGTGTAAACACAGCTGTGTTTGCCCAGGACACACAGCCAAAGGACTCCTAGTGCTGGATTGGCAAAGGTTGAGTGATCCTGGACACATTTCATGTCCAAGCACCATGTTAGGAGGGTGAAGAGCCACTGTGTGTGTACAGTGCCAAGCTCCAGGTGACCCTGAATTCTGGGAAGCTTTTGGGAACTAATGCTATAAGTCTATGTTATGGATAAGGGCTTTGTTTCCTAACCCCAGACCTCTGTGTCCTTTGCTGAACTAAAAATTGATGTGGAGGGGGCAGAGGAGGCTGCTAAGTGATCTAATAAGAGAGCAACTGCCCCCAGGCAGGGGTTAGCTGGCACCACGGGCTGCCGGATCCCTGTAATACTCAACGTGGGCAGAAGGCTGTACCACTCAGTCACTCTATAGCCTTTACCAAGACACTTATATATGTTCAGCCTTGCTTTTGAAACAATAATACAGGGGTAGTGACTTTTGCCTCCCACACGAGGAGGGCTGGGAGACATGAAATGCTTTGTGCCAGGAGGACGAGAGGTGCTGTACCAGCCCAGCAGCAGTTGGAAAGAACATCCCAGACTCCTGGCTCCCAGCTCATTTCGCTAATCCGTCCGGTTGGGGGGGGGAACATGACCTTGAACTGGAACACTTTCAGCCAAAGGGCTGCAGGCCAAGGTGTTCCCAGGAAGCCGGAAGGATCTGCTAGAAGACAAAAAAACCCTGGCGGCATCTGTCTTCACCGCTTCCGTACTGCAGGCACCGAACGCTTGAGCCCAGCCCTGAGAAATGACAGGATTCAGCAGTACGCAAGGGGCTCATCCTGGTTGCCTTCTGCTCCCTGCACTCTCAAGGAAGCCCTTGGGTCACATCCTCAAGCTTGGCCCCAAAACCCGGAGGTGCATTCAGAGCTCAGCTGAGAGGTGAGGAGCTGGCACTGCCTTGCAGCCCCCACGGCCCAGGCCTTCAGACGGAACAAGAGGAATCACGAGGCACAAGTGGAAAATAGCAAGAGTGCAGGGGTGGGTAATGCAGCCCCCAGGAGACACCAGCACCACGGGATGAGGACTGTGTGGCTGTGGAAGGGGACACAAATAATATCAGAGTCAGGCTCCTCAGAGGAGCGACGGCCCCGCCTGCCCGGACACGGGGGTCACCGTCACCTATGGCCCCACAGCAGCCTGCACCCCACTGTCCCCCAACCCTTGACCTCCTGCAACCCTTCCTAAATTACATTTGACCTCCTGACCTGCAACTGACCTTCCCAATCTACCCCGACCCCTGGCGATCAGCCTCCCACTCCGTCCCCAGGGCTCCCATTTTCTCCCTGACCCTGCACTGACCCCTCCCAGCCCATCCCAGACCCCACTCCCCAGGGCGCACCTTGCTTCCGGTTCCAGCGCGGGGCACGCCGGGGGCTGTAGTTCCAGGAGGCCGTAGACGCCTCCGCGGAGCTGTCCCGGCTCATCAGGGCAGCTTCTCTTCGCGGCCGCAACCGCGGCCCCACCCCCCCAACCACTTCCGCCTCGCGCCCGGAGGCACCACGGGACATGGAGTCTTCGCGCCGCACTTCTGCACCTGGCTCAGAGCCGCTCCCGCCCACCTGCCTGCCCTCTCTATGATCCAAGTCCTCCAGATCCCAGCTAGAACCGGAAGGAGGCCCCCATTACTCTGCACCCTTCCCTCCGCCTAGTCGGCTGCTCTGCTTTCTGCTTCCGCATGACCCGCTGCTCGGGTGTCCACCCCCTCCCAGATGCGCCACGTGCAGCCGGCTGCCCCCACCCCCTGACTCAAGGCAGGCTGGTCCCTGCTTGAGCCTGCCCCGCAAGTAAACGCTGTCCCTTTAGCCCGTCCAAAGCCCGGACCACGGGGACCCCACAGTCGCGGACCAGGACCTGCTCCGGGGGTATCACAGCGGCCCGTGCCTCAAGCGGGGGCCATGCCCCGGTCCTCCAGCACCATAGAGAGGCGAGAGCGCCACGTCTCACTCCCCGGAAGTGCCCGCAGAGTGGCAACGGGATACTTCCGGTCCCTCCGCCTGCCTCCCGGGATGGCAGCGCGGTCGCCATGGGGATGCAAGATGGCGGTGTCAGGCGAGTGAGGGCCCGTTGGGAGGGGGTGCCTGTGCGGAGACAGTGTCACGGGCACGGGGTAGGCAAGGGTCCCCCTCCTCCCCCCGGCCCAGGCCTTGCCAGGAATAACACCCACATCTCCCCCTCCCCCACCCCCCAGGCTCCGGGGCGCGTCCGTAGGGCGAGGCGGCGCAGGAGGCCCCGGGCCCCGGGAATGAGGTGGCTCCGCAGCCCGGAATGCAGCCACTGAGAACACGGCCCGCGGGGAAAGATGATGCTGCAGACCAGCAGCTACAGCATGGTGCTCTCCCTGCAGTTCCTGCTGCTCTTCTACGACCTCTTCGTCAACTCCTTCTCGGAGCTGCTGCGCGCTGCGCCCGTCATCCAGCTCGTGCTCTTCATGTGAGTGCCGGCAACCGGGGATGGCAGGGTCCCCACAGGTGCCTGGGAGTTCACCGCCCTCTCTCTCCCCCACAGCATCCAGGATATTGCCGTCCTCTTCAACGTCATCATCATCTTCCTCATGTTCTTCAACACTTTCGTCTTCCAGGCCGGCCTGGTCAACCTGCTGTTCCATAAGTTCAAAGGGACCATCATCCTGTCGGCAGTGTACCTGGCTCTGAGCATCTCCTTCCACATCTGGGTCATGGTAGGGCAGGACCGTGCCAGCTTCTGGGATCAGGGCGTCTCGCCAAGGGGCATAAGAATCCCTTATCTGTCTAGTCAGGGACTTCATCCTCCTCCAGAGCAGTTGAGCTCATCCAGCAGTACCTGACACCCTGCGGGATGAATCTGCCTCCTCTGGTAGCCCCCTCTGACAGTGCCTGATATCTACAGTTTCAGACGTAGGCCCCAGGATCTCCCTGTGGTGTACCCAGCCCGTTTTGGCCACCCGCTAGAGAGAACCTCTCCTGTGAAGTCTTGCCAGGCTGAAGCTGTGCTTGGATCCTACCCTGCCCTTTCAGTCTGAGAGGTCAGGACTCTTGCACCTTGGAAGGACCCCATGTCCCCGACTCACCTGGAGACACAGTGGGGCTACGAAAAGAATGAACTTGCATGTAGCCACGCAGTATCAGAGCCCCTGTGCCCCCAGGACCTCCCTGAACATGTTTGTCACACCTTGCTCCAAACAAGGGAGGAGCTCTGGAGCATTAGGGAAGAGAGTGCAAGTCCCTTTCCCTCCTGTCCTCCCAGAGGGCAGCAGCAGGGTTGGGGGGAGCTCCACTCTTGTCTCCCTTGTGACAGGGAGGATCTTGCTCTCCTCAGGTGCACAGAATCTTTCTTGGATGGGGCTAAGTTTGCTTCTCTACTCCCAGCATTGCGCTGCCACATCCCAGGAGGCTGAATGCAGGGCCAAGCAGAAACTCATACTGTCTGCCAGGTTCAGGGTGGGACATTCCTCCATTACTGAATGTCTGGCCAGCTACTGCTTTGGAGGGCATAATCCTGGTTGGGACTGCAAACTGATTGCTGGGGGTGCTTCCCAGGCTGGGTCCTGTGCTGTGACTGCAGGCAGGCTTTGCTGTCTAAGTCCAGGCCTTTCTTGGTGTCATAGTGAGAAAGGAGGCTGGGGCTGGGGGCAGTCACTCAACAGTTCAGGCATTGTACAGAGCTGAGAGGGTTTGTTGGTTCAAAATGTGAGGATTAGCCCACCTCCTCCCAGCAGCACTTGGAGGCCAGTGCCAGAGCAAGCAAAGGCATCGGTGCCAGAGCAAGCAGAGGCATTGGTGCCAGAGCAAGGCTGGCAGGGAAGCAGCTCTCCCAGTGGAGAAACAGAGGGTTTCCCTCCTGCCTGGAGGGTTATAGACCTGGCTGTCAGCTTGGCATCAGGTCATGCAAACCTGACAGCTGGGACTATTACTACTCCATGACTTTCTGTTCATGATGATCTTGCTCCATGGAGAACCAAAGCCAGTGCTAGACAGCACCCTCCTGACAGGGGCCAAGCTGCTGATTTCAGTGATCACTTGTGGGTGCTTTCTAAGTGGGATACGGTGAGGGAGTCATGTTTAAAAAGACAAGAGTTGTGAAATGGTTGTGGCTGGGAGTCCTCAGACTAGAAGGGAGTAGCCTGCCCTGGATGCTGGGCTGCTGCTGGCTCTGGTTCCCTGTAGTAACCAATTCTCCAAGTAAAGCTAATCCACTGTCAGAGTGGCTTGATGGCAGGTGTGATGTGTTGCATGGGATTACTGCCCTGGCAAGAGGTGCTGGAAAGCTATCCCAAGGCACAGCAGGGGGAGTGTGTGATGCACCCAAAACCACAGAGTAAGCAAACAGAAGAACTGAGGGTAGAACCCAGGTATCCTGTTTCATCCCTTCCCTCTGCCTGCATCCCTGTTCCTAGACCATAGCCCCACTGCTCTGAGGTGCCTTTTGCCTAGATCAGGTGAGGGCTTCTGCATTGTGGGTGCTGCCTGTGGCTCTGCCTGGACAGGGTGATTTAAGAGGATTCCCAGAGAGATGCTTCCAGGCTGATCTCTGATTAACCTCTGCATGCTTCGAGAGCTGCTCCCTGGCTGTTCTGCTCTGTGTCTACAATCAGAATGGGCTTAGAGACAGACAGTTATTCTTGCAGGGAAAGGGATCAGGGCAGTGGAGGGATTTTTCACCCTGCTTGCCCACTAGGGGGCACCAACTGGCTCTGGGAAGCTGACACAGCTGCCTTTCACTGAGGAGCTGCAGTTAGTGTGACATAAGTTGAAGGCTGAACAAAGCCTGGAGGGGGAGCTGTGGCCCTTTAGAAGAGACCCAGTAGGCAGTGCTGTGGTCTGGCACTGGGCTTATGTCCCCCCCACCCAAGGCCTCTGCTCCTGGTGTATGTGTGTCTCTTTCAGAACCTGCGCTGGAAGGACTCCAATGGCTTCGTGTGGACAGATGGGCTGCAGGCACTCTTCGTGTTCCAGAGGCTGGGTAAGGGCTGGAGGCAGACTGATGCAGGGCAGAGGGATGGACAGACATGCAGGGAGCCATTAACAGCCCTCCCTGCACACACAGCACAGCTACTGTGCTGTCAGTGGGGTGGGCTATGGTGCCCCCAGCCTGGGATTGGGGGTTAAGACACAGTGTTTGGCCAGGCTCCCAGTTCTGTCTGGGGGCATGAGGCCTCCCAGCACACTGGTGTGCCCCTTTAGGCAGTGGGGGTGGGGTAGCTCTGGCCTGCTGGGCTTGCTCTCACCCACTCTCGCTCCCACCAGCGGCTGTGCTGTATTACTACTTCTACAAGAGGACTGCTGTGCACCTGGGTGACCCCCGCTTCTACCAGGACTCCATGTGGCTGCGCAAAGAGTTTGCTCAGATCCGCACCTGATGATCCTCTCAGGCACTGGACTTGGGGATGGTCTGCCCACTAGTTCTGCACCTCGCTGCTCAGCACCCTCCAAGAGAGGCGGACAGTCACCCTCGAGGCCAGCACCTCAATGCTGCATCTGCCCCTCACTCGCACCCCTCCGCTCCTTCTCCCCGCCGGAGAGTGTGGACCACTCCCAGCCCTGCTCTGGCCCTAGCTGCTGCCTCCTCATGCACTGACGCGAAGGGCCAGATGTGTGTGATTGTGCCCTGCTGGCACCGCAGCTGCCCTTTCTCATCCCCCTGCCTGTCACTCGCCCTTCAGCTCCGGGCACCTGCTAGCAGCAGCTCCCACGCCCGTTCCACTTGGTGTCCTGGGCAGGCCGAGGCTGGCTGTACGGCCCTGGGGCCTCTCTGCCCTCATTAGCCTGTCCTTTTGTACCCCGTTTTATAAACGAGCAGAAAATTAAAAAGGCTCCATTTTCCAAAACCTGGTGCTGTGTGTGTGCATGCAGGCGAGTCTCCAGGGTGCTGGCCTGCCATACTCTCAGTGGCTACTGTCGCAGGAGGCCAGAGGCTGAATCCCCTGCTCTGGCTGCGGCCCCCCAGCCTGGCCGCGGCCGGGGAAAGAAGTCTCAGTGGCCGCCCCGGGGGGGGGGGGTGTCACGTGACTCCGAGCGGGTCCTCCAGAGGCGGAGCGGCGGGCTGCTCGCCAGCCCCCGCGCTCCCGGAAGCGCCGGCGCTGCGTGCCATGGTTTCCATGGAGATGGAAGATGGCGCCCAGAAGTAAGTGCGGGGGGCGCGGGACCAGGCCGAGCTCCCCCAGCCTCCGCGGGGGTCACGTGACCCTTCTGGGCCCGCCCTACTGGCCCCCCCCGCAGGTCCAGTGGCCAAAGCCCCCGGGAGCAGCCCCCGGCGCTGGGCAGTGATGGGGGGGGCCCTGCCCTTGAGCGGAGAAAGGCAGAGCAAGACCCGGGGCGTGATGTCGGAGCTGGGCGCGGCGGCTGCAAACGGGGCGCGGGCTGCCCCTGGGAGGGGCTTGTGTCCGGTCCTAGCTCCGGAGCCCGGCCGGGCGAGGACCCTGCGACAGCACCAGGCAGTTGTAAGGAGGAGGGCGGACCAGCTGCTGAACCTCCTTTGTGGCGCCAACGTCTGTTAGGGGGGCAGCTCCCAGCCTCAGCACAGAGCAGCCCCTCGCTGCAAAGCGCTGACAGGCCAAACGGGCAGCGAGAGCGGTGGGTTATGTTATCCCTAGCTTAGCAAGAGGAAACAGGGAGTAACTTGGGATCAGATGTGTCTAACGCAATTTCTTTGCAGATGGGGGTGTGGAGGGAATCATTTGGTTACAGTCTGATGTCTTGAATGGCGGAGGCTAGAGGACCTCCCCCCCACAACAGTGTTTTGAACCAGAACGGGTCTCAAAGAAACCCCTTGGCCTTGGTTTAGCAGCAGCTGGGGAGGTAGAAGCTGGGGGAAAGCTGTTCCAACGGTTACTTGCCTTCACTGCTCGAGACATGCACCTTATTTCCAGGCTAATGGTGGCAGGCTTCAACTTCCAGCCCCAGGAGCTTGTGTGTTTGTTCGCGGCCAGGATGCTGAGGTTGAGAGCTAGGCCTATCATTACACAGCGATGGTGGTCCCAGGCTCATCAGGAACTACAGGCCCCCTCAGTGGGTGGAGAGCAGCCACTACATGAAGGATGACTAAGTGTTTTGGATAAGGGATGAAAGCACAGGAACGGGAGCACAGGTCAGAGGTTGGTAAGGAGGGCGCCGAGAGAGATCACTGAGCAGGAAACGCCAGTTATTGCCCGCTGCCCCTTGAGTGGATCCAGGGAGTCTGTGGATGCTGCTTAGGGACGTTCTTCTCAGAGGCATGCGTGGGCAAGGAAGGCACCCCAGTTCCCCTTGGCCAGCACCTTCTTTCTGGCCGGGAATGGGAGTCTGGTCCCAGCTCTGCCATAGATCTGAAGGCAAGTTGCTTCACTTCTATGGGCCTCAGTTTCCCTACCTGTAATATGGGGGCAGCTGCCTTCCTTCACAAAGTGCTTTGGGACCAGCAGATGAACAGGGCTAGAGTAGGGAGCCCGTCACATTGGTTTGTTCCTCACCCACTGCCGGGGTGTTAGCACCAGGCCCTTTGAAGACCTCGTTAGGTCCCTACTTGCATTTTAGGATGCTGAGGAGCCTTTTAACACCAGCCCTCAGCAACCTGCCCAGTTCCCATGGAGCTGGGGATGGAGGAGCATCCTAGATTCCTTGCACACCAGGGCCTTCACCACCTTTCCTCTTGTTCAGCCCCATGCATTTGATGCCCCCAGAGAGCCATGCAGCTCCTCAGCCAAGAAGGAGGGAGCAGCATCTTGGGAAAATATATATGACCCTTTCCTCCTCCTTGCTAAGGTGCCTTACCTGTTCATGCTCTGCTTGCTTTCTCCACCCACCCCCCAGGTCGCCAGCTCTCCTCCACCCCATTGGAAATCCTGCTGTTCCTCAATGGTTGGTATTACGCGACCTACTTCCTCCTGGAGATCTTCATATTTGTCTATAAGGGTAAGAGACCTTCCCAGGCGCTTGTATGTGCTGTAGCCCACCACTGATTGCATTGGACATCAGATGCTGCCCACAGGCTGATGGAAGAGCGACAGAATGAGCTGACCCCTGCATACTTAGAGGCTTCCCTAGCACCGCTCCAGCCCATCCATCTACATCAGTGGCCCCAGCCCCCTGCAAGACTGCACCTGAGCAGGGAGGGGTGGGAGAAAGCCAGAAACTTTGCAGTTTGGCTCAGGCAGGAGCTGTTAGACAGCCTGTCTTCCCTGGGCTTTGTAACCTCTCTGACCACTGGCACATCCCTAGGGCTTATCAGTTTATTCAGTGGGTAAGGGACAGTGGCACCCCAGAGAAAAAGGGTGGGGGTGTGGCCTTGCTCTCCTCCTGAAAGGGATGGCCTTTGTGCCACAGGGCTGCTGTTACCTTACCCATCTGCCAACCTGGCCCTGGACCTGGTCATGCTCTTCCTCTACCTTGGCATCGAAGTCACACGGATATTTTTTGGTGAGTATTTAGGAAGAACAGGGCCAGGTGCCACCTCATGGTAAGAGCCTGGGGTGGGCTTGGGCTGGTGACAAGCAGTTGTCAAACAAGTGGCTTTTGGTCCCCACCACAGGGTCACTGTCCTAAAGCAAAGGGGCTCCTCACTTCAGCCAATTGGGCGCCCAACAAGAACCCAACTGGGCATCCAACAAGAACCAATACCATAGGGAGGAATCTCCCCGTACCACATTCCTGGCCTGTGGCCAGTGCCCTAGAGGCAAAGAACCTTTTACCCGATTCCCGGGCTCCGTGGGCAGGCAGATCCTGAGCACCACCTCTTTGTAGGGAACGACACGGGCTGTGCATGAGATGCTCACAGCCACATTTCATGACAGGCTCCAAGGGGAACCTGTGCCAGCGGAAGGTGCCACTCTCCATCAGCCTGGCCCTGACCTTCCCAGCGGCTGTGATGGCAGCCTACTACCTGCTGCTGCAGACCTATGCCCTGCGCCTGGAGGCCATCCTTAATGCCATCCTGCTGCTCTTCTATGCTGTGGAGCTGCTCCTGGGCATCCTCACCCTGGCCTCCTTCTCCAGGTAACTGTTCCTCTGCTGTAGGGGGAAATGAGATGGGTAGGGGAGGAAGACCCTGAGTAGCCCAGTGGAAACAGAGCTGGGGATGGCTGAAGAAAGAGTCTGGAGTGTAACCTGTGGCCCAGAAGGAAAAGTAGGAGAGAGAAGGCTGAGAGTACAGAGAAAGGAGGCCATGCATATGACCAGGAGCCAGGCTTCCTGGATTCCTTTCCCAGCATGATTGTCCTCTCTGTCCCCCAAAATGTAGCAGTGACACTTCTCTCTCCCAGCCAGCTGCCTCCCCAGAAAGTTGAGAAGAGTATGGGGAAAGAGCTAGGGGTTTCCATTGTAGGGGAAGTTGCCCCTTCATGTTAGACTTGGAGATGCTGCTGTGGCTGCTGTTAACCCCACCCTTTCTCTCTGCAGCGTGGACTCATACTGAGGCTCTGCCTGGGCTGCTTGGTGACAGGCGAGGTGATGTAGCCCCTGCCCTCCTCCCCCTGTGCCCCTCTCCATGCTGCTGGGCTGATCACCGCCTCCAAGGGGTAGACTCAGGCCCTTGGAGCAGAGCTACACATGGCTGCAGCCTCATTCCACCTCTGAGCCTTCCTGAGCAGAGAGCCCCACCAGCCTTCTGGAGAGGGTCTGACTTCATACCCCAGACTCAGCAGCCCCCATGGGCATGAGGCAGCTCTCCCCACCCCCAAGCACTACCCTCTCCCACCAGCTGGGCTCCTGGGGCTGCCTGCTTGGGGAGCTGCTGCCTAGTCCCTGGCCTGGCAGCTTGGGTAGAGGTGTGTCTCAGCCCCAGGATGTGAGGCCAGGGGCCACATAGTATAGCTCCCCACTCCTGCCCCCAGTGCTGCCAGTACCTGCTGTGTGTCCCATTCCATCGTTGCAGGTGTGTGCATTTTGGTGTGGTCCTGTCTATTGCATGTGTGCAGTGACCACAGGGGAGGCCTTGCCCCTCCCCCTCTGGGACCTTTCTGCCCCTCCGCGGGGCTAGGGAGGAGGGCTTGGTGCCCCTCCCCCTGGACTCAGTGTTATTCCCTGTATCAGTAACTTGTGGCACTTTTTTTTTTCTACTGCATTGTTGGAGGAATGACTATTTTCCAAATAAATATTTATTTTCTATACGGGTGCTGCTTGGAGCCATCACAAGGGCAGGACTCCCATTAGGGGGCAGTGGGGAGCTAGCTACCCACCCAGGTGCATTCAACACCAAGCCACCAGCAGCATGCCTGGCCCAGCCCCATCAAGGTGCAGAGGTACCCCCCTGCTCTGTAGAGCCCGGTGCACCTGTCTATCCTGACTAAGTATCATCAACCCTCCCCACTTCCTGATGGGCCAGGCTCAGGCAGCCTGAGCCAGGTAAGGCCTGCCAGTGCCCCACATGCCAGCCTGCTGTGTACAGCCTGAGGCCTTCACCCCATGCCCCCTCCCAATTGGATCCATCCACAGAGGGGTGAACAGGAGAGCAGGACAGCTCTGGGATGGCTGTGCTGGGGCACTGGATGGGAGTGAGGGGTGGGGGTCTCAGCATCTCAGAGGCAGCATACCAGCCTACAGAAAAGAGGTTTATTTCCAGGCTGGTTGTCAGAGCCACAGGCCCTCAAAAGTGGAAGCGTGTGGCAGCCCCAACATCAGTTGTCCCTGTCCACAGGCGGCCCCCACCCTCCGCCACCAGATACTTGTTGTTGGGAGCCTTGATGGCTAGGCAGCCTGAGGCAACAAACTGAAGTGTGAAGTTGCTGCCCTGGTCGCCGTTTACCATGATCAGCCCATTCTTGTCAATGCTCCAGTATTTGTTAGCTGCAAGGCAAATGGGGGCAGTTAGTGCCAGGACAGGGGGTGCCAGAGATGGGAGGAGATGCTTAGTGCACCTTAACCTGGGGAACAGCTCATCACAGGCCTGGCTACATCATTGGGGCATGAGGGCACCATTCTCCCCTGCAGGACTGGGCAGTGGCTACTTGGCCAGCTGGGAAATCCAACAGTTGGCTAGCTGTGACACCAGTGAAAGGACAGCCACTGCTATGGTGCCCCTTCCTCTAGTGGGGAAGCCACACCCTATGCCTTGGCACAGACACCCCAGTGCTTCCACTTCCTGGCACAGAGGTATCCTGGTACCCATTCCCTAAGCAGATGCACCCTCCTGCCCACACCTCCTCACCGATGCGGAAGTGGTAGAAGCCGTCCTCGTTGAGTGTCACGGTGTTGACATCAGGAGCTGGGCGGTTCCCATCCAGGCGCTGTGTCCCGGGGCTCCGGCCCACGAAGCCGGCCTCGCTCTGCAGGATCAGCTGGGGCCGGTTCACCAGCAGCAGCAGGAACTTCTCCTTCTTGCCTGCAGGCACAGGTTAGCCCTGACTGCCTGGACAGGCCTGCTTGGGGCATGGGGCAAAGGCCATAAGGCCTGGAAATGCCACATCATGTGGAGCTTGATACAGGGCCAGCACGGAAACGGAGGTGAGGGGGCACACCCGAGCTCTCCTGCCAACAGCAGTGGCGCTCCCAAGGCAGAAAGGGTAAAGCCACTGGGTACCCGAGGTCCCTGACACTGCTGCTGGACTAAGCACGCTCTCATTACAGAACAGGCAGGACCTAGCCTGTGCTGCCCCCTCCTCGCTGCTCCACCCTGCCCTGCTGGGGCTGGCAGACCCCCAACAGCTAGGGTAGGCCTTGGCTGTAGGTGACAGTGAGCAGCTGGGTAACACCCCAGACCCTCATGCTTGGGTTTGCAGACTCCTGCCTGGCAGGGGTTGGATCCACCCCCAGATCTGGAGCAGGGCCCCCCATAGTCTCTCCTTTCCCCTGCTGAGAGGCATCCTCTCACCTCCTGCCCCCAGGGGCCCAGTTTCATACCTGCTCCCTCAGGCAACAGTAGGATCTGCCCATTGGGCCTTAGGGCCACATATCTGCCATCAACTGCTTTCAGTGTCACCTGCTGCTCCTTGTACTGGAGCTCAAACCACACCTGCTTGGACTGGTTGGTGCAGCTCACCATGCCATCGCTGGGGCTCTGTGGGGAAGGCGCAGGGCTCAGACCTTCCTGTGCTCCAGGACTGCACCCGACAAGAGCTTCCACATACATGCCCCCCTCCCCCAGGCACCTTCCTCAGGCCCAGGCGCAGGAGCCAAGTCCCTGCCAACCCCAGGCCAGGGCTGGGAGGGACACTATAGGGAATCAGCCTACCCCAGACCCCGAGCTGGAGGAGCTTAATGGGCTGGTGGTGCCTTCCCAGCAAATGATGGGCTGGGCTGCAGTACTAGGGCAGGGAAGAAGCAATATTACCCTGCCCTGTGAGGCCCACCACTTGAGTCTCCCTGTTCCAAGGGAGGGTGATGGTGACATGCTTGCTCCCCAGTGGCAAATCACAGTGCTGCACCACAGTGGCCAGTATGATGGCCCAGCAATGCAGGTGGTTCTACCCACCTCCCCACTTCCAGCCTTGGGTGCACTCACTGTGGCCAGGTAGGCACCAGAGAAGCTGCGGAAACAGGCCTGCTTGGCATCGTTCAGCAGTAACTGGAAAAGCTCCGTATTCCCAACAGACATGGTGTTGGCGTACACATCAGCCCCTGCAGGCAACAAGCAGCTCATGGAAATATGGTGATGGGACATGCCACTGTTTCCCCACTGCTAGCTCCACCAGCTCCTTCAACCACCAGAGGATGGGGGCTTGGGAAGGATGGCACAGGGAAAGGGGTCCAAGCCTAGAGGAGGAATCATGCTGGCAGCACACAGTGCCCAAGGGCCAACAGGCAGCACAGAGAGCACGCTGAGCCTGCCAATGGGCAAAAGGCCAGAACAGCAGGTCTAGAAAGCACAAAATGACCTGGTCATCTTTTATGGTCAAATCCACTCTGAAACCTAATCCTGACAATTTAGGGATCAACAGCAAAGACCACAGTGCTATGCACAAACTCAGCCACATGGGGCAGTGTCCCATACTTGGCATGATCTGGGAAAGAGGGGAGCCTTGTTTAGAAAGGGGTGGAAGCTGTGCAGAATTTATCAGGCACAACTGTCATACAAAGTATCCTTGAAGTACCTAGCTAAAGACAGCCCCTGCCCTGAAAAGGAGAAGAGAAAGGAAGGGCACCACTGTCAACTTGACTGTACAAGTGAGACCCACAGAGGTGAAAGTTACTTGCCCAAGTCCACCTGTGCAGGTTGTGGTGGAGCTTTGAACCTCGATCTCACCAGTGATAGCTCAGTACAGTAGCCCTAGGCCCTTTCACAAGAGCTTCCTACCCCAGGTGGGGCAAGACACACCTGCTCTGCCTGTATCAAGAGCAGCCTGGTGCATAAACCAAGCCCCCAGCAGTGCCCACAGGGGCAACACCAGCACCCTTGTTTACCTGGCCGGCAGCAGACATAGCGGCCACTGGAAAAAGTACGAAGCGAGACCAAAGCAGGGCTGGGCTCCAAGGCGAAGAGCTCATCATGCCCAGGCCTGTCTATCTTGAAGGTCTTGACAGCGCTCTCCCGATCTGTCAGATACTTGCCGTCCACATCCCGCAGGGCCACTAGGCCGCCCTGCAGCTCCAGTGTGTAGAGTGAGTGGGCAGAGGGACCATCCACCAATGACCCATCAGCCGCCAGCATGCTCCCTGCCCCACTGCGCAGCCCATACTTCTTCTCTGGGGCAGCAAGGCAGAGATGTCAGTGAAGTGGGAAGAGAACCAGACTCCAATGCACTGTTTTCCACCCCCTCACCCCCATGCTCTACTTCATCGAGGGACACCAAGTGCTGGCACCCATCATTGCATTACACATGCTTCCCTCTTTGCAGTGCCCAGCTCCCCACATCCCTTCTCTGTTGCCCCCTTAGCACCCAGTGCCACTCTCCCACCTGCCCCCATCCCCATATCCTACTCCCACCGTACCCTTAATGCCCTGCTCCCCACCTTACTTTCACTCTTCTTCATCTTCACACCACTCCCATGGCACCCATCAGCCCCCACACTAACCTTCACACCCAGCCATCATCCTTTCCCCCAGTCATCTCCCCTTTCCCCCAACTAGGCTCTGTCCCTCGCAGGGGGGCAGGGGCAAGAGCAAGCAGGAGGGAGAGGCAGTCTCTGCTACACCCACCTTTGAGGTCGAAATGGAGGGTAAAGATGGCATCGGCACCCCAGGGCAGGTCACGGTCGCAGCGCACGCGCCCTGTCTGTGTATCGCAGCGCAGGTAGCGCTGCTTGCCAGGGCTCTGCACATGCATGGTGGGGTGCAGGGCCAGGTGCAGGCTCCACTTCTCACCCTCACTCGCAGCTTGGGCAAAGCAGGTGATGTTGTCCTCTGCCCCACCTAGGTAGCGCTTGGTGGCCTCACACTGCAGCGACACCTGCCCAGGAGGGGTTTGGGGTCATGGAGACTGTCCCACCCTGCCAGGAGTCTGCCCAAGCACCCACACCATGCCTACCCCAGCGCTAGGGGGCACCAGTGTGAGGGGAGTGGTACTGCCCAGGCATGGCTCAGCCATACCAGTCACATGGAGGTGCAAAGACAACTGGCTTAACCTGAGTCATCCCATACCTATAGGGCTGCAGTGCAGCAGAGGTAGGTCCTGGCAGTGCTCCCTTCCCTCTCCATCACTGATGCTAGGATCCAGCAGGCTCCTTACCCTGGAAGACTTGGCTGGAGGTGCAAAGGCTTACACATATCCCGCAGAGCTGGCATGGGCTGTAGTGGTGGGGGGCGGGAAGGCAGGGGGTCCTATGTTTTTGAGCCTAACAGTTCCCCTGGAGGATTTTTTCCTGCCTGACATGCAGCCACAAGTTCAGTGTCCCTCAGGGGTCAGAGCCACTTGGTCCCATGACACTCCCAACCCCACCACCCCCTGCAGACCCCTCATGCCCCCTGGCACCACCTCAGCCCATGTTCGGAGCACTCATGCCCTTTGTGGCACAGCCAAGCCACCTCCTATGCCAGGATAACTCCATCTGGGTTTCCCAACCTTTGCACCTCAGGCACAGATGTGGCTATGGCTGGTGCCCGCCACCCCATCCTCCACTTGTGCCCTCAGAAGCTGATGGAAGGGACTGCTGGCTTCTGCCCAACAGATAAGAGCCCCACCAGCCTCTCCCCCAGATAAGGCTACACTAAAGTCCGCTCCCACTTCCCGAGCTGGCCAACCCCCTAGCCCTCAGCCTGCAGCAAAGGGCCCCTGTGAGCATATGGATAAGCACCAAGGTATTCCTGTGGGCAGAGGCATAGCAGTGCTCCTCCACACCTTGGGCAGCACCTGCTCCTGCTGTGACAATTGTGGTGGCATGATCAACCACTGCTGCGGCTATGGCTGCTCTTCCCCCTGCCCAGCTGGAGAGCAGAGGGACAGACACTGGTGGGAGTTTGTCTGACTAGGGTCAAGTGGATAGGGGAGGGGGAAGGACTGTAACCCCCACACTTCCCCTGGGGTTGCCAGCCCTACAGGATTGCCCTGGAGTCTCCAGGAATTAGATATAAATCTCCAGGAGACTGCTGAGAGTCACCTGGGAGATAAATGATAGGGCATTCATTAAAAAGAATATATTAACGTGTTGAATCTAATTTGTAGAGTAGTCCAGTGGGTTTTCAAAATTGAATAGTAATGCATATTTTCCTTCCTGACTTAAAGTCTACGCACTGTAATCCATAACTGATATACACAAGCACGCGGGCACATTCGCATTGTGTCGCAGGCATGTTCGCGTTCTGGAAACCTCCCAGAAGAGATTCAGAGTTGGCAACCCTAACTTCTCCTCCCATGAGTTAGAGGCACCCTTACCCTCACACTCGGGCAGTGACCTCCCCCTTGAGACCACTCAGGCCTTGTCTAAAGCAGAGAGGTCAGCTGGGTGGGCATCAGAGCACGTCCCTGCTCTTGTGCCAGAAGGAAGCCCTCCCACCCCCCCCCCCGTGCCGTGCCAGTGCAGGAAACTCAAAGGGGGCCAGGAAACAAACTTATTTCAGCTACTGCCTGAGCCCCCTTATTCCTCCCCCCATAACTCTCTGGGGCACAGGAGGGTCACTAGGTTGACTGCAGTCCTGTTGGGACTGCACCATGGCTGGGCACTCTACAAGAAAAGAGGAGCTGCCTGGCAGGACGTGTAGATAGGACCCTCAGCTCCTGCTTGGGCACAGGTTGGGGGCAGCCCGGTTACGCACCTTGCCATCTGGGTACTGCCACAGTAAGAAAAGGCAGCCAGAGTTCGGGCTCTCTTGTTTGCAGGTGACTTTGCCATTGGCATCGGCTGCCAGGAAGCGTTTCAAAGAGCTGAGCAGATGCACAGGCTGCCCGCCCTCCACAGGCCTCGCTGCCCCAGCCCCCTGTGCGGATGTGAAGCTCAGTGTCCAGATCTGGGAGGGTCGCAGCACCGAGCTCGTGGCCATCACCTGGAAGCGGAAGGGCTCAGCACTCAGGTACCGGTTGGCTGCATTGATGAAGCCGCAGGGCAGCAAGGAGAACTCAGTGGAGGCTGCCATGGGGCTCACGCTGCTCCTGCTCCTCACACCCTGGCCACCACCATATGGGTGCAGCACTGCATGGCCCCGCACACAACAATGGGTGCCTGGCAACCACAGGCTCCGCCCCTCCACTGCACTGACCCTGCCCAGTTCTGGACCAGGCATATCTTTGCCTGCAAGGGGCCAGGCCAGGGGAGTTAACCCCATGACCCCGAGCTCCAAAGACCCAAGAGAGAGGCAGACACTCCCTATCTCTTTGCAATGCTCCATTCCCAGGATTCAGGCCCCTGCCCAAGTGGCTCTAGACCAAGCTAAGAACAGATAAGGAGATGCTCCAGCCCGTGTGAGACAGGGACCAATGGGTCAGACCCACAAGATACACAAGGTGGAAGGAATGTGGCTCTGGTGACCAGTTGTGTTCAAGGCGGTGCAGCTACATTGTAATAGCCAAGAGAACCATGAAACCCACTTCCTTCTCACCACAAAATTGTTCTCCAGCATCTGAGGCCATTGCAGGTTAAACCAGTAGGGGACCTGCTTGCAGAACCCCCATCGTAGGGGCTGAGACCCCCAGCAGTGCTCCCTGCCATTGGCAGTCTGACCATTTAGCCCATTTTTGTGTTACTGCTCAGCACCTCCTCTCTTCCTCTCCCCAGCAGGTAGCTTCCAACACACAGGAGACTGCTTTCAGCCTGATGATCAGCCATGGGCAACACCATGAGCAAGCAGAAGGGAGGCCTGCTCTGACCTAGGGGAAATGTGCCCATGGGCTGTGAGACCAAAGTCCACAGGAGAAGCCTGCACGGAGATCCTTCCTTTGTGCAAATCCTTCCCAAGGAATATCGTTTCCTCCTTCAGTTCCACTCCAGGAGCTTCCTTCTCCCCTTCAGGCAGTGCCTTTAGCCTCCCAACATCAGGGCATTCGACTCAGACCAGCTTTGCAATCAGAGGGGTTGAGCTTCTCCCACAAGGTCCTTTACCACATGCCCAAAGCAGCTGTCCCCTCTTCTCCTCAGCAGCTGAAAGGAAGGGATGTACCCTATAGGAGCTGGATACCAAGACTAATCAACTAGGACAGGAGCTGTTTCTTTGCACCACCATAATGGTGATCCAATCCCCTACACTTTGTGAAACATCAGTACCTCTTCTGTGCACTACCCAGTGAGAGGCCCTTGGCCCCATCTGGAGGACCCTACTCCTTCCTATACTCCACACCTCTGCTCTGTGCCCTAGCACCTTCTCAGACTCCCCTTCTGTCCCTTTCAGAGGTCACAGTAAGTCTTGAGGGAGCCCTGGGACCCAAGAGGAGAGACAAAGTCAGCAGAGCCCTCATCAGACAAGATGCACACCAGCAGTGTTTTTCCTGATGGCAGGGATATACTGATGCCCCATACAATAGGAGCTAAGCCAGCAGCAACCTTTTTGGTCACCCCAGCTGCATCAACAGTGAGGGGTTCTGCTGGCCCTGCCCCAGGGAGGGGTGAATTATCTTTTCATGCCCTTAGCTGCCACAGCCGTGCAGGCAGAATGTTTTAACATGGAGCACACACAAGACATGCTCCACTCCTCTCCCTTTCTGCCTCCACTCAAAGCACCTGCTGAGAAAGCCAAAGGCCACAGTTCCCTCCTGACCCAAGCAGAGCAACTCTGTTAACATGGGGAGGGGACTACAACAATCAGTGGATGCGTCCTATTGTCCAGAACCTTGAAACCGCTCCCTCCCCCCCAACAGCACAGTTCCCAACCAACCAAGGACTGATAACTTCTAATTCCACTGTGTGGAGATAGACAGCTCTGGCTGCCCTCAGAGTCTTTCTTTCATTAGGAGCCATCATAGCAATTCAATATGGAGCCCAGCTAGCCTTTCTGTATAGTACATGGTCCAGGAATTTGTCTCCCATTTACTATCAAATATCCTCAGAAGTCCTTTCACCCACTTCCCAAGGGAGACTATCGCTATCTTTGCTGTGTACCAAAGGATGAGATTAGCTCTTTGCTGTACTTAAAGAACTGCCTCTAAATGTTGCTAAACCCATCCACTACATCCTGCACAACTTGCATGAGCTCCTTTGGCTAGAAAACTATGCTGGGGAAATCAGAAAAGATATTCTTGAGATAGGACAGTTTGGGAGAATAGGGGTGTCCACGGGTAAAGTACCCAACATTTCCCGTGAAACTCCATGAGGGGTCAGTCCTGCATTCACTGAAAGATCAGAGCACCAGATGGTACAGGCAGCAAGGAGATGATGGAGGATTTAGATTAGGTCCCCTCTGCTCCAAACACCAGTAACTCCATCTGCAGAAAAGTCCACACAACGTTCTGAGAAAGCCATTGACAAATTCCCAGTCAAGAAATCCTATTGAAGTTGGGAAAAAAGAAAAAAACCACCACTGCAATTATTTTAAGTATCTGAAAACTAGGAAACAGAGACAGATTTAAAAAAATATTTATATGGTGTATTTTTAGAGCTCTGACATTTAAAAAAATGCTTAAATCAACCAGAAAGCAGGTAGAGATGCAACCTCATAGATGAACTAAATCTGAAATGCATAAGCTTTTGTAAGCATGAGTTCATTTTGTCATCTCTCCCCTACCTTCTGTCTGACTTTAGACTAACACAGTTAACACTGCCTCCTCTCAAATCAACCAGTCATTCTGGAAATAATTAGAACAGAACACCAGCCAAAACACAGCCTTCTTGCCCAAACCCAACAGTGACCTCAACTGTGGACCACAATTCAGCACCATCCTACAGATGACAGTCTGGAAACCTAACCTCTATGCTGGGCATCTGAGGAAAAGAGTATCATAAGCAACATTCCATAATTAAGTATTAAAAGCCAACTTCTCTACACCTTCCTCAAGAGTACAGAAGCCACAATCCCTTGATACAGGCCCAAAGATCTATACCCTCAGTATAAGAAATCATCCACATCACATCATTCAAGCTCATAACAGGGAAGACCGCTTAACAATTAGCTGGCTTCCCTCAACCAGCCAAATGGGGTGGATTGGCCACAATTACAGTTGATAATTTGGTTTGGACTCCAGACTCTAGGATTTCATTGCAAACCCCAAGCTTTCAGATTTTTGGACTATTTTAACTTTAACCCCAACATGTCCAGAATGTAACCACTTTCCAACCACCTCTATATCACCCTGAACATAACCTATTGAAGGAGACTGATCAACTTACAGACTTACCTGTGGCAAGTCTCTCCTCTTGAGAAACTCTACCCACTTGGAAGGAACCACATTGTCAGAGCCTAGCTCTTCTGTTTGTCCCTTTAGAACAGGTCTTAAAGCATTTCATAGCCACTGAATTTGTCTCGCCTCTTAGCAGCTAAATATCTTCCCAGTTTGTAGATAGCAGAGGGCTGAAGGCCTAGATTTCAGTAATGCTCTCCTGTTCATAAGGTCAGGTACCCTCTCCACCAAAATCTCCCCTCCCTGAAAAGGAGATGGCCAGGGTGAAGCTAGAGCAGTAATTTTTCAGCCATGGATGCAGGCACGGGGGGCTGGCAGCTGGGCAGGAGCCACACTGAAAGGTACCACTTTTCCCTGCAACGGAAGCAGGGCCAACGTTAGGATCCACTGCTTCACAGAACAAGCTGGTTGGGGGAGGTCCCAAGCAGGAGTCTTTAAGGCTATCCACAAATGCCTGTCCCAGTTCTAAAGACTGGGTACCTCTTAAAAGACAAGGCAGTCAGTAAGTGGTGGAGCAGGGAATGAAAGCAGGAGTCCAGAATCCCAAACCTGTTCAAAGCACGTGGACCGGAGAGACAATCTTATTCAATACAGATTCCATAAAACAGCTCACACCCCATTTATTATTTAAAATATTTTGTTACAAAAGGAAAAAAAAGAAAACATACAATGCAGTATAAAAGATTGACAACGTCATCAAGTTTATTACACAATTTCCAACCTATCAGAAAGAGACAAACAAATCAAGTCACCGAGAAAGAAGGAGGGGGAGGGGAAGGGAAGGGGGTGGGTTCAGAGCTTCACTTCTTGGTTAATTTTTCTTTTTCTTTTTTAAATTTTTTTACCCACTATTCTGAAATAAACTAAAAATTTGCGTCATTAAGTAAAAAAACAAAACCAAACCAGAACTCTCTCCTGCTGAATGGTTCCCCCCCAACCCCAATATTTTACACTTTTAAGCTGTCACCTCAGTTTAGTTTACATATGCTTTTTGTTTGTAAAAAGACATCCAGAAACTGGGTTCCCCACACAAGTCCAGTTCCTAAGGAGGTACTACTCTACAGACAAGCCCCCCCCAGATGGGCTGTGCACCCTCTGCTGGAAGTTACCCTCTCTCCCTTCTCCAGCAGGGGAACAGCCAAGCTTTGCCCATGTGAGGGCTATCAGTGTGCCAGGAGCTGTCACGTGCTGTAGATGGCTGCTGTCATAATCTCAGTGGTGCAGCTGCTGGAGACTACAGCTCCCAGCATGCACCCTTTATCCATGGGGTTCAGCTCCCTCAGGTTACTGAAGAACAGCATGCTGGGACACATAGTTTCTACTGGCACCTCCTCAGATCAGCATAGTGGCAAGTCGTCTTACAACCGTAGGCTGCTCTCTGGCTACATGGGCCTTTGTTCAAGGAAACAGGTCGCTGTTAAGCCTCATATCCCATTGGCCTTCCAAACCTGCCAGTCGAGACACCAAGCCATGATGGAAATGGTGGTTACATTTCCCCACTCCTTCAGGCATCACGCCACTGGGACCGCTTGGCTGTTTCAAGCCCCATGTTTTCAAACTGGCACTGAGGCTCCCTTGGCCAGGCTGCTCCACATCCTTCATCCAAGACTGGGCATTGCAGACCAACAGCAAAGAAGCAGCAGTACTGCCTAAAGAAGACTCAGGCATAGTGCTTGAGAGGAAGTTCCCACTCCTACAGCATTTCTTAAAAGGAGGCCAGAAAACTCAGTGGTTGATGCTGGGGAGGGGAACTGTCTGTCCCTAAAGAATCTGCTCAACCTAATGTCATGTAGAAATGATAAAAAGCCCTCGTGATTATCAGCAGTCCAGCTTCTCCAGCCAGCGCCCAATTCTGTCCCTCCTCCATCCACCGACATTGCAATCTTCAGGTCTCTACGCAAGGTGCTTCCTCTAAAACAAGGAAAGAGCTCTTTCGGGGAGGAGGCCAGCACTTCCATTCAAAAAAATGTGAAGTGGAGCTGTTATTGCTTAAGCACAGAGATGGAGAGCCAATAATGCTGAGTCCAGTAAGGAGGCCACCTCCAGGCCCTGACAGGAAGAGGCTCTTTTCCACAAGAGTTTTTCTCTGTTTTAGGCAAACTTGCCTGGAGGAGAGGACTTGGAAAAGCCTTCAGGAACCAAAAGGTGGAGCACAGAGAGCAGATGGGAAGCAACAGCCAGCCTGCCCTATATCGAAGACAGGGGATATACTGCGATCTAAGCTGTGTACAATGGGCTAGAGGACAGGACTGAAACTGCTTGGGATGAAGGCTCATGCTTCTTAGGGGGCCTCCCCAAACACAGCATGAAGACAGTGCACTGCGGAAGGACTTGGATACAGGGTCCCAGTGAGTCCAGCCTATCAAACACTGGGCTGCAGTACATGCACCTCCAACCTTCCTCAGTGCACACAAGGGGGGCGGGGGGTTGGTTCCCTTCCAGATACCCCCTAGAAGGCCACAGAGAGGAAAGAGCTCGCAAGCTTCCATGGAAAAGCACCATTTCTCTTTGGGTCCGAGTATCCATGGATTGGAGCAGTCCCTGGTCACAGTGGCCTGACGCAATCCCTTCCCAACTCCATGTCTTCCAGCATTTCCCCAGGAAGCAGCAGCAACGAGCACAAGCAGAGCATGAGTCCCAAGGCCACAGTGTGCTGGCTAGAGTCCAACAGGTAGCATGTCTTTCCTTGGGTGCCTGGAGGGAGCTGGGGACAGTGGGGAGGAGGGAGGGAGGGGGTGGGGGTGGAGCAGCCTCCATCCTTTAGTCCTGATCGAGGTGAGGAGATACAAGTCCATTAAAAAAAACAAAAAAAAAAAACATTTACTTTCCAACCAAACTCCTGCAAGGGACAAAACAAGACAAACGGGTTAGAGTCTTTCACTACTACAGTACCCATAAACTCATGTATCAAATGAAATAAATGGGGTCTGTATAGCAAATCTGGCCCCAAGCATGTTTCTTAAATGGCAGACAAAGAGCCCCTTCCTGTCCTACTCCCACACACCAGACTCCTCCAAAAACTATGTGGCTGTTCTAAAACATTCATCTTCATGCAAATTTGGTACTGGAAAAATTAAGGTGCAGGATCAACAGCCTTAGAGAGAAGTCCTCCATCCGCAGGGAGAGCTCATGAAGGCCAGTTTCTCCTTGCTCACCATTCTCCCCTCTTCATAGTCAGTCATCTTAGGATACCAGCAAGGATGTTGATGTTTGCCATGGTGCATGAGACCCAACCCATATGGGGAAGACAGTCAGAAGGCCAGAGACAGCCCAAGAGAATTTGTACTGGCACACTAATTGGGAATCCTTTTCATTGAAGTATGCAATAACTGTAGCATGTTCTAGACTGGTCTGGAATAAACACTATGAGATTCATGATAGGAGTGATAGAAGCCAGTCTTTTCTTTTTTTTTTTAAAAAGGATCAAAGTCAGGTTTTTTTCTTATTTTGTTATTCAAAATTACAAGATTTTCTATTTAAAGCAAGCCTGTTTAAATGAGATCAGAATTCAATGAAAAAAAACATTTAACTCTCTCTCTCTGAATCCATAGCTTATGGAAATTCAGCTTGAATAAAACACTATGGGAGAGGATAAGACCTAGTAGTTTTAAAAGTGTGAAGAAAAGCCCAAGTACTTGAGAGACTTATGTTGAGACTCTAAATGAGTACTAACTTAAAATTTCAGTCATGTTCACTAAGACATATCTGAAAATTCTTTCAGGCTCACCTGAAATAATTACAGCTAATCATTATTCCATAACTGATTTGGTTGCAAATGTAAAGTATGTTTTAATAAGAGATTTGTATGCATCTAAAACATGCAAAGTTGTTTTATTTAAATAAAACATGTTTTTGCATACTGTACCCAGCCCCACCCCCACAATGAAGCTACCTGTCCCAAATTGTGAACAAAAAGTGAATTATCCAATAACTATGCAATATCTTACTCTCCATTTTTGAACATAGTTAAATGTAAAATGAATATGGATCTAAAAACATTAATCAATGCAATGCTCAAATAAGTATTGAAAGAGAAGCCCCCAATGTGATGCTGTGTCTGGCAGAGCAAACCAAACTCTGGCATGCATCCACCGATTCATCTCTAGCAAAACCAGGGATATCATCTTCCCGCTTTACTTGGCCTTAGTGAGGCCGTAGCTGGAGTACTGCGTCCAGTTTTGGGTCCCCCGCTTCAGGAGGGATGTGGATAAGCTTGAGCGAGTCCAGAGGAGAGTCACCCGCATGATCAAAGGCCAAGAGAGCAAGCCTTATGAGGAGAGGCTGAGATACATGGGACTCTTCAGCCTGGAAAAGAGAAGGCAGGGGGTGGGGGAAGAGGTTTGGTAGCAGCCTATGTATAAGGGGGGTGCACCAGAATCTGGGAGAACAGTTGTTCACCCAGGCTCCTCAAGAGATAACTAGGTGTAACAGCCACAAACTTCTAGAAGGCCAATTCAAACTCGATATAAGGAAAAACTTCTTCACAGTCCGAGTGCCCATGGTCTGGAACAGACTCCCCCCAGAGGTGATGCAAACACCTACTCTGGACTCATTCAAAAGGCATTTGGATGCTTATCTTGCTGGGATCATTAGGTCCCCACAGACTTCCTGCCTCTGGCAGGGGGGCTGAACTCAATCTCATGAGGTCCCTTCTAGCCCCTAATGCAGGGGTGGGCAAAATGCGGCCCACCAGGCCATTCTATCCAGCCTGCGGGGCCCCTAAAAAATTTAGAAAATCAATATTTATCTGCCCCGGCTGCCTATCATGCGGCCCTTGATGGCTTGCCAAAACTCAGTAAGCGGCCCTCTGCCCAAAATAACTGCCCACCCGTGCCCTAATATCTATGAAATATAGCTCAAAGCAGTGCTTCCCAAAATTTTCCTCAGCATGACTCCATTTATGGCCCCATTTCCTCAGCATGGCTACTCACTCACAACCCATTGCCCCTCCCCCCTGTGGCCCCATCTGTTGATGTTGAGACCCCATTAGGGGTCATGACCCATAGTTTGGGAATTGCTGGCTTAAAGGCTCTATATTGGGGTGGGCAATTATTTCAGCTGGAGGGCCACTTAATGAGTTTCGGTGAGCTATTGAGGCCACAAGGGTGGCTCTGCCCCTTGACAGGGGCCTCGCCCCCTGGTCACCATCTTGGGACAGGAAATCCCGCCCCCAAACCCTGACCTTTGCCACCAGAAGTCCCTCTCTTTGCCCCCCAGAAGTACTCCTTTTAGAGTGGGGATTTGCCATCTTGGAACCGGAAAAAAACAACAACTTATATACTAAAAATCAAACATCCACAATAACGTACTTTAATTTTATTTTTTTTAAATATTTTTGTCCTGATTTGTGTGCATTTGTGTTATGTATATAGAGGTGATTCCACAATTGCTCAAAATGAAGTGTTACTGTTGTATATTGCAGGGGGTGTAGGGGGTATGGGTGGGTGGGTATGGGGTTTGTGCAGGATGTGGATGTATGTGTGTGTATGTAGGGTGTGGGGGAGGGTGCATGGAGGGGAAGGGTGGCTGGAGGTGTGTGTGTGGGTGCATGTGTACGCATGTAGCAGTGAGCAGGGCTCCCCACAGAGGCACACAGGTGTGTGTGTGGGAGGTATGGGGTTTGTGGGGAGGGTGCAGTGTTTGTGGGGTGTGTGACTGTGTGGGGAACGGTGTGGTTGTGGGGTTTGTGGGTATGGTGGGGTGTGCATGGGAGCCCCCCCGCATGCATCCCACTAAGCCAGCGAGTACCCGCCCCTTAACAACCTGGAGCCTATGCACCCTGCGGCACCTCCCCAGCACCGCCAACAGCACGTAGCCCCAGCCCACCCTGTGCTTGCTCCACACCACCTGGCTGTGGCGCATCCTGCTACCCCCTGGGCCCACAGCAGGGCTGGGACGGCTCCATGGCTGGACTGCCTTTCTAGGCAGTCCAGGCAGTGGCAGCTCCTTCTAGTTACCACCGCCAACGGTCCCAGCCCAACAGTACCGTGTGCACAGCCTTGACCTGGCCCGCCCCACACCTGCTCCAGACTCGGCCATCCAGGCTGAACAACAGCAGCAGTGGTAGGTGCCCAGCAGGAACTGTTGCTTGGCATGGGGGAAAGCAGCCCCTCCCCACTACCAGACCTTTCTGTTGCAGCCGCTTGGAGCCCATGCTGTGCTGGGCTGCCCTGTGTCTCTGCTGCCATCACCACCACCTCCAGGCTACCCAGCGGGGCAATGGTGGCAGTACAGAGCAGCCACAAGGCAGCCCAAGTGGTGGTGACGACAGCAGAGATGCAGGGCTGCCTAGCACAGTGCAGGCTCCAGAATCAGGAAGGGCTAGGCAGTGGCAAGCGGGAAGAGGGTCCACTTTTCCCTACATGTGGAGCAAGAGCAAGTTTCGGCCCAGCAGCCACCACTGCTGCTGCTGCTCAGCCTGGACAGGCAAGTCTGGAGCAGGTGCAGGACGGGCCAGGTTGGGGCTGTGCATATGGGTTCCCACCGGTACTGCAGGGCTGGGGCCAGCAGCAGCAGCAGTCAGAAGAAGCCACTGCTGCCTGGGCTGCCTCAAAAGGCAATCCAGTCATGAAGCCACACCAGCTCCGCTGTCTGCCCAAGGGGCGGCAGGATGTGCCACGGCTGGGCGGTGCCTTGGCCAGGCAGGACCAAGGGACCTACGGCAGGCTGGATTAAAGCTCCTATGTGGGCCATATTTTGCCCACCCCTGCTCTAGTCATAAATCTACATTATAATGGTTATATCAAGCAATGAGAACGTACATCTCTTTAAAGAATAACCCAAATACAATTGAAAAATCAGTTTACATCCATCTTCCCTGCTGCTGAAGGAGGACTTCTCCTGAAAGTACTTTATACTGTGAACAACACCAGACTATAGTGGCCAATTCTAAAGCATTTTTCATTTGGAGATCAGAGGACTTCCATGTGTAACGGACCAGGCCCCCATGCCCTCAGGAGGTAGGAAAATACTATTCTCAAGTGATCAGTGGGAAACCAAGGCAAAACAACTTGCCAAAGATCATTGCAATCAACAACATTTGGAATAGGACCAGTACTTTCATTTACCTTCTTTGCTTTAGCCACAAGACCAGCGTGTCTCCCTGGGCTATGGAGACACTCTAGAACAGGGGTGGGCAATTATTTGGGCTGGAGAGCCACTTAACCAGTTTTGGTAAGCTGTTAAGGGACATACACACATGCACAAGCTCCCCACAGTCAGGCCAGGGCTGGCACCAGAATGGAGCATGAGCCCACCTGGGGCTGTAACACACCCTGGCTCCCCACCACCCACTCACCCTAGAGCTCGGAGCTGGCACCTGCCAGTCATATCCACAACTGTAGCACACAGCCAGCCAAGCCTGGCCAGGTCAAGCCAGTGAACGTGGGGCCCCTTCCCTCAGCACTGGCTGCAGCTCAGGGGTCTCTGCTCCCCAGCACAGATCAGGGCACCCAGCAGTTACCTGCATTTATTGGCCCAGGCACCTGCTGGCAGTGGGGGAGAGGCGCCGTATGGCTATGCAGAGCTGGCTGGCAGAGCCTAGGGGGCGCCACAGAGAGGCCACTCCCAGATGGGTCCAGCCTCTGCCTGTGGGGATAGAGTTTGGTCACGAGCCTCCATGCTGTTCTGCCCTTCCATCAGGGCTCCCGGCACGCACATGCATGTGCACGCACACACATGCCCCCACACTCCAACCCTGCAGCTCCCAGGATCCCTGATGGCAGCATGGGAAAGGACAGTATGGAGGCCCACGTCCTGGTTTCATCCCTCGCAGGCAGAGTTGGATGAGTCGTGCTTGGGTTCCACAGGGGATGCGGGGCGGAAGTAGCCCCGGCCGCCCTACTCCATGCAGCAGGCCCTGGGTGAGCTATGCTCAGGCCCTGACCTCTGTTGGCACTGCAGTGTGAGGCAGGCAGGTGGGGCTGCTTCCACCCAGCGTCTCCCATGGCATTTGGGAGATACAGTCCAGCCCCACAGGCCCTGGGTGGGCCAAACTCCAGCTCCCTGGCTGCCACCTGGTGCTGGTCAGGCAGGGCTGCTTCCACCCACCCTGAATCCCCCATGATGCCAGCAGAGATTGGAGCCAGAGCCACTGCCCATGCTGTCCGCCAGCAGAAACCGGGACCCAAACATGACTTGCCCAGTGCCTGCTGTGCAGTGTTGCTGCTTGCACCGCCTGCCTGCAGGCCAGATAAAATCAATTGGGCTGGATCTAGCCCACAGGCCATATTTTGCCCACGTCTGCTCTAGAAGCAAACAGAGGTTGAATACAGATTTTCTTGGAGAACAAAGGTTTATTTCATAGATTTCATAGACATTAGGGCTGGAAGGGACCTCGGAAGATCATCGAGTCCAGCCCCCCGCCCAAAGGGCAGGACATCAGCTGGGGTCATAGGATCCCAGCAAGATAAGCATCCAGTTTCATCTTGAAGGTGTTCAATGAAGGCGCTTGAACAACCTCCGGTGGCAGGCTGTTCCAGACCTTGGGGGCTCGGACAGTAAAGAAATTCTTCCTTATGTCCAGCCTGAAACGATCTTGTAGTAGTTTATGACCATTCGTCCTCGTCATCCCTTGGGGCACTCTGGTGAACAAACGTTCCCCCAGATACTGATGGTCACCCCTGATAAACTTGTAGGTGGCCATCAGATCACCCCTGAGCCTGCGCTTTTCCAGGCTAAAGAGCCCCAGGGCTCTCAGCCTGTCATCGTAGGGTCTGCTTCCCTGACCCCTGATCATGCGCGTGGCTCTTCTCTGGACTCTCTCAAGCTTCTCCACATCCTTTTTGAATTGTGGAGCCCAAAACTGGACGCAGTACTCCAGCTGCGGCCTCACTAAGGCCGAGTACAGGGGGAGAATGACGTCCCGGGATTTGCTTGAGAAGCATCTATGGATGCAAGCCAGCATTTTGGTCGCTATACTAGCCGCAGCATCGCATTGCAGGCTCATGTTCATCTTGTGGTCAATGATGACCCCCAAGTCTCTTTCTTCCATAGTGCTAACCAACATAGCACTGCCAAGCCTATAAGGATGCTGCGGGTTTTTTTTCCCAAGGTGGAGAACCTTGCATTTATCAGCGTTGAACACCATCAGATTCTCATCCGCCCACTTGCTGAGCCTGTCCAGGTCAGCCTGGATCACCTGCCTGTCTTCTGGTGTGGATGCTTTGCCCCAAAGTTTGGTGTCATCGGCGAACTTGGCCAGTCCACTTCTGACTCCAGTGTCCACATCATTAATGAAGATGTTGAACAGTATGGGTCCAAGGACAGAGCCCTGGGGGACCCCACTGGTCACAGGACACCACGATGAGTGACTTCCATCAATTACTACCCTCTGGGTCCGACCCTGGAGCCAATTTTCCAGCCAGTGGATCGTGGGGGACCCAAGGCGACAATTGGCCAGTTTCTCCAAGAGACGATCATGGGACACCAGATCGAAGGCTTTTTTGAAGTCAAGATATATGACATCAATCTCATCTCCCTTGTCCAGGTGATAGGTCACCTGGTCGTAGAAGGAAATGAGATTGGTCAAGTAAGACCTACCTGCAACAAACCCGTGCTGGCTATCCCTTAAGATGTTGGCGTCGGCCAGTCCATTAAGGATGGCCTCCTTAATGTACTTTTCGAAGATCTTCCCCGGGATAGAAGTCAGGCTGATGGGCCTACACTTAGCCGGATCCACTTTCCTCCCTTTCTTGAAGATAGGCACCACGTTGGCCTTCTTCCAGTCTTCGGCCACTACACCAGAGCGCCAAGAGTTTTCAAAGATCCGCGCTAGAGGCTGGGCTATGATGCTCGCCAGCTCCTTGAGTACCCTGGGGTGAAGATTGTCAGGGCCGGCTGACTTGAAGGTATCCAGCTTCTCAAGATGTTCCTTCACAAAGTCAGCATTAATGGAGGGCAGGGGATCACCCTCACCCGGACTTCCCGGCCCTGTAGCGGGCACGGGCGTCCCATGGGGCTGATGAAAGACCGACGCAAAGTACCTATTTAATAGGTTGGCTTTTTCCTGGGCGTCAGTTGTCAGTTGCCCCATCTGGTTCAGCAGGGGTCCAACGTTGCCCCTGCTTTTCCTCCGGCTCCCCACATATCTGAAAAAGGACTTTTTATTGTCCTTGATGCTAAAAAGTCCTTTTTCAGATATGTGGGGAGCCGGAGGAAAAGCAGGGGCAACGTTGGACCCCTGCTGAACCAGATGGGGCAACTGACAACTGACGCCCAGGAAAAAGCCAACCTATTAAATAGGTACTTTGCGTCGGTCTTTCATTAGTTTAAAGGGGCCATATTTAGGCCCCATATTGAGGCCTTTAAGTGATACTGAAACAAATTCAAACTGCAAGCACAGCCCTGGGAGGAGAGGGTACTCAAACACCAGACTAACCATTTCAAGAGAAGACCACCTCTATTGTCAAGAAATATAGGGAAAGCAGCACAAAGAATCCAAGCTTACTCTTCCACACAGACTCTTAGGGACACAAAGCCATCCCACTCCTCACCTCAGGGGCAGACTAGGTGGTGTGCTGAAGCCTAAAATGGAGAGACCTTCTACATGATGGGACTTCCTCAAAAAAGTCTTGACTTCTTTATATGATACCAGAGGCTAGTCTGCAGCCTTAAAGCCATCCAGCTCAACAACAGAATCAGAGGCTGGGTGGACACCAAATACTAGCATGATCTGAACCATGATCTGACAGGACAGGAGAGCTCTGATGGAACGTCATGAATGGGTACTGGACTGGGGTTCTGTAGTTTCTGAATTAGCTTGTTTTAAGTGACACGTTTTCTCTTAAGTGAGCAGCTCAAAAGTAGGGCAGTGTGAAGGTCCTTGGATCTGATAACTTTTCTGGATCTGACCTCCTCCCTTCAAGGTGTATCTGATGGGCACTTTTTTGATTGTGTCTAAGGGCTTTAAATGTGGTTCAAAGAGCCACAAGCACAACTCTTGCCTGGTAATGTGGCTGGCAGGGCTGGGCTCTCATACCCATCCTGAGTGCCCTCCATTGTTCTTCCCTACAGCAAATGTGGCACTTTACTTTAAAAGTCAGGGATGGTGCTTGGGTCAAAGCTTCCTCTAAATCTTGACACAAAGCTTGCATGGACCCGACAGAGCAAAAGGAGCAGTAAATGGTTGTACGATGGCAGCCAAAATTTAATATAAGATTCCCTAGGACCTCGGCACTGGAGTTATTGACACCACTGACTTCCTTCTACACCAAGCCCAGTCAACATCACAGGGCAAATCCAGCTCTCCCCAGCCAAGTCATTCTTCAACAGTACAGACTGACACACATTTCTCAGATAAACAGAAGCAGCAGCAACAGAACTATCAAGGAGCTGGAGGCTCATCCAAAGGCAGGTCCGTTCCGACAGGGAATTTCATTCTCACAGCATTTCTCACCAAGGAAAGCAAGATCTGACTGAGGAAAGCCCTATCCTTGCACTATTTGGATTGATGCTAGGAAGAGTCTGCAAAAAGCAGGGAAATAGCTCTCTGCCATTTACTGTTTCAGCAAAGAGCATGTAGAACAGACAGAAATGCAGGAAGGAACTATGGAGTGAAACTCCAAGGGAGGTGAGCTGGGCCTGTTAGCATGCAGCACCAAAGCTGGCTGGAGTTCCAGTGGAAGACACCAGTGAAGGAGTGTAGTACTGAATATTTAGTGACCATCAGAAGAGACCATTCTCATTTCCTCTCCCCCTGAGAATTATTTCCCTCTTGGGTGCACACTGCAGGGAAAGAATGATGATTAGAGGCTTGGGATCTAGTGGACCAAAGATGGATACCTCACTATGTTACTGCCAGGATGAGGCTGTCATGATAGCCTTGGATGGAGAAGATGGAGGAACTGGACATAGTGGAGGCTGCTCAGCACATATAGAAGCACTGCCATAGAACCCAAGGGAGGGTGGCCCTGTAGCCCATGACGGCCAGATGGAGGATGGGCTCACCTATCTCAGTGGTGCCGGTCCCTTTCTCTGTCCCTGTCCCGATGTCGCTCGTGCTCCCGGTTCCTTTCTTGGAAGTAATCCTCATGCCGATCCTCATTATGGAGCAGGTCCCGATGCCTCCTGCTGCTCTCGCGAGACCGGCTGGGTGACCTCTCCCGAGACCGATGTCTTTTTCTGGAAGAAAAGGCCAGACCACTAGTCTCTCAAAAGTTTTCTTTGCCAGATGTTGACCCCCTTTCCCCTCCCTCCCTTGAGGATGTCAAGAGGAACACAGCTTCCTGATGAGTTGTGCTGCTAGCTCCCTCCCCCCACCTCCTAGACAGGGCCTTAAAGCCCTTTTGTACCAGACCAACACTCAGTCAAGTGAGTCCTAAAGGTTCTCACTTCAGGCTTTCATTAGCAAGGGTTTACCTGGAAGAGCTACTACTGGCACCCGTGCTGTATGACTTGGCTTCAATCCCATGGAGACAATCTTTGAGGGAGGAGATGAGGACGCGGCATCGCTCGTCACTGGCTACACGGGATTGCTTGATGACAGCAAGAGCTGTGAGCAAAGTCTCAATGGCATCGCTGTAATCTCCTGCAGGAACACAGAAGAGAGGGTTAAAAGAAATGTGGACAGCAGGGGCATTGCAAGAACACAATCCAGGGACAAGGGAGGCAGGCAGAGGGATAAGCAGTTGGCAGCTGTTACCTGCACTGGCTCCAGACACCGCTTTGGAAATGGCACTGCTAGAAATCGCTCGGTTCCTGTTCATGATCTCCTCAAACTCTGCTTCACTCACAGGGGGAGGTGGATGGCCCAGTTCCCGACTGCACAGAAGATAGCACACACTTATTGATCAAGCCAGGGGTAGGATGTGGTGCAGGGGCAAAGCCCCTCAAACCCAGTGTGCTTGCCAGGTAGTTGAGAAAGCCAATGACCAGCTAATAGAGGGCAAGACCTCAAGTGCTGCTGGGAATCCAGGAGAACCCCTCCCCACTGGAACAACTACTTTAGCTTTTTTTGTCTGAGGCATGGAATAGTGAAGCCCTTGCCCCTCCTCACCACACCCAGTACAGGCCTGAAGTGCTCTTACCTGCTGTGGTTATACGGTGCCACAGCCTTGCCGTAGGCATCAGGTGGGGGGCCCAGTGTTGCATTTGGTGGGGGGAAAAAGGCAGGGTTGAGATGCAGGGCAGGAGGGACAGCCCCAGGGGGTGGCACAGCCAAATGAGGGGGGAGTCGAGGAGGCGGAGGCATGAGATGCTGGTAGTGGATGCCTGGTGGGGGAGGTGGAACTCCAAAACTGGAGGAAAGCGGAGGAGGGGGTGGGATGGGCGGGGGTGGCAGGCCCATGAGGGGAAGGAGGGCAGGGGGGCGGTTGAAGAAAGGCAACATGGAAGGGGGTTTCTCCACGCGGGTGGACGGAATGGCATTCTCCGTCGGGGTGGCACGGCCATCCATGGAATCGGTAGAGTCCCGGGAGTGAGCCCTCGGTGGCACACCTGTCAGCCAGCACAAACAAGGGAGATAGGCTGTAAGCACCAGGGCAGTCCCAGCCCTCAAAGTCAAACTCATGGAAGCAGATGTCCCAGTATTCCCCAGAACCCTGCATAATGGGTAGGGCAGGGCGGGACTATGTAACAACTCAGTGACTACGGGAAGGAAGTCCTGTCCCCTCAACCCCAAGCCATTCCCCCTGCTTCCCTCCCCAACTCTCCATCAGAGCCCTCCTCCCCCAGTTGCCACACATCCGATTTCAGCATAGCTCAAGGTGCTGAGAGAAAGATCCAGCCAGTCAAACGTAGCCTCCACTTCCAAGGGCCTCAACAAGGCGTCACACTCTCCATCAAGACATTAATCAATTTTCCAACAGTGTCCCACAGACACTTTGTTCTTGGACCGGCTGGCCCAGACCATAGTAACATGGGGTACCGAAGTTGCAAAGCAAATGGGTTATACAGGCAGAAGCTAAGAGCCATGAGAAATGGCAACAGGTCACAGCAGAGAGAGATCCCAGGGCACTGGGTGAGTCAGAGCTTTCTTACTGGTTGGTTAATGCCAGCACTGGTTTGGGCCTGCATGGCAGAATGAAATCCCGCCAGTACCAGGAGTGATGTAGAGAGCCTGTGGTACTTGAGGGGAGTGGATGGGGAAAGGCCTGGCAGGACTGTCAGATGAGACAACTTATGGTGACACATTGGAGAGCCAAAACTCTGAAGGCCACCAAGAACTTCAGGGGAAGTAACTACATGCTGATACTGACAAGGTCTCAAAGGCTTTGGTCTGCAGCAGACAAGGAAGTGGGTAGCTAAGGGAACCAAGAGGACTTTAAGCTGTCTAAGGACGCTTTAGGATCAAGACAAAGGAGGTTATGCTGCATCAAAGAAACTTTCCCTTCTTCAGCCCCTTCCAGCACAGAATCAAAGCACTGGGGGGTCACTAGGGCTTTGTCTGCACCAGAAACCTGGCCTATAATAGCTGTTATGCCCAGCTGAAGCATATGCAGGGTAAACTGCTCTGAACTGCCATCATTGGAGCAGCTCAGCCTGGTTTCAAGCAGGCACAAGCTGCATCTGCACACAGTATTGGTCATCCATACTGTTTTTTATCAGCACAGTAACAGGTCAGGCCAGTACCCAGTGCGGACAAAACTTAAGGCCTCACAATACCCACATGAAGTAAGGGACATAAGTGGACCTAACACCCTCCACCAAAAAGCAGCTACCTCTACAGTGGAATACAACAGAGGTCTGATAGTACACAGTGCCATTAACTAACAGTTCAGGACAGGCAATGGAGATTTTGGCATCCAGCAGAAAACTACAAGGGGAGTATGAAGACAGGACATCACTACTCCAGTAGATTTTGGCCAGGCACTTGGGGGTAACAATTTCTCTCTTATGCAATGTGCCATGAGATCTACAAGGACCACAGGTGGTCAGCTTTTTATCAAAAGTGTCCTTGGAAAGATGATCCCTCCAGCTACATAGCACCCCCTGGCACTAGGCCGGGCTGTCCGATCAATACAGACTGAAGAAGAGAGACCACCTAAGGTCATTGTACAAGGCCCAGGGTGAGGCCCCAGCTGGAGCACTGCATCCAGTGTTGGGCACCTTACCTCCGCAGGGATGTACAAATTCTGGAGAAGATCCAGAGAAGAGCTACTAATAGATATGGAGGGTCTTAGCTATGATGATAGGCTGAAGAGCTTAAGCCCATTCAGTTTGGAGAGGAGGAGGAGGAGGCTACGAGGGATCTTCGCAGTGTATGAGCACCTAAAAGGGGATCATAAAGACTCGGGTCAGGATCTGGTCAGACTCAGCAGCAATTGGAAAAACACTCAGACTCTAGAGAATTCACCCTCCCACCCCAAGGGTTTGGTTTAGACTGATTAAGCTCTGCTCAAGATCTCCAGGGCCCACTGGGAGTCTCCCTTCCTTGCACACCCAGCACCCCCTCCCATACCCAGAGGCGCACCTGCCTCAACTTACGTTTCCGTGCCTGCGCCTCGAACTGCGACAGGTTCTGCCGGGTGGCTAGCCTCACCTCCACCTTGTCCCCATTGAGAATTTTGCCAGGTAGCAGCTCCAGGAGCTTGTGGACTGAATTCTCAGAGGCGACGACCACCTCTGCATACCTGAGGGGAGAGCCACCGTATGAAAGTAGATTCCTGACTGAACCGTGGTGTGATATCCCCATCCCAGAGTCAGGCCCCTCCCACCATTTGTAAGGCAATCCATTTAGCAGTGGGAAGTGGGGACAGGGGTTCTGTCTACACCCGCTGCCATGCTCAGGCAGCAAACAGCATCAACCTTCATCCCTTGCTAACAACTGAAGTAACTGAATCCAGGCCATCACATGCTGAGCACCAGCCACCTGTATCCCCATCAGCTACCACCTCTTCCTTAGCCCTGTCCAGCTCAGCTAAACTCCCACAGGTGCCTCTCCAGACACCAGCAGGCAGTACCCTGACAAATGGTGCATAGCTAACTAACAGGGTAGATAGGGTAAACCCTGCAATCCCAGGGACAAATCATTGCTAGCAAAAGCCCCACAGTTTCCCCTTGCTGTACTTGTTCTATGGACCAAGCCATTGGGAGGAAGGCCCTTGGACTTCCTACTGCAGTTCTCACCCTTTGGATTGGCCATTGGCTCGATTTTCTGCAAATTTCAGCTCTACCACGTCGTAGACTCCAACTGAACGGATAATCTGGATCAGCTGCTGGTCAGTTGTCCACTGAGTGAGAATAGGTAATAAAATACAGAATCAGAACAAAAGGCCTGATTGGCAAGGGAGAGGGGGGGGATGTCTGTGTCCACAATTCAGGTATCAGCCTTATCATTCAAACATGTCGAGGCCCTCCCTCTTCAAGCTCTACTAGGACTGTCTTAAAAGCCCTTCAATATGGGCAACACTTCAGACACTGCACATGTGCTCAAAGGGAGAAAAGGAGATGCACAGATGAACACCCTAGCTTTCTGCCTGTGAGGCTGCAAAAGACTAGGAAGGCATCTGTAAACTACAGTGATAAGGTCTGGGAAAAAGTACCATGTGGACAGCTCCAGAGATAGAGGGCCTCAGCCCACCAAAGCAACGCTTCTCCAGACACCACCTAACATGACTCAACCTTGAACTAGAAGGACCTGACAGGGTGGGTAGCAGACACAGCTTAGTGTCTAGAACTATCAATCCTTGGCCCTTCTGCTAGAAACACCACCAAGGAATGTTTAGCCTTGAACAGGTCAATGGCTCATGTACCTACTCTACAGGAGGCCAAGTCACACACCATATAACAACGCAAGGCCATCAGACATGTTATTTGCTTTTCCCCTGGACTAGATCCTAAGCACTAAGTACACTGGATGTGATTTCTAGTCAGGCCCCACATGGTTAGGGTTTCAGTTTAATTCCATCTCACCAAGCTTGATCTGCTTTTCTTGAAAGTTAAGACAGCAGCCCAGGAAGCAGTCTTCTAGAAGTGTCCCCCCTCTGCCCAGCACCCCATGCTGGGATCAGTGTCCCCAACTCACCCAGGAGAAGCTGCCTACGTAGACAGCAGCTCGCTTGTTACGCAGCCCGCTGTAGGTGTACAGGATGGCAGGTGCCTTGTTGTTGGGCTTGGGAGATTGCTCCTGACGAATCTCCACCGGTGGCTCTGAGCTGCTGGTACGGGTTTCAGGTGGCTGCGAGCTTGCTGCTAGCACGTCGTCATAGAGGTCCATCTGGTCGGCATTACTGAACTCTGAGTCCTGGGAGATGCAAGAAACCAGTAAGCTCTTCCAGGAGCTACAAAAGAACCCATTGGGCCAGCTCAGCAACAGTCAGCCACACCCACGGCCAGGGATGGTCCAGCGTACTGGAGGGCTGCCCTGCCCATGCAGCTCTAATTTGCTGTCATACAAATTAAATGCTCAGCTGACCATGACACAGGAAGAGCTGTTCTCTTCTCCTCCCAGACTGAGCCTCACGAGAAACTCTTCCCTCTGAAGCCAAAGAGAGGGAACAGTACTAGGCCCTGGGGAGGACATTCCAACATCCTGCCAGGGCTCTCAGCATCTTCCACATCCCCACTTCGCATTATGACCCCGTCATTTGAGCAACCTGGGACAACCCTAGTTTTCCCATATGTTTGCCAAGCCCCTTGCACATCACAGCATTCTACACACTTCAAATAATGAATGAACTCGATTACAAATCAGCAGAGGATTTTTGTTGTTCGTTGACAGCAGCTTGTAAATCCAGTTGGGCTCCAGCCATCTCCACATCACCTCTGCAGCTGGACCAGAGGGAGTGACTCTGCCAGGGCCAGAGGCAGAACTGAATGGTCCCCTGTAGGGGTGGCTCCACAAGGCTCAGCAGTAAATGCCTGGAAGGAGATGCAACTCATTCTGGGTCAGGAACAAGACAGCAGTTTAGGACAGAACTGAAGAATGCTGTGTCCAAACAAAATGATAGGGGAAATTCCCAAAGGCAGAGCAGAACTTGGTCAAGGCATCATGGCTAATGCTCCCGCTCTTCTGAAACATAAGGCAACTACAACCATGAGTTGCCAGGGCCCGTTTTTCTGATCCCACAAGCGCATCACTGTAACTGCTGAATCCAGAATCATAGAAAAGCGTGTCCCCTACTGCAGTACTTGAGCACTTGGCTTACTTTAAGGCCTTCTACTGAGGCTTAGCCTGCTTAACTTCGGTGATGCAAACTCATGGGCTATACTGTTTTCAAGATAACCTCCCCGATCCCACCCGATGCTCTTCTGTCTTACATTTTCAAGCCTTATTGTTTCATCTTGGCTATTACTGCTACAAGTGCTACTGTCCTTTTAATTTTCTTAATTCATCAAGCGTACCTTTGTTCCTGCACTGTAGCAATGGAAGCAGAAGTGTAAATCCAGTACAGGCCACAGGCCTGGTGTCAGCTGAAAGAGATCTGTGGAGACTCCAGTTCCTTTGGCAAAGGACGAAATGCATCCTGAGGGCATGACATAAATGCCAATGATTTCAGTTGTGCAAGGATCTGACCCATTTGGTGGATCCCAGTCTGAGCTATTGATCATGGAAGTCCAGGATAAGACATATCTTAGTTTGTTTTTAGGAACTACTCTAGGAATGTCCCCTGCACATTTTTCCTAGGGCTGGGTCCAGTCTCATTTGAAGAATCTCCAGGAACTCTCTGAGGACCATGTTTTTCATAAAGGTCTTTGTGCATGGGGACTGTTTTCTAGATATCTGGTCTAAAATGTTCCTGCTCAGATCCCACTCCACTCATCCCAATTGCAACTGCTTTTGTAACATGAATTAGTGCCACATCTTTGTGAACAGCTTTGCAGGTAGACATTCTGTTAACCACTTTTCCAAGTTGCAGGTTCTTAATCTTTCCACACAGGCCAGCCCCTCCAGCTGCCTTCTGAAGTCCCCCCTCAACAAATTGCTCTCTTTTCAACAATGAAGTGCCCACAGCAAAACATAGCATTTAAAACAACACCCTACCATCACCCCTCTGCCCTGACAAGGGACGCTTCTGTAAAGACAGTACAAGATTATACTGACATCCCTTGCTTCGCTGAGAAGATGGCCTGCACCTCACACTTACTATGTTCCCGTGGCTATGGAATCCAAGACAAAATTGGCTACTCCTCCCAGATGACAGAAATCCCTTTCATTTGCATTTGTGCTGAGTTCAGCTGACCTCTGTGCTGTGCTTCTCCATCCAAGTCAAACCCCAAGGCCTCTACAACTGAGCATTAGCATAATTTGTAAAGCAAGGGGATCAAAGTCTCCCGGTGATAAGAGCAGGATTGCAGCAAGCATCCAGGAACAGAGCCACCATCTTACCAGAGAGCTGCCTCTGCTTCTTGGCTTATGTCATCCACACACAAAGAGAGAATCCGATATATAAAGGGCAGTGTGTGCTTAACCCTTTGCCTGCCCTTGAAGCTCTTCCCCCTTCATATCAATTAACCATGTAGTGCTGTGTTCCATTTAATGCCAAAAGTGAGAACACTATCATTTCATGGGTCTACCTTCAAAGCTCTCCCCAGAAAACAGGGAGGGACAAAAGTGGTTATTTTTAAGGTAGGGAACAACCACATTTATAAAGAAGGGTTAGTGAAAGGACACACCAGATCAGCTCTGCCCTCTTTCATGTGTATGTTACAACACAGGATTGTATGCTAATTCTCCAACTCTGGCCTTGCCAAATAATTCTCTTCCTACAGCATCAGATATGCAAGTGCAGCATCCTGTCAGCTTGTTTCTGTTGCCAATACAGGCCAGTTTCTTGTCACTGACTTAGATACATAGTCTTCTCTAAAGCCTGGGCTTTGATGTGTCACACCACACCTTTCCCAGACCAATTCTAGAGATGAGCCAGTTAACTAGGAAGCTCCTCAGCTGCAAATGTGATTGACCTAAATCTGCCTTCAAATTCCCAATCTACCCAATGCTATATTTAAGCTGGGGTGTATGTTGAGTACTGTTTACTGGGTATTTTTCAGACTGACTTTCCTGAATGTAACATATGCAGAGGATTACCCATTACTATAAATTGCTCCACTACCATTTGTATTGCAATAACATTTAGGAGCCTCAGGCACAAACCAGGACCCTTGCGTGCCAGCCAATGTTTAAAGAACAAGACAGTCCCTGTCCCAAACTAAGTATAACGGATCCAAAACTATAAGAAAAAACGGCAAGGTACATATAATTCCAGGAGACAATGAAGTGCCCAGGTTCCACAGCACGTAGTATTAAATTAGGAAATGCCACAATGAAGGTTGCACAGAACATCTATGCTTTGGCAGGTGCCTTCTGAAAGGCCATAGTTGGCTCATTATCCCGTGTCTGCCTCTCCAATGCTAGCCTTCTGCTAGCAAGAGCTCTGTCTCTTCTGCAGACATCTTAGAGAGAAGACAACTTCCACACCATCTCTGGAGGACCTATCAAGACATGCAGGGAGTAATGTAAGTGCTGCATGTTGCACCCTACAGCTAAGATTTGCAGACAGACCACAAACTAACACAACTTCCATGCAATTCCATACAGTATATTTAAACACTCTGGGCATTTGAGAACTTCAGCCTATGCTTTTCTTGAAGATGAGGAAACTGTGTATCCAGGAGAGCACTCAGTAAGCCTTGTACTAAAGGAACAAAACATAACCTATGAATGGTCATGACAAGAAGGAATCTGTATTTGGTTCCACAAGCCCCTTCTCACTGGTGAGGGCCACTTCTATACCAACTTTCCATTTTCTATCCTTGGGTCATTGCAGCAGTATGGAGCAGAGAACCTTACCCAAAATTTAACTGGGAAAGTATTTTGGCACTCATTTTTAGCGGGTACCTCACCAATCACATTTAGTGAAAGACCAGGCCTGGAAATTTCATCTTGAACGGTGAATTTCAGAACAACGAAGTAATTAAATACAAAAGGGGTTAAAATGGAAACCATTCTGCAGCCTGGATTCTGGTCATGAAGATCTTCCCTGGGTTTATTTTCCATCTCCCCCCTCTGCCACCCTGAGATGTAATGACTCCAGTATCCTCTTCCCCTTGAAAAGTCCAGTCTTTCCACATGCTGGGCAGTCCACTTGCACCTTGCTTGACAGGAACAAAGAGAGCACTTTACAGCACACACCAACCTGCAATGCATGGCAACAATATGCTTTCTGCATTGCCTATTTGCCAGTTCTCCTCTGCAACACAAATGCCAGTTTCTCAACAGGTTACTTTGATCATTCAAGGATTAATGGGCTAAAGGATGTGTATATTAAAATAAAAAATGCACAAATCCATCCACTTTGTGACATGGAAATTATTTTGCATTTGAACAATTTCTGTAGAGCATTTAGATGCCATTCTAAGATGTTTCAGGAATCATAAAGCAAAAATGGTGTTCTGCCAAGGGACAGGGATCCAGCTGATGGGTAACAGACCCCTGCTTACGCTGTCATTAGCTACTCTCACCCCACAAAACCATAACTGCTTTCCAAATTTCTTACTCCCACTGAAAATGAAGTGTTATAGCCTGGTCATGCAAAAAGTTACAGAAAATGGAACTTAACGTAATGTTATTGTAGCCATGTTATTGCAGCCATGATGTGTGAAACCCCTTTTGATAACCTGTTTTATTCACTTATCATTTCTATTTATTTTTGTCATTTTGTGCCCAAAAGCTTGTCTAATCTCTCTCCCAGTAAAATATATTTATCAAACAAATCTTGCTTCTTGTAACTTAATGATCATCTCTACTCCTCAACTCTGTACATTGCCTGTTGGAGAACGCCCACCAATCTATTAGGGATGTGTTTTCAGCACCAGTTCTCACCTTTTGCTTATACTTAATCCCACAGGGCTTCAGCATTTCTGTCCTTCCTTTTGAGGTAGGATCTGCGATTAGTGCCACTGTCTAGTTGCGGAAAATTATGGAAGAGCTGAGCAAGATCAGACCCAACATCAATTCCTTCAGCATCCCAGGAGACACATCCCTTGCAACTCAATACCTTGCATTTTATTACCTTTCCTGGTTAATACCTTTCCAGCCACTTTTGAAGCCATGTGAAAATTCTCAGTCAAGCTAACCTGGGTTAATATTACAGCATAAGGTTTTAAGACCATGATAGCTGTTATTAAACATGAGGGGTATGACTTTTCCTTTATAACCCAGCAAGCCAAATGTCCATATCTCTGCTATCTTCTGAGAGAGAAACAGATTCTCTTTTTTAAAAATTAGGAACTGCCAGACTTTCCAAACTTAACTGCCAACGTGAAGTTCTTCTCCTTCCCTGATCAGTACCATGCTTATTTTCCTTCAGCTTGTTGGTATTTCTCCAGTGGCCTTTCAAAAAAAATTCCCAACGACTCACTAAGTTTGCCAACCAAATCTGTAGGATACCATGTTTTGATAATACCTGCAACAGGTTTAATACTTTCCTAACTGTCATGCGCATTGTCTTGATTTTGTTTGTTAAAAGCCAACTGCAAGGACACATGCAAATTAAGAGTATTTCTGAGCTGATATGGTTCAGTGGGCACAACACAGAATGCCATCCTGTCACATTAAAGCATAAAAACGAGTGAGCCTTGCAGGGGATCTGCTACATCCTGGGATGTTTCCAGTGCTGCAGGCAATGCCCTATAAATATATCCAGGGAAGAATTTTTTTTTACATTGAGACCAATTTCTGTGTGGGGATGCAACCAGACTACTGGTACATGGCTTAAGTTCAGTATTTTAGCAATTTTTATAACCAGCCTTAATTTTGTTCTCATTTAATTCATCCAGAGAGCACTTCTGTTTCTTCCCAGACAGTTGAAAAGCTTCTCACATTCCCCTTGTCACCATGCTTTTTGCTGCTGTTAATTTCCAAAAAAAAACCTAAAGCACATTCTCATTTGATAACCCATCACCTTTCTGGAACAGAAAATGTATTACCCTCAGGGCAAAACTGGCAACTTCATGTTCCTCATGTTTTGCTTTTTGAAAGCAAGCCCAATCTGTTGCAACAACCGATCCTCCAACCTTCCTTCTTCCAGCCTGATTTCGTATTTACATAGCATCTTTATCTTCAAAGAGCCACGTTTGCATCCATGTGTCCAGACTTCTCAACTCTCCAAAAACTCTCCAACATGCTTGCACTGCTGTGTTCAGCTATCCTCCTTCCCTCCCTGCATTTTTTGCCGCTCTCCATCACTTGTTCAAATTTCCCCCCATTATTCACACACCCACTAATAAATCCAGGATAGACTCTCAGCTACCTGCTTACAAGGAGACTTTCCCATAGTATGGCACCTCTCTGCTCGTAGCCAGTTAACTGAAAGGTATCTAAGTGGGTAACAACCTGTGAAGTTTCAGGGATCCCGATTGCTCCAAGGCAGCCCAGGAAGGTCCTGTATTTACATGCCTACAACCCACACAGGCATGTTATGGTTACTCAATACACGTTTCTCCTACTTTTTGCTTCCTGTCTCTTTACCCAAAGGTCGTTTCCCTCCTGTTCTGCAAAGCAGGATGATCTGATTCTCAAATCATCCCCGGCTCTGCAAATGCTTTGGACAGGGGCATCATGAACCTCTTCCTCCTACCACCTCTCAACGTTGCCCCCCTCCCTGCCATAACACCAGGAGCAAAACCTGCACTAAGAGGCTTCCTGGAGGTCCTCAGTCAAGACTTGCAGCAAACTAACACTGTTCCTAGACCTCCACCTTCACACCTGAGAAAATGCTGGCGTGTAACTTTGGTCCTGTGCTGACGGAAGAGCCCCCCTTGCCTTCCTGCTTGCTGTGGGGCTTGGCACGGCTTCCTCCCCCGTCCCCTGGCTGCCAGACTCCCAACAGGGCTCCACTCAGGGTCCTGTTCTGCTTACCTGGTTGAACTCTTCGTCAGCGTAGATGTCAATCAGATCCACCCCCTCCGACATATTTCCGGGCGCCGGAGCCGGGGTGGGGGAACAGGAGGCAGAGAGGTAACTGCTCGGGGGGAATGGAAGAAACAGCCCCTCAGTCTCTGGGGCTGCCCTGGCCACATCCCCCTCCAAAACCAACCTCCCCTAGTACCCCCACCCCTCTCGCGGCCCCTCCCCCACCCCGCCCGCGCAGCCTCCCCGGGGGGTTCGCGGCTCCCTCCTCCCTTCCCCTCCCCTCCCCGCCGCGCATGCGCACAGTCCCCCCCGCCCCGCGCGCCGGTCACGGCCTCGGGGCGCCTCGTGTGACCTAGACCCCCAGTTTCGGGCTCGCGGGAAGGGAGCAGGCGGCCGCGCCCGGCCCCGTTACCGAGGGGGGAAGCGGAGGGGAGGCCGCGTCCCGAGCAGGCCTGAAGCGCGCGAACCGCTCTCACCGCCACAGCCAGCGCCGCCACGTCCCGCCCCTTCCGCCGCCACGTCCCGCCCCTTCCGGCCCGCCCGCCGGCCCGCGCGCAGGGCAGGGCGGGGCGGAGCGGTGGCACCATAGAGTCTGGGCGGAGTGGGTTGGTTAGAGCGGCCGGGCCTTAGAGTGCGGGAGGGCAGGAGTGGCGTGATGGCGGCGGCGCTGAGGCAGGTGAGGTGGGGTCCTGGGGGGTCCCCAGGCTGGGCCGGGCTCGGGCTCATACCCATAACCACCCCCCCCCGGGCAGTTGCGCCGCCTGTGCCTCCGCAGGGCCGCCCCGATGTCGCCGGCGGCCCCGGCCCGAAGCGGCTCCGGGCGGGACGTGCTGGAGATGCCGCTGCCGCCCTGGCGGGCGCGGCCCCACGAGCCGCTGGACACGAAGCGCGCCCGGCTGCTGTACGAGAGCCGCAAGCGCGGCATGCTGGAGAACTGCCTGCTGCTCAGGTGCGCGGCGACGGGCGCGCACACAGCCGGGTGCACCTCTCCCTCCCCCGCCCCTCCCCCCCCGCAGGCACAGGCGCAGACAGAAGTATGCACAGGCGCCCCCGGAGATGTGCAGGGATGTACGTGCACGCGTACTGGCGCACAGACAGATGCACTCCTGCATGCGGACACAAGCATGCGCAGGCAGGCTCACAGGCACGCAGAGAGAGATGTGTGTGTGCACACAGGCACAGCCATGCACAAGCAGGCATGGGTAGAGACACGACCGCACACTCAGGGACATGGGCATGCATGGAGGTATGTACGTAGATGCAGAAGCAGACAGAAATGTGCACATGCACCAACAGGCAGACACTCACAGACAGATATGCACATGGATGTGCAGGCACAGAAGCCCACAGAGGACACGCAGACAGAGATGTGCCTACACACACTCAGAGACCGACACAGGCATGTGTGCAGATGCAGAAGCGCATGAACAGATGCAAATGTGCTGATGTGCATGTACACATATTCATGCACAGATACAGAGACACGCAGACAGACAGATGGATACACACAGGTGTGCAGACACAGAGGCGTGCACAGATGCACACAGAGATGTGCACATATACATACAGGCATAAAAACACATGCCCACAGACAGATGCACACAGAGACGCAGACACACACGCAGATGTGCAGATACAGACAGGGCCGTCCCTGGGGGGGGCCAATTGGGGCAACTGCCATGGCCCCCATGGACAGTGCTGTACAGGCCCTGCTGTGGCCGCCACATGCCGCCAGCTCCAGGGTTTGGTCTCCCCTGGGCACCCCCCTTCCCCCAGTGTGCCAGGAACCCAAGGGCCCCAGGTCTCAGACTCTAATGGATTTATTCTGGAGCTGGAGGGACTGAAACCACCCAGCAGTAGTGAGTTACTGAATTTATGCCAGGTTGGAGGGTTGATGATGTAGCTCCGATGAGTGAGGAAGTATGTGAAAGGTTTTCAGGGTGATGCATTTTATCAGCCCCTCTATATGTCCTAGGCAAGCCTTCAGGCACAAAGTGGCCTTCCTCTAGAGCAGAGCAGTGAGAAGGGTTGGGGGAGGAAGAAACTCTTGAACAGTGATTCTCAAAGCAGGGTGCTGTGTTAGTGTTAGCACTGTTAGGTGTGCAAACATGATTCACCCAATAAGCCCAGAGATTTCAAATAGGAATCCATGGTGTTAAAAACACTCTGACCTATTTTGATTCTTCTGAGTTCTTTGCAACAGAAGAATCACTCTACTATTTTCCTGTAAGCAAAAAACTGAGTGAAAGCTAAGAGCTGGCATCAAGCCCCCTCCTTCCCCCCCCCCGAGTCTTTGTGTGTGTATGTGCACTCACCTATGTTTATATGCGCGTCTCTGTATCTGTATGCATGTCAGTGAGTGCGTCTGTGAACCTATCAAGGGGGTCCTTCAGCCTGAAAAGGTTGATAACCACCGCTCTGGAAGACAAGCAAAGATTCCCATTCCTAGGAAGCAGGCCAAAAAAGGGGACACAGGAGTTAGTGAAATAACAGGCATCCAAGAAAAGGGTAACAGGGCCTTTCCCGGCCCCACAGTAGACACCTTTTGCCTGAAAGGTTGTCTGTGGTTTCTGCTAACTATGCAGTTGGTCCAGTAAAAGTTGCCACCCCAGAGAGTCCTTGTGGAAGGTAGTCAAACTAGGGAGGGCTGCGTGGAACTTCAGTAGTACTTGGCCGAGCGAGACAAGTGGGCAGCTTGACAGCAGGGGAAGTTCAGTGCCAGTAAGAGTGAGGTAACACGACTTAGAGGGAAAACAAGAATGACTCAACTGTCACCCAAGCTTTGAAATGAGCTGTAAAATCCAGAGAGAGTCAATGAAATAAGTGGCCAAGAGAAGTACAACAGGGTACCTTACTGCTCTCTGCCCCCTATAGCAAAAGTGCATGAAATGAAGCTGAAAGCAAACTCACACCCAATTCAAGGAGCTGTAGGTGTTTCCACCCAGTGTATAATGAGCTGGTGGAACTCACTGTAATAGGAAGTTGTAAATGCTAAGAACATAGCTAGATGCCAGGAGGTATCAGGTGTTAATGTGTGTACCAAGCAGGTCCACAGTTACCTGGGTGGATGACTGAAGAATCTGGACAGAGACAGTAAATCTCATGCTTTAGAATTTTAGCTAATCCACAACTAGTAGAGAGACCTAATGAGTTGTGGGGTGGGTACTCTCATACCTCCCTACTCCAGGGTTTCTTTTGTCTATTTTTGCATCATGTGGTGGCTGCTGTTTGCAGAGCCAGTATGCTAGAGGGTCACCAGGTCTGATCTGGTCTGGAACTTTTTCTGTTCCTAATAATTCTCAGCTCCTCTCTCTCTCTTGGTCATAGCCTCTTTGCAAAGGAGAATCTGCACCGCATGACTGAGCAACAGCTGAACCTCTATGACCGTCTAATCAACGAGCCCAGCAATGACTGGGATATCTACTACTGGGCGACAGGTACAGCTGCAGCCTAGCACCATCTAGATGGAGGCTCCATCTCCCATGGTGACATAGAGCAGGAAGCCCTCTGTGGTAACAGGCATGCATGAGCTCCACTGAGCTCATGGACTGGAATAGCCATGACAGCGACTGTCACACTGAAAGAATGGCAGGGGCTCCCAACCCTCACACTTCCAGGCTTATACTAATTGCCAGCTGGTCCCTTTCATGTGGGCTGTGGGGGCCTGCACCCTCCTGTAACCAAGAGCTGAGCTGGGGTTAGGAGGAGCAGATATCTGCTTGGTCCTAGTGGGTCCCACAGCATTTAGTGAACTAGGTTTTAGAAAGGCAGTAAAATCGGGGCTGTGTCATCTCTGGGGTGGATCAGGGCTCGGCACTATGCAGGGGCAAAGATGTGAGCCTAAGGACATTCTCCTTGCAGAAGCAAAGCCTACCCCAGAGGTGTTTCAGAATGAAGTGATGGCGATGCTGAAAGAATTCACCAAGAACAAGAACAGAGAGCAGAGGCTGCGACAGCCAGACCTGGAGTACCTCTTCGAGCCACCCAAGTGAAGGCGCCCTGTTGTCTCCAGGACCATCTTTTCAGCCATGGGAGTAGAAGCTGAGGCTCTGGACTTCTTTGGAAATCTGCACTGCTGATCTCCCTCAACATGAAATCCTCCACTCAGTGGTTGCGCCCCACTGAATAAAGAGTCAAACACTTTTCTTGACACTGGAATTTATGAATGGGTTGGTTCCATCATGGTGTAGTGCTGCAGTCCAACCCAGCAATGGTTGCATGCATCTGAATGGTGTATACCACCCCTTGAGGCAACAGTCGCACGAGCATTGGTATGACCATGTTCTGACCCATTGCAGAATGCCTCCTGGTGTGTCTGGGAACCTCAGTCATGGCTGCAGCATTTTCACCATTCCTTGTGCATCCTTCCACTATAGGGAGTATGCTGTATTTTGGCATCCTCTGACTGGGAGGTTTGAAAGTAGGAAAGAGAGAAGCTACCCCCAACAACTGTGTTTCCTACCAGTCTGCCAACAAATAGTCCAAAGGGCATCATGCAGAGGGCTGTGGGTAGAGGTAAAATGCTGAGTCATATTAGGAAAGGCTTTCAATTGCAATGCAATAATAAAGAGTCTGTGAAGTACCAGAAGAGGAGAAGTTTGACTTGGAAGGGGGCATTCTGTCTGCTAGCACTGCACCAGCATGGTACCAGGGTGCAAGGGGGAATACTTTGTCGGATGAAATGTCAAATGGTACCTCTGAATACTCATTATCAAAGCCATGGCACATTGCTGTGTGAGGTGGTTGACTGTTTTATGCTGGGTAGACTCCAGTTTGGCATGTTGTCTTTGCCTACTGGAAATACCCTCTTGGGTGGGTCTAAGACAGAGGTATTAAATTCACCCCATGCCCCAAGCTCAATTGCCCAGGACAGTGTGCAGATAGAAGCAGGGACTGGCAATGGGGATGGCCCAGACAGTGGTTATAGGGCAACCAGCAGTGGGCCATGTGAGGCTGCATTGGCACGAGCATGCATGACCCATGGCCATATCCACCAGGGTACAGGGGCCCCAGATTCTATGGCAGGCCATACCCCACCAATTTCTGGTAGCCTGATGAGCTAGATGAAACAACTTGCCTGCAGACCATGTGTTTGATGCTTCTGGTCTAAGTGAACACAATTCCCTTCTCTGCTCCAGTGTGAATCCTTTGATTCCATTGTTCCTATGGAGCAAGTGCTCCAGCTGTCTAATGCACCATGCACCAGACTTGCTGCCTTCATCAAGAACAGCTCAGGGAAAAGAAGATCCTGAAGTGTACTGTTCAATTAACAGTACTGCTTTAATTCACCCATAACTAAATACAGTCACCTCCGGGATGGGGCATTGCTATTTAACAGTAGCTGTGTGCCAGGTCTAATTGAGACACCAGAGAGAATATTAGCAGGCTGTGATTAATGGAGACGGGAACTTGCCTGTGACAGCAAGATTCATGGCTCTGGTTTTCCAGCATATGCCACGGGATAATTCACCAGGAGGTGGGCCTTGACATATGTTCTAAGGATAGCTCAGCTAGCAATAGAGCACCCTCTAGTGGCCTTTTGCAGCAGTGACAAGGAAAGATGAAGCCTGCTTACTGAACCCCAGCCCCTGCCAATGCTTGGAGGCCTCTTACGGTAGCAGAGCCCTGCCATGCCAGTCCTGCATGGGGAACCTGGTGGGTGTGATGACTGCAGGCATCTGCTGACTGCATGTCAGGTTGCTGAGGCAGCTGGGTCTGCCCTTTCACGTACTACTCACAAAGGCTCCTGACTTTGTACTATTCCTGGCCTGAGGCTGTTCAACCTTGCAGTTTTTCATGATGAATTCTGTCGTTCCCTGCCCCTTTCAGCCCTGCCTGCCTATTTGCATCTCAGCAGGCAGATTAATTTATGCTACTTAATTATTCCGTTCTGCCACTTTGCCAACAGCCACTGCCTTTTTCTCTAGGTTCCTCTGTGTTGAAAGTCCCTGCTTTGAAGGTCTTGCTACATTTCCTTAAGGACTTCCCAACAGTATCAGCCTCAGGCATGATGTTTCCCTGTTAGAGCTACTTAAGAGTAGCCCCCTGGCATTCATTGAAATTCATCCTGAATCCCTGAGCATTTCAACCAAACCACATTTCTCGCTGGTGGCTCTCAAAAATCTGTGTAGTTTAATGTGTGCTGTGGCTCTAGCTGCTCTTTCAATCAGTCTCATCATCACAAGCCAGAAGGGACCAAGCTGTACCAGCAAGAGTATTTACCACCTATTGGTCTTCCTCGAACTCTTTTAAAATACTTAATTCATGCAGGAAACAGCAACCTGATGTTAGTGATCCATCCCACCCCCTGTGCTGTGCAACTTGAACAAATACATTATGTTTTCAATATACCAGCTGCAAATTGCCTAACAGGGGATTTCTAGGCTGCTTCAGAGTGTCAAGGCATGGAATCCCATTGAATTTTTTGCTGTATGAACACAGAACAGGAAGGCAGTCCCTTCCCCAAAGACCCATCTTTCAACTGAGTGGGTTTTGTGGTCTCCACTCCTGCTAGACTAGGGACAGACATTCAAAAAGCCTGATCCTGAACTGATTCAATCTTTGTAGGTTAGTCTACCTGCAGAGCTTGAACTGATTTGGAGGTGGATAGACATTCCCTTTTCATTCAAGAAATGCTGGCACATACCTGCAGTGGCTCAGGCTAGAAGCTGAGGGGTGCCAGAGCAGCCTTCCCCATTTACAGTGCTGAGCTGAGGGGGGAGGCGTGGTCAGGCCTGGGCAGGAGCTCGCATTAGGGAGGGGTCCTTCCCCACCCCAGCCGCACAGCAGGGAGTTGAGATATAACACAGTGTTTATCCCCCCCAACTCAGTGTTTATCAGCCCATTAAGAAAACAAAAGCTTCTTTCATTAGTTTAAGCTCTTCTTAAACAACTTTTTCCAAGGAAGGAATGGAGAGACATTACCAGCTGACCTGTTAATTAGCTCCAAAAAGCCCTAAGGCAACACTGTGCTGTCTGCCTTTGTCCTGTCTCCCACAACAGGGACCATAGCCAGCATGTGGTATGCTAACTAATGAGGTGTCTGTGTATGGCAGACAGGGGAGGAGAATCCCTGCTTGAGCAGGGATGGGGGGAGCAGGAGGAAGCCAAGCAGACCCTGCTGTACCTGCACTCCTTGCTGGAGCTGCAGCCAGGGAGCAGAGGGGAGGGGCCAGGCCAGCTCTCTGGAGCAGAGAGCCCCATCCAGCCCAGACAGCATGCCAAGATGATGGGGGACTCTGATTTAACTTAAACCAGGATGGGGTCTGGGACCGACATTGCATAAACCAGTTTGACCCAAATCAGTTAAGTCTGATATTACATTCAACCAGGTTTATCTCAAACCAGTTTCAGCCATTTTCAAACTGGTTTATGTGCACTGAACATCTGTTACAGGTTTAAACCAGTTTCTGATCACTTAAACTGGTTGATGTCTGTCCCTTGCCCTAGAGATCAGATTGCATCTCTGCTGACAGGGACAAGTTGGATGAGGAGGGTGATGGGCTTAATATCTTGACAGTTTTTCTGCTTTGCAGTTTCTCTGATTGTCAGGCCAATGGTACCTGACCATCCAGGACTGACAAGTTACCCCATGCCCCATACCATATGGGATCCTCTCCCCCAAGAGACACCAGACCTGGCTGACTCTCCCACCCTCCTTCTATCATGATGGCTAGGCCTTGCCTTTCTCACTGCTCTCACTGTTTTTCCTTTCCCCTATCCTCTTTTCTCACAGGAAGAATGTAAATGGGAGCCCTAGAGTAGGGGTTGGCCTTCTCTTTCCAGGGCCTTAGTGCCCACAGGTAGAAGGGCTATGCCATGGCTCTGGATTGCTGGGTCTGAGTATCTTCCTTGCAGGGTGGTGGAAGCAGAGACCTCTAGCTGGAATGGCGGGGGGAAAAGGGCTCCCTGTGTCTCCCTAATTCCTTACTCTTCACGGGAGACAGTCCGTGATCTACCCCCTGCCCCCCAAACATGAAGATCTGCTGGCCCTGGAAAGCATGACTAGAGCAGGTGCTTGGCTTCCAGAGCTGTGTCATTTGGGGCTCCCCACAGGACCAAATATTTGGCAGCAGGGGGTGGTGGCAGTAGTAATTGCCACTTCCCTGCTGCCATATTTCTGAACTTGTAGAACGCCTTGCAAGGCAAATAGCATGGCCGTGCATACTAGATCAAACACACAGTGGGGTCTGGGGCCTGATTCCAGTGCACAGGGTCAGCATGGAGACCAACCCTGGTATGCAGGGGGTGGTGTGGAGTGCCGGGGCCTCATCCTGGCACATGGGGCCTGCTCACATCCCAGAGCCAGGCAGGGGTGGCGTGGGGCCCAGTCGGAGTGTACAAGGGCCCACTGAGGTTGCGTAGCGCTCAATCCAGCCATGCAGAGCTGGGCAGAGACAGCACAGGGCTTGATCCTGGTGTGTGGGGCCCAGTTCAGCCTGCGGACTGGCCCTGCACCACTCATTTGGTCTGCATGGCCAAAAGATTGAGCACCACTGGACAAGAGTCAAAGGATTATTACCAGTCAACTGTTCTGTCCAGGACTAACCGCTGGGTGTCGCTGCCCTCCCAAATACTGAAAGAGGTAGTTTAAACCTGCCCCAGCTTGCTGGGAGATAGCACAGACTGGCACAGCCACAGTGTGCTCTCTTGGCCATGTTTCCTTGAGCTGCTCATCCTCCCTCCCTTGCTTGGCCTGTCTAACGTACTCTCCCTCTTGCTGTGGTCTGGGCCCCACTAGCCCCTCTCCTTGTCACTGCTCCTCAAGTGCATGGGAAACGATGGCAGCAGATGTGTGACCATGGGCCCTGTCCAAGCTGTGTACAAGGCTGGGGATCCTTGCGACTCCAGCCCTCACCAAGGGCTTGTACAGTGCTGTAAGATCCTCCCTCAGGCCAGGGCCTCCCCCACTTCTGCAGGAAGCTGTCCTGTTTCCCTTGCTGGTTGCTATGCTTTGGTTGCTAGGATGCATGAGGCTATTGTTCGGGCCTGCACATTCCTCCAGCAGGTTTCTAGCCCCCGCTCAGCCCTGGCTTCTGCAAGGTCCTCTCTAGTGGCCACAGGCCTCTTGTCACTGCACCTGTCACCCAGCAGGAGCAGCATCTCCCAGAGCAGGTAAGGGAGCAGCACGCTTGGGGCAGAGCCAAAGAGCAGCCAGGGGTGGGTTGGGAGTGCAGACTGTTTAGCACAGGTGGGGGAGGTGGGCTTTGGGAGAGCTTCCCACGCTTTCCCTGAGAATTGAAGACTGAATGCCCTGTCCTGGGCACTGATCAGGAGGTCTCAGCCCTGTCCTAGGGGACTGAACCCCACTCCACAGCAATGTGGCTTCTGTGCTGAAAGTGAGCATCGATGGGTTGAATCATCATGGGCTCCTGTACACCTGCGGGGAGACTGCTCCCACACACTATAATTACAACACATTGGAGCAGACTCAATCAATTGTGTCTGGAGTGTGGTACTTACTGCGCTCCAGCAGACTCCAGTGTCACACGTATCAATGTCCCCGTGCTGAAAAATAGCCATGGGGCACTTTAAAGCTGGTTCAATGAACTTTATTTAGTTCAAAGTGCCTCACTGCCGTTTTTCAGCGCAGGGACGCTGATACACGTGATGTACTAGGCACTTTTAATTAGCGTGGCTCTTGGATCTGTACTAAAGTGTCCCCCACCAAAGCACATCTATAAATGCCCCGTGATGCTAGTAATGAGCACTATGATCTTCCAGGGCTACCTGAGCAGCTGTCCTGTGAGGTGACCAGCCATGTATGCTCTACTGTCACATCAGTGCCAGCTTCCTGGGGGGGGCAAAGACCCTGACTTTCCCCTCTCTGGCAAACAGTCCAGTGGCCCTTTGTACATCCCCTTGGCATAGTTGAAAGAAGAGCTGGAGCTGCTCCCTCAGTCTCATGGGTTGGAGCCAAGTTCATGGGGCTGGGAGCAGAGGCCACTGCTGTCCCCAGTACCTCCATGCTGCACTCCACAATTGGCTCATTCAGACCTACCCCTAACTCCCTTCAGGTTCAGGAGGAAACATTTCTTCTGTGACCCATGCACAAGCATCTGCCTGACTCTTCAGGCTGCCAGACACATGCTCTCCAAGAGGCGGGAAGGTCACCCTTCCTTTAAGACCATTGACTCTGAAACTTAACGATGACACAGATGACAATATTGTTTCATTGCTATTTTCAGCTAATAAGAAAGAAGATAATAGGACTGTGAGCCCCTTAGGGCAGGTATTGTCTCTGTTCTGTGTTGGTACAGTGCTGGCACACACCCGGGCATTTAGACACTGGTATTACAACCACTAACTGTAGAGAACTACTAAGTAGCCAGATTTCAGATTGGTGCCATGAATGTGTGAGTGGGGCTTGGGTTGGGGGTGAGGCCTGAAAAAGCACTACCCCTTCTCTTTTCTGCCCTAGGGCTGGGAGTTGGGTTTGTGTCCTTGTAGAAAGCCCCTGAGGTCTCTCTGTGGTGACAGGGAGGTGAAGGACTGAGGTGGTGTAGCAGTCCCTTCTCTGGTTCTGGAGTTTGTGGGTGCTCCTTCTCTGTCCAAGCACAGTGCCCATGCCCCCCCCCCCCCCCCCCCATGCTGAGATGCTCCATGAATACCACTTTTGTACTGGGGTGTATTTAAGAGTATGTGTGGGGGAGCAAGTCCTTCTCCCTCCCTCCGCCTGCACATCTGTACCGTGCTGGGCCAGAAATCTCCTAGTCAAGATAGAAAGGAAGAAGGCCTTTTTGCCCCACATGAAGGCTGTTTGCAGATACCCAGAACTCTTCTAGGCTGGAGCAGCCTTTCCATACAGAGGAAAAGCTGCCAGCTGGCATCCATCCTGCAAGGGAGTAAATTCTCCAGTCCTGGGAAGGGCAGGTGGTGGGGAGTGAGGGGTCTGCTGTGGGAACCCTTTTCTCAAGGGCAACAGGTTCAGGGAGGTCTATGATGGGGGCCACAGGAAGCCTTTAGCTGGTGGAGGTGGGGTAGAACCTCAGGGAGGCTTGCCTGGAGGAGGTAAGGGATCTAGGATGGCTGTGACTGCAGGTCAGACTGGGAGCTGGAGCAGAGGAAGCTTAGGGGAGAGAGGCAGAGGTCCAGGGGGAAGTGCCTAGGCAGGGCCACTTATCAGTGCTCCATGTGGCTTTTAGCCATTGGGCTCTCAGGGGTTCCCCATAACTTCTGGACCCCAGCAGTTCCTGGAGAGCCGCCCTGGCAGAATTAGAGCTATGGCATGTGCTTTTGTGGCTCTGGGACCTCCTGACCTTTGGAAAGGTTGGCTTCCCTGGGGTCCTGTGGGTCTGCATGCCCTGGTATGTGTCTGGGGCCAGTTCCTGTGCTTGCTGACCTTCCAGGGCTCAGAGCAGGGCTTTCTCCCTGCCCCTGCTCTGACATCACAATGCCAGAGGTATGACCTCATGCTCTGTTGCCAGGGAAATGCTAGACGAGCAGCTGGGCTGACCAAGCACAGCTTTCCCTAGGCAGAGCCTGTTTGCTAGTGCCTATGCTCAGCTGCACGTTGTCCTCTGTCTCCGTCACTGCAGCCTGCACACCAGAGACCCATCCCTCCCCCCAACATGGGGCGCCTACCCCTGGGCAGTGTCTCCCCCTATGTGAAGATGAGCTCTGGAGGGAGCATGGACCCAATGAAATTCTATGCCACCAGCTATGGCACAGCTTACGGTAAGGGCCCCAGGGGAATCATGCTCTCCATGACATGTAGCTGGTGTGGCTGTGACAGGTAGGGAATAAACCCATGCTGGTACCCTGGTGTGTAATGTGAACGTCCTCCCTTGAATCTCCAGGACTCCCTAGAGGAGCCATCCATCCACTGTCGAAGGCCACAGGGCCAAACCTAGTGGGGGAGGGTCCTTCATGTAGGTGTCCAGAGAACAACCTAATGGCACTTCACTCCCACAAGACACCTTAGGGACCAGGAGCAGGGCCATTTCCTCAGCTAAGTCCCTCTGCCTCCCACAGTGACCCAGTAAGCCCTGAATCACCTTCATAGCATCCATTGGCTTGGTCCTACCCCTGCCCTCGCAACTGGCACAGCCCTTTGGCATGAGTGCTGTCTGTTCTTCTTTTGCCTCTGGGACCCAGAGTAGGAGTCTGATAGTCTGCTCCAACCTTCAGATCCAGGGCACTTGGGTTCAGTGCCTGGTGAAAACAGCTACCCAGGGGCCATCACCAATGGGAGGCTGGGAATTGTCCTGACAAAGTGAATCCTTTCCAGGGCATAAGGAGCACAGGAGGCCTCTCCAGGCATAGGCAAGTTCCCCCTCACTCTCTGTAGACACTTCTTTCTTAGGTAAGTAATGTCTGCCTTTCCCCCCTGTGATGAGCAGGTCAGGAGAAGTTCCATCCTCGTGTCGGATGCCATTTGGGAACTGGGTACAAATCCAATTACCCGCCTGTTGTCTACTACAAGTCCAGCCTGGACAGAGTGGATAACCCAGCCATGGGGTAGGTAGCTTTCCTGTACACTGAGGAAGGGAGTGGGGCAGGGCAGGGCAGGGCTCAGACCTGTGTGGACACTTTCCCATGGCCTGTATCTCCCATGGGGACAGTCATCTCATCCAGACATAACCTAGGTGTATCCTAGGACCAGCGCCCTGCACTCTGAGATGGGCTTGTCTGGCTAGAGATAGGACTGCGGCCAGAGTGTGGGCCATAGCTCAGGACATTGTGTGTTTGTGCTCTGCCTCCTGCTCCAGGCTTCTCCTGCGGGATAACTATGAGTCAGTGACCACCCAGCACTTCCGTCCCCTCCAGGTGCCTGATGGCAAGTGCCCACTGCCTTGGAGCGTCCACCAGGCAGGGAGTGGGTTTGTTCGGGAGAAGCCCATTTCCTGTCCCACTGTCAAAGCAGTAAGTGTCCCATGAATGGCTCTGCAGTGAGCCCCTTAACCACGCACAGAGAATGCAACTGAACTTTCTCCTCTGCACAGAGTTGAACTTGAATCTGTAGTTGCTCCGTGGATTTGGGGCTGCAGAGATGACATTTTTCCAGGCAAGAGTGGGTGCTTTATTACATAAAGTTTATCTTGGGGCTGCAGAAGTTAAAAGGACTATGTAGGCTTTAACCCTTTAATAGCTGCACACAGTGTAACCCTTTTGATTTATTAGCTCTGTGCCACAAGGGAAGTAGAACTTTCCTCCTGTGCTTCCCCTGCTGTGTGTCTCAGACTTACTGGCTTTTTGTCCTCTGCTTGTACAGCTCCTGGTGCTATTTGGGTCCTGCTCCATGATGGTTGCTTCTGGGTGCTCAGTGCAATTAATCATATGCTCTAATGCTTTCTGCTATGCTCTAATGAAGTGGCAATGAGATGGCTAAAGGAGCTAATTACTCCTCATGATTTTATTTAGCCTTGCAGCAGCACTGGCAGTCCCCAGCCAGGCTGGACTGGATGATGTTAGGTGCTCTATATACATGATCTATTCTCGGTGTTTATATGTTCCCCATTCCCACAGCATCTGATATTCCCACAGCCCCTCACACTCTTAATTGTATTTATCCTCCTAGCACTGCTGCAATTGTCCATACCATTGTCCCTCTTGTACAGATAGGGAAGCCAAAGCACGGAGCAGTTTGGGGTACATTGTTGCTATAGAGTTGGCTGGACCTCTTACTTGATTTTGGGCCCAATCCCCACCCCACATCCACACATAGAACCTCTTGACCTCAGGTCTGTGTTGTTTGCAACTCAGGCAAGCTGATCTGTCTGAAACCTGAGTGAGGCTTGTATTTGTATTGGTAATCCATATGCTTTGCAGGGAGAAGACAGACCAAAATACTTGTATGCTGATAGTTCTCCACACCTTCCCACAATTCCCCTCTGCTTTCCAAAGGGCCAGCAAGTTTTTCCTATAATGACCTGGGAAAAGGACCATAGAGCAATCCAGCTCACTGCAAAGCACTATGGGAATATACTCCTAGAAGTCATACTGATGAAAGAGAAAACCAAGGGTCACAGTAACTTGAGTAGGGCTCTGCAGGGTGACTGCTGCCCCAGCCTAGTCCAATATGGATTTCAATCACCTGGGTTAACTCTGTGGTGTGGACACAGTTTTTGTGATTGTCCCGCAGACTGTGTCCAGAATAACAGGGAGCTGATCCCTGGTCTTCCAAATCATGGACTGGTACCCTAGCTGCTAGACCAGGGGTCAGCAACCCCTGGCACACGTGCCAAGCATGGCACACAAGGCCATCTTGCTCAGCACACCACTGCCAGCCCAGGCTCTAAGCAGCTGCTGCCAGTAAAGGAGCCCAGGCTGCTCCCAGCAGGCAGCTGGGAGGCTGCAAGCCCTGCTGCAAGCAGACCGGGCTCCATGGGCTGGCTGCAGCTGGAAGGCTGCAAACAGCTGCTCCGGGCTCCAGCATGTTGGCACTTCGGCACCTTCCAAGGTAGACACTGTGGGTTTTTTGGCACTCCGGCCAAAAAACATTGCCTACCCTTGCGCTAGACCATGTAAGCATAATAGTCCCTGCCCCGGGGAGCTTACAGCTTATGTAGACAAAAGAGAGGCAGATGAGACAGACAGGTCAGCTGTGGGGCAATTAAAAATAATATTCATACAGTGTATCTGTTCTTAGCTCAGTAGTAGCAGTAACCACAGCCTTCCTGCCCATGAAGCTTGTTGGGTGCAATTTGGGTGAAGGGAGGATTGAGAAAGGGCCAGCAAGTTATAACCCACATTTTCTGCACAAAGTGGTGAGAGATCCCTGAAGCTATCCTGGGGTCCAGAGATCTTTCATGCACTGCATTCTCCTTTCAACAAGCAGACTCCATTGGTGTCTGGGTCGCTTTGTCTCAGCAGTGACTCCAGCTTTGCAATGATGAGGTGACAGCTAGGTGGCCTGCATGAAATAAACGCTATATGGTGGCCCAACTAGCCAGCTGAGGCATATATAGGCAGCCTCAGCAGGGATGTCAGGGACAGGGTCTGTTCTGCCTTTTCACCTCTGGAGGGAGCTTGGTGAGAGTGGTGGGGGGAACATCAGAGTGTGGGATACTCATACTGCAAGCTGTGAGGCCTCCAGTCTCTAGGGCTATTGGTTTAACACATACAGGCATGCACACAGTCATGCAGGCACTGCCACCTCCCTTCTAGGTCAACCCTCTCCACTCCTAACACCCGGGGGGGGAGGGCAGGGGATGGAATGGTGCCTGCTGCCTTCTAAATCAAAGGCCAATACAAGCCATTTCTTCCATAAGCACTGTCCTTGCCCTTGCCTCTCTATTTGTTTGCCTTCCCCTTGAGGAGTGAGGAGCTCAGTGGGGCCTGTGCAGCCTCACCTGTCTCTGCTGCTGGGGGACCTGGCTGTGTGTCACCCCAGGAACAAGCAGATGGGCTCATTCTGCAGGTGAAGAAAGTCCACTTTGATACGCGAGAAGAGGGTGGGCCACAAGGCATAGCAGGGCTGGAGCCCAGACATGCCCCCATCCTCCACACGCTGCAGGGGAAAGGCTCAGTCGACAGAGAGAATGCCAGACATGTGAGTGGGGCTCTCTTGGACACCAAGAGCAATGGGGGATGGAAGGGGGTGGGGAGGGGAGTCATTTCAGATTCATCCTGGGCACTGCAACACAGCCCAGGCACATGAGTGCTGGAGTGGAGGAGGAGAAGGATTGTGTCTGGCTCCTACCGCTGCCCAGGGGATGCAGAAATGCTACAGGCAAGTACCAGCAAGTACCATTGTGCCCTGGCCCATCGTGGCAGTGGCATGAAGGGGTTGGCTCCGAGTGAGTCCCTGGCTAGCACTGAATGCAAGAAACCCGGTGAGATCACATCTGGTCCAGGGCACAATGTGGCAACATGAGCAACTGGAGCATGGGACACCTGAGGAGAAACCAGAGCCCCAGTAAGGGGCATGCACTGAGGGACAGTGTCACATGCGGAATGCCAAAAGGTGAGGCCATGTGCCCTCTCATTGCCAAGCAGACAAGGACCCTGAGTCTGGGAGCATGGGCTCAGGACTTATTGTATTAGGTGTCAGAGCGGGTGTTTATCCTATTCCTGCTCCTCACTCCTGACCTGGGGCCTGGGAAAGGCCAGGGGAAGAACCTGACCTGGCTGAACCTCATCTGTCTTCTGACTCCCCAGCCTGAAGTCTCTAGCCTCCAAGCAGTAGGAAACAGTCTCCTATCTGGGTGCACTCATATTGGGGTTTGCTCACTCTCTGCTGCTCTTTGCAGGGACCTCACTACATGTCCACAGAGTATAACTCCAAGTTCCGCTTTGAGATGCCCAGGCAGCCAGGTACTGTCTTTCCCTTTGCACCTCCTGAACATCACCCCACAGGAGTCCACACATGTACTCCTCAGCATTCTATCTGTATCCATACTACCTTCTCCTTCTTCCGTCTTGTGTGCTGAGTGGCACCAGGCCTGGCCGGGGCGTGAATAAAAGACTTGGATCCTGCAGGTGGGGAGTGAGGGCTCAGTAGAGGCACTTGGTAAAGAAGCAACCCCCCACCTGGGTGCTATAGGCACTGTGCTGCTGAAGGATGGAGTTGCTTTTTAGCTTAGTCACTAAACCAAGATCCTGGTTGCTTGTGGTTTTTGCAGACCCTCTGGCACTTTGAAACTATCCTGATCAAATTCCTGTTCAGTTGTTTACCTTTTTCCTTCCTAAATTCCCTCTATTTCAGTCGACTACACTCTTCCTCTGCACGTTCCATCCTAATGTTGCTACAAGCTGCTAAACAGCTGCCCCAGAGGTGGCTACATTTCAGTAATGGGGAAAGTGATTTTTAGTATGTCTGGGAATCCCTATGATCTGTTTGGCTGGAAAGCTCAGTGTGAATTGTCAGATGACTTGTTATCCTTCGGCTGCAGCCCACCTCTGCCTTCTGTGAGCACAGAATCCTGGCCTTCTAGCTTTAAGGGGTGGTTAAACTCCCTAGTGGGTATATTCAGGAAATGGGGCAGGGGTGCTACTGGAACTCCTGTCAGAGAGTGACCTCCAGTTGAACTTCCTATTGGCTAGAAGTGCCTGGGAATGGTGATAAGTATTTGCCTCTATGTCTCCCTAACCTGGGCTTGCGGGGGGATTCTGGACTTCCCTCTGAATTGTCACTAAGCAGTATCTCAGGTACAGAGAGCCCCAACCAGTTCCCCACTCTGTGCTAACATAGGCTTTGGTCCTTGCAGTCCCTTTCAGTCCCACGTAGAACCAACCCTGAGAGCAGCGGCAGGGAACATCAGGGCCTGGGTTCCACCTGCGGCTGTCTTCATTATCTGCATTGTCACCAGGCAGCATCATGTGCTGCTGCTCCTTGAAGCAGTAGAGGAGTGCTCAGCATTATCTGTGATCTTAGCTACCCACGGGCCATCTTGAGAGCTTCCAACCCCCTCCACCCCCCTGCATGTATTCTTTTCAAGGCCATCAGGCTCGGTTTATGTGTGTGTGTTGTTCCTTGTAATGATTGTTTTTCTCTCTGATGTTCCCAGCTCCTGTGTACTCTACCTTTTTTGTTCAGCCATTAGCACAGTTGTAGTGTGCGCTAAGGTCCCCACCTCCATCTCTTCCCTGCTTCTGGTACCCTAGCTAACGAGGTTAGGGTCAGCACTGAGATGGCAATATATGCTGCAGTCATATAGTGTACATGTACCTATGATGCCCATGTCACTCAAGGTGTGGACAGATGACATATTTACACCAGTGTCCGGTGTCATTTGCACTGTTTTTATGCACAGATGTAAATTTCCCTGGGATCCTGATTGGACAAATGCACAGTTGTTCCAGGGCAGCAGCATGCAGTAGGCAGTTGCCAGCAGGTAGCAAAAGAACAGATAATGGCCACTTTGTGGTGGGCAAAGGTTACTCTGGAGTAAGCTATAAACTAGTGGTTCCCAACCTTTTTAGACTCAAGGCACTCATTAGACTTGAGGCACCCCTTGGAAAATGCCATCTCTTCTTACTCTTCACTGATTTTTTGACTGCAGGAAAATACTAGGGCAGTTCTTCTGTTGCAAAGAACTCAGAAAGCCTACAACAGAGCAGAATGTTTATGACACTATGGCTTCCTATTTGACATCTTTGGGTTTATCTTGTGAATCATATTTGTGCACCTAACAGTGCTAACACTGTGTGGCACCCTGCGGAAACCTTGAAAGGATCTCAAGGCTATGGCGCCTTGGTTGCGAATCACTGCTATAGACTAACAGAACATACTGGTGTAAATTATATCAGTCTAATTTTTCCCTTTTGCAGGGTAACTCTACATTGGACTTGAGTAAATTACTCTGGTGTAGGGCTGTGTAATGTGCATCCGATACTTTTTTACATTTCTGTAAATGCTGATTAAATTATCAGAGTAAAAGGGTTGTGTGACAGGGACCTCATGTTTACACTTGTGTGTGTCTCTGCCTCCTTATCGTGATGGGACTGTATGGAGATTTGGGAGTTGGCTGCAGTCCCAGACAGCAGAAATAGTCTTTTAGCTGCAGCCATAAAGCTGCATAGTTTTAGTATCAGGATTTTAGTTGTCAGTTTAATTCCTGAGATGCATGAATTTAGGAGGCCTAGATGTATTGCCTGTTGTTCAACGTTGTTGGTGTCAGTCTGCACTATAGAAATATAAGCAACCAAATGTTTCTCCTGTCCCTTCCATTCTTCCCATGCCCACCTCTGTATAGATTTCCTACAAAGGAAGACCATTGGAGTCAAGGAGGAGACAGGATTCACTGAGGAGGTCCGCCGGAACCTCATTGTACCACAGCCACTGGTGAGTGCTCGTGGCCCTGGTTCTTGCCACAAAAGCAAGCTCCCCCCATGGCTTCCTCTGTGCTGGGCTGAGTGGAGTACAGCACCCTCTTTGTGTCCTAGTACAATCCAGCCATGAAGCTAAAACTTGCCCAGGAGTTGGATGGGGCAGCCATCCAGCCTTTGGGTTTTCCAGAAGTTTGACTGGTGCAACCTCCCATCTGCCATCTTATTCTCCCCCTCCCTGAGGGGGAGCTGTAGTAAGGCTTGGGGCTGCTGTGCCCAGTCAGGATTACCACTGAACCTCTGCCAAAGCAGCAGCCAGTTGGGGTCTCGCCTCTTACATGCAGTCACCCCACAACTCTCACTGCTTCCTCTATATGGGGAGGTCTCCTTCCTCATAGCCTGGGCCCCCATGTCTGCTTTATACACTGGCAGAGTCTTCAAAGTCACAAAGGATTGTCGTTCAGGTCCCATGGGAACAAACTGCCTGGGCCTGGGTCATCCTTCTTAGGGAACCTCAGGCTCAATTGTGCTCAGGAAAGATGTCTCACTGCCTGGTATCTTTGTTACAGAGGAGTCAGCCTGGCATCAGCATCACCAAGACAGACTTCTTACCCTCTACAATCCCCCACGTAAGAAGGGCAGGGCCAGAGGCAGGAGGCTGTGAGTGGGGGAGATTTCATAGACATTAGGGCTGGAAGGGACCTTGGAAGATCATCGAGATGGGAAGTGTGAAGGGAGGAGAAGGGGAAGTTTGATGGCAAGTATTGGGAAGAGGGCTACAAGTGTCCCCCAGACACCAAGGGGGAAAAGTGTGGCAGGGGGTCACACACACAGGCAAGGATGTGATGGAAGGAGGGAGATGTGAGTTGTGTCATTCAGTCATAAGGAGTAGTGGAAGGCACAGTGGAGGCTCACTGAAATGCAGAGGAGTGAGTGACTCATAGATGGGTGTGTCAATGGAGAGCCTGATCCGGTTCCCATAGACACTTTTGGGAATGGAAGGCATGCTGTGGGGGAGGAGGGTGGCAGGAATGCACAGTGACATGGAAGTGACTGAGGATAGTGTGTGTGGGAGGGTGTTGCCCAGGCACAGAGGGTATTGTGTCAGGGTCTTCTCTGGGTCAGGCCCCCAGCACTGTTATTGGAGGAGCCTGGAGCCCTGGAGGGGTGGCTGAACCCCAGTGCTGTGGGTTTAGATGTACTCTGCAGTGCTATGCCTGGCTGTGACCCCCCCACAGCCTGGAGAATGATGGTGGTGGGGCAGGGGGGAGGTAGGGGGCTGGTGTCTTCTGCCTGCTGGACACTGCACAGCTGGCCTTGCCTTTGCTTTGTCTCATTCCTGCCAGGGTGATGAATTCCTACCTGTGCTAGCAAAAGGCTCCAAGCGGGAGACAGGATTCAGTCAGGGTGCCACAGTGAGTGATTCCCTACTTGGTCTCTCCATCCTACCTACAACCCCTCCCCATGCCTCCACTCCAACCTGTGATTGTGTCTCACTCACCTGATTCTCTCATACCCTCTAGGACCCAAAGGGATCAGTGCCCTCTCTAAGGGTGGAGGACTCTGGTCCCCTTAGCCATTCCCATTTCCAGGGGCTCCAGAGGCCTCTGCAGACCCAGACCAAGTTGCTGGGCCGGGAGTACGTGGGAAAAAAGGTGAGTAACTGTGTGAGTGCAGATGTGGCTTGAGCCCCTTGCAGTCACCCCTGGCCCCTCAGGCCTGGCCAGCTCTGCCCTGCTTAACCCAGCTGTGTCACCTTCCCTCACAGGAGCCTTCAGGGTTCAGTATCAACAATGGCAAGTATGTGACACCTCCTTATGACCCGGACATGCCCAACCAGTACCTGACCAGCTACAACTCCATGTGAGTGTGAAGCACTGACACTGCTCTCCCCAAGGGAGACCTCTACACCTGTCTCCCCTCTACTGTCTGGCTCTGGGAGACCTTTCCTCACCTTCCCTTATGCTGTGCCTTCATGGGGAGCCCTTACCTCCTCCACACACACTTCCAGGGGAGAGCTCTCCCCTGGTTCCACTCCTGTCTCTGAAGGGTGCTGTTCCCTGACCCCCCTCCATCATTGCCTCACTCCAAAAGAACTGTCTCTGGCTTCCTCCCACTCCCTCTGAGGTCAGCTCCTCTGGCTCTTTCTGTCCAGCTGTTCTCTTTAGGGAAGCTCTTCCCTGGGCTCTTCTGCTCCTGGGAGGCTTCCTTTCCCTTCATGCACCTGACTTTGCATGTCTCTTGTTTTGGTGGGAGGTGGTGATATGTCTCTTTTCTATACTCTGGGGTAGGGGAGCTGCCCACACAGCTCCACAGTGTTTGTATGTGTAAGGGGGTGGTTTTCAAGGAGGAAACAGACCCAGCAGAATGGGACATTCATTGCTGCTCTTTGATCTCGGGCAGGTTTTACGAGAAGATGCTGAAGGGGGTAGACAGAGAAGGATGGACCCGGGGAGGGATCCAGCCCCAGCAGCCAGGTGGCTTCACCACTAACAACCACGTCACTGACCTGGGCAGCGACCCCAATGCCACGGAGACCCTGAGACGAGTCCATCCCCACGTTGGCAGGTACCATTCCCTAGCTGGGTGCTTCTCCCTCATGCTGCCTCTTTGCCCTCTTCTCCTTTTTGTGATAATTCCCATTTCTATGCCCAGGGTAATCACAACAGTGGACCCATTTTATCGTGATAGCCCTCATGACCACCGTTTCTCAGCTCTTCACCAAACTGCGGTACCTGAGTAGGTAAGAGACATGTAGCAGTGTGGGAATGAGGAGGAATGGGGTGCTTAGCAAGGACCTGTGAGCTCTCAGCCCTGGGGCCCATGTGGGGCCTGGGTCAGGCACTGCCATTTGGAGGAAAATTGTCCAGGGACCCTTCCTTATCAAGGACTTAATTCAGAGGCAGAGCCTACAGCTTTCCCCTCAATCCTGGACCCTAATGATCAGTGGGAAGCAAAATGGTTGTAGCAAAGGCTGCCATTCCCCACTCCGACCTCCCCTGGTCTTTAAGAGGGGCATTGTGAATTCCTTAGGGCTATTTTGCCCTCTCCATTCCACTCTGGGAACTTGTCTTTGCCTGGCTTCATTGATTTTTGTTTCACTTAATCTTTGCTTCCTTGCAGATTGGTGCCAGAGGGCTGCGATTCCCCTCTGAGGCAGGGGACTTGGTGGGGAGGACTCCCCACTGGGAGTGGAGACTCAGGGGCCAGGGTCCCCTGTGGAAGCAAGGAGCTCTGGGGCTGGGATTCCCCCACTGAGGCAAGAGATTCCCAATTGGCTTTATTTTTCCAAGGGCACCAAGAGAAATAATGGAGCAGTGAAGCCCAGTGGCTCCTCTCAACACTGCAGGCCTAGATGGACAGACAGGGGCAGCCCTGCACTGCCACCCCTTTTGTCACTTCCCCTTTGTTGGCTCAGTGTTGGTAACCCATTAGGGCTTGCTCTTCTTTCGATGGGTCAGTAGGGCAGCCTGGCTCCCCCTCTAACTGCATGTAATTCCTCTTCCCCAACCCCCATGCCTCCATGCTCCCATTTCCTGGAGGACCCAGATTTTACATCTGAAACAGCAGAGTTACTAGTGGTTACCTGAGAGCCAGCAGAGGAGGCCGAGGTCTGACAGCTGGGGAGGAGATTCTGCACCTAGAGCCATTCGTGGTGTAATGCCTCAGCATTCACTAAGAGCATTCCTCTCTGACCCTTGGGGTAAATCCAGGCCGCTGCTTTGGCTCCAGCTGAATTGCTTCCAGCTCAGACCCCCTTCCTTTCTTGTTCACAGCTTGAGCTCCACACCAGTGTTTGCAGCTGTAGGACTGATGCTACCTGACTCAGATGCCCCTGTGCAGTAATAACACCCCGTGCCTTTTGAGTCCGATGGACAAGCTGATCCTTCTACTATAAAAGGAACCCTGCTTGACTGAGCTGCAAAACTGTCTTCTCCTGGGGGTTGGGTAACAGCAAAGGGAGGAGGCAGTGGCGTAGAAGAGGTTAATAGATAGTATAAGACAGCCCTGTGTTTCTGCCTGGTTCTGTTCTATTGCACAGCTGCATACACACTGCATTTCCATGCCCTCTTTTGATCAAGTGATTGATCCCCTCCCCAGCTCTAACATGTGGTAGCTAGATCCTCACATTCTCAGCCTAACCTAGATTCATGCACGCATTACCTGAGGAAAATGAATGCAGACAGGAAGGTGGCCTGTTCTCCTACACCTCCTGCTGGGTGTAAGACACACATGCAGCAGGGTGTCCTTCCACCATCAGGGTGTAAAGCACATCCCAGCAGGATATCCATGCACCAGCACAGTATGAGGTACATGCACAGTGGGATAGCCAGGCAACCAGCACAGTGTGAGGCACACATATTACAGGTGTGGTGTGTTGTTTGCACACACTCATACGCTCTAGGATTTCCACACTCCATGCATGATGTGTGGTATGTGCACACATATACATTGTAGGGTGTCCACATCCCCAGTGCAGCATGAAACAAGAACACAGCAGTGTGACATAGGATGAAGGCCTCTCTTTCCCTGCTCAATGTCCTACTGACCGCTCACCTCCTATGAATTTAATACACCTCCTCTCTACCTCTGTCCTCAGGCTCAATTTTCTCCCCTCATCTGATGCTTGCTATGATATGTCTGCACTCTTTCCAGCTCTCATGTTTCTCTCTGAAGGAAGACTTTCCTTTCCTTGTGAATGTTTCATGAGCTGGTACAAGGGCTACAGTGGCTTTGAGAACAAGCACTCACTGAATAGGCCTCATGTTGCACCTAACACTACCTGGCTGCAGCTCACTCTTTCAGCCTGTGGACACCTGATCTCTCACTTTCCCTGGAGTGGGGAGGCTGGCTGGGGTGTGTTATTTTACCCACCAATTTTGCTACATTGCAATTTCACTGGTCATGGTAGCCTTGCAGCCTCACCCATAACACTTGGATAATAAGGAAAAGTGTGAGTGGTGTTATCTCCAGGAGGAGCCTGGATATACACAACCAATGTTGTGTTCTCCTCCTGGGACCAATATAGCTTAGTTTTCACACCCCAGGTACCCAGATTCCTGCAGTCCCTCTTTCTCTAGATTCATGCCCTTTGCGGACTGCCAGCCTGCTATCCCATCCCTCACTTTTGACATCACTCAGCTGACTATATGACCTTTACTCCTTTCCTCTCTCTTCATAAATCAGTCTTTCCAGCACATTTGTATTTCTGATGTTATGCTTCTCTTATCTCCTGTGTTAATGCCTCGCTGAGAATGTAGACCCCTGAACCTACAAAGTTTTGGGTGGAATGTCAGCAAAATGATATAGATGAAGAAACTAGTGCACAGAGAGGTGAAGTGACATGCCCAAGGCCATGCAGGAGTGGCAAAGCTGTGAGTACAACCCAGATCTCTCTAATCCCAGTCCAATGCTCTTCCTTTGCCTACATGGTTCCAAATTACACCAACTTTTTATTTTTGCTGCCCATTCTGAAATGCTGTTTCATAGGACTACAAAGCAATCTCTGTCTTGGATTTACTGCTCCTGGCATCTTTCCTTCCAACTGAGTGCTGTCCATAAGATTATATTTCTCCAGATGGATTAACTGCTTTCCCAAGATGAATCTCATTCTGTTTGCTTGCATTAGCTTATAGTGGGGGATCTGCCAGCATGTATGGGGGCGTGAATGTGTGCATGTTTGTGTGTACACCTGCGCATTCTGCTATGGCTAATGATGATGCTGTTGGTGACGGATCACTGCTTCCTGGCCGTCCGTAGCATGGAGCAGGAGCTGCCATCCTCACGTGAATGGAGCAGATGGGTGTGGAATAGAAACGTATGCTGGCTGTTGATTTAATCTCAGAGAAGAAAGATACGGCTGTGCATAGCACTGAAAAAAAAATCTCTGTTACCTTTACAACCATCTGGAGCGAGAGTCATTCAGAAGGAGTGTTACTCATGACAACGATATATAAAGGACCGAGGAGTTGGTACCAAAATAGCTAGCTTAGAGAGGCAGCCACAGAGCACATGGGATAAGGAGAGAGCTGGAAGGGGCTGGATCAAAGCAGGCTGGTCAGGGAGAGCATGGAGGAGTTCTGAGTTCCTCGTGGCTCAACAATTTTTGGCATGGCCAGGAGTTAAGTCCCTACTCTGACGCCCATTGAAATTAACAGAGAGACGGCTGTCGACTTCTCTAGGCACTGGATGGTGTCCTCAGGAAGGAACAGTGTCTCCTAAAGCACAAATTTGGGAGGTGTTGTTGTGCCTGCACACATACATCTATGTACCACACATATGCATGTACAGATATGGGTGATTCAGTGTTGGTCATGTGACAGATATGTCATAAGTGAGCATGCTTTATATTTCCGTCTTGTGCATAAAGGATTAATGCCTGAACGCTTGATACAGACAGGGTAAACTTGGAGTAAACTTGAGCTGCTGCTGCTCCATTTGCTAGATCCACAGAAGAACTGGGAAAGATGGTACGCTTTCACCACTACCGTCTTAGCCTGTGCTTACATCCTTGTAATCAGTCATATCGAGGGTGGCTGCAGTGTGGGGTACTGGCGGGCAACCTGGCGAGGCAGTTGGTTCTCCCTCTCTGCATTCTTTCCTGCATTTAAACATTGGGCCTGGTTGCTTATTGGCAGGCCCAGCTTGACGATGTTTCTGGGTCTGAGTTTCAGAGGGTCTAAGTACCCACAACCCCAAACGAAATCAGTAGGAGTTGAGGGGGTCATCCTATGGGTAGGGTTCTTTGGCTGCTTCATACTGGGCAGGTGGATGCAATTTCTGTTTTTTCCATGGATACCTTCTCTGACCTGGAGCAAATCATTTGATGCAAAATCGGCAGTTCGCTCCTTGGTGCCTCCAACTTGGATTTTGGTATACTTAAAAATTAGGCACCTGGTTTCAAAGAAACAAGGTTAAGTGTCAGGCCCTCATGAGGACAGTTAGGATTCTTCAAACTGCTTGGAAACTGAGCAGAGTCATTTGGAGCCTGGCACTAGAAAATGCTATGCACAGGTTTGTCTGAACTCCTTGTTGCTTTCCAGAGCCTCAGCATCACTGTCTACTCAGGATCCAAAGCCAGGTGGTGGGGGATGATGATCATTTACATCATAGCCCAGTAGCTATTCACCAGGGAAGTGGGAGTTATAGGCCTTTGTGGGGTTATAGGCCGCTGTTTTGCAACACAGGTACTTAAATTCCATCTAATTCCTGTGTAGGTACCCTTTTTACCAGTCTGGATCCAGTCCTGGATCTGTCAGTGCCTCAGGTTTCTCTGTGATCACTGGAGATATTAACCCTTCCTTTGTCTAGTTAGAGCAGTGGACACCAACCAGTGGATCTCGATTCACCTGTAGATCTCAAAGCCTCTTGCAGTAGATCTTGGAGCCTCTTGGAGTTGATCCGAGGCACTGGGGTCAGGGGCTGAATACCCACGTGCATGCACGTGCACGTGTACGCCCCAGCCCAGCAGGTATGTGTGTGGGGGAGGGAATGGGCAGGGGTAGATTGAGGCCCCCGCGGTGAGGGACCGTGCCACAGAGGCAGAAGCTGGGGTAAATTGAGTGGGACCCCAGCTGGGTGGGACTTACCTGCTGGGGAAGCATGCCCCCAAATAATTTTTTCGCCCTCTGCCTCAATCTGTCCCCTCCCCCACCCCCCTTTTGCCCCATTATGCACATTTATGTCCTCTATTTACCTTCAAGAGAAAAATAGAGGACATACAGACGTCCAATTTTGTATCAGTAGAGGACAACCGGACTGTCCTCTATGATGGCCACCCTAGTTGGCGCCCCTTCACTTTGGCACCTGGGGCTTGCCCCCCCTTTCTATGGTACTGTCCTTCCCTAATTTGAGCCCTTCTGCTTGTCACTTAGCCTTCCCTTTTTTGCTTATCTCCTCACATTTCCTATGGCCCCTCTCAAAGGACCTTATGGCACCTGGGGGTGCCCCGGCACCGGGGTTGAGAATCATTGGGTTTAGAGACTGGGAGGGCTAATGGGTTTGTCACGAGGTGGTTAGTGTCCGTCCACATGGGTTTGTGCGCAACGCTGGCTTTAATGGGGCTCCTCTAGAGCTGCTGCTCTTATCACGTGGTTGGTGACGGGATTATACGGAGGCACGAGGCTCCCTGCCTCCCTCTGGCTGCGCGAATGGGCAATGGCGGGTGCTGCCTCGTGCCCCCTGGAGCAAGGGGCCCGCCTCAGTGGAACGTTGGGGCTGGAACATTCTGTGGCAGTTGGGATTGGCAGTTGGAGGGGAAAGGGGTCAGCGAGGGAGCAGCAGAGGGGCTTCTCCTTGCAGGAGGACAGCAGGGCTCTGGGGAGCGCGTGAAGGGGGATAGGGCCAGGGACGTGGCTGAGGGGAAGGGACCGAGCGAGACAAAGCCCAGCTCCTGGGCAGAAGGGGGAGCAGGGAGAGGGAGAAAAGAAAGCAGGCTGGGAAAGCCTGCCTGACAAGGCTATTCCCTCTCCCTGTAAGGCTGTATCACATGTGTCCTGTACTGTTCTGTTAGCGATCACATTTGATGCAACAAGATGTGAGGCATTTGAAGTTAGGGCCTTTCCTATCAGGAAAGCATGAACACTGCATGCTCCTGGAGGCTGGGGGGCACAGTGAGCTCCTGCAGGCGGCGGTGGCAGGAGTGTTGTGGCAGCAAGCTGGGAGCCCCTGCAGGTGGCCGCAGCGCTGTCGGCAGCGGGGGGCAGGGTGCGTGGCAAGTGCTGACCAGAGGTCGGCAACCACCCACAGACGCTGCTGGCAGTGTCAGCAGCGGCTAGTGGCAATTGCGGACCGCCCGCAGATGCTGCTGGCAGCGTCGGTGGTGGAGGTGGTGAGCGGCAACCACCTGCAGGCGCCGCCGACATTGTCTCCCTTTTTGCACCGCAGCCGTGTGCACCCCCTACACATCGCCAATGCAGGACAAGGATGCCCATCTGCAGTTGTGCAGAAACACATCAAGACAGATGTTTACGTCTTCCTCCCTTTGGCAAAACCTCCTGTGTCAGAGGGCCTTCCTTGGTCTATAGTTTGAAAAACTTCTCTTGACATCAGTGGCAGACAAGGTTCTTTGGGTAAAACTGATACCTTCTATTAGACCAACTCAGAAAGTTGGAAAAATTCTTCTTTGCAAGCATTCGGGTACAAACACCTTTCCTCAGCCTGACAAAAGGTGTTTGTACCCAAAAGCTTGCAAAGAAGAATTTTTCCAACTATTGGAGTTGGTCTAATAAAAGATATGGGATTTGCCCAAAGAACCTTGTCTGCTTATGTCCTTAGACCAACACAGCTACAACCTACACCCTTGACATCAGTGGGAACTTTGGCTGGATGGGGCAGCCCATAGACCAGAGAAGGGCAAAATATGGCCCACAGGCCTAATCTGGACCACCAAGGGATTCTGTCTGGCCCATTGTGGGTCCCTTGGCCCCGCCTGGCCAAGGGACGCTCGAGACAGCCTGGGCTGTGGTGCATGCGCTGATCCCACCATCCTCGGGTGCAGAGATGCTGTCTAGTGCAGCCTGCCCCATCCCAGAGCCACCTCTGGGACACACCAGGATCTGTAGTCCACAGGGCTGCAGGGTGGGGGCAGCTTGGTGGTTGGACTTGGCTTCCTGGCAGCCCCCACCTGGGAGCAGATGTGTGTCCTGCTGCCACTGCTGCAGCCAGACCTGGCCCGGCTGCATCCCAGCCTGCCCGCCCCACACTCACAGCCAGGGGCACTGGACAGAGCAGGCATGTGAGGTCTCCATGGAGACACACCCAGGACCTCTACAGGCAGGGTGTGCTCATCTGGGCAGATGGGATGGAGCCACAAACAGGTGGGGAGTGGCATTCAGGAGTGGGATAGGTGGGCGGGTGGGATCTCCATGGAGGCCAGCCTGGGACCCCTCTGGGTGGGGAGTGGCATCTGGGAGCAGGGCGGGCAGGTGGGGCTGAGGCCAGCATTGTGGAGTGGTGACAGCACAGGGCCGGGGCCTGGAGCCCAGGGCAGAGCCGCGATCCACCCCCAATATGTCTCTGCCCACAATCCTGGCCCTGCACTATCACTGCCCCACGATCCCAGTCCTGGCAATTCCCACCTGTCCCACTCCTGGACATCATTCCCCACCTGCCTGTGGCCCCATCCTGTCTGCCCAGCTGAGTGTGTCCTGCCTGTGGGGGACCTGTGCTGGGGCCAGATAGGATCAATTGCTCCCTCCTGGCCCCAAGCCCCCCAGCCTGCAACAGCTCACCTAAACTTCTTAAGTGGCCCTCCAGCCCAAATAATTGCCCACCCTTGTCTTAAATGATCTGTGAAAGATTGTCATTTGGACATCAGCCACTGGAGGGCTGTCCAAGTATAAATTTTGGAGCAAGATCTTTTGGATGATGCAGCTGATTTGAAATGGCAACTAAGGCAAGAGAGAAGCTAGGGACAAAAAGTCTGGCAGAATGAGTAAGAGTCAGTGAAGGGGCAGTTGTTGAATGGCACACGTCATTTTTCTTGGGTTGAGGCAAGAGCAAAGATAAAGGCAGACAGAGGCTTAGATGTCCCATTAGCTATGGTGACTGATCAGGGTCTTGGTTCTACCCATAGTCCTCTTTTGTGATAATGAAGTCCCCTAACTGGTATCCTCTGGGGTTACTAAACACTGTTGCCAACTGAGAATGAGGCAGACTGGCTTCTCTGCTGTACCACTAGGAATGGTATTAGGAACATAAAAAATGAGGAGGTGGAAACATTTCCTTGGACAGAACCTGGATACAGGAGAGGAGACAGGATTTGGTCACTGAAGATGAATGAGACACTAGGGAAGAACATGTAAGTGAGAAGAAAAAAGGACTGAGACAGCGAAGAACTGAGAATGACAAGGAAGGCACTAAAGAAAAGGCCAGCTGGTGTACATCAACATAATTCATTGACTTAATTGACTCTGTCTGAGCACCAGCTCAGGAGCCTCCCTAATTTTTAACAGAAATACCAGCTTCCTAGGAGAGGTATTTTGCTGCATTCTCAAAAAGCAGTAAACCCAAAGTTCACACCAGGGCAGTTAAAAATCTGACATCTCCAAAGGGAAAAGAATGCTTTGCTCTCTGAAAGAAATGAGGGTGGGATACTCTGAAGTTTACTGAATGTCACACCAGATACCTGTGAATTTGTGTGCGTGCATTGGTATTTGTGGTGTGTGTAGGCCTTCAGGGGCCAGGTTGGGGGGGAAGCATGTCTGAACCTCATCAGAAGAGAAATGTAGTATATCTGTTCCGTACATACTTGTGCTGGGTCTTTAAGCATGTGTACATGTATGCATATGTATCTTTATGTGTACTGATGAATGGTGAGTATATTGCTGACCTCAGTATTTGTGTGGGGCTCTAAATTCACTGTGGACATGTGTGCTTTTTGTGTGCATATTTGTGCACAACTCTTGTATGTGCCTGTGTGTTGGTGTATGCACATTTGTCCAACAGCCTTGGAGTGAGTTCATATAGTATATATACAGGTCTACCCAGGCAGCCAGAGTTTGCATTCAGGAAGGTATGTAAGCTAAGTCTGTGTGTGTGTGTGTGTGTGTGTGTGTGTGTGTGTGTGTGTAGGAACATATATTAGCTTAGTGGGTGGTGGGGAAGGTACATAAGCTCTGTGTGTATGGAGGAACATATGTAAGGTAAGTGTGTGTGTGTAAGCTTAGTGTGTGTGTCGCAGAAGGTATGTAAGTTTAGTGTGTGTGTTTATGGAGGAACGTATGTAAGATTAGTGTGTGTGTGTGTGTGTGTGGAGGAAGGCACATAAGCTTAGTGTGCGTGTGTGTATGGAGGAAGGTATGTAGCTTTGTGTGTGTGTGCGCGCATGTGTGTGTGTGGAAGGTACGTAAGGTTAGTTTGGGTGGGTGGGTGGGTGGGTGGAGGAAGGTACATAAGCTTAGTGTGTTTCATAGTTTTTAGGGGCTGGAAGAAGAGACCTTACAGATCATCGGGTCCAGCCCCCCTACACTTGGGCAGGAAAGACCACTGGGGGTCAGATGACCCCAGAAAGGTGAGTATCAAGACACTTTTTAAAGAACACCAGGGTGGGTGACTACCACCTCTCGGGGGAGCCTGTTCCAAACCCTCAGTAAAGAAGATTTTTCTTACATCAAGTCTGAAGTGATCTTCAGTCAGCTTGTGCCCATTATTTCTAGTCCTCCCCTGGGGGGCCTTGGTGAATAGTTGCTCCCCCAGACCCTGATGTATTCCCCTGATATACTTATAGGCTGCCACCAAATCCCCTCTGAGTCTTCTCTTCTCCAGGCTGAACAGTCCCAAGTCTTTCAGCCTCTCCTCATATGACCTGATGTCTAGGCCTCTAATCATGTGTGTAGCCCTCCTTTGGACTCTCTCGAACTTCTCCACATCCTTCCTGAAGCGCAGCACCCAGAACTGGACGCAGTACTCCAGCTGCAGTCTCACCAAGGCTGAGTAGAGCAGGAGGATGATGATGTCCTTAGCCTTGCTTGAGATGCCTCGGTAGATGCATGCCAGTATTTGATTTGCTCTGCCAGCTATGGCATCACATTGGTGGCTCATGTTCATTTTGTTGTTTATCACAACACCCAGGTCTTGTTCAGTTGTGGTGCTGGCAAGTGAAGCACTGCCAAGCCTGTAAGTGTGTTGCGGATTATTTCTCCCCAGATGGAGCACTTTGCATTTCTCTGTATTAAACTACATCAGGTTGAGGTCTGCCCACCTCACAAGCCTGTCCAGGTCGTCCTGTATTGCCAGCCTGTCCTGGAGTATGACCATGCTTTCCCATAGTTTGGGGTCGTCAATGAACTTTGCCAGCTCACTTTTAATACCCAAATCCAAATCATAGATGAACATGTTGAAAAGCACTGGTCCGAGTAGTGAGCCCTGACGGATGCCACTGGTCACCTCCTGCCATGATGACTCAGTCCTGTCTATCAGTACTCTCTGGGTCCTACCACGGAGCCCGTTACCTAGCCACTGGACCATAAAGTACTTGAGGCTGCATTTTTCCAATTTAACCATGAAGCCATCATGGGCGACCAGGTCAAAGCCCTTTTTGAAATCCAAGTATATGACATCAACCTCATTTCCCCTATCCAGGTGGTGAGTTACCTGATTGTAGAAGGAGATGAGGTTGGTCTGGCATGACCTGCTCATAATGAAGCCATGTTGGTTATCCTTCAGAATGCTACCTTCTGTTAGCAGTGGACTCTTTGGTAATTTTTTCCTGGATTTTACCCAGGAATGAAGTCAAACTGATTGGCCTGTAATTCCCAGGGTCCTCCTTTCTCCGTTTCTTAAAGATAGGAACCACAGTGGCCTTTTTTCAGTCTTCTGGAACCTCTCCTAAGCACCACAAAACTTTAAATAACTTAGCTATAGGTTGCACGATGACATTGGCCAGTTCTTTTAGCACTCTTGGGTGTAGTTCATCTGGTCCTGCTGACTTGTAGATATTTAGTCTTTGCAGGTGGTTCCCCCACAAGATCTACACCAACTATGGGAGGGTGGTTGCTCACACCATGACCATCCTATATCCTGTCAAGCAGGGTAACACCCTTGGATGGTGGAATACTGACATGAAGTATTCATTCACGAGTTCGGTTTTGTCCTGGGTGTTGGTTATCAGCCATCCCATTTCAGTCATCAGGAGCCCTATGCTTTCCTTATTTTTTCTCCTAAAGAAAGACTTTTTGTTGCCCTTGATTTTGGTGGCCAGTTTGTATTTGGTTTGTGCTTTTGCTGTCCTGATCCACTCCCTGCAGGTGCGGGCTATTGCTGTGTACTCCTCTTTGGTAGCTATTCCTGACTTCCATCCCTTGTAGGCTTCTTGTTTTGAATTCAGGAGATTCATAACTTACCTATTGAGCCAAGGGGGTCTCCCAGTCCTTTTGCTGCCTTTCTTACAAAAGGGAATGGCCTTCCTTTGAGCTTTTAGGATTGCTTCCTGGAGGAATGAACACTCTCCTTGTACTCTCTTCCTCATTGGACCATGGTCCCACAGGACCTCACCAACCAGTCTCCTGAGCTTGTGAAAGTCAGCTTTCCTAAAATCAAGGATTTCTACCCTACTAGCTGATTTCCTTAACTTATGATGGATGGTGAAAGTGTTCATCTTATAGTCACTGTCGCCCAGTTTCCCTTCTATCTTCAGATTTCTCACTAGTTCATCCTGTTTGGCCAGAACCAAATCTAGGAGTGCCTTGCCCCTGGTTGGCCCATAGACTTCTTGAGCCAGATAGAGTTCCTCAGTGCAAGGGAGGAAGCTTTGTGAGTGACTAGATGTTGCTGAGTGCTCATCCCATGAGATGTCTGGGTAGTTGAAGTCACCTATGACAGACATGCTCTGAGAGTGTGCAGCCTCTGCCAGTTCTCCAGAGAATTCCCAGTTGAGCTCTTCCTCTTGGTTTGGAGGTCTATAGTAAACTCCTACAGTCAAATCCCCTTCCCCATGCTCTCCCCATATCTTGACCCAGAGGGACTCAAGTTGCCCTTCTTTGCTTCCAATCTTTGCTTCCTTCACGTAGAGAGCAACTCCTCTACCCTTTTTCCCAACACTATCCCTCCTATACAGGGTGTATCCCCCTATCCACCTATGTGATCCAATCACAAATGGAGTCCCAACAGGTCTCTGTGATCCTTATGAGATCATATTGGTTGTTGGTTAGCAGGAGGGCCAGTTCCTCCTGCTAGTTTCCCATGCTTCTGGTGTTAGTGTACAGGGAACTAAGGCTGTCATTGGAGGCCCTATGCTTCCTGGTGAGCTGTGGAATAACCTATCCATTGGCCGTTGTCAGAGAATGTTTCCTATTGTACCTTGAGATGCTGGTTTCAAGGTTGCCATTTCTCTGGTTTGTGCTAGTATTTGATGGCCCATCCCTCAGTGATCTCAGTTTAAAGCCCTATCCAGGAGGTCTGCCATTGTAGCCGAGAAGATCTTCTTCCCCTTTGGCATGAGGTGGATGCCATCTCTTCCTAGCAGGCCACAGCCCCTGAGGTGCATGCCATGATTGAAGAAGCCAAAGGGGTGTGTGTGTGTGTGTGTGTGTGTGTGTAGGAAGGTATGTAAGCTTATTGTTTGTGTGTGCGTGTATAGAAAGATGTGTAAGCCTAGTGTGTGTGTAGGAAGGTGTGTAAGCTTAGTGTGTGTAGAAAGGTGTGTAAGATTAGTGTGTGTGTAGGAAGGTGTGTGTGTGCAGGAAGGTACATAAGCTTAGTATGTGCGTGTACAAAGATGTACAAACTGTGTGTGTAGAAAGGTGTGTAAGCTTAGTGTGTGTGTATGAAGGGGGTGTGTATAGGAAGGTGTGTAAGCTTTGTGTGTACAAAAATGTGTGCATGTATGTGTGTGTAGAAAGGTAGATAAGCTTATTGCACATGTGTGTCTGCAGGAAGTTATGTAAGATTTAGTGTGTGTGTGTGTGTGTGTGTGGGAAGGTGTGTAAGCTTAGTGTGGGTGTGTACAAAGGTGTGTATGTATGTGTACGAAGGTACATAAGCTTAGTATGTCTGTGGATGTAGGAAGGTATGTAAGCTTAGTGTGTGTATGTACAAAGGTGTGTGCATGTATGTGTGTGTAGGAAGGTAGATAAGCTTAGTGTGTCTGTGCATATAGGAAGCTATGTAAGCTTAGTATGTGTGTATGTGTGTAGGAAGAGGCATGTAAATTTAGTGTGCATATGTAGGAAGGTATGTAAGCATAGTGAGTGTAGGAAGGTAAATAAGATTAGTGTGTGTGCGCACGTGTGTGTAGGGAAGTATATAAGCTTTGTGTGTGGGGGGTAGGTATGTAAGCTTAGTGTGTGTGTAGGAAGGTATGTAAGCTTAGTGTGTATGTGTATAGGAAGGTGTATGCGTGTATGTGTTGGAAGGTAAGTATGCTTAGTGTGTGTATGTCTCGAGGAAGGTATGTAAGACTAGTGTGTGTATGTGTGTAGAACAGTATGTCAGCTAAGTATTTCTGTGTAGAAAGGTACTTAAGCTTTTGTGTATGTATGAAATTGTGTAAGGTGTGTGTGTACAAGGGTGTGTGTGTGTGTGTGTGTGTGTGTGTGTGTGTGTGTCGGAAGGTATATAAGCTTAGTGTATGTGTGTGTAGAAAGGTAAGCTTATTCTGTGTGTGTGTGTAGGGGTTTAGGTTGTAGCCGTGTTGGTCTAAGGATATAGGCAGACAAGGCTCCTTGGGTGAATTTGATATCTTTTATTAGACCAACCCAAATGGTTGGGGAATAGTTATTAAGCAAGCTTTCGGGTTCAAAAACCCTTCATCAGGCTAAGGAAGCTTCAGCAGTTGGTGTGTGCTCTTCCTGGATGGAATGAAAAGTAAAGAAGCCAGGGGCTGGGCTGGGCTGGGCTGGGGAGTCAGTTGCCAGGCAGATTGTAATGTATCAAAAATCCAATGTCTATGTTTAGTCCCTGATCTCTAGTATCCAGCAGGTTGATGAAATGGAGCTCATAGGCTCGTCTCTGGGAAGTGTTGTGTAAGTTTCCCGTGAGGATCAGGACTGAGAGATTGGAGAGAGAGTGGCCATCCTGTGAGAAATGTGCCCCCACGGGTAATTGGGTGTTTCTGTCTTTGATGGATTTCCGGTGTGCGTTCATTCTGGTGCGCAGTTGTTGTCTGGTCTCTCCTACATATCTTCCATCAGGGCATTTGGTGCATTGGATGAGGTATACTACGTTCTTGGAGGTGCAGCTGTAAGATCCTGGGATGCTGATGGCTCTGTTGTGGGGTGTAGTAATAGTGGAGGTGGTGGAGATGTGTGGGCAGGTTTTGTATTTCTTGTCATGGCACGGTCTGGATCCTTTTGGTGTGTTCTGGGGTTGAGGAAGTTTGCTTCTGGTGATGAGGTTGGCAAGGTTTGGTGCTTGTCTGAAGGCTAGGATGGGTGGCTCTGGGAAGATCTTTTTAAGAATAGGGTCTTTTTCTAATATGGGTTGCAATTTTTTGAGGATTTTCCGTACAGGTTCAAGGGATGGGTGATAGGTCATAACCAGCGGTGTGCGATTTGTGGGTGTTTTTCTTCTGTACTGCAGCAGTTCTTCACGTGGTATCCAGGTGGCTCTTTCAAACATGCGATCTACCTCTCTGGAGGAGAGTCCTTGCTGGGTGAAAGCCTTTTTAAGATTGGTGAGGTGGCAATCCTGGGTGTTCTCTTCAGTACAGATGCGGTGGTATCTGAGGGCTTGGCTGTATATCACAGCTTTTTTGGTGTGTTTTGGGTGATTGCTGGTTCTGTGCAGATATGTATGTTGGTCTGTGGGTTTCTTGTATACTGTGGTCTGTATTTTACCCTTCTGGATACTGATCCTTGTGTCTAAAAAGGGGATGTTGGTGTTGGAGTATTCTAAAGAAAGTCGGATGGAGGGATGGTGACTGTTGAATTTCTGGTGGAACTCAATCAGAGATTCCAGGTTCTCACTCCAAATGATGAAGATGTCATCGATATATTGTAAGTACAGCAAGGGTTTGATGGTATAGTTCTTGAGGAAGTCTTCTTCCAGGTGGCTCATAAAAAGGTTAGCATACTGTGGGGCCATTTTAGTGCCCATAGCTGTTCCCATCATCTGGAGGAAGTGTTGATTATTAAAAGTGAAATTGTTGTGTGTGAGGGTGAAGTGTATAAGCTCAGTGATATCTTTGGGTCTGTATTCTGGGTTGTAATCTTGTTCTTGTAGATACATAAGGCAGGCATGGATGCCATCCTGGTGTGGGATGTTGGTGTATAGGCTGGTAACGTCCATGGTGGCTAGGAGTGTGTTGCTGGGAAGGTGGTCTATGTTTTTAAGTTTCCGTAGCAAGTCTGTGGTGTCTTGGACAAAACTTGCTCTGTGGGTGACAAGCGGTTTTAGGATGGATTCAACGAAACCTGATATTTCCTCAGTTAGGGTCCCATGGTTGGATATGATATGTCAGCCAGGGTTCCCTTGTTTGTGGATTTTAGGGAGCATGTAAAAAGTCCCTGGGTTAGGTAGCGGGGGATCAAGGTCTGTAGTTTTTCTTGTAATCTGTTGAGTGTGTGTGTGTTTGTGAAAAGGTATATAAGCTTGTGTGTGTGTGTAGGAAGATATGTAAGGTGAGTGTGTGTTAGAAGGTATATAAGCTTTGTGTGCATGTGCATGTGGTCATGCCTTGAGTAATGGCCTTCTCTGATGGGAGACTGATACACTTTTGCCAACACACATCTCTTCCTCCCGTCACAGGAGTTCACAACAGACCTACCAGACCTACAGATGGAACCAACTCCCTTTGCAGAGTTGTGCAAGGATTCCCGCTTATTCCTTCCTTTGTAACAAGAAGTTCCTGCAGAGCATAGGGCTAACATCATTCATTATTTGTCTGTTAATTAATTGATAATCAGGTGTTCACCACTGTACAAGAGCCAAGAAAAAGACAGCCTCCTCTCCTGAGCATATGGACAAGTGAACAAATGCCAGCAAGTTAAAAAGGAGTAGGGACTTACTGCATGACAGTTGCTCTGCTGTAACCATCAGTGTGTCCGCACTTCCTTGAACATTTAAACCACAGTCACTTACCTCTCAGTGGGCATGTCTACACCAGACACTTATTGTGTGTTAGCCTAATAACCAGGGATCCTGGTTTTCTCTCATAAACAAATCCCCAATTTTCAGATTAAAAAAAGTAACCCATAATGCACATTTTTCTGTGATTAAAATGAAATGCCACTATATCTATATCTATATATTAGTGGTTTTATTTTAATCACGGAAAAAATGTGGATTTTAGGTTACTTTTTAAAATCTGAAAAGTGGGGATTTTTTTAAGTCAGAGAAAACCAGGATCTCTGCTAATAACAGTTCACTGTAGCATGGCAGTTAAAAACTGTGCTAATAGCCTACTGCACGGTGTTATTAGGCTAATGTGCAGTAAGCGGCACAAAAAACCATGTGCCGTCACTACTATACAATAACTCTAGTTACTGCACATTTAGTTAGTACTTCATTAAACAAGTACTAAAGTAAATGTGCAGGAATTAGGGTGCATTAATGAATGTGTAGACACGCACAGTGAAACAAAACTAAATTAACGCAGTTTGGCTTTCATGTTGTCATCATTGGCAGTCCCTCGGAGTCAAGGATGATATCCATCAGGCTTGATGGGTCCTCAAGTGACTGAGGAGCCCAACTCTGGATACACACATTCTTTGGCAATGGGGGCATGTTTTTGCACGGGGGAGTGGGATTCACAGCCCTGGGTTGGTCTCTTTCTCCTTCCTCTCCTCTGTTTATTGCTGCCATTTCGCCTCAACATCGAGTTGCTGGGCCTCGAAGTGGTGTGTGCCTTGATGGACCAGGTGGCGCCACACCAAACAGTCAACAGCTTGCTCCTCCCAGCCATTGGTATCGATGCCTCCATGCTTGAGGGCGACCTTGAGCGTGCCTTTGTACCATTTTCTTTGGCTGCTGCCCTTTTTCTGTCGGCCAACGGAGAACTGGGAAAAGAGAATCTGGTGAGGGAGGCGGTTCTTGGACATCTGGACACAGTGGGCCGACCATCAAAGTTGACTTCTCAAGAGCAAGGCTTCGATGCTGGTGGACACAGCTTCATGGAGGATGCTCACACTGGTCTGGCAGTCCTCCCATTTGATCCTCAGGATTTGACACAAGCACTGCTAGTGAAAGCTCTTGAGGGTCTTAATGTGGCATTGGTTGATGGTTCAAGTTTCACTGCAGTAGAGGCGGGTGGTCAGTATGACAGCCTTGTAAACCAGGACCTTCATTGACTTCCGACAGTCTTTCTTTTTGAAGACACGTTGTTGCAGCTTGAAGAAGGCGGCACTAGCACAGTTGACCTCAGTGCTGGACTTCATCAATGGTAACCCGTTGAGAGAGGTGGCTGCTGAATTATGGAAAGTGCTCCACATACTCCAGAGCCTCCCCATCTACATAGATAGCCTGAGGGATGTTAAGCTGGCCTGGGGAGAGTTTTTCATAGATTCATAGATTCATAGATGTTAGGGTTGGAAGGGACCTCAATAGATCATCGAGTCCGACCCCCTGCATAGGCAGGAAAGAGTGCTGGGTCTAGATGGCCCCAGCTAGATGCTTATCTAACCTCCTCTTGAAGATCCCCAGGGTAGGGGAGAACACCACCTCCCTTGGGAGCCCATTCCAGACCTTGGCCACTCTAACCGTGAAGAAGTTCTTCCTAATGTCCAATCTAAATCTGCTCTCTGCTAGCTTGTGGCCATTATTTCTTGTAACCCCCGGGGGCACCTTGGTGAATAAAACCTCACCAATTCCCTTCTGTGCCCCCGTGATGAACTTATAGGCAACTTATGGGACCAACTTATAGTTGGTGGAGAACCTTCATCTTGGAGACGTTCAAGGACAGGCCAAGTCTCATATATGAAGCATTGAAGAGATCTAAGGTCACTTGCACATCCTGTGTAGCATGAGCCATCGTGTAGCAATTGTCCGCAAACTGAAGGTCGTGGATGTCCTTGGTGGTGGGTTTCATTTTTGCTCGGAAGCACCCAAGATTGAAAAGCTTCCTGTCCAGTCGATACTGGATACTGACACCAGATAGTAGATCATCTCAGATGAGGTGGATGATGATGGTCAGGTAGACGGTGAACAGGGTGGGGGCAATCACACAACCTTGTTTGACCCTGGTCCAGATGCAGAAGGCATCAGTCTCAGATCTTCCACTCAGGACAGTAGCAGTCATATCATCTTGCAGGAGCCTCAGTATGGTGACAAACTTCAGCGGGCAGCCAAGGCATTGGAGGATGGTCCACAGAGCTTCATGATTTAAGTAATTGAACGCCTTGGTCAGGTCAATGAAGGTGAGAAACAGTTCTTGATTTTGCTCCCGACATTTTTCTTGGAACTGCCTGGCAATGAAAATCATGTCCGCAGCACCCTGGGATGGTTGGAAGCCGCACTGGGTTTCTGTAAGCATCTGTTCAGCAATGGGACAAAGGTGGCTCAGGAGGATGCGGGCCAGGATCTTACCCACAATGGAAAGGAGGGAAATCCCTCTGTAGTTCCCACAGTCAGATTTGTCCCCCTTCTTGTAGATGATTATGATGGTTGCATTCTTGAGATCCCTGGGGATATCCTCTTCATCCCAAAGGTGGAGGATAAGCTGGTAGAGTTGTGATGTGAGCCAGAAGCCGCCAGCATGGTAGACCTCTTTGGGTATACCATCTGATCCACAGGCTTTGTTGGTTTTCATATGTTGGATAGCCTACTTCAGCTCTCTGATGGTTGGTAGATCACCAAGGGAATCCACCACAAGGCGTTGCAGGATGGCTTGGAGGGTCTTCTCTGTTACAGTGGACTCCCAGTTAAGGAGGAGTTTGAAATGCTCCTTCCAATGCAGACAGATGGTGTTATCATCCTTGAGGAGCTAGGAGCCAGCCTGTGATTGGAGGGGGTTTTGTCCAATGGAGCGGGGTCCGTAGGTTGTCTTGGTAGCCTGGAAAAAGTTGCACGTGTCATGATGGTCAGCATAGCCCTGGATCACGTGTGCATTCTCCACCCACCAGTTGTTCTTCACGTCACAGACACATTGCTGGACTTCAGCCTGCAGCTGGTGGTACACTGCTTTCGCTGAGTTCGTGGATGGCTGTGCCAGGCGATGAAGGCTGCACGCTTCCGCTTGAGATCACGGATCTGAGCATCGTTGGTGTCAAACCAGTTCTGGTTCCGTCGCGATGCAAACCCAATAGTCTGGGTGCAGATGTCTTGGACAACGGGCTTGAGTTGCTCTCAGTGTGCTTGGATGGAGATGTCATCAGCAGTAGGGACTTGCTCCAGTGCACTATACAACTGGGCCTGGAATTTCTCCCGCTGTCCAGGGTCCTTCAGAGCTGTGACATTCAGCCATCTCTGGGCAGCCTTCTGGGTCTTCTGGTGTCTCGGCACCACACAGGTGTTCATCACTGAGTGCACAAGTCAGTGGTTTGTCCAGCAGTCTTCAGATCCCTTCATGGCCCTCGTGACAAGCACATCCCTCAGGTCTCTACCTTGGATGATGATGTAGTCCAAGAGGTGCCAGTGCTTTGACCTTGGATGCTGCCACGTGGTCTTGAGCTGGTCTTTCTGGCAGAAGACGGTGTTCATCACGATCAGGCTGTGTTGGGTGCATTTGGTCAGGAGCAGGATACCATTGGCATTGGCCTTCCCCACACCTTTCTTGCCAATAGTTCTGCTCCAGATTTTGTGGTCATGCCCAACCTGGGCATTGAAGTTGCCCAGGAGAATGACCTTGTCATCGCTGGGGATGGAGGCAAGGGTGTTGTTGAGATTGGAGTAGAACCTTTCCTTGACTTCCTCGTTGGAATCTAGAGTTAGAGCGTATGTGGTGATGACGGTGGCATGCTGGTTTTGGCTGAGGTGCAGGCAAAGGGTCATCAGCCTTTCATTGACATCTGAAGGGAGTTCAGGGAGCATGCCAGCAATCTTGTTCCTGATGGTGAAACCGACTCTGTGGATATGGGGGTTGTGGTCTGGTTTCCCTTTCCAGAAGAAGGTGTACCCTCTGCTGACCTCCCTCAGCTGTCCCTCCTTGGTGAGCCAGGTTTCACCGAGAGCAGCAATGTCGAAGTTGTGCCTCACTAGCTCCTGAGCCATGATGGCAGTTCATCTTTCCAGGCGATCACTCTTTGGGTTGTCAAGCGTTCTCACATTCCAGGTTCTGAAGTTTAACTTTTCCTTATTTCGACCACAGGAATGGTGATCCCACTGGGTGCGGATTCCCAGCCAGGAGAGATGGGACAGCCTATTTTTGGGGCATCTTTTCTAGCCCCCTCCCCATCAGGGTGAGAAGAGGGTATCCTAAAAAGGACTGCTCAGTTGCGGATGCATCTCCCGAAGGACACCCCTGTCCTAACACAGGTGCCTGACGACCATCATGCATCCGCCACCTGTGTGCAGATTCTTGGTTGGGGGCCTCCAGGTATCACAGCCCTGCCCCTGTCACCAATCCTCCATTGCCACAGGGCTTTTGGACCTGATGGAAGCCTGCACATGGGATGTTTAGTGTGGGGACTCTGGTGCGCAGTCGTGCCCACATGGTCTTGGCAGTTGGTGGCTGGGTTCAGTGGCATGGCAAGCCATGACAACTGGAGCCACTTCTCTGTTGCAGCCTTCTTCCACCTTCACAGCTGTTGGGGCTGCAGCCTTCCTCTGCCTGCTCCACTGTTGAGGACTTCTTGGATCATTCTTTGTCTGGAACCTCCCCCTTGACCTTGCCAACGTAGGTGGCCCTACCAGGAGCGTGAGCTCCAGACGGCATCACTCTCAGGGTCATAGGAACACGCAAGCCTCTCCACCACGACAAGGTGATGATCCTTGGAGAGGACTCACGTAATGTGTAGGCACTCAGATAAGTTACTGTGGACTCTCTGGCACTAACTTTAATTTGTTCATTTGCCCGTGCCCTTAGGAAGGTATCATGATGTTAATGAATCAAAGCATTAACCAATAAAGGAATTACTCCCCTGATAAAAGGGACTGCTGCGTACAAGCCCAAACCCATTACAAGCCATGCACACTGTCTGCCTGCGGGTAGAGAGGACAACACCAGTGTGCTTTATGTATATTTGAAGAGTCAAGATTAAATTGAAGGGGGGACCTTTCATGCGCCTGCCTCTTTGAGCAGGGACCATTGATATGGTTTGATGTGTGCCCAGCAGCTTGATGTGTAAAGGAGAAAAGATTGTTCCGAATATTCAAGAACCAGTGTGGTCCAATGCCATTAATGGGCTTCTGACACCTAGGTCTAGAGCCCTTCTGAATTTACTGCCAACAATATGGATTGTGGTACTACTGTGTCTGAAGGAATGTGGATAACAGGGAGGTTGCTTCAGTTAACCCCAGGGAAGATATATTAGTCAGAAAAGGAAAATGCTTTGAGGCAGTGGCAGAAGTGATAATAGTCTATAAACAGAGGTCAGACAAGGCAGACACAAATCTGGGGGTACTCCTAGATCAGTAGCTCTCGACCTTTTTTGTACCAGGATCCATTTGTAAACCTCAATGGCCAGTCCCAACCCAGAACCCCTCATTCCTGACCCATTGCCCCCTGCCTCCAGGCCCCAGCCCCTGGTGGGAGGGGGATATGAAGGGCATGGGGAGCCGCAAGCAGCCCTTCGCAGGCTGGAATTCTGCCAGCCTGCAAAGGAAAAGCCCCAGTTTCCTGGGGTTTTCTCCTTTAAAGAGGAAGCTATTTTGACCTCAGTACTTTTTCCTGCCATGGCAGGGGGTCGGACTTGATGATCTGCTCAGGTCCCTTCCAACCCTACCAACTATGAAACTATGAAAGTTTGTTCACGACCCGTTTTTTGCAACCCGCTTACAACCCTATTCTTGCGACCCACTTTGTTCGTGACCCCTATTCTTGCTATCCACTTTCCATGAGTTGAGACACTCCCAGATCACTATATGAACCACAGGAGTAGTTAGAGAGGTAGTATAGCCGTGTTAGCCTCAAGTCAGGCAGAAGGCAGGGCAGCTTTAGAGGCTACCTTGTTCAGAAATGCATAAGCTTTCATAAGCACCCCTCATTAGGCTGAAGGCACCCTTTGGAAAATGCCAGCTCTTTGCTTTCACTTGTTTTTTAATGATGGAGAAATTGTAGAACAATTCTCCCTTTCAAAGACCTCAGAATGACCAGAACAGGTGAGAGTGCTGTCGACACTATGGATTTCTATTTGAAATCTTCGGGTTTATTTTGTGAATCACATGTAGGCATTTGCATTATATCACAATGCTAATATTGGAGGCACTCTTAAAAGAATTGTGGGGCACCCTGGGGTGCTCTGACACCTTAGTTGAGATTCACTGCTTTAAGGTATCACCCTGCCCTGCTTCTGCCTCACAGTATTTTAGGAGCAACTCCTCGCAGCTTTCACAAATCAAAAGGCTTTTTGACAAATTAAAAGGGATGGGGATGCGATCTGGGAAGGGCCTGAAGCAAGGTGCACGTGGGGGAGAGAGCAGATGTAGCTAGAACTGTGCTGGGCGTAGGCAGAGGTGTGTATGTGATGCTGAGTGTAATGGGGGGTGCGTTTGGCTCTGTGACGGGCATGTGGAGGGTGGGAGATCTGTGCCAGGAGATCCTAGAATCGCAGAAAATCACAGAATCCTGCTCAAGGCAGGATCATCCCTGTCTAATCCACCCTGGACAGACGTTGGTCTCACTAGTTCCTATGAACCTGAGGAACACACCCACGCACACAACTACCAAACCTAGCACCAGTGACATCCACAGTGTCCTTTACCACTACCAGATGCTGGGGCTGTTTCTAGGAGGGCCCTCCAGAGAGGTGTGGGGAGGTGTCTGTGTGGGTGTGTGTGTTTGTGGAGGGATGTATGTGTGGGTGTATGCATGTGTGCGTGTGGGAGTCTGTGTGGTGTGGTATGGGTGAGCATATGTGCTGGGGTGGGTGTCTGCGTGGGGGTGTCTGTGTGCATATGTGCAAGTATGTGTATGTGTGTGTGTCTCTGTGGGGGGGGTGAGAGCATCTGTGTCGGGGGGTGCATCTGCATGGGGGTGTGTGGGCAGGGCTGTCTGTGTGTGGGGGGTGTATATGTGGGTGTATGGGTGGGAGGGGGTGTGTGTGGGTGTATGTGTGTGTATGTGGGAGTGTGTGCGGGAGCATGTGTCGGGGGGGTGCATCTGCATGGGGAGGTGTGGGCAGGGCTGTCTGTGTGTGGGGGGATGCATATGTGGGTGTATGCGTGTGTATGTGGGAGTGTGTGCGGAAGCATCTATGTCGGACTGGGTGTTTGCCTGCGCGGGGGTGCGTGCATTTGTCTGGGCCTACAAGCGGAGCCCGGCCAGGGCGAGGCGCAGGAGGGATCGGCCGTCGCGGGGCCTCGCGGGTGTCCGTGGGTGCGCGCAGGTCCCGCGGGCGCCACGTGCGGGGCGGGGCGCAGGCGGCAGGTGCGGGAGGGGCGTGGCCGCGGTCTGGCCCCGCCCCGCGGCGCGCCCGGCCCCGACATAGGCGGGCTGCCCCGCGTGGGGGTTGCCATGGCGACGAGTCGCTAGGCGCCGGCCGGTGTGTGGGAGCCGCGCTCAGAGCGCGCCGGGAGCCCCGGAGCGCGGAGCCGGAGACGCAGCCGAGCCCGGCGCGGGGGGCCGGGGGCGGGGGCGCGGGGGCCGGCCCCGGGGGGACCGAGGGGCTGGCCATGGCCCCGGGGGGGCGCCCCGGCGGCGGGGGCGGCCCGCGTAGCGCCGGGCCATGAGGATGGGCAGCGCGGGGTCGTCGGGCAGGGAGGAGCGGCTGCCCTCCGCGGCCGAGGAGCAGCTGAAAGGCGGGGACCAGATGCTGGAGCTGAGCGGGCGGCACCTGAAGCAGCTGCCAGGCCCCGTGTGCTCCCTGGTCAGCCTGCAGAAGCTGTACATCAGCGGCACGGGGCTGCGGGAGCTGCCCGAGGAGATCGAGGAGCTGCGGGAGCTGCGCATCCTGGCCCTGGACTTCAACAAGCTGGAGGAGGTGCCCGAGGGGCTATGCCGCCTGCCCCGGCTCACCCGCCTCTACTTGGGCAGCAACCGCCTCTTCGGGCTGCCGGCAGAGTTCGCCCAGCTGCAGACTCTGCGCTGCCTGTGGATCGAGAGCAACTATCTGTACCATTTCCCCCGGGCCCTGCTCCAGATGCCAGCACTGCAGTCCCTGCAGATGGGCGACAACAGGCTCAAAACCCTGCCCAGTGGCCTGCCGCGGATGTCTGGCCTCCGGGGCCTGTGGCTCTATGGGAATCGCTTTGAGGAGTTCCCACCACCTTTGCTCCGCATGTCCCAGCTCCACATCCTTGACCTTGACCGCAACAAAATCGTCGAGTTCCCAGAGCTGGCCCACCTGCAACAGCTGCGGCTCTTTTCCTATGACCACAATCCGGTGAAAGTGCCGCCCAGCGTAGCTGACTCTGTCACCCTGGTGGGCGATGGGGCCCAAGAGCTGATGGAGGCCAGGGAGGAGCGTCTCCAGAGCCTCCGGGAGCAGGAGGAGCAGGAGGAGGATGGCTCGGAAGCTGTGCGGGGGACCCTGAAGAACGACTCCTCTCTGCTGGAGGATGCTGAGGGCAGTTTCTCTGCCTTGGAGTGTTCTCCAGAGGAGACCTGAGCTGAGTACCCCTGAAAACAGGGTTCTGGCTCAGAATATCTGGTGGGATCCACTCGTGCAGCTGCAAGGGGCTGGGACCTTCTCTGGGTCCACCATGGGCACCACCAATTTCCACCTAGGACCACCAGTCCAGGGAGTCTCTCTCTCTCCTTTCAAGTGACATACCACTGATCAAAGGGGTCGCCGTCTCTTTGCTGGGACCGGGGCAGCAGAGAGGGCCACTGTCTGTGTACCAGAGTCCAAGGAAATCACTGTACCCTTTTAGACATCCTGCCTACCCACAGGGCTTGGGGATTGGGAGGGGAACACACAATGCTGCAGTGATGGATAATCCCAGTAGTGCAGTTCTTTGGAAGGATGTTCCCCATTTGAGATGGGATATCGAGCCAAGTTGGCTTCCTCCAAGTAGCCAGCCTGTGGTGGAAGCATGATTCTGAATCGACGTTGATATGACAAGTGGCAGCTGCCTGCTACGTACCTAGACGTGAATCCTGCTCTGAAGCATCTGGCCCATCACAATGGGCCTTGGATGCATTATAGGAAAAAGCCATGCTTTTTAAGATTATTTCCCTTGGACTCTCTGCCCTGGAGGTCTGCAGGGGTTGAATATAAATGTAAAACCTTTTCTCATCCCAGAGGTTCCTACCCTGCTACTGGAATTAGACTTGGAGAGAAAACTCCCCCGAGCTGCTCCTTCCAGCTGTCAGGTTTGAAAAGAAGCTGATGTAAAAGCCTTGTTTGTGCGCAGAGCTCACTGTCTGTCCTGGAAAGGGTTTTGCCTCTGCTCTTTGTATGGTGGGAAAAGGAGCCCCGTGTGCTGCTTCACAGGCTGCCTGGACTTTCCATTCCCTTAAATGGGCACAGAAGGAAAAGCTGGTATGAACTGGGCCACCAGGACTGTGTGTGTCTGGGGCAATGGGGTGGCAGCAGCAGGACTCTCTCCCTTTCTTCCTTGGGGTGGCAGGCTCATTCTCCCCTGCCTCGCCCCGTGAGCTAGATTTGTACCAAATCTAAGCAATAAAAATGCACAAAAACTGAGAAAATACGGTATGAGAGAAAGAGGCTATCAGGCTGATTCTTTGGCAGGCTGTTTGGGGAGGAGGAAACCAGCTCAGTTGGGGTGGTTTATTTTGAAAGAGTGTTGTAAACAGAATGATATTTCCTGGTGAAAGAACTGGTTTCTCAGACAACTGCGTTATTTTTAACATTCTAGGGAATCCTGTTTCCTTTGCCCAGCTCTGGACTCTGCTCTCCTCCTACCACACTTCCTTTCCTCTCCATTCCCCTCTGCATCTCCTTCTGCTGTCTTCTGTCACCTCTGCTCCCCCTCCCTCTCCCTGCACTAAATCCATTACCTGTGTTCACCATCTTGAATTTAGTATCCCTTACTCTTTCCATCTCGCCTCCTCACCTCTCTATGCTCCATTCACTCCCAGACCACCTTCCATCTCAGTAAATTATTGACTTGGCAAAGAACACAAGCATCACTCAAGTGAATACACATTTAGTGTCTTCATCTTGGATGCAGTTTCTGAGCAGTTACAGGGTTTTATAGTGTGCGCCTACTTTATATTCCAACCCCTTTTGGATCCTGTGGTGGCAGCCATGTGGTGGTAAGGCATTTCTGCCATCTCTTTTTTTCACTCAAAGTTATGCTATTTTTTTCTTCCAGCAAAGAGGCTGGTTATTGCTGATTGCTTGAGGAAGTCCTTTTCTCTTTGGATTTCATGCAGCAGGACAAAAAGTGCCTGTCCGTTCCAGTCTCCCCTGTCGTGGCCATTACAAAATTGCCCGTGCCTGGGTTTCCAATGGAATGTGTCCTGGTGTCTACTTCCACATTGAAATCACTGATTCAGGCAGAATCCCGGGTCTGTGTTACATATTGTACTGTAGGTGTTCTGCTAGCATGATGGGATTTAGAGCAATCTAGCTGCACGTGCTTTGATTTTTCTCTTCTCAGTAGCCAATAGATTTGTCTTTTAGAGTTCTGTCTAGTGTCTACAAAATGCAGGAATGCTGTCTGCGTAGGATGGACTGTGGTGTAGGTTTCTGTAGGGGTCATGCCCCGCTGTATGCAATCAAAGCCTGCCCATCAGGCTGCTGTGGATAAGGACATGTTTTTTATAGTCAGTGGCATGCAAGGAGGTATGTGGTAACACCACATTTGGCTGTCCCTGACTCCCCAGCCTCAATGACCTCTTTCCAGGTGATTTGACTGGGGGCAGCTTTGGGGAGGAGTCCTTGATTTGATGTTTCTGAAGTCACAACAAAATACACTGATGGCCCTGCCATCATGCTTCAACTATTCAGTACTGTCTGTGCAATGACACTAGACCCCGGCCTTAACACCTGTATAGCTCTAGTAATGTGAAAAGAATAGCTAGTAAATTTTAGAGGCCTGTAGAGTTTTCGGTAGGCAACTCAAACCTTTTTACTGTGTTAGTGTGAGACCAAAGTATCTATTATTCAGTGTGTGTTCTGCTTCCATGTGAGCACAGTAACACTTGATTTAATTTAGGATTTAATTTAATCCCTTTTTGGTCTTTTCTAGGTGTACTGCAGTAGTTAAGTCTCTGGAGCAGGTTCAGATACATGGGGTACGGGTTCATCAGACCAGTGCTGGTATCAGGGACAGGATGTCTCTCTCAGGGTTGCTCATTGCTTTGCTCTGTCATTGCATCTGTATCTCTTTTGGGGGTTTATTATAATTATTAATTACTGTTGTACCTAAGTCCCTGAGGTATGGAGGAGCAGCTTTGTTCTGTGTCTCTGTTTGTGCACCCTTTTCTCTCTCTCTTTCCATCCTTTTACTTTGTACCCCTTCAAATGACACCCCTCAGTGCAGGAGCTGTAGACCTGTTGCCATGCTCCAGAAGTTTCAGGGTAGGCAGGACATTGTTTTGTGGCCAGTGGCAGGGGTGTCTTTATGCCCTGACAATTCCATGCTGCTGTCACAGGCATTACGGAAGAGGCACCATTGGGAGTGCCCTTGTGGGGTTCAGTGGATGCTGAACTGGCCTGAAGTGGCCCCTAAATAGGAGAGGCAGAAATTACAACACTTTGGGTCTACAGCTGGCCTTTCATGGGATCCATATTTTTTGGCCCTTCAAAAAGCTATTGCCTATTTCTCTCTGAGTTCTGCTCCTTCCACATCCCAGTTTCCATTTTCTCTTGACCCTTATTGCTTACTATTTCTATTATGATGCTCTCAACTCCTCTGTTCTGGATTAGTAAGAAAGTCCTCATGGCCCTTGAGGATGTAGAAGGCAGGGTAGACTTGCACCTTATAGACTAACCAAAGAGAGAGACAGAGAGTATGTCTGTGTGTGTGTGTGTGTGTGTGTGTGTGTGTGTTTGTGTGTCTATCAATATATAGAGAGAGTAAACACATGTGCACACATAAGCTTTCATGGGCTGAAGCTCATTTCATGAGATGCTATGAAAGCATGTGAGAATGTGACATCACAGCTGTGTACCCATGGTATTGGGCCACAAAGTCATGAGGAGAGGTTGGAAAGTCAGGTGAGGGGGCAGATGTAAGGAAGGAGTGAGAAATTGGTTGAAACTATGTTTGGGAGAAGAAGAAGTTAACTGTTATACTGAAATGGAAGCATGGGCAGGGGGTAACTCCTGGCAGTTCGGCTCTCTTGAGTCTTACTACAGTGCTGCTTTGAGCTCAGGAATCTTTCTGCCCCTTCCCCTCACCCTCCTGTGTACTGTTATTTCCATTTCCCCATAGCAGTTGGCAAACTGTGCCAAGTGCAATGTAGAATAGTTTCAAGATTTTACTCATTTTAAGATGGAGCTTGGTCAGTTGGTGAAAGGGATTGTATGACTTGGTTGCCTGTGGTTCCAAGGGACTGGACTCCATGACCTACACGTTCTCTTTCAGTCCAACCTTCCTGAACTGTGAAACTCCATACTTAGGGTCTGGCCAGCCATTATGGGGGAGGTTCTCCAGCACTGACCTTGTTGTCTGAGTGTCAGTTGCAATCCAGCTATGTGGACCAGCACTAGAGGCTGACATCCTAGCTGGAGTAGGGTTACCATATTTCCATTTTCAAAAAAGAGGACACCTGTTGGGGAATGGGGGTGGGTGGATAATCTGATTGGGCGGGGGGCAGTGATATGCTTGTGCCCTACCCCTGCCCCTCACTCCCAAATCACAGTCCTCCCAGACCTGCTGATGCCCCTCACTCCCAACCCACAGTACCCTGCCCCCCAGACCATGCTGGTGTCCTTCACTCCCAACTCACAGTCCATTCCCCGTCCCCCAACCCCACAATCCCTGTTGATACCTCTCACTCCCAATCTGCAACCCCCTGGCACTGCCTGTGCTCCATGCTCCAGTCCCACAGTCTGTGCCCCCCCATGCCTGCCTAGCCCTGCCAATGCCCTTCACTCCTGACCTGCAGCCCCTGCCTCCCAGCCCAGCTGGTGCCCCTCATTTCCAATCCACAGCCCTCTGCTCCCCGCATCCCTGCAGCATCTCCTGGCTGTCCGGGAAGTGTTGGGAAAAACTTTGATGCTGAGCAGAGCAAATCCCAGACATTTCTTCCTATTTCAAAAGACTGCCTGGACAGAGATCGGAGGACCCAAAAAGAGGCATGTCTGGGAAAACCTGGACATATGGTAACCCTAAGCTGGAGAAATCCAGCCATTTTCCTTCTGAATGAGATGAACTGAATGCCATGTAGTAGTCTGAGTAGGTGACTCAGTTCAGACCTTGAAAACCAAGGACTGCTCTGATAGGACACTAAAGCTCCCACTGTGCTTATTGTAGAATTAGGTCCTTGGTCCTGCTTCTCAATACTCCAGTGTGCTGGCTTCTAACTTTTACTTGAAAGGTAAGTGTGCTTCATTGGTGTTGTGTGCAGGGTATTATTTGTGAAGGTCTTCAGCATGAAATGTTCTAGAAATACAGGGCACTAGCATTCACATGTATATGCATGTATAGAAATTGGCATGTTTGGGCACTGCTGCCCTCTGCTGGAAGAAAACAGAAATGCTCATCTGTGAGTCATTGACACTCTACTGCGGACATCTGGGAGCAGCTCTCTTTTAGTTCCACCAAAGGTGCCATGTGCTCTGCAGAGTGTTTGCACTGAGTTGCCCCTCTTGGGGGTGGGAAGGTCACAGAACCACCCCCTGGACAGTAGAGTTCAGAGTAGGGAAGGGCCATTGCGCAGGAGCAAAATTAGGTGGACTAGAGATAATCCTGCCCTGGAGTGCATAACTTTAAGATGAATAATGCATGCTTAAAGCCACTTAAAGTTGTTAATGTGCAACCAGTCCAGGGGTTAAGAGCTCCAGAAGCCATCTAAAGTTACTCTGTAGCAAGACACTAAGAGGCCTATGCTTTTTGGAGAAGAACATCTGAATTCTGTCCAACAATTGCTTTGAAGGTCTGATTAGCTTTAATGTCATGACAACCACCAGGTTCCCAGGTGGCCACATTTTTCCTGTAGTTCTTTAGACAGGCTTTTAGCCTGTACGCCCCATGCTTCTCCTGTCTGGGGCTGCTTCCTATCTGTCATTGCCACTGTGCTTCCCTTGAGACATAAGTCTGCTGATTTTGCATGGCCCGAGGGGCCATCAGTTGGAGGTGATCCAGAAAGAACAGCAATGAGATGTGATTCAGGGAGAGTGATTTTTTAATAGGAATCAGTAACACAGCTATTGAATCTGTAGCTGGTCTGAAGTGATCTGGCGCTTCTGTAAACTGAGTGAAACTCGACAGCCTTGCCAGTAATTACAAGTATCTTTGGCATCTGGGCATCTGTGGGTCACGGTATATAGCACAGGGTTTGCATATATATAAGCAGCATATTCTCAGCTATCCAGCATGCAATGTTTTGTGTCTTGTTTTAATCACAGTTAGGAGCACGTTTCTATTTCCATCTGCTCCTGCTGACTGCAAACATAAGGCTCCCTAGCAGAAAGGAAGTCGCTCTAGAAGGGCATGATTCGGAAGGATTTAGCGTAAACATAAGTAACAGGATTGCTGCAAAGGAGTAGCACGTTTTGTTACATCTCCCTTCAGAGACTCTTATACATACAATATCTGTTGTAACAATTACTTGAATTGGAGATAAACACCCATTACATTGATTTATTTCATATATAACATATATAATGGTTTCATACAACCTTCCCTTATACAGATTGTTTCAGCCCTTTACACAGAAACAATCCAGATGTATTCAGGAGGAGAATCATGCTTTAAAGTTAATAGGCAAGTTTTGATAGTAGATCAAAGAAGAGGTCTTTGTCATCAACTTTGATTCTGACCAACATCATGTCATTTGAACAGGTTTCTTAGCAACACTGTTGTTCTTTGGATCACACAGTTTAAATGCAAAATTTTTACAGTCTCACGAATTGGCAAGTTTTGTAGATTCCTCTCCAGAATAATGTGGGATGATGTCTTAGTGACTCTCTTCTGGGTTTCCACGTCTAGCAAGTATAGCTCTCAGGTTATGATACTTTTGATTGGGGGAGGGGTCAGGATTTTGGTTCCAAGACATCATCATCATAATCCACAGCATTTTTATAGCCCATGATGTTCCACATAAGCAAACAACTCAGATAGTCTACTGTGATCTTGTTGGCTTTTCATGTGGTATCATTGCCTCTTTTGTATTTGTTGTCTATCTTAAAGATATATTGGACAAACTGGCCCACTTGCTGACGTACCACATCAAACGAGTAGGTCATAATATCTGTTTGCCTTTCTGTCTACTCATGAATTCAGTAGGAGAGTTTGTTCAAATGCATATGGAATGACTGTTCTCCCTAAATAACACATCTCAAAGAATGTCTACCCCCTAGTGTTGAGCTACTTCGGTTAGCTGTAGTCCCAAAGTAGTCTGGCTATGGAGCATGGACTGCCATGTAGGCAACTTCACCTTACTTCTCACTGGTGGGTAAATTAGCCTGTATAGGGCTCCCTGCTGCCATGCAATACATGAGCCAGCTCGTGTGGAGCCAGCTAGCCTATGAATCTCTGCAGGGGACTGTGCTGCATTCTGCAGTGTAGACATATCCTTGGTGCCCTGCCACCATTGAGATTGTCTTACCAGCAGCTCAGACCCCAGTTCATAGTCCCCAGTTCCTTCTTAGTATTCCATGGTTTTCCTGACTGCCTTCACTGATGCTGACATGTCTGCTTGAGGACTTGGTGTCTCTTTGGTGACATTTGCCCTGGCTCTTAGTGGGGCTGCAGCAGCTTTGAGCTACTCTGGTCCAATATATTTTACTGGTTCTTTGGATGAATGCTCCTTGCTGTTCTCTATCTTGAAATGAATGTGTGTGTTCACATGCTGGTGTTGCTGAGACAACTGGAGATTCAGTTCCTGTGGTGTTGCTGCATTTGGAATATCCAGGCAAAGGCAGATTGGTTGCCTGCATCCCTGGGGCATGCAGGATGAGGGGTCTATTTCCACCACTTTGTAGGGCATCTTTTTGGGGGGTGCATCAGGACATTTCTCAGAACTCTTTACATCTACTTGTCCTTCTGTACATTACAGCATTAATGTTCTTGGCATCATGCTTTTGTGCTCTCTCTCCTCTGGATTTTATTCTGGACACCTGTCCAACAGGTTTCTTTGGATGCAGGTCTGACAGGTTTTGCTCTTCCCAAGAGAATGTGTCTGAATGGCTTTGTTGGATTTTCTGCTATGACCTGTCAAAGCCCATTCCTTTCTGGGAAAAGTAGTTTTGGCAGCAATCATCAGTCTACGGTCTTCTCCACATAATTTACCAAGCAGTATTGCTAAGCTTGGCTTTTCACAACAGCCCTTCTCTGAACTACGAGTCAATACCAAGCTAGGGATGTCATGAATCTCCGGCTGCCTAGACCTTTCTTGACATTTGGATCTCTTTCAAACTTGTCCTCCACTTGGATTTTTCAGCCGTGTCTTGTTCTTTCATGTGTAAAAATCTATTACCTTTCACGACACACATCCTTTGTTATTACTCGGTTATTATATCCTCTAATTTCTGGTAAGTTTATTTTAGTATCCAAAAAGGGGAATCAAATGAGATGGTATCTTTGGAGAATAGGAAATGACTTGCCTGTAATTGTTGCTCTCAGTGAAGTGGATTACTGCTCACCCCTCCTCCTCACAATGGTGAGAGGTCTGTATTGGTTTTCTTAATTGGCTGTTGGGATTATTTTTGTCTCCTTCTTTAAAAGGAACTGACCAGGAAACAGGGAGAAGCAGCCTAAGCAGTAAGTGTGTTTCAAGTGGGTGCATGGCATGAAGTATACTTTAACAGGTACCTAACTTCTCAGCACTTCAAAGCTAGGAGACTTCCCTTCTGGCTTTGTGTTGGATATGTGCACACAGGATCATTAATCCACTCAGTTATATGGGCCAATGACTCCATTGGTATTAACTGACTTCAGTAGAGCTACACTAATTTACATCAGCTGATGTTTTGTCCCTGTGTCTTGAGGGAACTGTAGATAAGGCATTTCCTTTTTTCTTTCTTTTACAGATTGTACCATTCACAACTGAGAATTCATGTACATGGTTCCATTGCTCTGTGATGAAAGAGGGTCATTTCTTTCTATTAGCATGCAATCCATTCCCTTTCGCTAATTATGAAGGTTTATTTTATTCATCCCTATTAGTCGCCTCTGTCATTTTCTGATCACTTTTTGGTTCTCAGTATTTAATATATAGCCTTGAATATCAATTTCTTTTACTAATGTTATCACTAATATCAGTGGTGCTTTTTTCTTAACAGCATGTTTTCCACAGGCATCTTTTTCACTTGGGTGATAAAGTAGAAGTCAAGCCTGCCATTGGAGAGTGTTTATTTTCTGGATTTAACTCTTAACATGGATATCATTAAAATTCTGACAAAAGGGCTTCCATTCTGGAAGAGCAGAGCAGGATTCATTCTTAAATGCCTCTATTTGTAGATAAAAGTCAGTAGGCCCTGGGTCTGATTCTTATCTGGTATCTGTGAACACAAGTTTCTTCCATTTTCAAAGACTGTTTTGCCTTGTGTATATAAGCTATGTTGCTTTGTCTGCACTAATGACTTGTCTTTGGCTGGCAGCTAGCAGAGCAGTGCATTAATTTCATGTGAGATTTATACAGACTTGGACAAATTAGGCTTAATAGGCCAAGGATTAATTCACACTGTCTGTGTCTACATAAGATGCTGAGTGCCCTGTAGCCCAATAGTATTGTGCAGTAGCTTTGCGTGGCAACAACTGTGACAAAAGACATAAAGATGTAACAACTGTAACAGTAATGACTGCGCAGTCAGCGTCATGTGGCTGCTCTCTACACTAGTTCCATGCTGGCTTCTTGTTCATGACTGTCATGACTTAGGCCAGAACCAGCTTGATCTTACTTGTAGGGCGGCATTTTCTGGAACACACATTATACTTTTCATTGGGATGAAGTGGGTGCCTTTGGCATGTGATCTCAGCAGCTCCTTCAACTCCCCAAACACTCAGATGGCATGAACAGTGACTGCGGCTCTGTTGAGTCTTCCAAGTGCCTCATCAGTCTGGTCTGGAAATTCATCTTATGCTATGGCATTGTCAAAACATGGGCAAAGGAATTTGTACTAGTCAAAATCTATTGAAAAAAATCATGATGACTCTTTAGATGGTGCCTAATACAGTGGCTTGGCATCTAGGTATTTTGAATGAATGAGACCTAGTGAGCATAATGTCACATGTCAAATCCTTAGTGGACCTATGCTGACTTACACCAGCTGAGGAGGTGGCCCATTGCTTTCAAAGTTTGGCATGAGGTAGACATTGTATTGCTCACCTATAGCTTTGACTACGCAGCCTGTGTTTTCCTCTTCAGGATTTTCCTCTCGCTGGTAAATTAACCCAAGTAGTAATTCTGACCCCTGTAGTGACAGTCCTTTTCCCATGGGATCTAATTCCCACTGGAAGCAATTTCATTCTGTGAGTGGTATTTTTCTTGGTGTGCCAATAGTAGGGCCAGCTGCTGGATCAAGATGAAAAGAATATTTACCTGAGCGGAGCCCAACTGGATCTACAAATAGCACCAATTTGATACATTCAAGGGATTGGAAAGCAGCCCAGTCTTGTCAGCTGACAAAACTCTTCAGCATGGGGCACCTCTTAGCTGGCAGGGGCTCTTCAGCCCCAGTGAAGGTGTGCCAGAGAGAGGAGAGGCAGTGCAAGGGCTTGGCTTGAACCTGCTGCACTGTGACCATGCTCAGCTGCTACAGGTTAGATCAGCCCTTCCTGTAGCTATGGGTAGTTTTGTTTTCCCTTCCTGACAATCATGGAGCAGTAACTACTTTCCCAAAGCTATCTCCTCCCCACCCTGGCTGAGCAGATGCTCAGTGAAGCATAGAGTCTGGGCTCAGATTCAAACTTGATTCCAGGCCCAGAACTGCCTGCATCTGAATTCTTACAACAGGCATAAGCGTGGCTGCTTGCACTGCTATGTTTAAAGAACTGCAAAGGACTCCACACACATTGGGCTTCTGTACTTTTTAGCTTCTGATGCTGGATATGTGAAGTACCAGGAATGCCAGCTCTGTCTTACTGGAGATTAGATAGAGAATGTCTATTTTTCATTCTCACACTTTAATGAAAGGGGAATCTTCAACAGCACCCTTGCTCCGGCCTGTTTGTTAGACATTGGAGTAGTAATAGAACTAACATGTTTTGAAGAGCCTAACTCAATATCCTTCGTTCCTCTCTTACTGCGGGCCTGATCTAAGGCCCATTCAAATGAGGAGAATGACTTCAGTGATTTCTGGATCAGGTCCTTTCTCACCTTTCACTCTCCAGGTTTACTTTCTGATCATGATGGAGTTGTATATTTCTGAAGTCCTAATATTAAAAAAAAAAAAAAAATGCCCTCCAAAACAAATAAGCAAAACCTCCCCCAAAAAACCCACCTCTCCCCAAAATAAAACCCAAGCAGAAAAAAAATCCTAAAGAAAATAAAACCTTGATGTTTTGAAGCTTCTTTATCCATCACAAAGGTTCACTTATAGGTACAGTCCCCACAGTAGTTTGTGCTGGACAAGGCCACCCTCCACAGCTGTCAGATGCTTGATGATGCTTTACAGTGTATGCTAAGATTTTTAATTTGCTGGGCTCTGTCACAAAGGTTAAACCTTATGTACTATGTTTTTGAGCCTAATGAGAGATCAGTAGATGCTTGGCTCGGACATAATTTATTTGTTTCTCAAGCACTGTTATTGCCGACTATAAATCAAAAGCTCATTGCTGTCAGAAATGCTGTTCCCTGTCACCTGTGGCTTAATGACAAGCCTGGCTCTGTCTGTGTCAGATTTGCAGGCCTGAGAAAAGCAATTCCTTTTATTACACCATGCATAATTTCTGCATTAGTGTGGTTCCTTCCTGCACAATTTCTGTGCTGAGGAAAAGTGGTTTGGATGAAGTTGCTGTGCCTCACTTAAATGTCTTTGGCAACGGACACTTGTCTGCGTTCTAACTTACCTCTTTCTCCTTTGAGCACCTAACTGCTTGAATTTACTTACATGTTCTTCATGTGCCTCAGGTTTCTTCCTCTTTTCTTGCGCAGTCCAGATCCAGCCCTCAGCACCAGATCAGACTTGCAGGGCAGTGCATGGCCTGATCCTGGCACGTGGAGGTTGGGCAGGGCCCCGGAGCCGTCAGGGCACTGGGGCTGGGCAGAGGCAGTGCAAGGCCTTGGGGCCTGATCCCAGCATGTGGGGCTGGGTAGAGGTGGTGTGGGGCCCCAATCCCAGCATGTGGGCCCAAGTAGAGGCAGCACAGGGCCTAAACCTGGTGAACAGGGGTTGATCAAACCCATGGACTGGCCCTGTATCATTCATCTGGCCCACAGAGCCAGAACGTTGAGCACCACTGGGTCTAACACCACTGGGCAGTCTAACAAAACTGGATTGGTTTTACATCTAACATATGCTTCACATTAATTATAATAATCTCTGTTACCTCGACATTCTCTCCATCTCTGTCTCACTTACAGTAGCAGCGCTTTTCCTCTTCAGGTATTGTTCTGTTGGATCCAGAAAGCATCGGCATTACAAGTTCTCTGAATCTTTCATGCTCCTGAGCCGCTAGCAGATTTCCAGCCCATTTTGGGTGCTAGAAAGCCAATAAAATCATCTGCAAATCATCTGCATTACAGCTTGCTGGAGTGCTGGTTGTTATTGACACGGTGCCTTGCTTTGTGGACTGAAGCGTGCTGAGAAGGGGCACAGTTGTTTGGAGCAGACTGTCATTTCCATCTGCTCCTTGCAAACATACGGTTGTCTAGTAGGGGCCTAAGTGGGAACAAAATTGCTAATTGCTGTGCCAACGAGGGCAGCCTGTTTTGCTGCAGTAGATTATGGGCTAAGCAATAGGTCTCAGTGTTTCTGCTTGCAGTAAGCTTTCTCTTCCCTGGTACCCAGTGGAATCAGGGACTGAAGCTTTCTTTGTCCCCAGAGTTCAACATAAAAACCTGGCTTGAAGGGTAAGCAAAGGACAGGAGGGATACACTTAGTTTTTCCAGCCAATGCTGCTCTTGTTTGTTACTAGTACTCTGTATATAGTGTCAGCAGCATGCTGGGCTCTCTACAGGCATTCAGAGTGTGGCCCACAGGCTGAAGAGCTCTTTCCTTTCCCTCTGTACAGCTCCCCAAACCAATCATCTCTCCTTCTCCCAGCCATCCTGCTCTTCTTCTAATGCTTCTAAAGCTATCTCCAGCATTTTTCCTCTTTCTATCTCCCTAAATATTTCTCTCCATGGTGCAGAAAGGGGCTTAGAAGACTGACGAATGGCTGTTCTGCCAAGGTTCGAGGCCGTATGATGATGTCTATACCAGTGGTGCTCAACTGTCTGTCCCCGCAGGCCGGATGCATGGCACAGGGCCATCTGCATGGTGGATGAATGGTGCAGGGCTGTGCCATCTGGCCCACCGGGCTGGAAATTGGCCAACAGGGGAGTGGTGTCACTATTAATTGATGTGTTTCTGGAAGCCATGGAAATTAATGCTGCCACTGCACCCCCATTGCCAAATTTCTGGCCTCAGGGGGAGCTCTGCAGATCAGATGACACCCTTGTGGGCTGGATTTGGGCTGCAGGCTGGAGGTTGAGTACCACTGGTTTATCACTCTGCTCAATCATGATACTAAGGAAATAAAGCCCATTCACCCATCCTCTCCTGCTCTTCATAGGTCAAGCCCAAGAAATGATGCAGTGAGGACCAGGGGTGACTGGTGCCTCCTGAATCGGGGGGGGGAGGGCACACTGCGGACTAGAAGCAGCCAGCCCGGCAAACTGCAGACCTCTGGCCAGAACACAGGTAAAGCTACCTCCACCCCCGGGGTGGCAGGGTAGGCCCAAACCTCAACTGCGGCTGCCACGGGCACTGCAGGAGGAGCTGCGGCCTCTGTGCCTGGCTCTGTGGGGCTGTGGTTTGCCGTCCTGAGCGGTGCCGAGTCGGGACCCAATCTCGGGAGGGGGGGCACGTGCCACCCCTACCAGTCACCTGTGGTGAGGGCACTGGGTGTCTTGTGTCAAAAAATCAGGTTTTATGGATGTTGCTGGGGTTTGCATCCTAGGGTGTCCTCACCACTTCATTTCCTGGGTGGACAAGCAAGGAGCAGGAGTGAGTGGGTGGAGCTTATTCACAAACCCAAAGAGAAACAGGTTTATAGCAGACCAGGGTGAAGACAGTATTTCATCTGCAGGGTGACTGGCTGCCGGGGGTCAGATGCATGGACAGGTAGATGCTATAGGAACACAGAGGAACTAGCCTGGTCAGCAAGGAAACCAGATCAATGGCGTTTGTTGAAAATGGGGGCAGTTTACATTCATTAAAAATGTAAGGAAGTGGCAGGCAGGGACCCTTCCCCATCTTGATCTTCCCCATCTATGGGAGGTAGTGGGTCTAAGCTAGACGGCCACTACATCTTGGTACCACAGCTGTTTCTTTAGCTCAGGTGTGTCAAAAGTAAAGGATGAGGAGCTGTCTCTCTGGTGCATGGGGCTCTCAGAGGTGCTGGGAATTTGGGGGTAGGGTGAGTCTGGGCAGGGCCTGCTGCCAAAATCCAGGGTACAGAGCCCTTTGGGGTGCATAATACTGAGGGGCAAGCAATGGCTGCTAACCCTGGTGCCGCCACCCCTGCTTGCCCTGCCTTTGCCACTGCATCTGGATCAGGACTATGATGAAGAGGGACAAGTTTGACTCCTGTTTGCCTTAGCTGATACTCACTGTGGAAAGGAAGTGGATTTTGCACAGTACTCTAGGTCGCCTAATAGTGTAGCCTCGCCGATCCCTTTGACATAGCTGTGCCGTGTCCTGGCAGGCTTTGTCACCATTTCTGTGGACAGCTGAAATTACTGTCAGGCTGATGCCTCCTCATCCTCCTGCCTTCCCTGGCAGGTGTATAATGAATAACCCGGAGACAGGAGTTATTTACTATCCTTTATTATTCAGAACAGGGGCCTCCTCCACAAATTGAGGGACCAGTTCTCCAAAAATATGATTCTGCAAAGAAATCGCTCCTACCTCGTAGACATCCGAGATGATGAAATCACATTGGCTTTTTATTTAATAGCAGTGTTAATTTTCCTCCTTTTATTTGTGTGTATGTGTGTTTTCTCCATTTGTTTTATTATAAAATACGTCAGCCCAATGAATTTAACATCTTTTAAAACCAAACACGACAGAAATGAGGTGGCAGCAGGATCTAGTCAAGCTGCTGTCACTGCCGCTAGCAAATAAGTCGTCTACGGTTTAGTCTTTTTTTTTCTTTTTTCCTGTATTTTCTATACCAGTTAGATGGTTATCATCACATGAAGAAGAGATACCTGAACAAGATACAGCTAAGAGCTCTAGAATTAAAAATGAACACACAACTCCCATAAATCCAATCATACAAAAGAAACCACTCCTGGGGGAGGAAGGGCAGGGCAGTTATCCCCAGCTGATAACCCACAGGGAATGCGGGTGAGGAGGCCTTTCGGTCAAAAGTGGTGTTTTGCAGGTCTACTGAGTCTTTCATTGAAGGATCTCCAAAGGCATTGCTGGGCTGTGGGGCCAGATTCCGATTCTCTAGCTTGTGTGGAATAAGCACCTCACCCCATAAAAATGCCGTGGAAATCAATGGGACTTCCTGCGGCTACTCAGCATGAGTAAGGGGATCAGAGTCTGGGGCTGATCAGATTTGCCTCACAACCCTCCCTGTGAGGTAGGGAAGAATTATTATCCCCATTTTTACAAGTGGGGAAACTGAGGCACAGAAAGGTTCAGTGACTTGCCCAAAGTCATGCAGCAAGTCAGTGGCAGAGCCAAGAATAGCTCCTGGGAATCCTGGCTCCTACTCCCCTCTGTTCTAACCATAAGATTCCTACTGCCTGATTAAATGAACAGCAAATATTGTGCCCTCTATGCCACTACCCAACCTGTCATGAGCCAGTGAAAGCCACCATTGCCATTGCTGGTCCAGATTAAAGCAATTCAGCTTGTCTTCCCCTGCTCCACCAGGTTTATAAATTTCTTTCTTTTATATAAAAAAAGAGAGAATATGATAAAAATACAAATATTCTTAAAATTATTATTATTACTTCTGTCAAGATTGTCCAGCACTTTGAAGAGGGACTTTCAATCACAGGCAAAACTTTGGTTTGATGCATAATCAGATTGCTTTCATAGTGTTATATCTTCCTGGGGCATTAGCTGATGTTTTTCACATGGCTGACACGGGAAGAACAGATGTCGTGATTTCACTGGCATGGATTATACCTGGCCCTTCGCCGTAAAGTATCTCTCTGTATTTCATGAGTCCAGCCCTACATCATAAGTGTTGTTATCCCCATTTTACAGAGGAAGAAACGGCATCGTATCTGAGTGCAGTGACTTGCTCAGTGTCATCCAGTGAATCCACGGTGGAAGTGGAAATAGAATTCAGGAGTCTCGGTTCCTCATCCCGACTGCACGGGCTGGGTTGGCTGGCGTGCTGGTAAGAGCTGAATCAGTTTGACTGAGACTCTTGGGAGCTGCAGAGTCATAGTTCAGACCAGAGTTGAGCAGTGACTCTCAGAAGACACACAGCCCACAGCATTGATCTCACTTTCATTCCTCCACAGATGATGACTTTAACTCCCAAAGTCACCTGGTTGGGCTTAGGCTGACTGTGATGTGACTGTGGCTCTGGGCAAAACTGGCCTTTGCTATCACATCCCAAACAAGTTCCTTGCACGAAAATGGGGACAATAAAGGTTATTTTGGACCCAGAATACCTCCGTGATTTGTGACTGTTATTTCTACTGTGGTGCCAAACCAGCTTTTAAGCATATGCACTTTTTCCCCATGAATTTACACACACGCTGAGAGCTACACATGAGCTTAAGTGTCTGAGTGGAATAGGGACCTGAATTTCCATGCCTGTCTCTCATTCATAGTGGAGAGCCCTGTGGCTTTTCCTAGACCTAATTGTGAGGGTTCTTTGAGACTTGAATAAGAAGCCTGCCCTTTTGCTTTTTCCACTGTCCAGTGAAAGCAACCTTGCGGCATCACAACTGTAAGCATGAGTTCAGCCAGTGATGCCACAGAGGCAGAGTTATGACTGGAGCTGGTAGAACTGCAAAAAATAAACCCTGATTCTTGGATATTTTTGGGACTAAAAGAGACCAATTCAGCTCACTCTGATTCATGGTGTTGTATTACCCATAATTTGTGTTTGGTCAAAGGCCAATTTTAGCACAGCATGGTGCAGAAATACATCCAAGGAAGTTTATTTATTCATTTTTTTCTTCTCTTGAAAGTGTTTTGGTCATCCAATCAGTGAAGCAGAAACAGTTATCATGCGATTTAGGTGACCAATTACACACACCGAATAACAGAGAGGAGTTGAGGCAGTCTGCTAATTATCCAAGCGATGGTGAATCCTTACGAGCAACATATACTTCAGAAGCTATGAGGATGTAGTTCATGAACAATTGGCTAACTCTAAGAAGCAGCTAACTTTAGAACAAAAATTACTCATAACATAGTTTGACTAGCTCTAGCTCTGACTCTCCTGAAGGGTCAGGGCGAGGCAAAAAAAAAAAAAAACTGAAAGGAAAAAAAAAACTTCTTGCTTAACCACAGATCACACCAAATACTGAAACAGGAAGTTATGTATTTTCAAGTTTGTTTGACATGAAAGTCCCCCTTTCCAAAAAAAGAATCCCTCTAGAAAGTTTCCTTGCATCTGATTGGCTGAGAGCTTGAGGGGCAGAGCACAAAAAATAAAAAGACACGGTTGCCCTGCCCGTGTCAATACAGTTTTGGTTTTAATTTCTTTAATAAGTCAGTAACTATTTCACCTAATGGGTCAGATGGCTAAATGGCTTCTCCCCATCTCTTTCTCTCTTGGTAATGGTTTTTCTTCCTGCCCCCCCCCCCCCCCAACATTAAATAAATCTATCAAAACTTCCTCTAGGCTTTGAAGAAATGGCTCAGCTGAGAAGAAGTGATGCCACAACATGGGGGAACAAGAAAGAATGCAAAACCCATCGACTCTTCCAATGAGATCTCTCCCCCACATTACTCTGGAGCCTTCTCCCAGCCTTCCCAACTATTTATTGTTACACCGGTAAAAACGTGCCTATCACAAATGTTACTAGGCGCCTGTACATCGTTTAGAAAAAAAATACCATCACACAGCAACTACATCAACAGAATAGAAGACTCTTACTCCCTAAAAATAGGCTAACTACTGTACATTACTTAAGAACCACCCCCACTCAGGAAGGGCCTGAGAGAGTAGATGGTTCGTGCATCAAGCCCAAAGGGTGAAATGCCCTGGTTTCTGCTGGGCTGATGGAAAGGGAAGTGAATTCTGAGTGCCCTCCATTGAGAATGCCCTTTATCCTAAGCAAGATGTTCTCAGCTCACAAGCAACCTGGGAGTGACATAATGGTGCACAAGGAAATGTTCTTGGTTCTGGCAGGGAGCCAAGGTCTAGGCCAGGTTGGGAGTTAAAGATCAGTGTCAACACCCTGAATCACACTGAGGGGCTCATAGGAATCTGGAAGAACAAGTGTGATGTTCTCATTGGGCCCAACCTAGCTAATTAAGCAAGCAGCCATATTCACCCCAGCTGTAGTGTCCAGATGATCTTCAATAGAAATGGCACTGCACTAGCCCAGTCTGGAGACTATAAATGCTAGAAAACCTGTCCAAGTCCAATTGAGATAGCCCCAATTGTCTTACCACAGGCAGAAGAATAACAGATGTGTTAGGCTACCAGCAAGGTCTGAGATTTCAGGGAAGACTAGTGATCTGAAAGCACTTCCAAACAGGACTTTACTGGTAGGGTCACAGAAAGCGCTGTGTCAACGGTGTAATGATACCATGGTGGCCCATCTTGTAACAAATGTAAGTAGGAGTGACCTACTGCAATTTTGCAGTGCCCCACCTGCACGTGCTCTTGGGTCAGTCAAGCAATTGCCTACTGCCAGGCTCGACATAAGAGCCATCGCATTAGCCCTAGCTGTGATCAACTGCACCTCTTGGTCTGCAGTACCAGAGGTTGCTGCCAGATTGCAAAGGAGCACAGTATATACCTGGCACTGTCCCTCATTAGGAGATCAAGCCACAGACCTAGTGTGATTTCCATGCCACATACAGTTGGAGACCACTTGAGAATAACAATGTCAAGACTTGAAGCCTGAAGCAAGGGTGGAACTAGAAGGAAACTGGCATTGATGATCTCCACCATGGATGGACCCAGTGTCCTCTCTTGCCTTGATCTCCCCAGCCATAAGAGGTTATAAAGCTTAACCAGGAAACTGAATAGGTGCTGCAGTCATGCAGGGAAACACGCCTGCCTGATTCTCTCCCCCTGGCCAGGCTAGACTGTGCTGAGGCTGTCATGGGGCAGACTGGACTTTGCTAAAGGCAGGGCTGAGGAAGCTCCCCCTCACCTGGCAATTCCACTGAGATCCCAGCCAGTGTGAGGCACTGGTTGCTATAAGCATCCCTCCACAGTCCTCCCAGGCCATGAGGCCAAGGGCTGTTCAGCTCCTGAAGTTCCCACTGGAATCCGGCCAGCATGGGGCAGCAGCAGGGGTGGGGAGCAGCAATGGAGAAAGGGGAAGAGACACTACTGACTAGTACTCTGGTCATACTTGGCACATAGCAGCTCAAACATTTATCTACCCCCAAGCACCTGGGCACCCCATAACTCATCTCACCCTTCCACTCATTCCCCTAGCAGCCAGCCAGGCACAACTCCACAGATCAGCCTACGAGCCCCTCCTCCAAACTTGCTGGCCCCACTAATCAACCTCAGTGCACTCTCCCAGGCCTGCTACCCTACCTGACAGCCCCAATGCTTACCCCAAGACCTCTGCCCCTACCTATCAGCCCCAGTGCCCCACTGGGCACTTTTACTCCCAGTTATCACTCCACTGCACAACCCTGACCTCTCCCCCACACCCCCAGGTTCTCACCCCTGGCTCCTATATCCCTACGTATCAATGGCAATGCCTCCCCCCGACTCTGTTCCTTATGAATCCTGTCTTTGTTGCCAGGGCACCATGCAGCCCACCCATTCAGGGCCCTGGGCCTCTCCTTGCAAGGGCTTTCTCTCTTCTCCCCTGGATCTCTCTTCCCTCTGGGTTTCTCTCTTAAGGGCCTCCCTTTCTTCCATGAGCCAGGGCTGCAGGATCCCATAACCCATGTCACACCCATTGAGCAGGAGCAAGACTTGGCCAGAGGGCAAGCAAAGGCCAGGTTGATACTGCTTGGTCTCCTGCCTTTCACACAGTCTGAGGAACTGAGCTGTGTCTGCCCAGGTGGGAATTCAGTGTGCAGCTCCCTGTTCAGATCTGAGGGCAGCTGGCAAGGTGGCAGGCTCTGGGACACTGCCTGGTTAAGCCTGGCCAGCAACCCTTCTTGCCAGATGGGATGGACTTGAAATCTCATTAAAGAAAAATTTAAATCCTGTCCCATTCAGGATGGCTTGTTGCAGTGCCCCAGTGCAGCTCTGACTATGGTACAAGGGCGCCATCTGGTGGGCACTTGGCAGACATGCAATAACCTCTGGTTTTATCACTGCCCAACAAATCCAGAGCCAGCTCTTGGAGACTGGCCCCTGGCATTCAATCAAGTGTTACTTGCCTAGCACAACCGTTACTGGTTGCTCAGTAGCTCCTAGTGCCAAGCATCACCTTCACCCTGGACAGCAGATAGGATGAGCAACAGCCTGGCTAGCTGTATAGCGGGGGATGTCCACCCCCTGGAGCTGGAAGGGGCATCCTGTGACTGACTGCAGCTCCACAGGGACTGGGAGGGGCCTGTTAGGCAGGGAGGTGTTTGTGGACTTAGTGCCAAGGGTGGGCAACATACAGGGGTTGGCAAGGGATGCTGCAGGGGCAGTGGGCCTCAGCACATGCCAAACTACCCTAGCACAACATGCTGGAGGAGAGGAGGCAGCAGCCTTGGCTGCGGGGCATTCAACAGTAAGGCTAGAGCCAGCATCTTCCAGCACTGGGTGCTGCAGGCAGTAGTGTAGCAGCATCTCTGGAATGCTTGTGCTCAGGCTCAACTCCTGATCACAGGGCAGGGTAAAAGCAGAAAGGCTGGTCATCTCCTGGCCTGACAGGTATTGGCCTGGCTGCTGTTTTGGCAACATCCCTGTCTTTTTGCTCTCAGAGCACCATCCCTGTCTTGTCCATGCCCAGGCTCAGAAACTGCTTCTTGTTTTTGTTCCCTGGCAATTCTGCAGGTGGTTCCTGGTGATGAACTGCCTCCCCAGTGGGCATGGAGGGTCTAGGTAATGCTTAGGCTGAATGGATCTCTATGGGGAGGTGTCCTGAACAGTGATTCTATAAGTAGGCTCTTGCTACTTCAGCCCCACCATGGCACTCCCAGTTCACATCTAATTGTCCTGCTGGGGTGCCATGACCTGATTTAGAAGGGTGGCCAAACCTAGCTCCTACACAGGGAGAGGAAGTTGCCCCATTGCATGCAGCATCCTTAATTTTTGCTTGAGTGGAGGGGGCTGTAGGTGCTGGTTGGGACCTAAGAGGGACTTTGGAGGTGGGCAAAGGGGCTTTGGAGGGGCAGCTCAGTTCTGGCAGGGTGGTGGGCACCTTGCACTGGAGTGAAGGCAGGGTTGGTAGCTGGGTGGGCAGCAGGGTTGGTTTAGACACTGGGGATTGGACTGTTTGGGGTTGGGTTGTCTGGTAGCTGGGTGGAGGAACAGGAGGGGATGAACTTTTCTCAGGTGGTGCTGGAGAACTGGGCACTTTCCTTTCACATCTCGTCAACCAGAGAAGGGGGCGACTAAAGTTAAGCTTTCACTAGCCCTAAAAATGAGTCCACTTTGGCTAACAACCTGTGTGTCATGGCTTCCGATCCCACGTGCCACTGAGTGGCTGGAGGAGACTGCAGCTCCCTCTCTCTCTCCCTGCTGAGCGCTGATGGGGCTGATGGTGGCAGAGACCAACCCCGCTCTCTCTTTCCCCTGTGGCATCAGTTCTCCATTCAGCCTCACCCACCGGCCAGTTGAAGAGAAAAAAGACATCTGCAGTGAAACCACTGCCCTCCAACAGGATCCGGGATCACCTCGCAGGTCAGGGTGGGGGTAGAGAGAGAGAAAGAGAGAGAGAGAAAGAGTGAGACGTGAGCAACCTGCACACACACGTGTGACACTTACAACACGCTTACAAGGACACAGCAAACGCACAGGAGGCCATTGGAGCAGCGCAGCTCCTCCCCTGCCCTCGGCCGGGACGAAGGCTCTAGCTGCTATTACTTATATTATTCTTATTACTCTTACAAGTTTTATTGAATTAAAAAGAAATGACCTCAAGGAGATGGAGGTCACTGGCCCACCTCCACAGGCTGAGGGGGCACCGGCTTTCTCGCAATGGAGCAGGGGAGCACTCCCAACAGGTGTTTGGCTGGAAGAACTTGTTGGAGGTCTCTTCCTCTTGCCGCCTCATGGAGCCAGTCGCGCCAATGCCACTTCTCTGCCCCTCCCTGCCTCCATGAGCTAAAACAAACCAGCACCCAGGCTCCTGCCCTCTGAAAGGGCTGCTTGGGGGTCTCCTCTCTCTCTTTCTCACTCTCTCTTCACGTTACGAGTCAAAAGGAAAGGCTAAAGCAGGAAGTTGGGCAGTAAAGATGCTCCCGGTGGGGCTATGTGCCCATGGGGCGTGGCGGGCGCCAACGCCACTTCCCAGAGTTTGGAAACGTCGCCAACTTCAGTCCCTTGGCTCCTCATCAGGCCCGAGCTCTTCCCCATGAGGGAGGCCTGGGCACCTTGGTTGTGCATAAAGTGGTGAGAGCATGGCCAATAAATGTTGACTCGGAGCGGTGGAACCCAGACAGAGTCCTTGGCCGCTGCCACTCAGGCCTTCAGTTGGTGCCACTGTGCCACGGCCTGCCGGGGATGGGCAATCATGTCCTTCCAGTGCTTCACCTCACCAGGGCCACTCTTCCAGGACAGGTAAATCTGCAGGGAGACAAACCCGACAGGTCACCAAATTGCTCTCCTGCTAAGCCTGGTCTGGGCCTGCCTTGCCCTTTGTAGCCAGCCCAGCGCTGCCCTCAGATGGTTCTTGTTTCCCTGTTGCACTAATCCCATTGCTCTTCTCCTTTCCTTTCAACTGCAGGGTCCCCCCTCCTTCAAATTTCAGCTCCAGTTCTGCCCTGCTTGCACCTTTTGTCTCATAGTCCCACTCTCTACCTGCCTTGTCTTATCCCATGCTGTCCTTTGTACTCCCTGCAGCCTGCTACCCCTGCTCTTGGGATCTGTTCCCAATTCACAGGTGCTGAGCAAACCACTTTTCCTCTTGGGGTCCCTCTACAGCTATGGTTTTCTTCCAACCTTCTCCCTGACCACATAGCCTGCTGCCTCCAGGACTGGATTGGTCTGGGTCAGATCCTTCCTCAGTGGGCGCATCTACACAAGATGTTTACTGTGCAGTTGACTAATTGCATAGTAAATGTGTTGACATCTACACTTGCACCCCTATTAGAGTGCATGAAACTAATAAACTTCACAGCAGGGTAGCACTTGTAAATACAAGTACTACCCTGCTGCGGCATTTTCTCATGCACAGCAGTGCATGTATAGACACTGTCCTGTTGCTTGGGGCATAGAGTGCTTAAGCATGGGGCTAGCCAGCAGTCAGCCCCCATGCTAAAGCACCCTATGCCCCAGCCAGCTGCTCCACAGTACATGAAGCATGCAGCCTTGGGCTGGCAGGCTGACCCCCTGGGTCCCTTGCCAGCCTGGGTTGCTCTGACGGGGCTCCACATACTATGCATGAATAAACTCAGGAGCAGTATGCTCTGGAGTTTTTTGCTCCTGGATGCATGCTTAAATGGCATGCTTGGGAGCAAAAAACTCCAGAACAATAAGTGCCAGAGTTTATTTGTGTTCATTAATTGCACATGTAGATGCGCCCACTGAGTCCAGTGCAGCTAATGCCAACTCATCCCAGCAGAGGACCTGGCTCCTGAACTTTCCTGGAGGGTACTGGGCTCAGTGAACAGGTTGGGCTCCCCTTTGTCCATCACTGGAGCTTGTCTCTTAAGATGTTTGAGGCTATTTTGTTCCTTTTCTCCTTGTTTCCAGATTCAGTCACCCATCCAGGGCCAGTCTGGGCACTGAAATCTCAGGAGCAAAGTTGCTCTCATGGCATTTCCAGTTCAACAGGGCTCTAGACTTGCTCTGTGAGACCTCCCCCAAGGACATGGCTAACCCCATTCCTGATCTTTGGGAAAGTTCCCCAAAGCCAAGATCCTCTGAAAGTGACCATTTGCATCCCCTCTTGATGCTGCATTTTTCCCTAGACTTAATTCTCTGGCTGCCTGCATGGCTCTACATGGATACCACAGGGAGCCTTTGATGGAGGCTGGCAAGAAGAAAAGTGAGGCAGCTCTCCTTTGGGGAGGGGACCCAAGAAGGCAATGCCCATGACCCACCAGAGCCAAAGTGGACCAGCTGGCTGGCATGGCTAAGGCACCCCAGTTTACATAGCTAATGACACACAAGGGAGTGATGTGGTAGTATCAACCCCATTTGCTTTTGGCTCCCCAGCCCAAAAAACCCAGGGCTCATTTACAGCTTGGTGGACAGGAAGTATACTTTGGCATAAGTCTGGTGCAAGGCTTAAACACATGTCTTTGAAGATGTAGTAAGGCACTTGCTCAGAAAGGCCAAGTAGAGGCTTAAGTTCACTCTTCAGTCTCCACCCAACCTGCAACACTCTCTGGCAGAGGGCACCTGTGCTCTATCCTCATTCTCATTTGGCCTCTCACCACTGGCATGGGGTGAGGAGAGGCAAGTGTACACTGCACTTAGCATCTTCACCTGTTTGGCCAGGTTTTGGGGGCAGGCGGGCAGGAAGTCCTATTGTACTACATGTCACCTGCATGTGTGGTGGGCCTGTTAGCACTCTGGGTCTTCATAGAGGAAGAGAAGGTCACAGGTCTGTTGTGACACTCTCCCTGTGGGAAAGTACCAAATGACTGAACAGCCTGGTCAGGTCCTGACAGTGGACCTGGTGACTCTCGTTGACATGTTGTGTGGCCTTAGGGTGACAAGGAAAGATTGGTGGCATATTGGGGGTCTGCATGATCTGTAGCAAGCACTGAAACCAGAATGCCTTCTCCTTTTCTCCAGATGCTCCTGGCTTGCTAAGAAGAGCTTGGAAAAGCAGATGGAACTGGGGAGGAGGACCAGCCTGTGTGCTTCCACCAATCTCATCCTGAGAGGAGAGGAGGCTGAAGCCAGCTTCATGGACTGGAGCTACTAGCAGGCAGGAATGGTCTGCGAGGAAGGTGGTTGGGAAGAAAAGGACCAGCTGGTCACCTAGGTGGTCAGCAGCCTGGCAAATTAGATGGGAGGTGGCTTATGGAGGTTCTTTGACTATCTAGAGGTGATCCTCACCAGGAAGGGGAGACAGCCACGCAGTCTAGGAGGAGCACTTCAGAAGACAGTGCTGGATACTATGGTGCCCCCTCCTTGATGATAGTAACCATGGGAGAGGCGCATGGACCCACTGGCCATTTTAGGCAATCAGCTACAGGGCAGAGAAGCTTTCCAGACCAGGCATGCAGCCGTGGCCACTGAATCCCATCTACACACCTTAGGATCTCCCCTCTACCAGCATCAAACCATTCCCTGGACCTCTTCTGGATGCATCAGCTGGCGTCCTTCATTCTGCCTCTGCTAACAAATTCACTAGAGGTGTCAGAAATAGCTACAAGGCAACGCAAGCAAGTGCAAACTCGTCCATGCAGGGGCGGGTTATTTTTAGTGTCTAGCTTTCTATACAGCAATACAGAAAAAGTGTGTGTCAACCCTCTCACAAGCTGACAGCTGAGACATGTGTCACAGAGGCACTAACGGAGCCTGGAAACTGTCACTCAAACTAACATCATTTCACAGCTCGATCTAAGGTTGCACAATACAGGTAATTATTCAATCAAAAGTTATTAGCATGTTGCCAGCAGCAGAGCGCCTGCTGAGGTGGTGGAGGACAATCTATTCTCAACCTCAGGCTGTGTTTGCCTGTAACTAATGTGGCAATTTTCCCTTTCCAAGTTGCTTGAAAGTTCTTTGCTCTGTTCCTTGTAACTTTCTCAGCAAATTTCTTCTGGAGGTGAAATATCCCAGGCTTTAATCTAGGTCAGGGGCAGGCAATTATTTTGGGTGGAGGGCCGCTTACTGAGTTGGCAAGCCATCGAGGGCCACATGACAGGCAGCCAGGGGCAGATAAATATTAATTTTCTAAATATTTTAGGGGCCCCATGGGCTGGATATAACGGCCTGGCGGGCCGCATCCAGCCCAGGGGCCACATTTTGCCCACCCCTGCCCTAGGTGCATATCTCTCTAGCCACCCATACACTGTATCATACACTTCCTCTCCTTAGCTATGGAATCATTCTCTCTCTCTGTTTATGAATTTTACATTTAAAAGTCATTGGATAAAGAACAAAAATAGTCCTGCAAACAGGGACCAGAATCCAAGAACCCCTTTCATGCAAAGTGCCTTAATCACTAGGCTACCAAACCAGGCTCCCTCTTTTTGCTCTTCCTGGCTGACTGCCTTTTAGTTGTTGGGCTGCCGAGTGGCCCATTTTCATTCAGAGAGGTGGAGGGTATCCCATCCTGCCTAGCCAATAGGTAGGTGGTTAGAGCACTTTCCAGTGGGGCAGGTGGTGGGAAGAGATGTGGGTTAAAATCCCCTCAGGCTGCGGTAAGATTTAAACGCTCACTGAGTGAGTGCTCTAACCACTATACTATTATAAAGAAAATGTCCATGCAACCACCTCCTCTGGCAGCTGTGTTTTAAAAACAAAGCAGCTACAACTATTTGCTTGTGAGGGAACTGGCCCCCCGTGGGTCGTGTGCCTACACAGAGCTGCCACTGAACTTTCTGATCAAATGAGGGAGATGCCACGAGTTATAAGTGCTGTCAAGGTCAGGCAGCCACTGAGCAAGGGTGTTCTGGGCCACAGCTTTGTTTTTAGGTGCCTGGAGTCTGCCCTAGCCCTGAGTTCGGTGCCTCAGTTTTGGAGCCAGCCCTCTTGCGGTGGAATTCTTGAGAGGCAACACGGAGCCTAGTAATGTCAAATCAATGAGTGCAAAATGTAATGGACTTGGAAGGTTTGGAGCTGCCAGCCTGCAGGCCCCGCGGTCTCTCCCAGTGGGAGATGTGACTCAAGGCTGAAAGGGAAATGTAGTTGAATTGGGGAGGAAAATGCTGCTCTCCTAGCGGGCTTGACCACCCACAGGCTTGACAGCAGGAACAAGGAGGGGCTGTGAAGCTAGTGAAATTGAGCAGGACAGTGTCTCTGACTGAGCTCGTTTCTCCCTAGTGCCAAACACTCCCCAGGACAAGGAAAGGCCCCTCCTGTGCCCAACAAGGGGCCTGAATGAGGCACAAGGGTGAGGACTTTACTTTGGGAGACAGGTCATGTCCTCCCCTGTGTAGACAGGTTTTATTCCTGTCCATCACTGCCCTCTTCTCTGCATTTGTAGCTGGGTTCCGGCCACCTGGGTTTGCTGACTTGGGCTGCATCTGCAAATTTGGTTCTGGTTGACCTTACAAGCAAAGAGAAACTTGATGCAAGGCCATGAAGCAGCTTCAAGTAGGGAGAGACTTGCATGATTTTAATGGTCCTGGAACAAAAAGTAGGGGGGTACTGATGATACTAGTGTGGTGGTTCTAAACCTTTTTAGCCTTGAGGCACCCCTGTTAGACTCAAGGCACCCCTCAGAAAATGGCAGCTCTTAGCTTTTGCTCATTTTTTTGATTACAGAAAAATAATAGAGCAATTCTTTTGTTGCAAAGAGCTCTCAGACAGACCACAACAGGTCAGAATGGTTTTAACGCTATAGATTCCTATTTGAAATCTCTGGGGTTATCTTGTGAATCATACTTGCACACCTAACAGTACTAACATTGTGTGGTGCCCTGCAGCACCCTTGAAAGGATCTCAAGGCACCCCAGGGTACTGTGGCACCCTGGTTGAAAATCACTTTGTTAACTGATGACACAAAGCTAAGAGTCATCATCAGTACAGAGGAGGATTGGGATATTGTACAGAAATAACCAGATGACTTGAAGACTGGAATAATAGAAATAGGATGAAATTCAATAGCAGAAAATGAAAGTCATGCACTTACTGACTAATAACATGCATTTCTGCAATAAACAGGGGCTCATTGGTTGGAAATGACAGCAAAAAGAAAGAACTAGGTGTATCCATCAATCACAGGATGATTATGAGCCACTATGGTGATCTGGTCACCAAAAAAGGCAAATGTTTTCCTAGGGTGAATCAGGTGGAGGGATTTCCAGTGGAGGCAGGGGCAAGAACCTCATGAGATCTCTGCTGGGACACTGCATACAATCCTGTTGTCCTGTGTTCAAGAGAGATGAAATCAAGCCAGAACAGAGGTGTGGGAGGGCTATTTAGGATGGTCAGGGGACTGGAAAACCTATTTTATGACCAATGAAAAAGCTCGTCTTGTTTAGCCTAGCAAAATGAGCAGGGGATAGGACTACAGTCCATATATATATTGGGGTTAAACACTAGGGACAGAGAAATGGTATTTGTGCTGAAGGACAATGCTGGCCCAGAACAAGTGGGTATAAACTGTGCATTGTCCTTCAGCACAAATACTACTTCTGTGTCCCTAGTATTTAAACTTAGGCTGGAAATTAGAAGAAAGTTCCAAACCATTATAGCAGCAAGGCCCTGAAACAGTGACCCGATCGCAATAGCAGGTGCACTAATCCTTGGTACTTTGAAAATGGAGCTCTCAGTTTATGGACTTGTACCTGTACTAGTGGGGTCTGGATCCCAGGAGTTCCTTTCCAGTGTTGTGCTCCTGTGATCTACATCTGGTTGGTTAAATAGCTCCTTACATTACAGAGGTGCTCTAGAACAGGGGTCAGTAATGTGTTTGGGCAGAGTGCCAAAAGCATCCTCAACTTGTAAGATGTTGGCATGCCAGGGGTGGACAGCGGGGAGCTGCAGGGGCCCAATCCCCATTGTGGCAGTGCAGCTCTGGCCCCTTCCTGCTATCTGCTCTGTGGTGCATGTGTACCTGCTGCCAGCAACAAGCTGGGCCTGGGCTCTGTAGACCAGGGTCAGGGCTTCCCAGGGCCTCCTGACTGCCTGCCACATCTGGCTTGGGATCTAGGCAGGTCCCTAAAGCCCACAGAGCCCAAGCTGCTCACAACAGGCAATGAGAAGGCTGCAAGCAGCTGCACCAGGGTCCATGGAGCCCTGGCTTGGCTTGTTGCTGGCAGTGGCTGTACGTATGCCTTGAGGCGGACAGTGGGCAAGGCATCGAGGCTGCACTGCCACAACAAGGATTGGACCCCTCGTGGCTCTTCTGCCAATTGTCCTGAGGCACGTGTGCCATGCAAAATGCTTCCACATTTCATGCTCTAGCACATGTGCCAGGAGTTGCCTACCCCTGCTCTAGGGAATTCTATCTGGTAGGCGTACAGATTAGCAGAGCAACTGAGTCAATGTGGCTGCAAGTCTTGGGCCAAATTTTGTCCTTGGTTATGCATATATAATCTCATGGATGGTAACTGGGCTGCATGGGTATAAATGGAGACACAGTAAGAGCTCTGAACTTTGGCTTGTGTAGTGCCCAGATGCAGCAAAGAGCAGGGCTCCCGCCTATTCTATTCTATTCTATTCTATTCTATTCTATTCTATTCTATTCTATTCTAGGGGTTATAGGATGCTCATTACCACAGTCAGTGAGTGCCTTCCAAGAGCACATTAAACTACTAGACTATATTCCAAGAGCACATTAAACTACTAGATTATATGCCTGCCACATGTTGTACACTGTTATCATTTCTCTGAAGGAGAAGTGTGGTCCATTCAGTGGAGTGTCTTGTTTGGGTAGGGTCTTAGGGCTTGTCAGTTTGTTTCCAACTCACCTCTTGCTCTGTATTTATGCTAGAGGGGGCAGGTCAAAGGAATACACCTCATAGCCAGGGAAGAAATGCGTGAGGTTTGTGAGGAGCTTTGGCTCCCAAGGGAATTAATTCCATAGCCTGGGATCAACCCCTAAGAAAGTCCTGTTTCCCACGCAGGTGGGATGTATTCTCATTGTGTGCAGTCCTGTCACACCAGAGGATCACAGTTGCCAACTACAATCTCCAGCCCTTGGTCCAGGATATCAGGTCTTGCTCTGCACACTCACAGTGAGAGAGAGGCCCTGCCCCAAGACTTTACAGTCCAAACAGACAATGGGCAGGAGAAAGACTGGACTCTTGACCCCAGTTCTCAGGTGTGCCAGTGGCAGAGCCAAGAGCCAACCCCTCATCTCCTGAGTTCAAGCTTGGGTGGCTGCCAACCACCTTCTCATCAATGACTTTCTTGTGCTTATATTCACAGCCTCGTAATGCTTCACTCACGTTACATTGTTAATTTAATTGATGTGTTTATTTTACTACAACTCTGCATTGGGGGATAATTGAATCCCTGTGGCATGCAATAATAATAGTGAGACTGCTGTGTCAATTTATCATTATTAGGAGGGGAGTTAAATATATTTAATGTAACTCAGGTTTTGGGCCAGATGATTTATTTTTTTTTAAGTACAGAATGTAATTTTGTCTTTACAAATAAAAAGCCAGATCCCCAGCTGGAGCAAATCAGTGCTGTGCCATTGGAGTCAATGGGCCAGAGCCACAGTCAGCATCACTTCATTAGAGTCAGCAAGGCCAGATCCCCAGGTGGCTTAAAGTGGCATTGTTTCACTGAAGTCAATGGAGCTTGGCCAATTTACACCTGCTGAGTATCTAGACTAAGCCTGTCAGCTAATTCAGGGGTTTGGGCTGAGGGCAGCTCAGCCTTGGAGCAAACATACTCTTAAGTGTTTGAGGTACGATCCGAAGGCATGATGTGCCCAGTAGGATGCTCTTCCTGGGTTTGGGCCTGCAGCCATTACTCACATGAGCTGCACAGTCAAAGGCAATGGAACTAGTTACCTGAGTAAAGGCTGCCAGATTATTTCCTCACAGAGTAAAATAATTTCCCCCTTCCCCAGAACAGCTTCATAGTAGGCAGAGATTTCCCTCTACCTGGAACTGCAGACCATTGAAATTATCTGGGACTTTCATTTTACCTTGCTATAAATAGACTTCATTAGATTCAAGTTCACCCTAGAGCAGGTACACCAGAGTGATGTGCATAGCTGAAATGCTTAGGCAGACAGAAAGAGGGAGAGAAAGAGAAAAATTAGATACTGTATGTGCCTCTCCCCCTTGCTGTCTCACTGGCTAGCTGGAATAGTGATTTTTGGGTCATCTCAAGTCAGAAGCTGATGTGAGGGGTTGACATAGAAGCAGGGCTGGCTGAAAATTTGAGTGCCTGCTCCTAACTTTCCTGGAATTCAGGTAGCTTTTTAATGTTGGGTTTGTGCTAGGATTGGCTGTAACTTGGTAGTTCTCTGAGCAGAATCTGCGCTGCCATCCTGCAGCAGTTCCAGAACCACAGAGGCATACTGGAAGGTCACACAGGTTTTGGGATGGACTCTCAATCTGTCACAGGGTGTTGGGAGGAGTGGGAAGCTGCTGGAAAGGCAAGGGAACCAAGCTGCTATGGTTTCAGTGCTCTGGGGCACACTCTGCTGCAAACACAGCTTTTCAGCTGGCTTTGACACTGGCTGATGAACTTTGTTTATGTTAATAAAGTCATCTGGAGGGCTCTGTATTTGGGTATTTTGGCTTGAATTTACACCAGGCTGGTGGTGAAAGTTATTCCCCTTTGACAGCTGTCATCTGGCTTGGGAGAAATGAATTCAGGGGTCTCAGCTTCCTCCTAGAGAACAGATATCCACAACACCCTAATGGCAGTCTCAGAAGAGAGGCTGAGATAGGGTGACCATTCGTCTGGTTTTATAGAGGACAGACTGGTTTTCTGCTACTCTGACATAAAGGTGTCTGGTTTTGTATCAATAGGACAGAGGACAGACTGGTGGAAGTTTGTGGAGGAAAATAGAGGACATAAAGGCATCCAGTTTTGTATCAGCAGGACAGAGGACAGAGTAGAAGAAAACCGGGCTGTCCTCTATAAAACTGGATGAATGTCTACCCTAGGCTGAGATCTGAGTGGGGGGCATGGACCATGAACTCCCAGTCATTCCTCCAGGAAAACTTTCGAAGTCCCAGTTTCCCCCCAGCTTGCCTTCCCCAAAGATGGAGCTGAGTGATGATGAGGAACAGCGGGATGGATCTTGCTCTTGCTGTGTTCAACCTGTTGATGAACTGAAGAAGTCAGGCTCTGAGGCTGGTGATTGGTGCCACTCCTCAGCACCAAACTCACATAAACACTGCAAATGGGAGACACTCAGACTCCTCTTGTTCAGTGTATGAGACCTCAGAAATGCTCACTGCCCTAAGCTCCACTACATGGTCTTTATTATTGGGGGTCGGCTTGCTGAAGAGCTGCCCAGTGTGGTAGTTTGGCTTTGTGCTGCTACCTGGAAACAAAATCCTTGCCTGACAATGTTCCTTCCAGACCTCCCGGCAGTGGTAAGACTCGCCAGTTGCAGTGCAGTTAAGCTGTCATCTTTAAAGGCAACTGTTCCCAAATCTATACAAAGCAAGCAGAGGCTTATCTGCCAGGAAAATCTTGACTGGTGTCGAATGGGACATGTGGGGCCAAGATTCTGGAAAGCACGGTTGTAGAGTGGAAGGAGCTTCAAGAGCAGAGTGAGCTGCATACTAAGTTCCCATCCAAAGCCTAAGGCACAGCACCAAACCGCCCCCCTTGTTCATGTCAGGAGTGCTTTATTTACAGACTGGAAATCTCTGGTCAGCCTCTGCTGTGTGGGCAGAGGGTGGTACTACATACTGTACTGTCAAATTCTATGGCACCATCTGAAGATGGTCTTGCCTTCATCTCACTAGCTGAATGTATCAGCTTTTATGAACTGAGCTGAAATGCTGATCCTGTATCCTGAACTTGGCTCCCTCTCTTGTGTTCCCTGAAGTACTCTTCAATCGCAGTTTATTCTCTTTCTTACACTACATCAACCACCCAATTTCTGTAAGTTTGACCTTATTCCAGGACTTCTGCTGCCCAGAGCTCTCTATAAAGAAAGGGAGATCTCAGCTCAGGCATTAGTCACTTCCTGGTCTGATCACTGGGAGAGCATCAAGTAGCCTGGCAGTGTAGACACAGTCTTGTTGATGAGTTTTCATCCCCCACAACCCCGTCATTAGCACATCATGCCCTCTCCATGGGTGACTCCTCCGTGTGCCAAGGGGTTAGATTCAAGATGCTGTTATTAATATTTAAAGCACTACCTGCCTCTTCTGTCACACTCTTGAGACATGGTTGGCATTAATATCCCTTCTAATAAATGCACAGACACTTTCTCCTTTGCCTGGTGCTACATCACTCAGGGGCTCCAGCATCAGTGGTTTGGTGGAGCTCCATTCCCTGAGGTGATGCTCTCAGCTTAAAACCAGTGTAGTGCAGAGAGGACGTGGAGAGACATTACTGGTGGTGCACTGCATCAAGAGTGCGAGCATCTTTTTCCTGATAGCATCTAGGATGCTCAGATTGGCTTTGCCTGTGTTATGCAGCACCTCAGGGAGCAGAAAATTAATGGGGAGACTTTTGGCCAAGGGAAAGGGAAAGGGCCTTAGGAGTCACATTTAGGACTCCCATGGATTTCTTTTCATTGGCAGCCTAGAGGAAGGTGAAATTAATCTTCAGATTCACCAACAGCGATGAGACCAGCTGTAGCAAACAAATGGGAGGGGAGAGGATGACAGAAAAGGCAATAAAGATGGAAAGACCTGAGCTGTGAGCTGCCAGGGGTTCCAAAAGGGTAAAGTGAAGAAGTCATTGGCTTAGGCAGAGAAAGTATCTGCACAGACACAAAGAGACAAGGTCTTGATAGGCTCTCAGTAGATGTGTCTGGGGGATGCTGTGAGTACCTGCAGGGAGGCCCCAGGTTTAGAGGAATCAATACTAGTTTGGCAATGGGCTTATCAGCATCATGTTTTATTAATAACTGGCCATGGGAAAAAGAAGGTTTCTAGCCAGCAGAATGCCTCCTAATAAAAAAGAAGGAACTTGATCAGTTGATGAAAGGCATTATAGGACATGGTTGCCTAGAGTAGTAAGGAGTAGACTCCATGACACAGGAGGTCCTCTCCAGTCTGATATTTCTATGTGGCATTAAAGGCAGGGAGGAAATAATTTTCTTGCCTGTTTGCCCTGGCCCTTCCTGATCATACAACCCAGTTCCTTAATGCCATGTGGGGGAATGATTCTCAGAAAGCTACAGGCACAATTGGCACTGCCAGGCTAATTTGAGTCTGTCTGTGCACTCTACAATTCTGAGTACAAAACTCAGCATCCATGTGCAGAGAAAGGGTTTGCCATGTCACCATGTCGGTTCATGCTGTTGTGGTTCATTGTGCACACAGGTCATATGCACATGCATTTCTGCAGGCGTGCCATTGACAGCCTGAAAATCCAATCCTTTTTGACCCTACCTCCTTGTCTGCATCATGACAGGCATTCCACTACCATCTCTTCTCACTGTCCTCTGTCCGCAAGTCTCTCACCTTTCCTTTTATACTACTTTGTGCATGACTTCAGTCCCCTACTCTGCCTATCAGCTTTTTTTTGCACTGTCAAGGCTGAACTTTGGCTGCAAACTCTTGGCAAAACCCTGAGAGTGAATTCAGGAGCACTTCTGTGTGTGACAGTTTCTCTCTGGAGTGCTGACAACCCAGTGTGGCACAGTGGAGTAGGGGTTCACGTTATGGTTCAGTATCGCTGTGCCCATCTCTGCACTGAATGTGGTTATTTGGTATATCCTTGCTCCGCATTCCAAGGTGTTAAATGAAAACAGTGCAAGTAGTGGACCCAGAACTGGACCCCCCTGCAGGGCCCCCTCAGTACAGCCACTCAGGGGCCCACTGAATATACCTAACATCTATGCTGATGAAGTGGGGGGATTCACTCTCCTTATGGTCTGACCCAATGCTATGTGTGGAAGACAGAAGTTTACTGTGTTTGACCATGGCCTAGGCTCATGTGTGTCACCTAAACATAGAGCTTCCACTAATGATGTATCCTGAGGGCTTTTGCCCAGTGGGCAGTGCATACACTACTTACACATGAGAGTAGTGGTGGGTCCCCATAAACCTGACAATGTGGGTGCATCTACATGTGGTGATTTAAGGTGCATTAGCCATTTTTAAGGCACATTAAGGGAATGAGTCTACACACGTGCATCCTTAATGCACCATAAAAATGGTGATTTTAGGTTAATTGTGCCTAAATTTAATGCCTGCATAAAGCAGGCAGCAAATTTAAGCATAATTAATTAAGGAGACTTAACCCGCTTGTAAAGACCTTAAGGCACCTTAACGCTATGTGACTGAGTGAGGCAGAGCTGAGCCTGCTGCCAGCAGGTGCTGCCAAAAAGAAGATGTGGTGGGTTCTGTTCTGCAAGGCACAGATGCTGGAGTGGGAGGTCTAGCAGCAGCGGTCCTGGTTGGTGTGTGGTAAGTTGGCAGTGAGGGCAGGAGGTGCGAGGGCTCCTGTCCAAGCCTAAGGGAAAGGCCCCCCCTTCAAGTCCCCTGCAGGGGAAGGGGGCAATGCAGCGTGGGCAGGGCCTTTGCTAGCGGCTCCCCAACGCTTCTCCCTCAGGATGGATTTGCTGGCCAGGCAATGCAGCCCTGCAACAGCGGGACTGCTCACTGCCCGCCCGGGATTCAGGAGCCTTGAGAAGTCCAAGCTGCGGCTCCCACCCAGAACAGCACAGGGGCTGGGACTGTGTCTACCCCCAGTGCCCGGCACGGCTCTTCCTGCTCCACCCAACTCCATCCTGGGCAAGTGCTTGGCCTCCATGCCAGATACTTTGGGTGGGAGAGGAGCTCATTTTGAACAGCCCCAGCACAGATTTCTAAGGGAGCCTTGCAGAACAGCATCCACCGCGTCTTCCTCTTGGTGGCTCCTGTCAGCAGCATGTGCTTGGCTCTGGCCTGCTGTCCTCAGATGCTATGGGCTTGGAGAGGGGAGCTGTCCAAGGTGCTGATCAGGGTGGGGTGCCCAGCAAGGCCCATTAAGGCACCTTAAGGCGTCCATGTGTAGACGCATGCCTAAATCGCCTTCATGAGCCTTAGGCTAAGGTGCATTAAGTTTAGGCGTGCATAAATTCATGTGTATACACACCCTGTGTGTCTACAGCCTATAACCAATAGTATTGTTTGTCCATGAACTATGGCAATGACGTATGCTGAAACAGATGTTTTACATCAACATGAAAATCTATGCTATTTTAAAGTCCTCTGCTGATCCCTCAGAGGTGGGAATCCAAAATGGCAACCATGCCCTCCATATTCGCTGAGTGTTTTTCTGGGATATGCATGAAGGTTCAGCTTTGGGCTTTGTGAACCCCTCCCCTTTGCCTCTGTGACCTGCCACCTAAACTTACAGGGGTGCGGGGAGCAGTGGCCTTGGGGGATATCCAATGGGGGCCTACCTTGCCAATGACATCATTGCGACTCAGCTTGTCCTTGTCCATGACAGTGATGACAATGGTTGTCTCTCGCAGCCTCTCAGTGGGGATGTCAAAGATGAAGGACTCATTGAAGACGGGGTTCAGGCACCGCTTCATTACCACAGTCTTCTTCTTTTCCACCCTTTTGTCCTTGTGCATCAGCCACACCTTCACGTAAGGGTCTGGGGTGGAGATGAAAGGGCACAATGCTATTAGGTCAGGGTAGTACTCCTAGTGCTATGGCCTCTAAGTAAAGCCGCTCCTCAGGTTTCCTGCCTATTGCCCTGCAGGGCCCTGAGTAGGGGAGGAAACCTTGCTCTTGACTTATGCCTTTTCCTGCCTGTGCAGAAGAAAGTGGACTCAGGGACAGCACCTATCCATGAGGGATATGCAAGGAGTTTGGGGAGATATTCATGGTAGGTCTGCACTGTAGTTGTAGACAGCTCAAGAGTCTCAACATTGAGGCAACAAGTCTCACTCACCCACTCCCCTACAAGCACTGAGGAGGGTATGGGAGCACCTTAAGCCACCACTCTTGAGTACTTGGAAATCTTGAGTACTTGAGTGTGATTCCAGAGGGCACTGGCCAGGGCATCCTTACTGCCTCATTTCTGGGTAGACAAGAGGCGAGCAGGAGCCGGTGTTACTTAGTTGGCTACAAGACTGAGCTGCCTGCCACCATGGGGTAGGCATATTCTCACTGCCCTGGTATGGCAGAGGGGGACTCCTGGGCTCCACTCCATGTGAACAAAAAGGGATTCAGGGATAAGCATTCCCTAGGGAAAGCAAAGGAAGACTCTCTCCCTGATGAGGGACAGAGAGATTCTGAGACAACTACCTCCCTGAAGAGAGGAAAGGTGCTGCTGGGAGGTACAATAGACCTGCCCCTCAGTGGCCTGAGTGAATGCCCCCTCCAACAAGTGAACCTCAGCTGTGCAGAGACAGAGAGCCTGGGATATAGTACCTGAGGTGCCTCCGATGTCCATGGCTTTAAGATTCCGTGCTTTGATGATATTCACGACAATGGAATTAGCAGAAGGGTTGTAACAAAGGGACAGGAGGAGTTCTCCTCGGCTTCCCTGCAGAGAAGAAAGGTTGTTATAAACTGATAGAGCTCAAAGAGAACAGCTCTCCAGGATACTCGATAGCTCTACTCACACCAGTGCATGTGGGAGGCCTTATCCACAAAGAAACCACTTCCAAACATTGCTATGGCTGTAATGTGTTTTGCTTCTATGTCAAACAAGCTTCCAAACCCTGACAGGTAAGAATCTGAGGACCTGTTGCTGATGGGAAGGATCTATGATATTTTCTCAACCAGTACCATTACTTGAAACAGATCCTTGCCTATATCAATCGAGGGAAGGATCCACAGCTGGCAAGAAGGGAATAGGAACAGGTTCACAGACCTCTGGCATAACAGAGGCCAAAGGCTTGGGTCTGATCCCAGCCTACAGCAGTGGGCCTGGGATAATGCCCAACTCCCTTTTGGTGTTCCCTCTGAGGTCTTGCTCAGGAGCTCATGAACCTCCCTCAAGAGCACTAGTTGGAGGCTGTTGCTGTTATAAAGGCTGGCTCCTAGTCACATGGACTAAGCCTATGTGTTGCACTCCCTTCCCTCAATACAAAGCAAAGGCCTTACACTCCCGTCACTGCAGGGTTTCAGATCCTTCCATAATGTCTGCATCTGGGTCAGGTCTATTTTGTTGAGAGGAACAGACACTTCCCCAATGGGGTCGTTACGACTGAAGCGATCATAGTCCAGCACCTGGAGATACAGCACCCGCTGCACCACCTTTTCGTATGGAAAGCCTACCAGAGAAATCAAAGGGAGAGGTGAAGATCCTAGCAGTATAGGACAGGTCTATCAGAGAACATTCAGCCCCCCTAGATATAGACATGGCTGTAGATCCCAACAGAAACTATGCTAAGGAAACCGTTGCTGCCAAGTGTCTGTGCTGCCAGTGCCTATTCTGGTGTCCTGCAGTTCAAGCTATGTGAGCAGAGAAGGACGAGCTCCTGGGGAATTTTCGGGCCTCCAGTAGTACTGTAGTTTCTTGCATACAACTAAAATAACCATAATCAACTTTCTTCTTTCAGGACCCCAGCCAACAGCTGGGGTCAGGAAGAAATCAGGCCTTTTACAAATACTGAGCAATTGAGTGGGTACATGGTGACAATCTGTGAGGGCAGGGGTGAGTTTTCTGTGAATCATCAGAAATTAACCATTGTCCAGAGGGACAGTGTGACCTACATGGCAGAGTCTCCACAACCAATATAGATGTGTTTTATCTATGTTGTGCTGTCACGGGTAGCCAGATGGACTTTGGGATATCTGTTTTTATATTTTAAAGTGCGATAAAATAAAAGGTCAGGCTGTAGACCTGTTTCTGCCTCTTTTATCTGTAGCCAACCTTCAAGATTACTTGTAATCTGGGTAACACTGTGGGTTGACCACTCTGGAGTAGGAAGTGTTAACTTTTCTTTAAAGACTGTAAATGGAGGTGTGCAGCAACTGAAATGCCCTGCCCATGTTCATAGAAGGACTCTAGCAGAGCTGGGAATTAAACCCAGGTCCCCTGAGTGCCAGCCCAGTGCCCTGGCTGCCAAACCTCCCACCTACCTTCAAAGAGGAAGGTCTCGTTCCAGTGTGGGTTCAGGTTCTTCCGCTTCACCTTGGTCTCTAGCTTGTGCTTTTTGTCAGGGAGCAGGTAGATCTTGACAAAAGGGTCACTCGTGCCACTGAAGTCCTTGGCCGGCAGCTCCTGAGCCTTCATGATCTTGACAGTGAGGGTGGATTCCTGGAAGTTGTAGCCGACACTGAACTGGATACGGCCCAGGTTCTCCCTGCTGGCACCTTCATGCCCTTCATCGTCCTCAGAGCCTGGGGAGAGCTGTCAGGGAGGGAGATCTGAGATTTCAGCATGGGCCCACCACCCTCTCTGGGGATGTATGAGTGAGGGATCTGGAGTGACCCAGAGATAAGAAATCCATCTGTCACACCACCTACCTATCGCTGAGGCATTGGTGAGGGTGCCTCTCTGGCAGGCAGGCAGCCCAGGGTTGGGGAAGAACCAGGGCTGAAGATAGTGGCTGTGAGTGGCATGCAGGCAGGAGCATGCTTGGGGAAGGTGCTGCAGTAACTGTTGCTGACTGTGGGGCTCGAACAGGAGACTGTCAGTACTAAAAGTATAAGCTGCTAGGGGCTGATTGAGGCTCTCCAGCTAGCAGCACTGGTACAACTACAGCTTCTGGTGAGGGATAGGCAGTGCACACTGCACAGCCACTTCCAGCTCTTGCAGGGGTGGGGTGGGCAGGATCTGCCTGCCATGGGGTTGTGGGGAAGGCAGCCAGGCAGTGGGGCTGAAAGCTAACACAGACCCAACCACAAGTCCCTCTGCTGCCTGTTAGCCTGGTGTGAGGCTGACTTGCTATTAAGCACTTCCCCACCTCTCATTACCAGCCCCTGGTTCATCCTCCTTCTGGGCTCTCTGCCCTTCCTGGCCCCCTATGTCAAACCCTTCTTCTTCAGCACAAACCCCTGAAAACTGGGGCTGGCTACTGAGTCTCACTCCCTCCCAAATCAGCATCTTTCTTTGTGTACCATTCTTGCCCCTTGGGATCATTTTCACTGTGGCAGTACCTCTAATCTCTTGTTCCATTGGTAGAGGTCTTGTGCTGCCAGAAAGTGCCTCACCTAAACACACGTGTCTCATATTCAGGGGTATTGCTTCCTCTAAGACCTCAGCCCATCACCTGCCACTACCCTATCTCCCCTCTGCTACTCACAAACGGATGGTCAATCACCCTGTGCCCCTTCAGTTCTTTAAGGCACTGAATTTAGTGCTTCTGATTTCTTCCAGTTCTCTCCAGCTTTCATGCTTCTCTTTTTATTCTCCCTGACTACAGCTAATAATGATGCAGCAATTAATAACGAATAACACAGTCGCACTGAAGCGTTCCTATTGCCATGGGCAAAGAAATTATCACCCAGCTAGTCTTACACGTGATGGAGTACTTCTCTTTCTTTCTCTACAGCTATATTCCAAGGAAAATATAGTTCTCTTCAGCCTAAGTTTGAAAATATACTTTAGCGATTGCTGAAAAAAACCCAAATAAAATAAAATAAAATAAAATATTTACCTTTAAATATTTTCCAAACAACTATCTGAAAGGTTGAAATTCAAAACTGCTGGAAAAATAACCTTAAGTCTGATCCATCCCTTCACACCAGATCCTGGGCCATGAAAACCAGGTGTTCTGTTTTGAGGACTTGTGCAAGCAATGAACAGATAATGAACATCACATGTCCTGCATATGCCAGGCTTGCTTTGGATTATGGGTCCCTGTGTATAAGTAACTCTCCTCATGTCTTTGTCCTTGCTTTCCAATTGCTGCATGCATGTTAATTCCGCCTCTGGACATGGGAATAGGCAGAGCCGGGAGTCCTCCTTTCTCCTCATCAGTGCAACTGAACTGGCGTGCACTGTTGTAATTTGCTTGGTCTTTGGTGAGTTACCACCCTGCAGAGCAAGGGGAGAAACTGTGACACAGAGTCACAGTCTGTGATTTATGATGGCCCTTGAGGGTACTCCAGAGTTGGCACAGCTCATATACCACCCCCTTTCCTCAGGGTTGATCTCACTGGTACAGTTAGCTCTGTAGCTCATGCAGAAGCCAAGTCAATGGATATGGCAACCACTTTTAGCCTCAACAGGAAAAGTTTTGCAGCCCTATTTTGTAGTAAAACTGCTGGAGACTGTGTGATGACTGTTACAGGTATTAGGCCAGATGGCAGGTGAGAGCTAAGTTGTATGAGTCTCCTCAGTAAGAAATGCAGGGACTAGGATAACAGCTTCAGGTTATGCATATTGAGTTTTGATAAAGCTGGGAGAAACAGTAGTGAGTGGGGTCCTTGAGTGGAAGCAGAGACACAGAGCTTCTTGGACCCAGAGAGGGCTGGAGTGATGGACTGGGGGTTTCCGAGCATAGAAACTGCTGCTGTGGGTTGTTTCTACTGTGCTCAGGGAATGAAAACTTTGGGTCCCTTTTTTGAAAACGAACAAGATTGCACTAAAAATATGCTGTCCGTGTCACCAATAACTCATCCTAATGAAACAACCCTGAAAGACCCCTAATTTTGGCTAACTGCTCAAGGCAAAGGGGCAACAATAGATTTAAAAGGGCTCACACCCCCAAAATTACCATTTTTTAAATTTTGCTTTTCCATGCTTTATCCCTTTTCTTTCACTTGCTCCCTTCTTTTTGTCCTTTTTGCTTTTGCAAGAAAGAATCAATAAAATAAACAGTATCCAGATTTTTTAAAACTGTTTTCTGCTTAATCTTTTCCTGTTCCCTCTCTGTGACTTTTCAAAACTGCTTGCACGTTAGAAATGTTAAGTGAGTGGATTAATCAGAATTTATTTTTTTGTTTTACTGCCTCCTAGCTTGTCAAAGGTGGAAGAAGTTTAGTGAGTTGCAGAGTGGGAAAAGGAAATGATGAAAGAGTCCAAAATGTCAATTGCAAATATCATTTTGTTTTTGAAAAGCTGAAGAGTAATGGAAATTTACATTCAAAATGTAACAACATATGTTCATTTTGTTTGGAACAAGCTTATAAAAATTCTGTGAAAATGACATTTTCCTATGAAAAAAATCTACTTTAATGACATGTTATTAGGAGGAAAACATTTTGGTTGAAAATTCTGACCAGCTCTGCCTGGTGGGTTTCAGAAACCCTTTGCCTTGGTACCTCTCATATCAATTAGACAGCCTGTGCCAGGGCTGGTTCCACTGTGGACACCCTCTTCTGTGCTGACACTTCCTCATGCATAGCTCTTTCTTGAGCTGCAAGAGAGAGGCTTAAAATACTAATGTAAAGTTCCTCTAATACCCTTGCTGAAGCCAGCACATAATAGAGCAAAGCTGGAATTTCTAGCCCATGTTTTTTTACCTATTCCCATCCTAAAGAACTGAGCTGTCCTAACCACACCAGTAGGAGAGCCTGCTTAAGTATAGTCACTTCAATGTGCCTGTTCTGCAGAACTGTTGTATTTCTCATATCCTCACTAGTACTGTTTTAGAGCATTCCAGCTGCACTGAGCTCTAAGAGCTCACACCAGTCCAGTCTTGTTCTGTTCAACAGAAGTTGAATGGTCAGTGGTGCCATGCAAGAGAGTCCCAAGGGGACTCTGAATTATTTGTATCTTCTGTCAGCAACCTCTATTCCTGCTACCATTTTCACAGCCCAGATTGGGACACTGTTTCAGCTGGCTCACCCTACCAGGACTTGGCAGGAATGTATCCTGTTTAGGGCCCTTCTGCACATGGACAGGAGGCATTTCATAGGCATGTCAGGGACCTATACTGTGTTCTGAACACTGAAAGGCCTGAGGGGATACCATCAGCTCAAACATCCTCTCCAGAAGGTGAGAAATCCTTCCCCATTTCTAAACCTTCAGAAGTCCCAAATTCCTTGTCCAAACATCCCACAGATGTCTGTGGTGGTATCCCAGCCACAGCCTGAAACCAAGCAGGGAAATTTCCAGTCTGAGATGTTTGAAGAAGGATTCTTAATGGTACAGAACTCACAGCTGGAAGAGACCCACTGTTATCTAAGTCGTCTCCTCTGTGCACCTTGGTGGAACAAGATGCTTTTCTTCATGACTTCTCATGGTGCTGGATTTTGAAGGAGCCAAGTGATGGAACATTCACAAATTCTTCTGGGGCCTGACCAGCCTCAGCTGTACAATTACAGAAGCAAGATAGAAGTTATCAGTGGGAATGAGATAGGAAGTGTGTATAGGATGAACCACTTTGCCCTGCTTAGGCTTCTCCAACTTCTGTCCTGACTGAACCAGGCAACCTTTGTAGGTGAAACTGACCTTGCCCTGTATTTGCACTTCATTAATAATAAGAGCTCCTTCTCTCCTCTCTATTTGCTGAAGCTTGAGTCACTTGGATGGCCCAGATGGCTTCTCCTCAGCTCTGTGGCCTGCAGGAGGGTTGCATATCAAATGGAAAGTGGCCTACACCCAGCTCCCTCCTGGGCAGTGATGCTGCTCACTGTAGTCACCTCAGGGGAACAGATGCAGCCTGGAGAAAGCAGATCAACTGCTGGCCACCAGCAGAGCTGGAGACCTGAACTGAGAATCTCTTGAGTGCTGAGAAGGGTGTGTGGCTGAGGAGATGGGCATGCTCTCTGTGCTGTGTTGTTTTCCTAAGTGGCCAAAGGAGACACTTCTTCCCATCCTTCTGTCACTGAAGGGAATGAGGAGTGAGCAGGTACAGCAAGGGCATCCCTCCCGTCCCCCACCTCAGGAAGGCTCTGGAAGCAGGCGATACAGGATCTTTAGATCCAGTGCAACAGGAAATTTTCTCAGATTGCTTCACTGCATTGTCTGGAGCATGGGGAGCAGCAGGTGAGAAGAGCACCAGAAGGACCTCATAGATTCTTACTGGAGCAAGGTCCAGGAGCTTCTCTGGGTTATCCATCAGCAAGTACATCACTGCCTATGCAGACCCCCCAGCTACTGCCTGGAATTGGGGTCTTTGTGGGGCATGTGTCTCTCAGTGGGTGCATGCCTGGCTCCAGGACAGGGGATCTGGCTGGACAAAAATCACGATGACCTCATGTTTCAATGGGCTGCTGCTTTGCAGAGAGGGGTGTCCCATCCTGTGATGATCCACAGAGACTGGGTTCTTGGGTCTTGGTGGGATGTGTGCCTGGCTGTAAGATTATTCACATCAGCTCTGGTGTCTCAGTGGGTGTGTGCATGACTTTAGCCTGTCCATGGCTAGTCATGGAAATGGGATCCCAGGTTTCAGAGAACAAAACCCTCACCACAAAGGAGCTTCTGGGATGCAAAGGACCAGCTCTCCCTTCCTGGAGATCTATGTGGCTGGATGGAAGCAGAGATGGAAGCACACATGGAAATGGTAACCTTCACTGTTTCAAGACCGCTGCACAGTTCTTCAGGGACAGGATCTTCCCAGCATGGAATGGTTTTGGCTACAGGATGAGAGAAACATCTGTCCCCTGCCATAGGGCCATCGGTAATGATTGAGGGGGATTAAGTCTTGAACGACAATCCCCTTTCCTCCACGCAAGGACCTTACTGATCTCCTCATATCCTTGCCAGCATGTAGCCCCTCTTACTCTGAGCCTTTCTGGCAGCTTCCTCGCCATACCTGACTGAGCTGCCTTGGCACAACACTGAGGAACTGAAGTCTTTGTACTTCCCGCCATGTTGAGACAAATAAATAATATCATTTGGATCCTCTGCCTATGGCTTTGTTGTTGTCCAGCCAGCTGTCAGAGGGCATCAGATTCTTCCTCTGTCACTGGTATCTCCTCAGACGACTCTTGGCTCCACTCCACGTGCTCACTTCACTCAGGTCGGGAGCTCCAATTAGCCAAATCTGTCCTGACAGCCTGTCTGTCACACTGCGGAACAGTTTCCCCAGAACTGATCTGACTACCCAGACTGCCTCTCATCCACAGAGACAGACAGGCTGAGACAGTTACAGATATCTCGGACTCTGTGACCAAACACTTCTTGGCAGAGGATAGGGACTATGATATGCAGAGCTGCTAATAAGGAGGGGGTACTTGGACACAGTGCATTAGACAGATGAAAACTGAGTAGGGACAGCAAGCAATAAGATGCTCAGGCAGCGAAGCATAGGGCACTCTCTAAAGGGGACAGATGAGATACTGAAAGGCCTGAAAATGAATGTGGGGCAAGATTTCCCACATTTTCACGTCAAGGCTCATAAGAGATGATTATGGACAGTAGTTAGTGGAAGGAAGAGAAGGTTAAGAGAGGCATTTGCTGGAGTTAAAAGATGCTGGGAGGTGTTTCCTGGGGTCAGGAGACTATTCACAGTGGGTTGCTGCGATGGGTAATATGGGATGATCAGTGGTGTTTGTGCAACAGTCAGGTAAGGGATGGGTGCTTGTCGATGCAGGAGGAAGTTCTGGTGTGTGTTGTGTGAAGGTGGCCAGCGATTCCAGGAGGTGAAGGCAGGAGGTGATTAGGGAAGTTCTCATATCTAATACTTGTTGAGTGAAGACGGCATCGTAAGGAATCTGTCTTTGTCTGTCTCCACATCCTTCAGTTATGAATCTCCGTATGCCCTACAGCTGCTTTGAGGCAGTATCCAATTTGTGCCTCTGTAAATCCATGTCCGGCAATCCAGCTAACTCAGCTTGGGCTTCATGGTCCTATTTGATCATGTTATCTAAGGTTGGCATGCTGTGTATCTTCTTGGACAGGCCTCTATTAGCCATGGATCCCAGCTCTGTCACTTCTGCATCCCAGTGGTGCTCACAAGATGTCATCGGCAAATGCCAGTCGCTGTTCATTGGCAGAGACCCCTTTGGAAAATGGCATTCATTCCTGCAGGGTCTTGAAGCAATTCCTCTTTTTTGAGGCATGGTCACCACAATGCTACAGCCCAGCACCTCATCTTGTGGTAGGTGTGGAGATGGCTCTGAAGCCTCAGGTGCCATTTCAACTGCCCCTCCCCTCCACCCTCAAAATCCCCCAAGCATGCCCTGACACACGCATTCAGAAGTAGAACATGGAAAATGTTAATTTAGTAAAATCAGAATTTTTTTTGCAGGATTATACTGATTTCTTTGAAATTTGCTATGGGCACAAAGCATTTCGTTACCTCTGTGGTCATTCTGAGGGCAATTCATCCATCCCACCAGGGTCACTTTGAAGACACTGTGAAAGGCCACTCATTCAGCTTCTACCACCCGCCCTGAAAGCTCATTGCTCGAGGGAAGGCAGCATCCATTTGGGAGTGTCAGCCACAGCTACTCTGATCCTTCCAGGGGGCTTGTGTGAGTCACCCCTTCCTGCATCCTGTCATTTGAAGAGATTATGCTAGAAGCATGAAAATAGATCTATTTACATCAAATGAATATAGAAATTAAGTCAAGGCTCTGCTCAAACTGAGCAGCCCATTGGGGTAGCATAGGTGAGACAAGCCAGTTGCTTTAGTCAGCAGTACTCAAGGGAGTGATATGGTGGAGTCGCATTCAGCTGCTCTTGACTCCCTGGCCCAGTGACCAGGCACCCCCTGTCAGCTGGGCTCACTGGGAACGATCGTCATAACTGCTACCTCTGGAGTTAGGACAAGACATCATAACTGCTCTGCCCTCTTTCCCAGCAGGAGCTAGACACGGTGATAATATCAAATTCACTCTAAATAAATCAAATCCAATAAAACATTCTAAAAATAGAAGTAGATCTTTATCTGTTTCTACACACCCACGCCCAGCATCAGGGATGAGGGGAGAGTCCAAGCAGCCTGGGCTGTGAGATAAAAGAACAGGCCTCGTGTCTGTTACTTAGACAGATCTTCAGGCTTGCAGAGCAGTGCCTGTGAGCACCGGGTGAGAGCCTGGCCCCTTTTCTGTCTCCTGGGTCTCTGGGACAAAGGAAAGAGCTCAGTGGCAAAGCAGTATTGCTTCCCAGACCTTCTACTCTTCTGTGGCTCTGCAGTCAGGCTATTTAGCTTAGTGAAGCATCCTGGGGAGGCTGCGGCTCATACAAGATGCTGCACAACTCCATGCTGGACTGCAGTGTCTGCTCCAGTGCCCTGGCCATGGTCATGGTGGGGCTGCTGCACTCAGCCTCCTGTCTCTGGCTCTGATAACAGAGTAGATACAAGACCATCCAAGCAGACCTGGTAACTACAGTTTATGCTGGGAGATGTGGGGTGGTGGGGCAGATGGGGCAATGGGGAGGTCCCATCAAGTGAACCGGAGAACAGGAACAGTCATCTCATGGTGAAGTAGGACAGTTTTGCAAGGGCCAGAGTAAGACCCGCTTTGCTCAGGTCAGCCACACTAGGTTAGACAAAGCCCTGGATTGTATACTGAAGGGTATGGCTCCATGTGGGCCAGGAGCCAAGTTCATTCCAGCTAGAACAGCATTAGTGTTGTTCATTTCTCATTTCTCCAGCATTGCCTCTGGTACTCTGAGCTTCTCCATGGCAGTGCCCAACATGGTCTCTACAACTGTAAACTCCCTCACTGTCATATGCCAGTCATGTGAGCTTCCCTAGCATAGCGCCTTCATCAACAGTGGTTTCAGCCAGAGCTCTTGCTAAGTCTGCCGTGGTGCTTGCTTATGAATCTGGAAGGCCAGGTGCTGGTGTTAAGGTAAGGCCTACAACCTGGTTCACAACCAGGCCTGGACCTGGCTGTCCAAAGCCAAGCCCTTGATTTGCTATGGCTCAAGCATGGCTACATCCTGTTGACAGAGCAGTAACAGAAGCATAAGCCTTCAATCCAGACTGTCTGAAGCTCAGCTCTGTATGTGCGCAGTCACTGCAGCTGGGAAACGAAGGGCCTCTCACTGCTAAGTATTGCTGCATATTCAGGTGGGGTACACCTGACTCCTCACCTCCTATTGCCTCATTCAGACAATGGGAGTGACTGGAAGATGCAGTGACTCCCGGGCAAAGCAGTGTGAAGGGGTTGGCTAACTGTCCCTGAGGGCTGGGGTCTCCAGGATGTGCGTCTTTTGTTTGCTGGACATTTTGCTTCTCTTTGTAGCTCATCCCCAATCTCTTTGTACTCCCGAACACAGGAAGAGGATACCTGGGCCCTCATCCTCAAATGCACTTCGAAGCCAAATGCACGTTCATTTCAATGGGAAGCCAGCATGTCAAATGAGTATTTGGCCAAACCCTCTGGAAGCACTGGGCCTTGGTCTCTGGCTCAGATCCTCCCTGCTGTGCCACTTGGGGGAGCCACACGATGCCACATTCTCCAATAGCAAATTCCTCTTGCAATAATGCTTAGTTATGAAACTGGGACTTTCCCTGAGGACAAGGCAGCCCACGTGCAGCAGGGCATTTTGTTCCCCCTCAGTTCCACAAAACCTGACAAAGCGCCTTTTACTTTTTCCGCCCTGGGAAAATTCACCTTTCCAGTCAGAGTTCTGAACTGCTCACAGCTGCCTTTGAAATGTTTTTTTACAGCCAAAGACATGTCAGGTTTTTTTTTCTGCTGCAACAAGCCTGTTTTTGAAGTTGTGTTTCTAGCGTTCTGGCTGTCCCTCGAGGCCCTGACTGAGTGCTGAAATTAGAAGAAGGTTTCTAATCATCGGCGCATGGAGGTTTTGGAGCCGCCTCCCAACAGGAGGAGCAGAGGAACAAGCCTAATTAATTTTAAGATGGAGCTTGATCACTTACTAGGATCCCCAGGGTGGGATTTGGAGATGGGTAGAGATCGCTGTGGTATTATCAGAGAGAAAAAGCACTACCAGGAATTGTGTCATTAGGAGAAACTCTAACTTCCCAGATACAGATCAGAGAAAATATGCTCCTCATAATAGGATCACCCAGAGCTTCCTGGATGTGATATAGCTAACTGTTGTCTTCCCCAAGTAATCGCTGAGCTGGCTAGACAGAGCCTAGTGAGGACTTTGTAAGAGCTGGTCACAGAAAATAACTGCAGGTCAAGTGATCATGAGTTGATTCAGCTTAAATTAAAAAGAAGGGTAAACAAAATTCAGCCCATAGAAAAGGCTTTTGATTCCACAAGGGCACACTGAGAAATTAAGGGAACTAGTTAGCAAGATTGACAAGACTGAAGAGCTCCCAGACACAGATATGAAGGAGTAAACAGAGAGCTGACAAATTTAAAGAAAAGATAAAGATGTGGAGATATCAGGAAAATGGGATAAAATGCAACATGGGCTTATGAACGTAGATCACACCAAACTAACCTGATAGCTTTCCATGATAAGATAATGGATTTTCTAGACGAGAGAAATGCAGCAGATCTAATCGCCCTGGACTTTAGTACAGCATTTGACATGGTGCCACATGGGAAATGATTACGCAAACCAAAGAAGATGAGGTTTAGTACAAGAGCTGGACGGCAGATAAGGAGCTGATTAAAAGGGAGAAAACCCTGGGTTGTACTGAAGGGGAACTATTGGGCTGGAAGGGGTTATTAGTGCAGCCCTTGGAAAGGTTTTAGGACTGTGATTTGATATTTTCATTTGTGACCTTCCTTGGCACAAAAAGTGGAAGTATGCTAGTAGATAGAGTTTGTGACATAAACTGGGAGGCACTGATAATCTGGAGGAGGATTGGAATATCATGCAAGAAGAACCAGATGACTTTGAGGACTGGGGTAATAGAAATGGGATTACATTTAATACTACCAAGGGCAAAGGTCATGTGATTGGGGATTAATAATGAGAATTTTGCCATAAACTGAGGATTTATCAATTTGGAAAAGCCAAGTAGGAGGCTGACCCAGATATATGAGTCAACTACAGGATAACTATGAGCCACCAATATGGCGTAGCCATGAAAAAGGCAAATGTCATCCTAGAAATGTATCGGGTGTGCTGTTTTGGTCCCTTTCTCCAGCAGAGATAGGGAAATGTTAGTGTCATTGAACAAGGCACTGGAATGCTGTGTACAACACTGACCACACACATTCAAAGGAGGTGACTTCAACTGGGAAAGGGGCCGAGCAGAGCTATGGGATGATGATGGGAATGAAAAGCCTATCATACCAGAGGTGGTGAGAAGAGCTTGGATTGTTTGGCCTGACAAGATGGAAACTGAGAGAGGCTATGATTGGTGACTATAAATATATGAGAGGGGTAATCACTAGGGAGGAAGAAGAGCTCTGAAAGCAAAGGGATATCATTGGCATGAGGACAAATGGATATAAACAGGCCATGAATAAATTCAGAGAAGAAGGTTTCAGACCATCAGAAGAGGGAGGTTGCAGAACAGCCTTTCAACAGGAGTAGCAGAGATTGGTTTTTATACTGGAGCTCAATATATGTGTGAGCAAGATTCTGTGATGTAATGCCTGTGACAGCAGGGACTGGATGCCATGACCCAGATCCCATCAAGTCTTATACAGTCAGTGTCCTGTTGTACAGGGTGTGGGACAAGCACTCCTGCCCCTACCTGAAACCACCTGGAAATTCAATAGTCAAAGGATGGTTTCCTTGGCTTGCAAACAGGAAACCAAGACCAAGAGAGATGGGGTGATTCACTCTGAGCACACGCATCAGAGCTGGGGATAGAAATGCAAGCCTCCATGCCAATCTGGCACAAAGATGGCATAACTCGTTTCCCACAGGCTCACCTTTCACCGTGAACTATTCCATGCTTCCCCAGCCAATCTCCCTAGACCCTTGCCATTTGTCCTCTCTCTTCCATACCATGCTTGTTCAGGCTCTACTACTTCAAAACTTCCGCTTTCCTTGGAGAACTCCAGTTCTCACCCCTGCAATTCGACACTCCTTACCATCTCAGTCCAGACACCACGGAGACAGAGGTGTCTTCACTTCAGCGGACAAATACCAAGATACACTGACCTTTGCTCAGGACACAATCCAGAGTTCACTGAATCTTTCAAGTGGCTTCTTTAGGCATTGGGCGATGCCCTTGATCCCTGCCCATGCAACAATCCTCTGCTTGATATTGTCAGGGTGTTTCACAGCAATGAAACACCACAGCATCGTCATGGTAACACACAATGCTTCAAGTACCAGCTCAATGGGGGTACAGCCACCCAACTGCTTCCCTAGCCTCTCTTAGCTCAGCTTCTCAGGTATCCCATGGAACATCCCTGCTCTGGATTCCTTTCCCCTCCAATACATATCTGCATCTTTTGCCCCACCGAGTGGTGATTTCCTGCCTGTACTTTTAGCTAGCCTCTTTCCTGTGGCAGTGACTCCTCCCAGTTTTAGCACTGCAATCCCCTCCAGGGTCTCATAATAGGCAGTGGATTCCTTAAAGCCCCATCTCCTGGAGTCATGGGAACCTCAGCAGATCTCAACCTTTGTTAAAGAAAAATAATACACCCTCCTCCCCTCATACACACTTACTAAACAGTTTCTAGCCTTCCTGGTTGCAGAGAAAAGAATGCAAACGTGATATTCCCCAACTGCTCTGAGCCCAAACAGCAAATAAAGTGAACCTACACAGTATTCTTTTAAACATCTCGTGCATTTGAAGCCAATCTTATGATGGGGGCGGCAGGGCTGCCTCGTGATTCTGGAATGCTCACGATTGATGGTGTGGGGGTGTGGAGCTCTCAACCCAGGCTGCTTGTCTCTATTGATGAGGGCTTCATTTAGGCCAGTTTAGACGGGTATACTTCTGCCCGGAGCAGGGCATGGGCAGCCCTTTGAGTCTAAAATAAAATGCTCATTCCAAAAGCTACAGCTCCCCTCTCAAAGCTCTGCAAGGGACCCATGCCTGAGGAAAGCAGCTAGTGTGCATCAGACTCCTCTGTGCTGTCCCCCCTCAACCCATTGCACTGCAAAGCTCCCATTCAGCCCTCCTCAGACAGGTGTCTGTCTCTCTCTCTTTCATCCTGTCTGCTCCAGCTTGCTAAGTTTTCAGCTCTGAGCTGCACAGGAAGTTTGCTTGTTCATTTGATCTGTGCTGGATGGGAGCCAGAACCAGCTCAGTCCCATCCACTACATCCTGGTCTCCCCCCCCCAGCAAGGAGCAGAATGGGATCTGGGGCTTGGCAGAGCTCAGGGTGCAGAGTCAAGGTCACCAATACAGCTGTGTGGCCTGACTCTGTGACAAGCGGCTGCTGCTAGGCTATCTGGGGTAATGCTCAGTCCAAAGACACCCCAACAGCTGGGAAAACTCTGAAGGAGGGATGAGCTTTTGCTAGGACTATCCTCCTTTCCACACCAGTGAAAAGTAGGAAAGAGTCCAAACTTGTCTCACGCTTCCCTGTTGGTGTGTGGGGGTGTGTACCTGGGGCTCAGAGCCAGGGTCTATGCTGACAGAATGTGGGTCCTGGAATAGTAGACTCTAGGGAAATGGGTCTGGGTAACACAGTTGCTCTGGTTGCCCACTGAGAAAAGTATGAGTGCCAGCTCTGACTTGAACAGCAACATGGAATATCTGCATGAATACCCTCCAACCATACATGAGCTGATCACTGCCCCTGAAGGGAAAGCAGGCGGTGGGGAGGGGTGGTCTAGAACAGTTCAGGATGAAGTAGGTGTCTGGAATGTCCTACCAATCACCCTGCAGAATCTGGGGGCTTGGGGCATCTTGGTCAGAGCCCCTGAAGGAAACAAAGGAAAGCTGGAATGGCCTGGCAAGCCCACCAGCTGGTAGGGGCCCAGGGCACCGTCTACAGCATCAGCCCTGAGGCCTGGAGCTTTGGGAAGGACTGGTGTTCAACAGATGTAGCCAGAAGGCAGTGGAACAGGCACTGACTGTGGAGGAAACTCAGGCTGCCCCAACCCCAGCTTCACACAGTAGGAATACAGCAAGTCAGTACCAGAGGACCTGCCATGCCTTCAGGCTGGGGCTCTGGGTGTTCCTGCCTGCACTCACCATTAGCATCTCGCTGGTCAGGGAGTTCACCAGGTCTGAGACGGAGGAACGAGGCTCTGTTTTGCGGTCAGACTCATCATGCTGTGTCTGCCCAGGCGCGGGAGCTGCATTTGCTGTCTTGCCAGTGGGTGGTAACCTGGGAGAGAGAGGCAGTGTGTGAGAGAGGGGCAGAGAGCTAGCTGAGACTGGGACAGGCCTGTCCAGAACACTGCCCGGGTCCTGCAAGAAAGATCCCAATGCCCAATAGGGACCCCCAGAGCAGCTCCTGTGCCTCTCATGGCCCCTGGATGGCTGTCCCAACATGTGGAGTTGCTCTTGCATCTCTTACCACTCCTGACTCATGCCCACCCCTCAGGCAGGTGGTTTGTATCACACTTGCCACCACACCAGTGCCCTTTTGCTATGGCCTCTGTCTTGCTCTGGCTCTACAGAGGCCTTTGTTACTCACCCTCCTTCCCATCCTGTTTCCTACCCTTTCAGTGGGTGCTCAGGTGTATCATCCAATGGCACTTTGGCCCCATGTCCTGGCTGAGAAAGTACTCAAAGAGAATGGGATACCAGCTGATTCCCCCTTCCTACCTCTCCATCCCACACTCACACCTTCTCCCATAGGACCCCTTCAGGGAAACTTTCCCCAAGGTGGCAGACCAGGTCGGCAGCATTGCAGCCCCATAGCATCCTGTGACCTACCAGCCAGACCATGGGAGATCCATTATGGCCTATCACCTACCAGCCAGGTTGTGGCAGATCTAGTGCCTCACCTATATAGCGTAGTTCCTACTCTGTGGGCTGCTTCTACTTGTGGCACTGGAGGATGTTGCCAGGTGGCGGCACCTCTGGCAGGCCCGCCAAGTCCCTTGTGGGAGCCTCAGCAAGAGTGGCTGTGACTCACATGCCCACAAGGGGAATGAGTGATGGGGGTTTCACCCATGCATTGAGAGGCTGTAGCTCTTGCCTTGTCAGCAGGCCTTCTCCTGCCCATCTGGGCATCCCTCTCCCATACCCAGGAAGAATTCACTTCCAAGAAGTGCTGGTTGCACGTGGAAACAGCTTAGCCCACTGCCCCTTTCTCCCTTCCCACTGGGAAGCCATGGAAAGGTTGCAAGGCAAGAAAGCTGGGCAGAGCACACAAGCCACATCACTGTTCTTCCTTCCCAGGCTTCTGGTCCAATGATCCTTCTTGTTCCTACTGACGAGGTGGGACTATGTCAGTCTGGGAGAGTGACTGGACCACACAAGGCATTCCCCCCATCATCTAGGCAGTGAGATTCCCCCACAGGTGGGAGGGCTGTATCTCAGAGGGACACCAAAGCATCCCCTTGCCTTCCTGCCCTCAGGGATGGTGCCATGTCTCCAGGCCAGGAGTCCAGGTTCCCCTGGCCACAGCACTCATTTACACACCCAATACACGCATGCACACACAACTGTGTGACAAAAAAAGGAGGCCCCAGCCCTGCTTGCCCCCACCAGCCCTCTCAGTGACAAGGGCTGGAGGCAGCTAACAGTGCTGCTTGGAAGGAGGAGCACAGTGAGGCCCTGGCAGCTACAACTCAGTGCCTGACACTTCCAGACAGGCAACACATGTGAGATTGGCAGCAAGGAGCAACCCAGCGGGAGAGGGGGCAGGAGCTGGCAGGGAGCTGGAAAAGGCAGAGAGGAGAGACATAGGCCCACATGTTGTCATGTGCACACAGAAAGAGAGCAGCAATGGAGCAACTGACAGACCCACATAGACAGACATTCCTGGAGATGCACACAGAGGTGCATATAGATGCACAGGATACACACATACACTCACATATGCATAGAGGGTCGTATACACAGAAACATACATGGTGTATACATGTAGGATAATGTAGAGATACACACTAACCCCAGATACCCAACAAAGAAGGATGCATGCACACTGATGAGCACATACAGTCCCGATGTACCTACAGAAACACCTTCCCAAGGACACATTTGCAGACAGGGTCACAAACACATACACACACAGCGACACATGCAAAATCTGTACATGCTAGTATCTGCATAGATCGACAGAGAGAGTGAGCTGTAGATATGCCATGACTCTTGCAAACACAACCAGATACACACACAGATCTAGACATGTAATTACAACTGTAGGCAGAATGACCCATGTACACATGTAATTCTAGACACACTGATACACCCACCGAGTGACAGAAACACACCGCTGAAGACATGCTCACAGAGTTGTGCACACCAAGCTGACACACAGACACTTACAGACTTGCACAAGCATGTACACACACACACACACACACACACAATCTAGACACCCTCAAACACTTGCAAACAGCATGGCACACACAGCAATAAAGGAGACGGAAAGAGCTGGAGAGGTAAAGTCAGGTTAAAAACAGAGTGAGAGAGAGCAAGAGTGAGCATGTGATTGACTGCTGGAGGCAGGAACGGTTTCAGAGTTATTTTCTCAACCCCAATGTGCTGCAGCGGCTGCAAAGCTGTCTGGGAAATGGTTAGCACCGGCAGAGGTCACAGGACAGCGAGGGGCAGAGTTAGAGAGAGACAAGGGAGGAGGAATGTCTTCCAGTATAGGGACCCGGCCTGCCTCCTGAGGAAAGGGAAAGTGCAGAAAAAGTGGGAGGAGAGGGAGAAGGACAGAAAAAGAGAGAGAGAGAAAGATTAGTAAACAAGAAGCAGCCACCACACCGACAGAACAAGGCATTGGACTGGCGTCGCTGGGGCTGACAGAGGGGAAAGGCTGAGCAGCAGCAGCAGGGCTGGAAGGAAGAAGCAGAGAAAAGGGAACGGAGGAGACATTATAACACCACATGGTCACTGCAAACAGGAGTGCTGGTGTGGGGGATAATGGAAGAGAGAGAGAAAAAGAGAGAGAGAGAGGGTCTTCAAGCCACCTACAAACCTTGGAGCAATCTGTGCTAGTCCTTCCTGTGTTAGTCCTTCCCTTGCCACCCTCCCAGCCTCCAGCAGCTAAACCCACCTAACTCCACAGGGGTGGAAGGAAGAGAAGTTGGGGGGAGAAGGGGGGCCATGGGTTGTAAAAAGTTGGGAGACGGAAGTGTGAAGGAAATAAAAGACAAAGGTATGTGGGCATGGGGGAAACAGGGAGGGAGCTAGAAGCACTGAGGATGTGGGGTTGTTAGGAAGGGATGAGAAGATGGGGGCCAGAGAGACAGCAGAGGCCAAAAGCAAGGAGAAGGGCAGGAGTCGCTGGGCTTTTCTTGGTGAGACAGGGTGCGGAGGGACGAGCTGAGGGGAAGTGAGGAAGGGGAGGAGGGGGAGAGGTGCACACTTGCTCCAGAGGGTGAGGACTGAGAGCACAGACCTGATCACCTCCCCACAAACTCCTGCTCCAGAGGGACCCCCACCCTGGCCCTCTCCCCTTCCCAATAACGCCCTCACCCCCACAAGCTTTCTGTTTGCTTTCAGGACTGGCAGAGCCTCTATCCTCACCTGGCTGGTTCTTCCCAGAACTTCCTAGACCTTAAATGCTGGAGGCTGCAAGTGAGAGAGGAACAGTGGGAAAACTCTGGGTCATGCCCATACTCTCAGCATCCTCTCTCTGCCACTGTGTGACATAGTGGGCATGATGGGATACTAGGCAAGATGGACCTATGGTCTGACCCCATAAACAGAAATGCTTATGTTCCTATGTCCCCAGCAGGATGATAGTACATTAAAGGACCCTGGATCAGTGGACTGAAGTCAGAAGGTCCCAGAGCTGGGCCCTCCTTCCTGGGCCTGGGCTGCATTGGTTCATGGGTGCCAGGGTACATGACACTCACCCTTGATACTTAACAGTGCTGAGGAATGGCCCTGGGGAGAATAAGGGGACGGCATGGCTCTCTCCCTCTCCCTGCCTGAACCTCGTCTTTTATGAGGAGATTTTTGGATATCATTGAGAGCTGTTTAGGTGCAAGGAAAGCACAAGCTGCATGACTCGGCAGTAGCCCCTGCTGGCATTACTCTCTTCCCTCAGACCAGAGTCCCAAGGGCCCAGTCACTTTTTACTGGAGAAAGTCAAGTCCTCTTCATCCTCACCCTAAAGGTACAAGCCCAAGGCCAGGATCAGGGTCTGCTATCCTGGGAAGAGGCTCCTACGTACACTTGCAGGCCGGTTCAGGCTAAGAGGGCAGATGTGCCAGGGTTTGCGTGCATGCATGTGCACACACACACAAATACACCAATGGATCCTTCCTGGGGCGAGGGGAATTGTCACTGGGGTTTAGACACAGACACAAGCACATGTGCACGCACGCCTGTGCGCATACATACACACACAGAGACCTTGCTCCCATTTTTTGTTCATTGCAGCATTTTTTCCCTATGCATGCTCCACCAGCTGCCTTTCACTGTCTATCTGGGATGAAGAGGTGCATGTGGCTACTTTTGTTTCAATTTAGCCACACACAGATCTAGACCAGTCTGAGGACTGTGGCTATGAGGAAGGTAAGTGTGTCCCGAGGGCCACCAGAGGGTGCTCTCAACACAGCCAGAAGGACAGTAACCCTAGGGAAGACACTTCCCCTAAAATCAAGGGAGTGGGAGGTATGCTGGGTCTTCAGCAAGGACTTTCTCTTTGGGACAGCACTGAGGTTCCCTGACAGCCTGGAGTGGGGGTGTCAGCTCAGGGGGTGAGGCCTGCAGAAGGGGTGTGCACCAAGACCAGGTGCTCTGTGCAGGCTACAGCTGTGGTCATCTCAGCAGGACGGTCTGTGCCCACCACTGTCGCGTGTCAGGCTGGGACAGACTGTACGAGCTGGTGATCAAAAGGGAAGTGCTAAAATATGTAGTGAAACAGAACCAGAGCAAGGTAAAAATAGGCTGTGGGTGAGAACAGTGCCAGCTAATTAACACGCTGATCATGTGGAACCAGCTCCTTCTTCTCCTTCTTCACACCTCCTTGCAGCTTGAGATGGAATTTAACACACTCTTCCAAGGGTTTGAGACCTCTAAGCCTCCAGCCAGGTCCTCCCTTCCCCCTCTTCGCCTATTCCAGGGGCAGGCAATTGTTTCAGGCAGAGGGCCACTTACTGAGTTTTGGCAGGCCGTTGAGGGCCACGTGACAGGAACCAAGGACAGATAAATATTAATTTTCTAAATTTTTTAGGGGCCCTGTGGCCCGGATAGAATGGCTTGGTGGGCCGCATCCAGCCAGCTGGCCGCATTTTGCCCACCCCTACCCTATGCCTTTTGCCAGGGCCCTTTTTGCTAAGGGAAACAGGTGGCACAAGAACAAGGGGCAGGGGGCTGGCGTACCACCATTCCCTCCCTACAAACCCAGGCACAAGTATCCACTGGGGAGCACCAGCAGGGCATAAAGACACCAACAGATTTGCTGGCTGCATATCTTGGTCCTGTGCCCAGGAGTGGGGGGATTGGGAGTGATGCCCACAGGGGGTGGGGGTGTCCCCTCAGGATTCCTGGCTTGGCTGATCAGAGAACGGAAGGGGAGGCATGATGCTAAGACCCCTGGCATGATGCTGAGCCCTGTCCAGCCAGGGCCGTGCTGAGCAGACATGATTGCCAAGGCTCACTGTAGACCAAAGCTAGCGCCTGGTCACCTCCCTTGCTGGCGTGACCCAGGCTGACTTCACAGCTGTTAGGGGAGCGGCACTGGCATGAAGGCAGCCTTAGGCCCCAAGGGCTCACAGTGGCTGAGCAGGATGTAGTGTGATATGGGGAGCACAGGTGGGGCAGGGAAGGTATCACCCAGAGATGGGAGGTGAGGAATGGGGCTGGACTGGGGAGCAGAGGAGTCATCAAGATTTCAGAGGAATGCCCAGGAACTTGCTCCCTGGACTCCAGGGGCAGAGAGGCCTCTGAGGGGGCTGAGCTGAGTATGCTCTTGCTAGAAGGCCATGTGTCACCTGAGCTACACCCTCCCACTTCACTCATGAGCACAGGTTCCTATTGAAACTTGAGGGCCCTTAGCTGGGTGCTCCATAGAGATCTAACCCAGGATCACCGGATCTGAAAGGCAGGGAAGCCACTTTGTTTCACCCCAACTACAGATTTGGCTCCCAAATGTGAAAGAGTGTGGGCTCAGGGACCTGTGTCTGCGAAAGAAGCTCTGAACTGCCTTTTGGAGCCTGCTCAGAGGTGCTGGGAGATGAGTCCAACCTCTATTGCTATCAGACATTAGTGGGTGTCATTAGAGCTGTGTGGCAGTCTCAGCTGTGGGCACTGGCCTGGCTGGGGCTCTGGCAGCCCTATAGGATACATAATGGCCCTTTGGGCTGGCAGGGCCACAGGGCTGAGTTAGCAGGGGCAGGCCCCAATGAAGAGGCCAGACAGACCTCACTTTCATGAGATTCTTTCCCCCACCTCTCCTTTTGAATAAATGTCCCTAGAGTAACATGGAGCAGTATAGACCGTTGCTGTCTGAATTCAGGGGTTGGCACCATTATTGAGGCCTGGACTTGGGTGGTTTGGGACATGAACAACCATGCTGGATACCCTCGGCAGCCTACAGGCAGCCCTGGCTGTGTGGTCCGGTTGGTTGTGCTGGAGCATTCAGCACAGGAGGGGATATTAGCAGAGCTGTGCTTATCAGCTGAGCAGAGGTCTAGAAAACATGACTTACAAGCAGAGGTTGGAAGAAGAGGGATTATTTAATCTGGTGAAGAAAAGACTGAGTGGGGATTTGATAACAGCCTTCAAATACAAGAAGGTTATAAAGAGGATGGCGATAGACTGTTCTATGTGGCCACAGGGGAGAGGACATAGAAAAAAGGTCTTAAATTGCAACAAGGGAGATTTAGGTTGGATGCTAGTAAGAACTTTCTTACTATAAGGGTGGCTGAGCATTGGAGCAGGCTAACTAGAGGGGCTGTGGAATCTCCATCCTGGGAGCTTTTAAGTGCATGTAAGACAGATACTTGGCTGGGATGGTTTAGCGCATGTAAGACAGATACTTGGCTGAGATGGTCATCTAATCAAACCCCCCATTTGCAGAGGATTGGACTAGATGACCTCAAAAAGCCCTTTCCAGGTCTACTTTTCTATGTGTGGTTGAGGCAGACAATCCCCAGGGTTATGGGCAGGGCTGAGGTGCTTGCTTGAGCTGCTGGGCTGGCAGAGTGTGGGATACACTGACAGAGCTGCCCTTGTGTACAAAGCAGCAACTAGTCCATAATGGTGGAAAGGGGCTTCACTCCCCAGACTCTCGGGGTCTACTTCTGAGCCTGCTGTTCCCTCTCCAGGTAGGCATGGCAGTAGGCAGGGTTTAGGGCAGTGCTATTGGCAATAAGCAGAAGGAAAAGCTCCTCCCTAGACCTGCGGGGAATATCTTCCCATTTTGGAGGCCAGGACGAAACCCCAAGGCACCAGGATGCAGGGAAATGCAGGCTACTTCTCAAAACACAGGTTAAGGGCCAACACAGTGGCTTTAGGGCATGTGCTATCCACGTTCAGCAGAGGTGGTCTCCCTGGCTCTAATGTACAACTGCCTCAGTGTTTGCACAAGGATGGAATCCGAGACATATACTCCTCTTCACTGGCCTTTCCTCACCCTCTGCCTCCCTGAGCCCCTTGCCAGCCAACACTGGAATTGAGTATGTCAGTGGCAAAATCACCTTTACCTTCTATAGAGGCCAGGATTGCAACCGGGGTGGGAGTGGCAGCGGGGGCGGGGGTGGTGGCTCTTGGTCCTCCCAGATGTGCTGCACAGGGCACTGAATAGTCAGGGACCTCTCTGAGACTACCTATGGTGGGCTAAGGTGTTGGGACATGGGGATTTCCCAAGCTCTGCATAGCCCAGTGACCCCACATGGGCAAAAGTCCCCTTTTCTCCCTCAGTCCAGTCAGCCTCTCTCTCCTTTTCTCCAGGGACATTTTCATACCCCTTCCCCCTGCCCTTTCCCCTCTACCTCTATGGCATGGACTAATCAGGCTGAGGATGCTTTATAGCCCTAGCAGACCCCTCTCCATTCCCCAGCATGCACCCTCTGCATGCCCACAAGAGAAGGGAGGGGATTTGACATGAAGGAGAACGGGGTGAGGGAAGAAGCGAATGCCACACTCCAGAGCTTCCTCACAGCAGGTGTGGACACCAGAAGTGGGAGCCAGGGACTGGGGAAGTCACTGTGCCCAGCACCTGGGATGCCTGAAGTTCCACCCTCCTGATGCTCCGACCTTCCACTCCCACTGGCCACAGGAGCTGGTGCCAGCCTTCGCCGACCCTCTCGTCTCCTCCTGCTGCTGAAGTGCCCTCTCCCTTACTCATACCTCTTGTCCCCCTGAGTGTTCTGGTTCTGCTGGTTCCCCGTGGTTTGCAGGTCTGGTATATTGGCAAAGTCGTCCTGTTCCGAGAGTCCCAAAACCAGAGATAACACCACCATCCGGCCTTCCCTGCCCAAAAGGGAGCCGGCCACAGCGAGGAGGAGGCCCCAGATTCAGGAAGCAGAAAGGAAAGAGAGAGAACAAAGCATAAGAAATGAAGCCTGAGGGAGAAAGAGCAGCGAGAATTACCCCAGAGACAGAATGGGTGCAAGGGACTTCTCCAGCTTGGGGAAGACACCCATGGCACAAGCTGAAGGCTCATTTGGAAGCATGTCGAGGGGAGAGGAAATGACACAACAGAGCTTCTCAGATCTCTGTAAAGCACGCACCTTTGAAAACTCACGCAGCCCAGGGAGAAAGCCATCCAGTCCTAGTGCCATTGTTCAGCAGGAAAAAGGAACTTGTGGGGTCCATGGGGACTTCATTGCCAGGAGACCGATGGGGACACAACTCCAGGAAAAGGCTGTGACACAGACCTTACCCCACCTCTACGACCTCTTAAGTGGCACTAAAGAGTCTTTTAGGCATCTAAGGCTGCTTACAGATATAAAAAACCCCTGAAAACAGCATTTTACTTTCAGCTCGACACCCCCCTGTGTCAAGCCCAGTGCATGCCCAGAAGAGGCATCACATTAGTTTGACCTGGTACACCCAGCGCCTGTACAGAGATAAAAGTACCAAAAAGGCCCTCTGAAGCATGTGAGCTATACAGCTGCTGGGGAGTCAAGTCAAACATGTTTCCTCTTCTGGTAAAGTGCTGTTTTCTTTTCTTTTCTTTCACATCTGCCAGCAGCCTAAGTCTCTAAGTGCAATCCTATTCTACTCTGCTCATGTCCCTTGAGACACAAGTCCAGGAAGGGGCCCTCAGTCTGACATAGGGAACTGGGAGGCCTGGGGTATTTCCCCTCCCAGGGGAGACCAGTTCTGCTCTTGCTCACAACTGCACAGGGTTGTTACACTGTGCAGAAGACGAGGGTCAGCAGAGAAGATGGGATGGTAACAAAGGGAGGTGAGGAGGGATTGAAGATAGGTATGGGGTGTGAGAGAACGGGCACAATGTGGGAAGGATGGGCCTGGCTGAGGGTTGGCATGGGAGGTGGGTGGTTCTGAGAGGTCTGATGCTGAGGGGGGTGGGCCGCGGTGTTAAGACTGAGGGAGATCCTTGATAAGGGGACAGCTGTGTGTGTGTGCGTGTATACATGCAAGGATAGCGGTTGGGATACAGAACTGGATTGACAGAGGGTCAGCCAGCAAGGAAGAAGAGTTGGCATTTCAGTGCTGCATGACTCACTATGGGCCGCACCCAGAAACATGATCCTTGCCTTCAGGCAACATTTCACCTGGATGGGGATCTTTCTAAGGCACTGCATGTTGGCAGCTCCACTCACATCTGTGATTTGGTGTGAAAGAGGAAGGGCCTGCTCCAGGGGCCTGGCATAGAGGCAGTGTGGACATGCCTGTAGGCACCCTCTTTTGCAAACCTTGTTTGTTTGGAGAAGGCTGGGATTTTAAAGAAAAACATGGCAGGTTTTGGAGTCTGAGTGGCTTTGAAATTTGAGGGGCTGGCAGGTGATCCAGCTCCCTTCATCTCCTTACATTTCTCTGTAGCATATAAGAAGGTGCTGGTACCTGTAGGCCACTGATGTGCAGAGAGGTTCATCTGCTCACCCAGGGTCATGCTGACAGAGCCAGGGTCAGAACCCAGTCTGCCTGCCTATGACCCCCAAGCCCCTGCCCCTGCCCCATCAGTGTGTAAGGCCTCCCTGTCTAATTGTCAGATGCCTGATGTTTGCAAAGTGCTTTGAGGTTGTGGCCTGGAAGATGCTGTGGCAGTATAAGTTGTTAACCACAGTCACATTTGTGCCCTGAAAGCACATCCTGCCTTGCTGCCCTGCATTACCTCCCTAGGGCTACACCTCTGGAACCCTAGAGCAGTGTCATCCAAAAGGGGCTCACAGCAGCCCTGAGGTAGATGAAGCTCCATGTAGCGTGACAAGGGAGCATAGTCCCCCTCTCCATGCTGCAATCTCCTTCCTGCCATGAGGTTCGGTCTTATGCCATCTGTTGGATTCTTGCCCCAAACTGACTTCATTAGGAGGACACTCTGGAAACTCAAAGGCAGCTGAGCTTCCAAGACAGGGCTCCAACCTAGGAACAACTATCAGCAAGGGCTGTCCTGTGAGGGGCTTGGCACACGGTACATGGCACAACTGGCCTTCCAGCAGCAGAAGAGCCCTAGTTGCAGGCTCTGTGTGGGAGTCTCTGGGGGAGGTTCCCCGCCACCCTGTGTGATGGAGGACATCGGCTGGACAACCAGTGCAGCCCCCTCTGGCTTTGAATTCAAGGCATGTGAGAGAAGGAGGCTGCCACACCAAACCTGCTAGCCTGTAGCTTGCTCTGCACCAGCCCCAGCTTGGAATGAAGGGGGCCAGCCAGGGCACTGTCCCCACAGCATCTGCAGCCATTGGAAGGGCAGGTGGTTCTGCAGGGTCACAGATCTGGCGTCATGAGGCTCCACCCCTTGGGGAATGCAGCTCTGGGATCCCCAGGATCTTCCTTAGTTCATCTGAGGGCACACCCTGTATGTCACTACTTTGCAGTACCCTTCAAGGAACCAGAAAGGTGCTTGGGATGGTTGGGGGCTGGGAAAGGTCACTCAAAGTGACCAGGGGTTGGGGCCAGGGCAAGTCACATGATGCCTGGGCTTCTCCTGAAAGACTAGCACTTTGGATGTGCCCTGAAAAAGTGAACAGAAGAGAAATCTTCCCATGGGCAAGTGGAAGCAAGAAAGAAGAGGACAGACTTCTGTTGGGGGAAGGGAAGAACAAAGGACCTCCACATCAGAAGGTGTGGAGGGGAGATTGTCACCAGGTACAAACAAGAGGTTACAGCCACCTCTGTGTCTCGGGGGAGGGTAGGCACACCTGCATGCCACAGGGCACAGTGCTTGGTGGTAGGCTGGGGGAATGGCTATGCTGGGCAGGAAGCGGGGTGGTGCACCCAGCAAACTCTCACAGCAAGAGTCTGGATGGCACTGCAGGCTCCTGTCCCCTGGGAAGGCCAGTTATAGCAAAAGGAAACTGCCTCAGGAAAGCCTTAGTCTTAGGGCATGCTTTATCAGGACTCTAGCTTGCAACCTAATGCCCACAAAGCCAAGGGGACAGACTATAAAGAGCTCATGTGGGCAGGGTTCAGAGAGTGGTGTGAAAACCCTCTAACAAAGCCACATACACTGGCCATTGATTTAATTCTGTTATCCTAGGCTTTTTGAGGACAAGGAGGCAGCACTGGATCTCATGGAGCAGCAGCAGGGGACCCCCTTCTCCTTTCCAATGGCATGAAGCCTGGTGCTCTCCTAGCATGGACCCAACCCTACTAGAGCTGCGCTCACAGTTCACATTTTTGCCAGCCCACATCATATGGACTAGCTCCCCTCACCCCTGCAATTGTAGCTCACGGCCAGGCAAATGACAGCAATTATTTGCACGGGGAAGCAAGAGTGGGCAGATATATTGCTCTCTATATATGTATAGAGAAGAACTCGCTCGGCTTCAGCCTCCTGGTGGAGGGTGGGGTGGGGAGCTCGCGGCCATTGGTACAAGCTCCTTACATAAAGGGTCTGATCCCACGCCTGAAGATCAAGCAGTTTTTGTCCACTTAAGGTTCTGGGACAGCGAGTCCTCACATCTGCCTTTGTGCGGCTGATGCAAGCTCGTTAGTGCAGCCTCCCACAACCCCCTGGAGGTTAATAAATGCGTTTGCATTAAAATGCTGAGGAGCAGAGTTTGATGGTAAACAAGATGAAACAACAACAACAACAACAAAGTTAATGGTTTGGGGAAGTAATGGAACTAAGTGGCGGTGGCTCCTCCAAAGGGAGGAACAATGGGGCTGTTCTGCTCCTTCCCTTTCTGTGGGTATGCTTTTTTTCCCCCACACCAATTAAGGCTGGAATAAGCAAATGATGCTGTGCAAACACAGAAGTCTATAATCCTCTGGAGGTCTAATGAGCTTCATGTATAAATCAGGAAGCAGGCAAATGGAGCCCGCTATGAAAATCTTTCAGGCCGAGGATGGGAGGCAGACACTCCACGCTGCTGATTGAGATGGAGAAGGGGGTCGGATATGAGCCACTAGGAAGTGGAGGGGAATTAACAGCAAGTAAATGAACGTGGAGGATGGTGGCCACCGCCATTGCTTGAGATTGTCACGGTGGACTGCAGCTCTCGCCCCAGAATATCAAAATGGTTTGCACTGGGTTGATTAAAGCTAGCCATCCGTGTCCTCCAGGAGGGAGGATAGACCTCCCCTCTGTGGGCTAGAGCCTTCAATGGCTGGAAATCAGCACAGTTCCTCACCTAGCTGGGCACCCCCAGGGGACCTGAGCACAGCCCACCTGCGGAGCTCCTCTTCCCAGCACCACAATGGCATCAGGAAGTGTCATCTCACTTGGCAAAGTGGGAATTCAGGTGCCAGGGAGACCCCACAGCTGCTCAAGAAGATAAAGTCTGAGCCAGAATCAGAACCCAGCTGTCCTGAACCCCATTCTGGTGCCCTGGGTACTAGACTGCCCTTCCCAGCCATGGCTGGAGTCAAAGGAACTGTGGCTGATTTACTCCAGCATGGGAAATCCAGACTCAGGGTCTGAATGGAGCTACACCGATTTACTTCAGCTAGCAAGGAGCTGTCTTAGGTCACAATCCCATCCCTGGTGACTCCTATAAGGCAATCCTGATTTCCACCAGCTGGGGATCTAGCCACAGGTGCTCCCATGGCAGGACAAAATCTGGTCCCTGTCTGGTACTGTGCATGGGCTGAGACATAGCATGCAAAGCATGAGGGCTTGGGAGAATATTGGTGTGGACAAGGAAGGGAGGGAGGGAGGAAGGGAGGGAGGCTTTCTCAGAAGATAAGCCACATCATCATATGCAGAGATAGGGTGACAGCCACAGCCTTGGATTAGTCCTTAGGCACTGGGGATTTCAAAACTGTCCTCAATAGAAGCCGTGTTTTAGACAGATGACAGATCACCCACGCTGCCTTGAGGGTCTTGGCACTAAGCGGCTGGGTACTGAGACTAAGCAGACCACTGCCTGCTCTGTGATGAAATGCAGGCAAGTGGCCCCCTCGAGGGAGGGGGGTGCCAGTTTCATGGGATGGAATGAGAACCTGTTTGCCACACTGCAGGGGGAAGAAAGTGCCTCCCCAGGGAGCTGACAGACTTTCCCTCCCACCTGAGACAATATTGTGCACTGTCTGCCTGCTGCTGAGGGGGATATGGCAAGATATCGCTGACAGATCCTATCTGGGATTTTGCAGCAGCCCTTTAGCAAGTGAGGGTGCTTCTGAAGTGGGAGCCTGGTCTAAATCTTCTGGGGAGTGCAGAACTTAGAAACAGGGTGTTATAGCACTGCCTATGGGGCTGCTGAGAGCAGGCTCCACGGGCCGGTTCTCTTGGCTCAGGCTATGACCCAGGAAGTGGATGAGCCTGACTGGTTCCTAGCAGTAGGACAGTGGGATCTGAAGAACTATCCTGGAGCAGGCCCATGGGAAGGTTCTCCTGGATGCTCATGGCAAAGCCACGACATGACACAGAAGTGGTGGAGTTTGGTCAGTGATGCAGAGCAAATGCTTCCCCCAGATACAAAGGGAGGGAGCAGAGGGGAATGAGAGACCCCAACCCCTTCTGGGAGGGAGATGAGGCTCTCCACCTCCTCCACCGCTGTCTCACTGGGCCATGCCGGGACGTAGCTACTTCAGCAGCTGGCAAGTGCCAGAGCAAGGAGTCTAAGCAGTGAGAGCTGCCCATGCCAGAGGAAAATATGGCACCTGGCATGGCACCAGGGCCTCAGCCCTGAGTCTGTGGGGGCAAGTGGAACAAAGGAGCAAGGGAGCAAGAGGAAAGGAGAACAGAGCGAGAACTTACAGGAAGGACTTCATGTCCAAGCCTCGGTTGCGAATCTGCCCCACTACATGGTCCCAGCTCCCTGGGTTTGAGCGGCTCCGGCCCCCAGCCGTGCGGTGCTTGAAGCCAGCCGAGGTGCCCTGGCGCGACTGGCCGCTCCGGTAGCCCCGGGCATTGCCGGCGCTGGAAGAGGAGCTGGTGTGGGACTGGAGGTGGCCCAGGCTCTGGCTGGTAGTGGGCTGGTTGTGGTTGGCTTTCTGGTGCTGGCTGAGAGGCTGCTGGAGGCTCTGCTGGCGCATCAGGGTGCGGGGGCGCTGGCATTTTGGGTCTCCTGCTGAGGTGGGGATATACTCAAGGGTAGTGGCTGTGGACATGGTGGAGTCCTCAAAACTTAGGGAGGGGAAGGGCAGAGGAGAGGAGAGAAAGGAAAAGAAGGTGAAGGGGCAAAATTGGAGGAAGGAAAAGAAAAGAGTTAGAGAGAAGATGCCCCAGTGCAGGGAGCTGTCCGGCAGGCGCCTTCGGAAGCAGCAAGTGGTCCCTCTGGGTCTTGACCCCGTCTCCACCTCTCTGGGGGTGCAAAGCCCTCGCTCCATGGCCATCTTGCCCATCTGCCCTCCCCTGCTCCTCAGAGCTGGGTGTGAAAGTGCCTGCCGGTTGGTCCCTGCTCCGCTTCCCCGCGACTCAGAGAGACGGCACCTTCTCAGCATGCCGGCCGACCTCGTTTCTGAGCTAATTAGGCTGCTGTGGAACGGCGAATCCCTCAGTGTCCATGCCGTTTCCTATCACATAGGAAACGCCCACCTGCCCCGCCTCCCTCCCCCATGGGCTATGGGTAGGGCAGCCGAGACCTCCCAGGAACGGGCTCGGCAAGGCGATTCAAGCCAAGCTTGCAGCTGGAGCATCACAGATACAGTCCTGGCCCCAGGCCCCTGGCCCTTCCACACCTCCCCTCCCCCAGGCTCAGAGCTCATGCAGCAGTGTGACATGGATGCCCTTTTGGTATACTGAGAATATAGTGTGACTCGTGGCAGCCACATCACATGCTAGACTAAGTATGAAGGAGGGACCTGCCAGTAAGCTCTTTTGCGATTAGCGGGCAGCCCTTTCACCAGTCATGTGCTGGGCATGGTGCTCCATAGATCTGGGAGCTACATCAGATGTGGCACTGAGCAAGCTGTGAGATGAAAGCCCATGGATTCTTCACTCAGCAGCCCCGAACAAAGGGAGGAAATGCTTGTATCTTGGATAAACAGCATTTTTTAGCTTATGGGATATCTGTGCATGTAGGGGCCCAACCTCTTACTCACAAAAATGCAAAGCCCCACTCCTTAGCTGCAGCCAATCAGGCAGCAAGGCCCCTCCACTGACTCCAGAGGGTCCAAGGTCAGAACTGCAGCCATCTGAGCTTATGGCTAGGAATATGGCAGAGCTCCACATCAGGATCTCCTTTGGGCATGACAGACAGAGCACATGGACAGTGGAGCACAGGGGCTGGTGCAAGACACTGTAGATTGTTAGACGTGCTAATGTGCAGTCAGAGTACACAGCTGAATGACACATGACAGTGTCCTTGCTGAGATACGGGGTTGTACAACTTGCCAAACAGGCAGCCAGGCACTTGACAGAGCACCTGGCAAAACACAACCAGATACATGACAGGACACGTGACTAACCAACCATGCAGGCCAATACATGACCAGGCATGTGTCTTCTGAGCTTGCGAGCTGATACATGACAGAACACCCAGCAAAATATACAGTCAGTGGCATGAAAGAGTATACAGCAAAACATGCATCAGAGCACATGGCTAAACAGGCAGGCAGACATGTGACAAGGCACATGGCTTAACATGCAGCCAGACCAAGCTCAGCATGCAAGGCAGAGTACAGATGACTACATGATGGCACACAGGATTAAAACTCCAACTGGGCATGCTACAGGCACCTGGACAGACACTGGAGGGAGCGCCTGGCTGTACATGCGGTAGGGCACATGCCTGGGCATTTGCTAGAGCACGCAGCTGAACACGCATCTGTCGCATCTCGGTACGCCTCTGGAGCACATGGCTGGACACACATCCAGAGCACGTGGCGGGGTACCCAGTTGGACACTCATGCAGACTGGCAGGCTGGTAAACAAGGTAGCATTCATTGCTGAGCTATCTCTGGGGCAGCCAAGGGATTCATAGTCCACCCCACATGTTATCTCAGACCAAAATTCCTATCCTTAACTGACTCCCATGGGCACAAAGGAAGCAGAATGGCCCTAGCACCAGGACAGCATATCTTAGTGCCCATCCCAGCTAACCTCTACGGCACATGCAACTCAGGCACTGGTGGAACCGCTTTCACCATAGCAGCAGTAGCAAAACCTCCTATAATCTCCATTTGGGCATGGGCTGTGTTTATGACTGAAATTTAATGGTGAAGCTGTGCCTTTGCGGAGTGCAAAGAGAACAGAAAGAGAAAGAGAGAGAGAAAGAAAGAAAAAGAAAGGGGGAGAAAAAGAGAGAGAGAGAGAGAGAAAGAGAGAGAAGTAAGTGAATTCCATCAGCAAGGAGCCCCCTGGGACCCTGGCACCTTGGAGACATGTGTTATCCTGCCAGCATTGTCTCTGGCTCTGAACATATTTGTGGGTCTCTTGGCCAATGACTGGATATGTGACTCAGAAGGGGCAGCATCACCTGGATAGCAGGTCCCACAAGTCCGACCCATGGGCTGCCCGGTGTGAGGCAGAGATGGGCCTTTCCCAGCTGCTGTTTCCTTCCCGGAGCTTGGCAACCTCATTTCAGTTTTCTATCAAATCCTAAATTAGTCCAATTTACAACCGCTCAGTCACAGGAAACTAAAATTGGCTTCTCCAGGCCCCGTACCAGAAGAATATATGCATTTTTATCAGTGGTAATTGTGGGATAGGAGCCAGTCCTGAAGTAGAAAGGCTGATCCTGGCACCCACCACACCTGTACCTTGGCATTTGCTGGTACCTGCATGCATTGTCAGGTACTGCCATGTCTACTCAGCAGGGAGCACAAGGGCTACCTCGGCCAGCCAGCCAGTGCAGGGAAGGCCATATCAGAGCCAGGCATGTCAGCTACAGGAATGGCCATGTCACTCCCAGACAAAGTGAACTTTATTAAGGTACAGCAGATCGATTCTGTCTGCTGCTAACCTTATTGAAACAGTGACAGAGTATCTAAAAAAACCAGCAACACTTGAAAACCAGTAGAATCAAAGGTGAAATTTATGAAAATACAAAGGCTGGAGATACTAGAAATTCAGAGTTAAGTTCCTACAAACACCCTTAACTGCACCATTCCTCACTCTACAAATCATGATCCACATGATATAGACTGGTGCCCAGGCCAGGTGTTATGAGTTATATTGAGAGGTTTGTCAACTCCTCTCTCTCTCTCTCTCTCTCGATGAAATACAGGGTAGAAAGACATCCAGTTTCAAATCAGTGAAATTGTTGTCTATCTGTCTGTCATGATTAAAGTATAAATCCAGTTTCAGGTTAAAGACTGTAAGATTCTATTTATCACCCTTCACCTCTTTTGGTTCCCGGTCTAGATGCATCTCTCCCTTGACTCTAGTTACTTCACCGTACAACAGAACATAGATGGATTTGTGTCACACTGGGTCATCAAAGAATCATGCTGTATTGTGGAAGATGGCCAGCTAGTCCAAAAAGTACGACTGCATGAAGGAGGTAGGGGAGGGAGGAAAGGGCTTCAGTCTTTCGGTTATGATGCCATTTTGACTGGTGAACACTTTCATGCCCAGCTCCTTGTACAGCCACATCTACTTTTTGTATATTTTTCCCTTTTATTTTTAACATTTTTATAATAAAGTTCTGTTAGTCTCTCTATCTGGGCCAGGTCAAGACGGCAACCTTGAAGAGCCACAGGGGCTGGCTCTCACATTGCCCTTCACCTCTTCCAGTTCCTGATATGGGCACATGTCTCTTTTGAGCTTGAACACTTCACTCTACAACACAACGTGACCCAGTTTGTGATGCACTGGGCCATTAAGGGGGAACTCTGTGCAGTGGAAGATGACTGGCTAGGCCTAAAAGTTTGACTGCATGAAGGGTGGTGAGGAGGGGGAGGGGGTTTCAATCTCTGTTATAGTAGCTTTTAGTGACAAATGCTTTAATGACCAGCTCCTGGTGGGACTCTTTACACTTATAACTTTTGTTTTTAACATTTTTATAATAAATATTAAAAAGTTAAAAAAAAGTCAGTCTGTCCATCCTCCCTCCCTTCTTCTCCCATAAGCATAGTAGGTGAGCATCTAAATAAGGCCTCTGCAGAACAGGTAAAGGTGACCGAGCCCCTTCTTAGCTCCAGTAGGCATTTGTGGGTCTGTATCTGGCAGGCAGAAAGCAAGCGCTGCACGTGAGTCAGTGCAGGAAGTTAACGCAAAGGAAGGACTGTACCTGGATGTTATTCCAATACAGTGAAAAAACAGGTTCTACATCATAAGGCAAAAAATGGATTTCTGCAAAAGAAGCCCATAAGTGATAAAAGAAAGGGAAGCTGTCCAAGACAGTTGTAAGATTGTTCAGGGGCACTGGGAAGCAACATATCTATGGCAGGTATTGGAATCTCTGAATCTTCACACCTTTGAATTCTTTTCTCTATACACATGAACCTTAACTTACAATTTTCTGGCTTTAAAGTGATTTTTTTATAACCATAAGGTTTTAATTCTTTTTTAAGAAGTATTTGATATTCTGCCTTGGGAACATCCTTCCTTTTTTCCTGAATGTACTTTAGCACAATGCAGTAAAAAATTCACTGTAGATCGATAAATTTTCTTCTGAGAGACTATTTTGCTATATTTCTAGACGGTGCGGAATAATACATGTTACACAATAAATTACAAAACAACACCGCGTTTGATTTAAATACTGCGCTATCAAAGTCTATATTCTCTTTCTCCAAGTTAGTTTAGCCAACAGAGATTAGAAATTTGAGACCAGGCCCTCAGCTGGCATATATAACCATATGGCTCCCTCTAACAGAGTTTAGTTTACATCAACTGCAGACCTCATTTGAAATCTTTAACCAAACCGTTTTAGGTTACAAGAGTTCTCAAGAAGCTGAAAAAGCTTTACGTTCCCTAAATCTGATGGACTTCAAGATTTCCCCTAGCCCCTCTCTGGCATCAGACAAAAGGGTTGGGGAGAGTGGGTGAAATTTCAGGTCCCAAAGGTTTGCCTAATTTTAAATGCAGGATCCAGATCTGAACACAGACTGGAGCCCAGGGGGCCATAACAGCCCTTAGCTACCTCTGGCAATTTCTAGTATTCTTCAATTTCTCCGACAATTTTCTCTCTTGAGCACTCAGTTTTGCTCCTGCACAAACCAGAGCAGCTTCTCAAGAATCCCCATGGGGGCATTCCCCCAGCAGAGCCGGGTCCAAGCACTAGTCAGCATGGAAGAGCCAGAGAAGCACGCCCAAGTCTGAGGGATTTGCACCCTGGCAACCTCTTCCCTTCCTCACCCAGCACAAATATTGCTCCCCTGCCTTGTACCCACTGCCTTCCTGGAATGAAGCCCTGATTCCAAGGGATGGAGTGGTTGTCAGGCAACCTCAGTCCAGACTCCTAGCAGTACAGGCGGCAGGCCACATCCCTGGGGTTAAATTCCCCCAGGGTACATCAGAGGAGCAGCCCAGAGGCATGCTGGCGAGAATAGCTGGGGGAACTAGACACCTGGCATCAGGGAGACGGGGGGGGGGGGGGTGGGGGGCAGCGGCCACCAGGTGTTTGGAGAATGTGACTGAGTTAATTAATCTGTCCCCCCCAAGCCCTCCTGCTTCCCTTCGTTTCTCAGTTTCCATGGACACCATCATCATATTGCCACCCTCCCAGTCTCTGCTGGTGGCCTGAGTATCACTTTCAACTATGCTTTCACACCCAGGCTGCATGGAAACCTTGCCTGCACCTTCTCCAGTCTTTTTCTGTCCACCCAGGCAGCCTGCCTCTCCAAGCCCACATCCTCTCATGTCTTGCCTTCAGAAGCCACTGCATCTGGGCCACTGATAAATGCAGCCTAGCCCTGCTTGCTATCTGCTTAGGAGGCAGTTGCAAAGATCATATCCTCTTCCTTGCCATCTGTCTGCTGCCTTTGCTAGATACAAGTGACCCTCTGTTGCCTCCAAGGCTTTTCTTGGTCTATCCACACCCTGCCTATTGCTTCTCACACATTAAACAGACATTGGCTCCCATCAATCTTCCCTCTGCCACTCATGTTAAGCATTCAAACAAGCCCCTTCATGCTCCTTCCTCTGATGGGCCTCACACAAGCTCCCTTTCACTGTCTGCAAACGTCATCCTCCTTCAGTTCCTTCCTTGCAAAACTCAACCAAGACAACTGATGGACTGAGTCCTGTATCCACCTGTTGTCTCCAGTTGGACAGCTATAGACTGTAAGCCCCTAAGAGCAGAGACTTCCTCTCTGTCCTTTTGGCAGTGTCTAGCCCAGTGGAGCCCCAAGGCATTAAGGCAACACAGATAACAATCGTTATGGATGGATAGGTTGAGAATGACCTCATCTTGGACTGGGGCAACATCCCTGCTGGGTGGGCATGTGTCTCATGCTACCTCCTCCATTCCAGGCTCTCCTGCTCAATCTGACCGGGGCATTAACCCCTTCATGCAGCAAAATGTTTGCTCCCGTCCACACTTTCCTGGCCTCCCCCCACCCCAGCTTGACCCCATTGTGGGGGAAAGCACATCCCCTCAGGCAGCCAGGCATTGAGGCCATCCTGGTAGGGCAGCGCGGGGCAATCAGGGCCGTTCTCACTCACTTGGATAGGCTGAGCTTCCCTGCTGCTAGGTGGCTCTGCACCGTGTGCCATCGGCCTTTCCCCGCCTTCCCATTGCTGGGGTCGCTGTGGGCAGACAGGCTGCTCTTCATGCCGTCCTCTCGGAGCTGCTGCTTCTCCCCCAGGCGTCCTTCTCGCTCCCCCGCCAACCCCGCCGTGGCAGAGGCAGCCAACTTAGCGCCCGACAGCAGGGAGCCACTGGGGCGGGCCGGCGGGCCATACCCCCCAGGACAGACACGAAGGGGGTGGCAGGGCGTGGCAGGGAGGAGGCCACATGGGGAGAGGGGGAGAAAGAGAGAGAGAGAGAAAGAGGGAGAGAGAAGGAGAGAGACAGACAGACAAGAGACAGACAGACAGTGAGAGAGAGAGAGAGAGACATCAGCACTGCAAAAGAAGGGGCTGAGGGCAAACCTTTGGCACAGGGAGTGGAGAGAGAGAGAAAAAACAACAGGCGGCCCCAGCTCGGTTGTGAGTTTATGATGGCGGCAAAATTACATTATCCCATAGACAACGAGGGGTTAAACAATGGAGAAAACTGTTAGGAGAGGCACTGCACAGGCAGAGGGAGAGAAAAGCCATGTTAGTGAGAGCTTACCAGCACCATCATCACCACCACACAGTGCAAATGCAGAGTACACGCTGAGAGGGTGACCAAAACGCGCAACCCCATCCTATGCTGCAGAGGAGTGGGGGCACTGGGTGGGGCAGGGAGAGCCGAGGGGACCTGGCACGGAGGGCAGCGCTAGCCTCACGGAGGATGTCGCTGATGCAATGGTTCCCAACCCATTTGGGCAGCCGTTCTGGTCTCACTGGTGAAGGGCCCAGGCTCAAGCTCACCCGTGTCAATGGAGCTCTCCATTGGCAGTGGTGAGGACTGGGTGATGAAACCCAGAAGCTCAGGCCAAACCCCCCCAGTCATGAGGCAGCAGGGCATGAGGCCAGGGTTCCTGGTCATGAGTCCAGTTCTGGTGCCATCAAACCCATTGGTAACATTACCTTAGACTTCACCAGTGCCAGGACCCAGGTCTAGTTGCGGGGGAGAGGTGGTGAGCCTGGTGAACCAGCCTGGTGTGATAGCTCCAGTGCGTGCATACCAGTGGTTGGGAAGCGCTGAGGAAGGGGTGGGGAAGGAAGGGGAAAGGGCAGGAGGGGTTGCTCGTCTCCATGGTCATCTGCCCATGGGGGTGGAGTGTGTGGGGAGAGGAGGTAGAGTGAAGAGGAGAAAGGTGGAGGAGGGGAGCGGGGAGAGGAAGGTGGTTGTGCATATACTCACTACACATGATCAAACCAGGTAAAGAGAAACTCACTTGAGGGAAAGCCGTGGATCACCGTATGGGGCGTAAGGTGAAATGTTTAGTATAAACTCCTTGGGAGGGTAGGAACTCCATTTCTGCTGCACTGTGTTGTCATTGTTATTCCAAAAGTCTCTGTCTAGATCACTAGATCGGCGGGAGAAGAGGGGAGAAAGAAAAGGGAAATACAAGAGAGAGAATCTGAATTCCTGCGAGGGGAGGAAGGAGAAGAAAATAAAAAAATCACCGCCCCCAAGAAAACCAGACAGCCAGGTGTGGGGGGGGCGAATGGAGACGGATGCCGATTCCACCTGTGGGAGAGAAGCCATGGCTGTAGTGGTGTCCATCCGCCACACGCACACCCCCACGCACACATTGAGGAAGGATGGACAGGGGGGACAGTGAGAGGAAGAGCTGCAGAAAGACAGAAGCAGGTGCCTTGAAAAGCTGGTAGGAGAGAGAGAGATGGAGCATGGGTTAAAGGAAGTGCTGCTGGGTGCCACAGCCTGTTACATCCTTCCTTGTTTTCAGCCCTGCTCTTGGGGAACCGCTTCCAGGCTAACCTGGCTCCTGTGCTGGCCACCTCCTCAAGCACCTCACTGCCATGAATAGTAGAATTACTGCTGACTCCATGCCATTAAAAATGAAAAGCTGACCCCATATTCATGAGACCGGCTTAGAAAGGCAAGGTTTTTGGAAAATGCAAAATTTGAGAGCATCAGACCTCTAGCATTTGTACTTTCAAGCTGCTGTCAGCAACCATAAGGGCTAGGGACTTTAAAACTTTTAAACTTGGGCTTTAAAAGGAAGCTGAAAGTCACACAAATCACATGACTCCAGGAGCTGGGGCCACTGAAAAAACACTATATCATCTTGCGACTCACACTAAAATCACAAGAGCTGGTGACTGCACTAGACATATTCTCTTAGATCTGAGATGGTGGCAGAGTCCTTGACTTCTTCCAGCAGCTGCCATGGCAAATGTAACCCTAACAACTAGAGGGAGCTGGCCTAATGGGATTCAACACCCAGACCACAAAGGGTGGGAGGAAATGGGATAGGCAGGCTGAAAAGACTCTAAGATACCTGCCAATGTTGAGAGCTAAGGGCAGGTTCTGATCCACAGGGATGTCCCTCAGTGGTCTCCATGAAGCAGTGGGCAGGAGTTTACTTAGCCTGGCTCAGCCACCACTGTGAGATGTTCTCTGAAATATGGCACCCCACCAGGAACGGGCAGAGAAGGGAATTTGTGTGCCTATGGGCACAAGCTAAGAGAAACACAGGACTGAAATCTGCCACTTACCAGTAAAAAATCACCTGCAAGGGAGAGTGGATGGTTTCAGGGGAGGGTTCTGAGTCTCTGCCTTTCACCCTGAGAGTCCCATCACTGGGACTCATTTCAACACAGCAGGAATGGAGAACCTGGGAGAGTGAATCACTGAAAAACTCCCTGCTGCAGATGGGGGGCAATGGGGAGCATTCTCTGCAGGGTCCAGACCTACTGGCACCTGGCCACAGGTGTGCAACCCCTTTCTGGAGGACCCACAGATCATGACAGTTTATTCATGATGTGTGACTCCCTCACTGCAGGATCCAAAGTTGCTGACACCCCCAGTCCAGATGTGCAACTCCCTCCCTGCAAGATCCCAAACTATTAATTCCCTGCTCCTAATGTGAACCCCTCCCCTCCTAAAAGCTCTGGACCTAGGCTATCCCTTTGTGGCATTGATCAGTAGGCCCCTGATGGTTGGACTCTGCAAACCCCTGCTTTATTTCTTTACCTGGCAGTGTAGAGGGAGCTGGGGAGATGGCAGGGGCAGGGGCGGGGGTGCCTTGTGACTTAACCTCCTTGTACGGTTCTTTGACTCTAAATAGGTCACTTGACACCACAGAGAGATAAGATGGGAACCAGGTCTAACCACTGTCTCCTGACTCCAGAAAGCTGTCAATGGCTTCCCAGCTCTGAACCCAAGCACGTGAGAGCAGCAAGCAGTGCCTTTGAAGTCAAGTGGTACTGCGGCAAATTTATCAAAGACTTCAAAAGCCCTTGGTAGGCTGCATGCCTGCACTCAGCCCCAGCTCCCCTCATTAATTCCTCCAGCCCTCCTACGGCTCCAGCATGAAACGGATTCATACAGGCCTTTTCAAAACACAAAGAAGGAGATGAAAGGCCTACAAGAGGGGGGTGGCGGGCAACCCAGGGGGGTCGGAGGGGAGAGCTGCTGCTTTTCACCTGGGAGCGCCAGGCTCGCTCACCACCAGATGGAGAGAAGAGCAGGGCAAGGAGGAGGGGGTAGGGAGGAAAAAAGAGAGAAAGAGAAAGGGGAGGAGTAGGCAACGGGGAGAAATGGAAGGAGGGGAGGGAAAAGGGAAGAGAAGAAGGGAGGGAGACAAAGCCTCTCTGACTGACATACCAGCCACTTGAAGGTTGGAGAGCAAGCCCCCCAGAGAGGCCTCTCCTGGTGCTGGGACTAGCATGACTATATGAAAGTGAGCCCCTGAGTCCCAGGAAAGAGGGGAGAGGATGCACTGTCCTCCAGGGAAGGCAGAAGGTGCTGGGGGGAGGTGGCGGGGGAGCATTTGGAATGGAAGATAGAGTGCTTTGGGTGGAGGGCAGAGTATTTGGGAGGGAAGGGGCAGCCTCCCCTGATGTCTGCCTCTCTTCATCTCTCTCCTATTTCCCTCACTGGCCCTGGAGTGGCTCCTCTCTGGGGAAGGCAATCCACACATGACTCCTCAGTGAGCAACAAGGCCAGAGTGACACCCCTTTGACCCTATCCTCCCATCACCACAGTCCTCAGCAGCCCATGTGCTACCCACCACGACTGTAGCACCCGACAGGTACTCGTAATGACTGGCAGTGACAGCTGTGGGCTGATATAAGGCAAGGCCCCATCCAGCCAAGGATCCCATGCACACCCTCCCTTCCTTCCTCCCTCTCTTATCCACCAGCCAGAATAGCACAGTAACAGCAGCCCTGGAGGGACAGCCCTGGTCATAATGGGATGAGGTGGAGGCCCTGCCTCAGCTCTCTCCACAGAGTACCACAAAGCCTTGGCAGCAATGGAAGGAGAAGTGACAGGCCTCTGTAGCCATTCTGTCAGTGAAGGTTTACAGCTCAATCTGGAGGACCAGACCAACAAGGATTCTTTCTTCATGCTGCACCAGGACAAGAGCCCGTTCACCAAACCATCTATCTACCCAGGACAATGTCCTCCCAGTGAGCCCTACACCCAGATGCAAAGACCAAAGATCAAGGGATGCCAAGTTTCCAGTAGTCTGCTTCTACTGGAGCGGGTGGGGATAAGCTCGTCTTCACCCTCAGGTCAAGCTTTGTTTGCAAGCCCTGGGGGAGGACTAATTTCCCCATATGGGCCAATTGTGCGGCACTGCCCCATGGTGTGATGCTGCAGCATGCCCTTGCCAGCACTGGTCCCTTCTCCTCACAGATATGCCCTCCTCTCCATTGCATACATTCCAGGAGGCTTTCTCAGCCATGAGTGTGCAGCCCATCTGCCAGCACAGCTCTCAGCTCTGTGCCTCCAGAAAGCTGGAGTGCAGACCACTCCATGTGGAGGGCAAGCCGCTATGTCTTCTGATGCCATGTTGTTTTCTAAATACTGTGAGGCTGCAGAGCCCAGCCAAGGCCAGGCTCTAAGAAACGTCTTCTGGCCTGTACCCTCCAACAGCCTTGGCCCAGAGCACATCACAGAGTGAAAAGGCTGGGTATATGAGTGAGAAGTCACAGAAATGTCCATGACCCAAATGATGTGAGAAATGGGCCCGCAGAGGCCCCCTCCTTCTGTGGCACAGAGGTACCTCCAGTTTCCATTATGGGGCTGAGGGGATCTCCATCTCCTTCTGGGAGACAGAGAGGACTCTGATGTGTCTCCTCCTCTCCAGGCAGAATGGCCAGGGTTGGAGAAAGGGATGGATTTGGGTGCTGTTGTGCAAACAGACAATAAATCGCAGACAATGGTTCATCTGGGACAATGAAGCCAATGATGCCTGGGATTAGTGCCCAAAGGCTTTGACTTTGCCCACGTTGAGGAAACAGAGCATTGAGGACAGCCACCAGGACTCCTGGGAGGTAATTTCCTGCTGCCCAGGGAGGGATGGGGAGAAACACAAAGCATTCACTGGCTCTCTTGTTCACTCAAAGCCAGCATGTTGGAGCAGCACTGGAAAGCTGAGACCAACATATGTGCACTGGGGTGTGCTGTGGGCCAGGGAAGAAGGTGGAGGGCAGTCTGTGAGGTGTTGCCAGAGGTACACACAAAGTTGTACAGCTGAAGTCCAACTGGTGATGATGGGGCTGTGTGTTACGGGAGCAAGACACTGAGGCTGTTTGTGTGTGTGTGTGTGTGTGTGTGTGTGTGCATGTGTAAAAGTAGTGTGGGGATACATGGTCTGAGCTGTAGGGCTGGAGTAGTGAATGTGTGAGTATTTAGTAGTGAAGGGTATGGGTAAGTAGGTGTGTGAGGCACTTGTGGTAAAAGGGAATGTGAGGGGTCAATAGTGTTAGTTTTGTGGGATGGTTTGGGGCCATAGGGTTTGAGGGTGTTTGGTATTTGGGGACTATATGAAGTATCTCACTGAGGAAGGGGTATGAAGTCAATACTGGGGGTATCTGATGGTGGAGCAGATGGAGGATGTAGTGCCTCTGATGCCTCCTCCTGCACAGGGGTAGGAAAGCAGACTTCTTTGTGTGCAGTTAGAACCGCCTGTATAAAAGTAAACTGAGTTTATAGGTGCCTGGGGAGTGCTGAGACAGTGTATTTGCAGTTGAGGAGATGCAGGCTATTTGACAGTCAAATCTTTTGGGAACCAGGATGCTGGGGCTGTATGGGGCTGTTTGGAGTGGAACTAGGGTATGTGAGGCATTTGGTGTTGAGTTGAGTGAATATATGGTGAAGTGTACAGGGAACAGAGCATGTGGCATGTCTGTGAGCTATTGAAGCAGTGTATGTGTATGTTTGCATGTGTGTGCACAGGCAGAGTTCATGAATGTACAATGTCTGTGAGGAGGTGAGTGTTGAGGGTGTGTGAGGGTGTTTGGTGTTGACACTGACTGAGAGTGTAGGGTGTAGTTTCATAGTTGGTAGGGTTGGAAGGGACCTGAGTAGATCATCATGTCCGACCCCCTGCCATGGGCAGGAAAGAGTACTGGGGTCAAACAACCCCGGGTAGGTGATTGTCTAGCCTCCTTTTGAAGACCCCCAGGGTAGGAGCAAGCACTTCTCTTGGGAGTTGGTTCCAGCTCCTAGCCAGCCTGACTGTGAAGTAGTGCATCCTTATATCTAGCCTGAATCTACTGTCAGTCAACTTATGGCCATTATTCCTTGTTATACCCGGTAGTACTCGGGGGAACAGGGACTCTCCCATTGCCTGCTGGTCCCCCTTGGCCAGTTTATAGACGGCCACCACATCCCCTCTCAGCCTTCTCTTGTGGAGGCTGAACAGGTTCCGGTCCCGTAGCCTTCTCTCATAGGGCCTGCCTTGCTGCCCCTGATCACGCAGGTGGCCCTCCTCTGGACCCTCTCAATGCTGGCCACATCCCTCCTGAAGTGAAGTGCCCAGAACTGGACATAGTTACTACTTCAACTGCAGCCTGACCAGTGTTGTACAGAGGGGGAGGATCACCTCCTTGTGCCTGCTCGTGATGCATCTGTGGATGCATGGCAAGGTGCAGTTAGCTTTCCTGACCATGTCCTCACATCAGCGGCCCATGTTCATCTTGGAATCAATAATGACTCCAAGATCCTTTTCTGCCTCTGCACTGACAAGAAGGGAGTTCCCCAGCCTGTAGGTCTCCTGCTGTTTCTTCCTCCCCAGGTGCAGTACCTTGCACTTGTCAGTGTTGAAACTCATCCTGTTCTCATCTGCCCACCCCTGTAACCTGTCCAGATCTAGTTGCAGTCTGTCCCTTTCCTCTAGCGTGCCCACTTCTCCCCACATCTTAGTGTCATCTGCAAATTTGAACAAGGTACTTTTCACCGTCGCGTCCAAGTCGCTGATGAAGATGTTGAACAGTGCGGGCCTGAGGACCGAACCCTGGGAAACCCCACTGCCCACATTCCTCCAGGTCGAAAATGTCCCGTCCACCACCACTCTCTGGGGGCGGCCTTCCAGCCAACTAGTGACCCATATGACTGTGTAAGCATTGACATCACAGTTGCCTAATTTTTTAATGAGAATGGGGAAGCAGAATGTGTGGGGATACTTGTGGGATGCTAAGACTATAGGGGCAGGGAGTGTGAGGGGACAAAGTCTGTGAGGTGTGTTTTGTTGAGAATGTGGCAGTGATTAGGGGTGGTAGTACAGGGTATGTAGAGTGTTAGGGGGCTTTTCAACTGTGTGAGAGCAGGGATGTAGGAGGAGCAGAGTATATGTGGATATTGGATGGTTGCAGAGTGCTGAGGACATGCGGTGGAGTTTGGGGGGGGGGCAGCCTGAGAGATGTTGAGGCTTTGTGGGGGCACTGTACATGTGGTGACATTGTGGGGAACAGGCAATATGGCAATGTGGTGGTGTAATGTATCGGGATATCGAGGGTTTGGGGCACAGAGTGTGTGGTCCAGCACCCTCCTTGAGCTGAAATTCCTGCTCCTGGGAAGCCTCCTGCTGCAGTGACCATGTCCCACAGCTGTGCCTCAAGCCTCCATCCCCTCCTGCGCTTTCCCGTGGCACCTACTTGATGGTTTTCTTCTCACTTCGGCCTCGGCTGGAGTCTGGGGTCCCCACCGTCTCCAGGGAGTTCTTGTAACGTTTACCCTAGGAATAAAAAGAGGAGAGGAAGTTAAGTTCAGGAAGCAGCTGTTGGGCTTGCTGCTGATGGCGTTAGCAAGGGCTTTCAGTGGTGCCATCTAGATCTGCAGGGAGAAGGGAATGTACAGGTGAATGTACAGCTACTGGATTTCAAGACACAGTCCTTGCCTGAGGCTATGGTTGAAACCTGTGCCCTCAATTGGCAGGTAAGTTTTGAGATGATCTAGTTTTACCCCTGGGGGTTCCTGGTCTACCTTTCTTGGAAGCTGCTTTCCTGGTTTTCATCATTATACCCTCCCTGCCCCACAAGCAAATTAGGAACCTTCTCCCAATTTCTGGGGTGTCCCCCCTGACATCTAAAACAGGGAGAGAGCACCCCAACACAGAGATCCCCCCAATGGACCATCATGCCACAGCTTGATAAAGGATGTTGGCACCAGTGTGGTGTTGTGCACCAGGATACTAAAAGAGCACTAGGAAGCGTGTGTCCTTGAGCCCTGCCCCCTCCCTTTTCTCACCCCATCATATCTGCAACAGGGGAGGCAATTTTAGGATTAATTGAACTTTAATTAATTAAGTTCACAGTAACAAAAAATTAAAGTCATAAGATAATGAAGTGTGCATTTGTTCCTAATTGGGTCTTGATAATAAGGGCACTTTGTTGTGATTTCCGATGGCAGGTTCAACGTGCTGCATGATTCCAGGGCAGACAAGAGCACAATTAATGCTAATTAGTGAACAATTATCAGATGAAGCTATCCCGCCCAGGTGCAGAGAGAAAGCCCTTCCTTGCTGAGTGCTCTTCAGCATCTGGTTGCTCTCCATTGAGGGGTGGGTGGGAAGGAATGACAGGAAGTGGGATAGCTGCTAAGAGGTGTGACAATGCAGGAATTTGGATCTGGATTGTGGGGTGTGGTGACAGAGAGGGATAAGGCAGCCTGAGGGACAGGGAGAATTTTGGATCTAGCCTGAGGGTGGGTGTGAGTACTGGGAGTGGATTCAGATCTGGATAAGGGATGGATGACAAGAACAGCAAAGCAGCAGGTGTGAAGGATCTAAAGGGAGCCAGGTCTGAAAGGAAGTCAGAGGCCAGTACAAGAGTGGCTATGGTTTGTACTTAGAATGGGGGTGGCATTCAGAGAGCCATCAGGAAAGGACTGAACTAAGGGGACAACAGTCAAATATGACATCCTGAGCAGGGTCAGGCTGGGAGGTATAACTAGTAGTGTCAAACATGAACCTTTACAGACACCCCCTCTCCCTGCCACTTCTTACCCCAACCACAGTATTTCTCTTATCCCTGGGCAGCTGCATGCAAGCATTACTTGCTGAGGGTGCTTGATGTAGCTACAGTTAGGTGGGGTAATCCAGCCAGCTTGAGCTAAGAAAAGGCCTGAGAATGAACAAAGGGAACCTCTTGTGTGCAATGATCTGGCAGGGGAGAGATTTTTGGAGGTCGTGCAGGCAGAGACAAGGGTGTATGTGAGAAACAGATGTTCTCCATCTCCTCACTTTGGGGAGTCATCACCTCAGGAAGAATTTGGCCTAGAATTTGCAAATGTCCTTTGCAGGCATGTCTGTGTCCCTGAATGCTCCTTGGAAGGCTGTCTGGCTAATTTTGGAACTGGCCGCTGTGAATTCCAGAACCTTGGAGAGCTCCTGTCAGGACCCAGCTGAGCTGAGAACCTTTGCCAACATCATTTCAGGCAGTGCGACCTAGAGACTTTGTCACCTTTGTTGGCTGCAAGGCACAGGCTTGTGCTCCTCACAAGACCTGCTGGGTGTGCCAAAGACACTCCATTTCCCACTTCTGTCCTCTCCCTTCCCCCACGGCTGGAGACAGGCTGCAGGCTCTGCCGATGTGACAGAAGAGATCCATGCATACACTTGTTCAACAGCGCTGGGTTTGCTGGCCTGGCCTGTGGAGTGAGGAATCTGCATCAGCTGATGCATTCAGGTTCCAGAGACACCTCAGCTTTGCCCTGGAAATTCTCTGGGTCGTGGACTGGAGCAGATGTTGCCACAGCAGCCCACGGCTCTGGCAAGCTCCATTAACAGATCTGGTCAGGTGTGAGGGAGCCACAGTCTCTGCCAACTCAGCCTCCAGCCAATCCCATCACTCAAACTATTCCTGGCCACTGAGGTCTCAGACTCCGGCCAGAAGGGCACCTGACTCCCGCTCTAAACTGAAGAACACGTCCCATGTCGTTCAGCTCAACACCACATCCATAATCATGGTCAAATCTAGAGCCTGGTCCATAATTCAGCTCTGCTCCCCTGAAGCAGCCCACGGGGAGAGAAGAGTTTCCTTTGTGCCCCTTGCTACCTAACCAGACTTCAAGGACATCAAAGAGAGCAGTGACTTCCCCAGTGGCATTAGTCACAGGGATTTAACATTGCTGCTGTCATTCCCACTGGAGAACAGGGGTCAGATGAAAGCGATTCAGGGCAGACGGTATAATGGGTTATTAGTTGCCATGGTTGCAAAGGGATGAGCTTTTGGGGAGGGCAAAGAAGATGTGACCCCTGCCTCATATAGAAAGCTGAATTTCACCCCCATTGCCTGGATGTAACCTCTGTACTTATGCCAGGGCTGAATTTGGCCCAGCAGGCCAATCTGAGGCAAACACACATCCTCCTTTAGATGACAAAGAGTCCCAGCTTTGTCACTGATGTACAGACCAGGGACTTTTTCCTGTGTCACACCAGGTGGGCTTCCCTTTCCTTAGTGCAAATCTAGCCACTTTGCTATTTAGACACATCTATTTTGCCTTTGCTATGCACCCCGCCGCCCTTGGCTTTTGGCCAATAGCATTTGCTTTTAGTGTCTGCATGAGGCAGCTGGGGATGGTCCTGGCTGGGCAACTCTGAAGTCAGGGTCTCTTGCCCAAAGGGGGCCTGAGATGGGGGTAGGATAATGGTGTGCACATGGTGTAGGCAGTCCAGGGTAAGGAACCTGCCTCACCCCTCTACAGATGCTGATTAACAGGGTGCTGGAAGAGAAGGGATGGATGAACTTGACTTGCTGGCATACAGTGGTCAGACCCTCCTACCCCCAGCCCAGTCAGAACACCCTCAGGGACAGCTCTGACTCCAGGGAGCCTGATCTTCAGTCACAGGCCTGAGCTGCCTAGATACTGCCTGCACTTTGCTGTGGCTTGTGACTGACCCACCAGTGTAGGAAGGCGGGTGGAGCCTTTTGGAAGGGCCTGGAGAACCAGACCCTCAGCTGGCGTAAATCAGGATGGCCTAAGGCAGATGGCCTTGGACAGGAATGCAGGGGGTGGGTACAGCTCCTCTCTCAGTCACAGCCTTGGTGGGAAGGGAGGTATGTTGGAGAGGGTTCCTGGCAGGAGAGTGGGGAGGGCCATTAGAGACTGTCCATTTCTTTCTGCCAGCACTGGATCTGGAAAGGGCTTGGGCTTCAGGGTGGGCAACAAAGAAGCCCTGGGCCAGGTGGAGAAAGGGGCAGAATCCTTCCCATCCTTTCAGCCCTCTCAAGCAAATGCACAAGGTACCCCAATCACAGGGTGTCTGATGGCTGCACCGAGACACCCACGCACAGCAAGCCTGAGAGAAGAGGAAGGCAAGTCACTAGAGGATTTAGGGTGTGAGCACTACAACCGGGGAGCGCTCAGCCAGGCTGGTCCCTATGTCTCCCAGCAGGCAGCACTGTGTGGAGTGGGACACTAGGGCTGCCTGCGGAGGGAGCTCTCAGCTACTCTAGCCCTGATCTTCTGCAGTAGGGGATGTTGTAGGGAGTGGACCATGAGCACTGGCTGTGAAGGGGGCTCTCAGCTAGCCCCAATCTAGCCCCAGTCTCCCCTAGCAGGGGGTCCTGTAGGGAACAGGACAGGAGCAAGCCACCACAGAAGCAAATGGGACAGGTTTTGAAGTTCTGTGCGTATACAAGCCAGGCCACACAAAAGCAAGGTGTGAGTTTCTAGAAAATGTGGCCAAGCGGCCAGCTGGTAATCATCGCAGGGGACTTCAACTGTGCCATCAGTGAGGGCAACAGAGTCAGCAGTGCCCAGAGGGTAGGCATGGACAGATCCTCCAGGCAACTGCAACAGCTGGTTAAGGACCACAGCCTAGGAGACACTGGAAAAGGAGCCCAAGGCCCTGGGGGAAATTTCACCCAAGTGGACCCAGCAGGGAAAACCAAAACCCAGATAGACTTTGTCTTCCTCCCCAAGGAGTGGGAGGCAAGGGAAGCCCTCTTCACGTCTGTCTGTTTCTTGGACCACTGCCTCCTCACAATCCAGGCTGAAATGGGAGGACAGCTGGAAAGGAGCAGAGGGGGCTGGGATGGAACAGGGACTCATGACCCTCTTGCACAAGAAGGGTACGAGGGAAGAGTTGAGGAACTGGAGGCCCATCACCCTCCTGAACTTTGACTATAAGCTTCTTGCCAAAGTCTTGGCCGAGCAATTTAAATCTGTCCTAGGTTCCTCATTCATGAGGATCACTTGTGTGTGGTACCAGGATGCCGGATATATGGAGCCCTGCTGCAACTGAGGGACTCACTCGAACTGGAATGGGATAGAGGCCAGAAGGTGGCGGTGCTGAACCTGAACCTGGAAAAGGCCTATGACAGTGTCACACTGATTTCTCTTTAAGAAACTGAAGCGAATGGGTGTCCCCTCGACCTTCACTGGCTGGATATGGATGTTGTACACGGAGGTAAGGAGCGAGGTGCTTGTCAATGGGTTCTTGAGTGTGCGGATCACGATAGAGTTGGGGGTCCGCTCTCCCCAATCCTATTCATCTGCGCCATTGAACCCCTGGCCCACCGCATCAGGCAGGACCCTGGGATGCACGGAGTCCAGATACCCAGAGGAAGCAAGGAAGAGACCAAGGTCCTAGCCTACATGGATGACTTGAACATCCTGTGCCAGAATTACTGTGCAGTAGAAAGAGCCCCGTGGCACACATGGGTTTATGAAGTGGCAGTGGGGCCAAGCTCAACGTGAGCAAAAGCACCTGCCTGGACATGGGCAAGCTCAGGGACCTGGAGTCCCTGGGGGTCTCAGTCCCCCACAAGGGGGTTAAGATCCTCGGGGTGGAGTTCGACCCTGAGCTGAACAGAAGGAGGGCCTGGGAGAAGAAGGAGGCCAAGGTGAACCAGAGGTTGAGTCTGTAGCATGCGTGCCACCTCTCCATGGGGTGGCACATGGCGCTCATGAAGGCAGCAATGCTACTAGTGCTTCTGTATACCGCACTGGTCTTCCCCACTCCAAAGCAGATTACCTACAAAATCCAGAGAGCCATGTGAGTTTTCTTCTGGGTATCCAGAATGAAGAAGGTGGCAAGGAAGACCCTATATGAGAAGAAACAGATAGGGGGAAGCGGGATGCCAGACATCCACTTGTTCCTGTGGGCACGGTACATGAGCCAGAACTGCAAGCTGGCGACCGGGCCAGAGACCAAAACAGCTTGTCTCATCAAGTATTTTGCAGGTCACCCCCAGCCTCCACATGCTATCAATAGATCAACCTCCTCACTAGACAGAGAGACCATAGCTTGGGGGTGGGAGAGGAGAGTCCCAGCTTGTCCCAGCCTCCCTGAACAGACTGTAACGCAGGTCTGAGACCTGGCACGAGCAGGAAGCTGGCTGCAGACATTTCAGTTGCATTTTTGGAGAAGGTGAAAGGGTTTCACCTTCTTGGTTTTGCTTCTAAATTTAGCCTGACAGAAGAACATAATCGTTCGTTAAAATTCTGTGCTGCCTACGCTGTGCAGTGTGTCGTGTCGTACCGACAGGCTGCGGCGTCTGTGACCTTTCCTCCTCTTCAGCCACTGCTCCTGGACCCACTGGGAAACTCCAAACAGGTGGCACATGCAGCAGTGGCTGGTATTAACTCTCTCATTACCTGCTCTCTCACCCTCTTTAGCAAGAAGGCACTGGGAGTAGGTGAGGCTGGGCTGGGAGGAAAGGATCAGGAAGGGGCTGCAACTGCTGTCAAGGAGATCTGGCCAACTTCCTGCTATATCTCTGGTACAAGGAAGAAGGGGAGTGTTGTAGAGCCAGCCATGCTCTTTAAAGGTTGGGTCTGGGTGGCCAGTGGAGTGTAGGGAACAAGGAAGCTGGCTGGATAGGCACGAAGGGAAATTTTGCTTCAGGAACTATGGATGCAGGGATGGAGAATGAAATGTATGGGACAGGGGCTAGAGGACCTGGTGCTTCATGGACCTTCTGGCCTTCATCACAACAGAAGATCTTTCCCTCTCTCTCTCTCTGCCTGCCTCAGCTATTTTGGTTTTACACTGGAGGTGGCAGGGAGGGGGCAGGGGGATTCAGCCTGGCAACACTTATTCAGGCAGAAGGTAATCACTTTCCAGGGAGGCTGCCTGGGTACCATAAATGGGGACATATCTGAGAGCATGTGTGAGTGTGCATCAGGGAGGAGCACAGAAATGCTTTCCTAGCAGGAATGAGGAAGCCACCCTCCTCCCAAGACTGCTCAGGCAAGAGATCCCCGGAGCCAGCCCCTCCCAGCCACTCGCCCAGCCTTCTCTCCTCATGCAGCAGCCCCTTATGGCCCCAAGCAGAAAATGGGGCTGTCTTTCCCATCAGAGTGAGCATCTGTTTCTCCTGCGCCTGTTGACAGGAGTGCTTTTGGAACAAGCCTCAGGCCCAGCTCTCTCTGCACAGAGAGATCTCTGATGCATCTCACTTACTCCTGGGCTCCTGGTTTTATTAATTTGGCTCCCAGACGAAACTCTTTACTTATTAATGTAGCAACAAGGCTGCTTAATTCCCTTGTTTGTACAATGTAGATGCTCTCCTTGGCATTTCTCATAGCCGCTTTCCCCTTCTGCAGCTTGTGGGAAAGTCAGCCAGACTAAGTCAGGGTGCAGGGGACCTCAACTCATGCGAGGAAGCATGATAGTCTTTGGCTAGAAGCTAGTCTGCAAACATGCTGAAGTATTTGGGGGGGCTGGGGAAGGAGCGCTGTCTCTGCATGGAGATAATGATCATGTGAATGCTCCTCTAGGGAGGGAGATGTTGTCTACATTTACCACCAGGTTTAAAAAAAATGATATTGCTTTTTAATTATTATTGATGCCTGGTGTGTGTCTCTCTCCTTCTTCACTACCTAGGGAGACAGTGGCATTTGAAAGGGGAGAGATAATTGTTTCTATTGGCATGTTTTCTGTTTCGATAAAGAAAAAGCGAAAATAACCGCTTTCTGAGCACTTGACCCAGTTTAAATCTCAGCTGCATGGAGCGAGGCTTCCTTTGGAAAGCAAACAAAGCAGAGCATGTTCCTGCTGCTTGGACATGCAGGCCACTCTCAGGGGGGCTGGGCAAGTGTGGGGGCATTCTAGGCGTGGGAGGGGGCTGCAAAGCATTCTGGGTGATCTGGACAGGCTGTGCGGGGGGTGTATGGCCCCAGGAGTGGTGTGTGCAGGTGCAGGCTGTAAGGCATTCTGGGAAATCTGGGCAGGTAGGGACTTGCAGGATACTTGAGGAAACCCAGGCAGCTGATGGCTGCAAGGCATTCTGGGAAATTTGGGCAGGTGGGAGCCGCAAGTCATTTTAGCAAACATGAACAGGTGGGGGCCGCAGGGTGCTGTGGGCAGGTGGGTCCACAGTGCCTTCACTAATGCCAGTCCAGGGCACAGCAGCCATGTGGAGCAGGCTGCGTGCCCCTCCCCTTCCCCCGCACCTCTCCCCACAAGCCATTCATTAAACAGTGATAGCTGAGCAGGAGAGGGGCCAGATCATTACCATTCATCACAAATATATATATATTTATTTTGAAAACTTCTCTTTATGCTGCACAAACATTTCCACCAAAACATTCAATTATCACATCTTCTAAAGAGCAAAATAAAAGCTGCAGCCGCTGCTGAGCTTTGCTCAACAAATGCCGATCCCCGGCTGTGGCGTCACTGCTAAGCACAGGATCCCTTGGGAAATAGCTCCCCCTCTCACACTCAGAGGCACCTACTCTGCACCTCAGAGGACTCCCCTTTCCCTCTCCCATCACCTATACTGCCTGCTGCCGGGACCCCAAATTGCCCTCCTCTGACCCTCAAACTCCTCTCACTCTGCCTCAAACATTTCCCCCCTTATTCAAATCATGTCCTGTTTTATTTACAGGGCAGAGGGGACATCTACTCTCCCCCAGTTGGATCCTGTTCACCAGCACCCCAACAGCTTGATTACATTTAATTTTTGGCAGCTGGTTTTCATACCAAGAAGCTCCACTTTTCTCCTCCTGGGGTAAGGGAGGGCTGCTATTAAGGATGTTCCATTTGTCACTCTGCTATTTAATTAACAATCCTAATGAATTAATAAGCAAAGGTTCTTGCTGAGATTCCAAATTAATGAAACTGCTGCTTTCTGAGGAAGCGGTGTGAATGGAAGAGATGCTTCTTCGTGGCTTTATGAGTCATAAACCGCCACATCAACATGGGTCTAAATGAAACATCTTATTCCCCAACATGAAATTTTGTTAAAGTTGACTAAAAACTGAGAAGAGATTGCCTGTTAAAACTACCCTGAGAATACTCAGAGGTGTAAAAAGCCCTCTAGAATTTAAGGAAATTCACAGTGAAGCTCCCAACAATGACCTTAATTCTGCCCCGGGAGTCCTGCCCATCCTCTGCTTAAGGTCGTATGTTGTCGAAGTTTGCTCCATTGTCAGGAGTGAGGTTGTTAGCTGCAAGAGCATGTAAATGGCAACTCCTCTACTGGTCAAAGTTATCATTTAGGGACACTCCCTTACTTAGAACACTACAGAAGGTGGGAATTGGGAGATGGTCCCTCAGTTAGAGGAGTTAGTTAGGGAGAGACCAATGGTCTGAAGAGGTTGCCTATTGCTCCATAATAATGTTCATCTTTCAGTTCTTCTCATCCATGTACGCCTGTATTTATCAAAGCCCGTGATCGCTACAACTCCCAGTTCTCCATCCAGGCTTTTCACGGTGCTGGGGTAAAGGGGATCAGATATAACTAGAGTGGGGGTTAGAGACAGACAAGCAAGGGGCCAGCTGATGGTGTATACTGCTGGACAGCTGATTCCCTGGAATAAATCATGTGTTGTGAGAGGGCTGCAATCCTAGCCATACAGTTGTGCTGGCTGGCCTCTCTCCCTTGTGGGCACAAATGAAGCTCAAACTCCAGTAGGTGAGGTACCCTGGGGGGGGGGGGGGGGGGGGGGGGGGAGGGGGGTCCTGTGCCTAGCACACCAGAGGTGGGGGCATACTCTAACCTCTCCTCCTCTCCCTGCCAGGAAGGCTACCACAGCAACAGTAGGTAGTAGCATGTGTTGCAGGGCAGGTGACCCAGACTGGTGTCTCCAGCTGGAGCTGAGATAGATCAGGATTGGAGGAAAGGGCATGACCTGTGGCTGCAAGGAACTGAGGACTATTTGCTCTGTATTAGGGACAGGTGTGATATTCAGGAGTCTGGCATATTCAGGAGTCTCCTGCTGGTGTCTCCCCTTCTGAGCTCTCAGCCTGCTTATACATTCAAACCCAACACACAATCATTCTGTGGGTCATGGGGCTCTGGGACCCCACAGTGGAACATGGGGAGCACTGACTGTCCTGACTGACCTTACCTCCCCAAAAATGGGGGGAGCAGGGGGCACCCCTCCAGAAGATGCTCAAGCATGTCTCTGTGCCAGCTAAGGCAGGGTAATCTAATTGTCACACTTCAAAGCAGATGCTTGTTGCCAGATGGGTCAGGGGAGAACTCCCCCCTTGGGCTCAGTCAGGTGCATTCTGGGAAGGTTTGCCTTTTCTCTGAAGCATGCAGTTGCAGTTGGCTACAGCAGCTTGCTGGCCCAATGGCTTGAGCCTGCATGGGCAGAAGGAGATGAGAGACGGGCAGCAAGAGGGAAGAATGGAGGAAAAAATGTAATGGGAGGAGGGTGATGGGTCAGTGGCCGGCTCTCTGCCATACAGAAGTCGAGCTGGCTAGTTGACAGGCAGTGACAGTACCTGGAGTTTTCAGGGACTGAGCAGTGAGAGCCCTCGGGCAGTGAGAACAAATGGACTGGGACCTCTCCCCTGCTACAGTCTCTGAGTACCAGTCTGTGCAGCCCCAGTCCTGGGGCAATGTTTGGCTACCCAGTGCTCTGTGGGGACTGAGGGGTCTGCACTGAGCTCTCTGGGGAGAAGAGGGCTTTCCCTGGAAAGAGGTCTACAGTGCTCTGCAAGGGAGTGGCCCAGCACTACCCTGCTCCCCACAGCACACTGGGTGCGCTGCCTGGGCCTGCCCTGCACTGCATTTTGGGGATAGGCATCTGTTCAGACAATGGCACTGGGGCTGCACTACACTGTGTTCTCAGGGGAGAAGGGGTCATCAGCTGCAAAAACTGAGCGCAGGGTGGGACAAGATCTACCATCACTGTCCTTTGGCTATCAGGGAGGGGAGGATCCACTACCCCAGATGAATAGGATGAGGTCAGGGGTCCAACTGTTACTGGGTGTGACAGGGCACTGAGGTGCAGCTGTTCCCTTAAGGGGGCAAGCAGCCTGAAAGGCAGCTTGCAGGTAGTGAAGGGGGTTGATTAAGGACTCACCAGGCCAGCAGCAGGTCAGGCTTGAGCTATATAAGCACCAGGTCTGAGCTGGTCTGGTAGTCTAGCCCTGAGAGCCAGGAAGTGAGGAGCTCCTAGGAGCAGAGCAGCAGGGCTTCTGAAGTGACTGAGAGGAAGTGACTTTGCAGGCCTGGGAACAAGGGCCACATATCTGGGGCAGAGAGGGGCTCCTTTTTCTAAGCAGGTGGCATCGTTTTCTGTTAAGCCCAGAGAGGATTTGGGTGCCTACTAGAGGATGCAGGTGCTTTTTATTAAGTTGCATTGGGGTTTAGCCTTGAGCCCTGCTGAGGACAGGTTCAAGGCCCATTTAGAGAACCAGTAACTCAAGAGCCCAGGGATTGAGAGTGGGGCCAAGCAGGGAGTGCAGGAGCCCAGAGATGGAGTGAAGGACCAGAATGTTAAGGAGCCTAGGGAGAGGCTGAGACCTGGACCAGAGGGTCCATGAGCCCAGTGAGGGTCTGAGACCCAGAATAGAGGGTCCCCAAGCCCAGAGAGAGGGGTTGCACATGGGACCAGGGCCCCAAGACCCCAGAGAGAGGGGCTGTGCAGGGACCAAGGATCTGGGAGCCCAGAGGGGACTGAATGTGGGACCAGTGGGTTAGACAGCTCAGAGAGGCTAAGTGCCATGCAGGGGGTCTGAGGGCCCAAGGAGGCCAAGTGTGTGAAATGATAATATCCGCAAGGCCTGGGGTGTGGTATAGGGAAGGACAGAGCCATGCAATGAGCCCTTAAGGCTACATGTCCCTTGCAGAGGCACGACAAGAAGAGAGGGGCTATTTGGCTTGAGGGATGAGCTGAGAATAAGGGGGTCCAGGAGGGGCCCAATGGTGATTTGTTTGGATGCAGGCTCACTCTAAAGCCCACAGGCAGCCTCCCTTACACTATCTCTAATAAGAACAAGGCATGGTGGGTGAGTGAACAAGGGAGGGCGACATTAGAGCTTCAGCCAGGCAGGGGTACACAGCCACCAGGGGAAGTCACAGCTGCCCCTGTGGGCTGAACCTGCCACATTGGGGAAGGAGCCCAGGGACAGCTGGAGTCCCTACTCTACAGGAGTAAAACTCCCTGCTGGGCCCAGCTATGCCACCCTCTTACCCACATCCCTCTGCCAGAAGCCTGGTTTTCTGCTTCCCCTGGATGAGCTATTTGGCTCCCCAGCATTCTGTCTGCGGCAGGGCCTGTGCTGGTTTCTGAGTCACATGTCTCATGGTGTGAGGCTGCCACATCACTTACCAGTGGTGCTGTCAGGCCCCTTCCCAGTGCCACAGTGAGCATGGGTTGCACAGTGGTCATGAGAGTCTTCTTTTCCCAGTCTCACTAGGACCCTCCCCACTCCTGGCTGTGTGACCTCCAATACTTACCAGTTTGCGCTGGCACCACTGACAGATCCCGCACAGGACGATGGTGACACTAAGGCTGATGGTGATGATGGCTGAGACCAGGAGAACATCACGGGAGGGCACTCCTGTTGAGGAGAGAAGCCAAAGGTTAGACCTCTTGGTGGAGGCCAAGATAAAAGGACAGGGGAGAGGAAGGGAGATGGGGGAGGTTACACTACTGCCTCTTCCCCTGACAACAGAGCATGGGAGCTGCTGGTATTCCAGGACATGCATCTGCATCCCACAGTATCCCAACTAACATTATCCAGTCCCTTTAACATTACCCAGCAGTGGTCTCAAAGCAGGAGGTGCTACAGCAAAGCCGCACCCCACTATGTATTCACGTGTGCTGTGCTGCCCAGCATACCTCCCAGTGACAGCCACATATCCCTTTGGTGCACCTGACATGCCAGAAGGATATGAGACATCTGGCAAAGCTTATGTGCTTCACAGAAGTGCTAGAGGGCTCTCAGAGCCTTGTTGTAGTGAGTGCTTTAAAAACACTTGCTAAAAACAGCCCCCACCCCAGGGAGGACCCTCTTCTCAGTTATACGCATCTAATCCCACCAAGTTGCTTGGTATGTATGAAGTTACATTTGGCTGTGGGTACAGCGTGTCCTGCCCATGATGCGTGTGTGGACGATACACTCCCATGGATTTCATATCAGGATACAGCACATTGCAATGAGATGCACAGCACTGAGTATATTGCCCTCCATGACAACCATCTCCAGTTTTACATGGTATTCCCAGTCTCACTAGGACTCTCCCCACTCCTGGCTGTGTGACCTTCAACACTTACCAGATACAACCTGTCATGCATATTTAACTGTTTTATAACATGAGCAAGGATGTAGCTACAAAATGTTAGCGGGCCAGTGGAATTTCTTCCCTCTCCAGTCCATTAGACTTCTGGGAAGAAGTCAGTCACTGCACCAGAAAGGGGGTTCTGAGCTGGGGAGACCAGAAAACTGCATGCAGTGGGGTTGGGAATAGGTCACAGGGAGCCATGATCACACTAAACAGGCGGGGGATCCTGGCTAAGTCTGGAGTGAGTGAGCAGAGAAGCAAACCTAGGAGGTGCAAGAGAGGTGGTTAATGAGCCTTCTGAAGTGCTTTGACCATGCATGGCGGTGAGAAGTAGCTAAAGAAATTCAGCTTTTTCAACAGGTGAAACAATTCAGTGTTGGACAGCATCAGGGTGTCCCCCCCAAGAGGCCCCAAGGGATGGTTCAGGTTTATCCCCTACTCTTCAGCAGGTCATCATCAAAGCAGCAGCAGTGACACTGATGGCAGCTTGTCAGTGTTACAGCTTCTAATGAGGAGTGGTGGGGTGGAGTTCTGACCAACTGGGGCTTGTGTCTGCAGGGTTGGTAGTGCCCTCATGCTGCCCTAGGTCCTGGATTAGAAACCGGTTAAGAGACAGGAGTAAAAGGGCAGGCAGTAATGTTTCTGTTTTAGCCTGGAAAGAGGCAAAGGCTGCAAGGCTGCCTGGGCCAAAAGGGAGGGGGCAATATGTAAAGATGATACAGCATTTGCTAAGTTTGGTGAGGACTAACACAGGCGGCAAGGAAAGACTTCGCCAATGGAGGAGATTAGTGCTGTACAATGGGTGCTGCAATTTAGCAGGGATAAGTGCAGGGTGATGCACATCGGAAGGAACATTGTGAACTGCTTGTATGCTCTGATGAGCTCTAAATTAACCGTGAGCGCTCAAAGAAAATGCCGAGGTGTCACTGCAGCCAGGTAGCAGGAAACCCCGACTCAGTGCACAAAGGCAGGTGACACTGCAAGCCAGACACTTCCTCAAGAAAGAGGTGAAGACGGACTTCAGAAGAAGTACTGCCAGCACCAAAAGCCCTTGTACCACCCGTGACCTGGCTGGGCTTAGAAAGAACTTTTCCGCATAGCTAAGTCTGTACATTATTGCCACCCATGGGTAAGGCAGGTGGTACTAGCTGAAGATAGACACTGCATATAGGACTGAGTGGACAGCTGGCCTCCCCTGGTGAAGCAATCCCTCTGTTGCTACTGAATCATTTGTACCACACTGGATTTACACCCAGGCTGGATTTGGCCTATTCAGCTGTGGTGTACTCCCCTGGACTGAAATGACTCATGGGGGAAGCTTGCCTCAGCCTCTGTGCTGCAGCCACCTCATGCCTGCTTCATTCTAAAGGAGCCTGGGTGCTTCAAAGTGTTGTCTGGCCCCAGCTCTAGAAGCTCTTTGGCTTTAGAGAATGAGTCACCTTTGTTTACTCCAGCCTGAAAACAGAATTCCTCCACCCTGGTAACCCCTGCTATTAATCGCCTCAAATAATGTCAGAGTTTGGGCTCAGGGCTGGGGGAAGCCACACGCCCTGTCCCCAGAAGCCATGCAAAACTCCCCACTGTCTAACCAGCATCCCTTCGCTCTGACTCAGACCAGCACCAGTGGACAGAGTAGTGTGTGTCTCCAGTCCATGCCATGCCTTATGTCTCTGCTGTGACTGCCAGAGTGGTTTTTATGGCCACAGAAGTCATTGCTCAAAGCCCATGCATTAGTCAATGGGAATCTATCCACTGACACCCCTGCTCTATGTCAGACTGGAAACAGACCTGGAAGTCTGTGTTCTGTGCCCCATCCTCTAGGCTGAGCAGGCACCCTGATCTAGGACCCTTTTTGTCTCAGACATGCATGTTGTCCATCTCTAAACCATGTGGGAACCTGGTCCCTGCAGATGTCTGCCATCCCAGGACCACGTAGAAGCTGACAGCTAAGAGTGGACAGCTCTGTATCCCAAGATGCCTCTTCATTTTTCTCTCTGCTGGCTGCTGTGCCAGAAGGCTATCTGGGCAAGCAGGGTCCTAGACCCATTCTGTGGCAGAGGACAGAGAGAGAGAGAGAACCAGGCATCCCCTTAGACAGGAACGCTTCCTGTCAGCCAGAGAACAAAGTCAGAGTGGCTTTCTAGCAGTGGACATTGATCCCTGCGGGTGCATGCTACAGACCTGGCTGAAGGACACACATTTGTGTGCATGTACAATTCATACATGCATGCACATATGGATATGGAGCCATGATACCAGCCTCAAGGAGCTCTACCCTGCAGCACCAAGGCTCATGCTGGAGTGGTGGTAGGGTCTGGCCTGGCTTTGGAAACCTAGGCACAGTTGGAGGCCAGCTAGTGCCTGAGGGTCCAGGGCTGGAGGGCAGCTCCCAGCAGCCCCTTGCCTCAGCCTGTCCTGCTCTGAATAATGAAGGGATTGATATCACAGTTCTTCCCGTGGGAGGCCACCTTGTGGCCCCTTAACACACATAAGGCACTGGGTAAATAACAATCAGCATTAATGTATAATGAATCTGTATCATCATCACCTATTAATAATTAACCAATCCATATTCACTGTGCTCCGAGGAGCATGCTGCTGACTTCCAGCCAAACACCTCTGCTTAGCACTATCCTGTGGCCCCAGAGACACCCCCACCCCTCCCTCCTTTCTCAAAATCCTGAAGCTGCCAGGTCCTTGCCTGAAGGTTTGAAAACTGGGAGCACTCTAGACACTGCACTGAATGCAGGTGTCTGTGTGGGTCAGTCACAAACAGGCCACTGCAGAACTGCCCTCCCCTCCATGGCTCTTCCTGTTCCCACTGTCACAAAAAGCCATGATCCACCTCCTTCCCCTCCCTCCACGTACACACCACGGAGCTATGTGCTGCAAAAGGTGAATGGCATCCCAAAGAGGGAGCAGGGCTGGCAGCAGCCACCTGTGTGACATATCTGCCAAGGAAGCTGCAAGACAAGGGTGTTAGGGCTCCTTACATTTGGTGGGGTGGGAAGCCGCCCAGGCATGCAACCCCCAGGACTCGCGCAGGGGGAGGAGTAGAAGACCTGGGTGCTCAAGAATCTTCCCTACTTTGGGGCAAGCACAGAGACTAATGTACCTCCTGCCTCAAAACCCCAGGGAGCCAGCAGTGCCATGGAGCCATCCACTCCTGGCACCAGCAACAGGGCAGTCACAGGCTGGAACCTGGGGCATGCACCCCAAGCTGGCAAGCTCTAAAGTGACTGCTCATTACTCCATGTTGGCAAGGGAGGTGGCACCAAGCCAGGGAGCAGTGAGGACATGGAATGGTCTGGTGAGGACAAGAGGCGCCCACTGCCTTTCTATGTGTGATGGCTCAGCTTGTCCCACATCTGTGCCAGCCTGATGCATCCTATTTCTGCAGGCTGTAAAATGCCACCTGGGGCTGGGTTGCATTGTGCTGGGAACTGGCTGGTTCCCACCTACTGATCCAGGATGAGCTGAGTGGGAGACCAGCATCAGAGCTGGGCAAAACTCTTCTCCACTGACACATGCAAGCTGGTTCAACTGAAGGAATTTGCAGATTTATATCAAATGACACTGCTTGGAAATGCTATTTCTTTGGAAGACTCAGAGCATTCTGTCTGGACCTTTGCAGGCCTTTCAAAATTTACCTAAATTAACTTTAAATAAAAGAGGTTAAAGAACAAGCCAAGTGAAATAAGAAGCTTTGTTCCACTTGAAACATCTTCCTCCCCAATTTTTCAGTTCAGGCAGCAGGCCGAAAAAAATCAATTATTCACACAGTGCTAGCCATGAGCGAGCAAGTCTGAAAGAAACCTCTAAAAAGCGACAAGGGTGGGCGGGGACCTGGCTGGGGGTGGGTGGTGGTGAACACTTCTCTTTACAAGTCAGTCATGGCTGGATGTCAAAGTATGATGGTGGAGAAACATGTTCTGCTCTGTTCTACAGGACCTAACTGCCCCTGGATGCAGGGAATGCTGACTTCTCAAGAACACCTCTGTGATAGCTGTAAATAAAAATTCTGGCTCCTGAATGCTCAAGGTTCCCACGGTTCCTCTGGTGTTGGCCTCAAAAATAAGTATGTGTTGGCCTCAGCATCCAGGCCTAATTCCAAACTGGGCAAGAATAGTGCAGCTCCCAGTTGTTACAACTGCCCCAAAGATTGTCAAGCCATCCCACAATGTAACACAAAGGGTTTCAATACTGCCCTCCTCCAGCCATTAGGAAAAGAAGGGTATCTGCTACCCCATAATAGTTATTGGTTGTCATGACCTCCAATTTAAGAATCCAAGGGTAGATTTGTCTCCACTTCCTGTCTCAAACAGTTATGATGCTGTGAATTAGCCACTCCAGAGGTGTGAGCTGAGAGCAAGCAACCCCTATTATATTGCACTGATCTTATCTCCCATCTCCTGTGGGTATGAGGAGACTTAATTAATGTGCGCTGTGTGCTAGAAGGTCCTTTAATGAAAGATGCCATGTACGAATAAAATAAAATAACAGTGGTGATAATAAAATAACATAGAGGAGCAAAGAGAGAGGTCAGATGTGCCACACAGTTCCTGCAGCAGTGGAGAGCTTTCCGTCCAAGACAAATGTTTGTTCCCCTGTAGCAAAGGCAGGTGGGAAGTTTCAGCATTGGCACTGCTGTTCACAAGAGGACCCATAAATCCAGTATTTTTCTTCTCCCACATCTAGAGATCTTGAGGCATTTTGCTGTTGGGGGGAAGTCAGGGACAGAGAAATAAGGTGACTTGCCCTCACCCACATGCTTGGTCAGATGTACTGGCCCCAAATCTCATCACTCCTTTATGTGGAAGCACATGGATATGATTTGGCAAGGGGGACAGTGGAAATGAAGGCCTGACATGTTCTAAATGGGAGTGGGAAGCAAATGTGAAAGAACGAGATGGATGAAAATTGGCTCAGCTTCCAGCAGGAGGGGATGGAGTGTCTGTCACTTGAAACCTTTAAATCAAGCCTGGGTGTTTCTCTAACAGTGGCAGTCCCCCCTCACCCAGAAATTATGTACTTAATGTGGGAGCTGCTGGGAGAAGTGCCCTGACCTGGGTTATACAGGGAGGTCGTCACAGGTCTTTTTGCCCTTGAAAGCTGGGAATCTCCCAGCCTTGACCACCAAGAAGACAATGGGCGCTCAGCACCAGGGAAACTCAGGCTAGTCCTAGCTTTCCTCCTGCAGTATCTGCAGTGATAAATGCAAGGCAGACTTTGAGTGATCTGAAAAATCAGACACCAGAAACATGCCCATGCTGCAGACAGCCCCAATCCCCACATACCCCCAGTCAGTGCCATATCTGGGCATCTCAAAATAGCCACTGAGAGTCCAATCATGCTGTGCACATGGATGCTGGAAAGGGGAGGGATGGCAGGAAGTGCGGCCGAAGTTAGGGGTGGGGGTGGGAGGAGTGTAGGGGCATTTCTCTTAGTGCTGTCAAGGAAGATAGCCCCTCAGCTAGCCAGCCAGCCGGCTTTGCTCATAAATCACCCAGCCCGGGCGGTGTTCATCAGCAGGCGTGGAAGGAGCTGAAGAACAACGTCGCCGTGCTGTTAACAAAAAGGTGTAATTCATCATTAAAAGCAGCTCCTTCCCCCATGCACTGGAGCACAGCCAGCCCTGTGTCCCTCTGTGAGAAAGATGCTAAGGGTGATGCTGGCAATTATGGACTGGAGACCTTTACAGCACTGCTGGGAAAGAAAGGAGAAAATAATTACCTCAGGCCTGGGGCTAATTCTCTATCATGGCATTGGAATTCCAAAACTAGGCAGTCACAGTGGCAGGCAGGCGAGCATACAGCCAGCAGAGAGCCTGGCTGTGGGTACTAGATTATCAATGGTAGCAGGCACTGGAGTCCCTGCAGAGGGGCTCCAGTCTGTGAACTCAATGGAAGGACACAAATTCCCATGCCTATTACACCCTGCTGGGACATATGACCTGCATTTCTACCGTCACATCCCACACGGCCACGCTGGGGTTTATGACCATGAGCCTGGCCTGTCACACCTCACTGGGGTATAAGTCTCATGTCCCTGCCTCCCTATCACATCCCAAATGTCTTCACCCCAAGACACTCCAACAAAGTCTACAGTCTCTCTTCTGTCCCACCATACCCCATGCAACTCCACTGGGATGTATGCCTCTTCCAGTTGCACCCCAAGAAACCTCACTGGAGCCTATGGCCTCCCCACTCCTACCCCATCACACCCATGCAATCCCTGTACACCACAGGCCAGGGGATGGCAACCAGTGATTGCTCTCTCAAGACCCTAATCTCTGGCTGAGCAAAAACATCTCCCCTAGGGAAGCTCCTAGCCTGTGGCCTCAATGGTTCATTCCTCTCTCTGCTACAGCTCTGCCCCTCCTCCTTAGTCAAATTTGGTATGCTTCTGCTTGCAGCTACGAGAGGACAACAGCAACTCTATACCACAACAGTCCAAGTGTGGCTGAGAGCAAGGCCCCTCCTTGAGCCATCAATCCCTTCCAGAAGGCATGCTATTCTTAGAGCATAACTGTCTGCCGGCCTTGGGGCCTGGCATGAGCCTCTTGGGCTCAGGCTATATTTTGTCAGGGTCTGGAAGGACCCGTGGGGCTAAATGCTGCATCAGTGAAACTCACCATGTGCAGTGACTGTACTTTCAGAGGCGCCTGATATAGCTTTCAAATGGGGACAGGGGCATGTCCCCTGCTGAGACACTTAGGAAGGGCTAGACCAGCAACTCAGAGAGAAGGAGGGATATAATTTACATGAAGGAGCTGATGACAATGCTGAGCTACCTACAAGCAATGGCCCCATCATGGAGTCACAGGGGCCTCAGAGTCTTGTTTCAAGAAGCCCATTGGTGCCCATGGAAAGACTCTCAGTGATGTCTGTGGGCCTTGGATCAGGTCCCAAACGAGAAATTTGTGGCCTGCTCTCAGTAAGGAAGGAGGATCTTGTGGCTTAGACGCTGGCCAGGATGCAGGAAACTGGATTTTGCTTTCCAGCTCCACCACAGACTCTGTGGTGTGACCTTGGTAAGCCATGTCACCTCTTTGTGACTTGGGTCCCAGTCTGTCACACGGGGAATACTTGTCTCCCTCTTTCTGTTCAGCCTGTAAGCAACCTGGCTTGGGAACTGTCTCTTATGAGGCACATGTACAGCACCTAGCACTGCAGGGCCTTATGTCTAGGTGCTGCTGTAACCCTTCCTGAGGTAGGGACTGGTCTTCAGACAGAGGTTGATGATCAGCTTCTGGCCATGCCAGAGACTCAGGCAGAAAAGGAACCTGCTTTAAGACCCAGAGAGGTGCCAGGTTTAATTGCCTGTGGTGCAGGGTTACATCATGATCACACAAACAGCTACTCATCAGGGCGGCCAGCAATTAAGAGCAGACGCCTCAGTGCTAGGCCCAGGGCTCCAGCTATTTGTCAGTGACTTGGAAGAGGGGTGGATCAGACCACAACCTGCTCAATACAAGGCGATTTTGTTTAGGCAGGACTCCAGAAGCCCGCTGAGCTGTCTGTGGGGACCAAAGAGCCTCCTGAATGGAGAACGGTGGACAAGATTCACCTCAGATCAGTGCAAGCACTGCCCCAGTGGAGGGAACAGTTTAAACTACTATAACATGCCCTAGTGGTTTTTGAATTGGCAATAGCCTCTCTGGAAGCAGACTAAAACATCATCGAGTAAAGGCTCTGCTTAATGCATGCAGGGCATGAGGGTGAAGGAAGGGGGAATAATGCATTAGGTTTAGTGATAACACAAAGCTAGGGCACAAGACAGAGGGTAGGAAAAATATTAGAGTGGGCTCCTGCTTGTTAGCTGTGTGGGTTGCCTGCATGCAGGCTCATTCAGGCCTGGTTCCCTCATCTCCCAGACATGCAGCAGGGCATGGACAAGGATCAGAGTCGCAAGATGGGGTCAGAGGAAGATGGGACTCATTCCTAGCAGCCCTGGTGGGGCATGGTGGGGAAAATGAGGTAGTTCAAAAGCCACTTCTGTGTTCCCTTGCCTGAGGAAATTGGGGTAGGTCCATTAAACACAAAGGAGCTGTGATGACTTACATCATCTGAGAATCTGACCGCCTCTTCTGATGTTAGTCTTGCTAGACCAAGGCTATTTAAGTTACAGCTCCGCCAACCAAGGCAGTAGTGCAGGGTTGGCACTAGCCCTCGTACAGTCCCTTTCTAAAGCAGTTACCTCTTCCACACTTGAGAGTTTGAGTCCCTGGCACAGATGCACCCCATCTTACTGTGGTGCTGCCTGGTACCATAGCGAGGCCATGTTTTTCCTGAACAAAAATTTTAATCTGGGACAAAATCACAATTTTTACAATTCCTTGGGGATATCAGGGATTCTTTTTTTCAAGCCTAGGCTGTCCCAGACAAACTGGGCCATTTATTACCTTTATTCTGACCTCCTGGCTGCTCTTATGTTCTGCCGCCTCTGGCAGCAGAAAATAGCCTGTGTGAGCTGTAGTCTGTTCACCCTGCTCACACACTCCCTCTGCAGGGAGAGCTGGTGTTGAGAAGGCTCAGCGTTACACCAACCAGATCTGCAAGGGGCCCTTCCCATAAAGACATAAAAGAGGCCTGGTGGAATCAGGTCCTTGGGCTGTTCAGATGAAGAGGCAGAGGGCTGAGAGAGAGGCCAAGTGAAATGATGCAAAAGCCTGTCGGAGAATGAGGGGAATGAAGCACTGATCCTGCACCCACCCTGGAAAGATGCTCCTGGCACCCACCCACTCAGGGAAGTGCCTTGGAGCAGCACCCTGGGTCTTGCTGGGGCATTGGGAGATCCAAATTCCACTTCCAGGTTCTGCCACTGACCAATTGCCTGGCCCTTGGTAAGTCCCTTCCCCTTTCAGTGCCTTTGCACCTGTTTTTTTTTTCTTCACATCTATTTAGAACATAAGCTTTTTGGGGCAGGGGCTGTCCTTCATTACCTGTTTATATGATGTCTACTGTTTTGCACAAGGAGCCTGTGATTTTGGGAGGGAAAGAGTCCGAAGTACGAGTGTAATAATAATCTTACCTGACACACAGCACACATGCAGCTTGTGCCCTCCTGAGCAGAACCTATTACATTTTAAAACCAGTACTCCTTATCCTGTCCCCTTTGGCCACAGAGAAGAATCCATCACCATCCTCTTCATAACCACCCTTTGGGTATTTGAAGAGATATCAAATCCCCCTCTCAGTTGTATCTTCTCCAAACTAAATAAGTCCACTTCTTCCAAACTTTTCTCAGATTCATTCATCCTCAGACTTTGTTACTGAGGCTAACAGGGGAATGGAATTCCCCAAAGAAGTGGATGTCTGTACGAATCACAACAGCCTTAGCAAGGAGAGCTGCTCCTTCTGCATCCAAATGATAAGTTAAGGGGCAGTAACCCTCCTTCTCCAGGGTACAGTGTGTCCACCAGCATCACCCCCACCCTCTCACTCTCTGTAACATCAGACACAGCCTGGGACTGTTCCCTCAGACACTGCCTAGCTAGGACATTTGTCCTTCCTGTGCTGTATGCACATGAAGCAAGAAGATACACTGGGCTGTCCCCCTGCTGTGGCTTTGGAAGGCTGAAGAGGAGGCTGAGGGGGAATTTAATAGCAGCCTTCAACTACTTGAAGGCAGGTTCAAAAGAGGATGGAGCCAGACTGTTCTCAGTGGTGGCAGATGACAGAACAAGGAGCAACGGTCTCAAGTTGCAGCAAGGGAAGTTTAGGTTAGATATTAGGAAGAATTTTCTCATTAGGAGGGTAGTAAAATACTGGAACAGGTTACCCAGAGAGGTGGTGGAATCTCCATCCTTGGAGGCTTTCAAAAGCTGGCTAGACAAAGCTTTGGCTGAGATGACCTAGTTGGGGTTGATCCTGCTTTGAGCAAGGGGTTGGACTAGATGACCTCCTGAGGTCCCTTGCAACCCTAAATTTCTATGATTCTACGATAAGGTGGGACAGTATTGACTAGGCCGCTGCAGCAATAAATATCACTCTTGTCTCTCATGGTTTTAGAGCACCTGCCACCCTGCAAGTCACCAGAGACTTGCCCTGACCCCATCTGAAATCAGAGGAGACATTTGCCATGGGATGGAGCTCAATGTCTTAAAAAGTACAGACCAACAGATCTGGTCTCCTGGGCCTAGAAATATGGTATTGCTTTTGGGTAGAAGACCTGGGTTCATCTCCTTTACCTGCCACAGACTCCCTGTGTGACCAGGGGCAAGTAGCTTGCACTCCTCCTGCCTCACTTTACCAGCTGTGGACAGGGGATGAGAGCACTTCCCAGTACCTTGGGAAACTGAATGTTCATGACTGCAAAAGTAAACAGGGATTTATTCTTTACTCTCTCTCACAATACAAGAACTAGGGCTCACAAAATGAAGCTATTAGATAGTCAGTTTAACACTAACAAAAGGACGCTCTTTTTCACACAGAAGGTAATTGAAGTGTGGAACTCATTCCCATGAGATGTTGTGGAAGCTCACAGCTTAGCCAGATTCAAAAAGGAATTGGACATATTCTTGGAGGCAAGGGGGATCAGTAGCTATTGAGCATGGGAGTTAGGGATACAACCTCTGAATCAGAACTTCTTAGACCTTAAATGCTGGAGACTGCAGATGAGAGAGAACAGTGGGAAAAATCCCTGGTTATACCCAATTCACTCCCCCTTTCAGCATCCACTTTACCACTGAGTGACAGAGGATACTGGGCAAGATGGACTTATGGTCTGACCCAGTAAACAGCAGTCCTTCTGTTCTTATGAAATGCTTGTATGGGGCAGAAACAGGGGCCACAGGAACAACTGAGACAGATAGTGCTGCATGAAACAGGGCAGGAAAGAGCAAGCACACTGTCCCCCAAGTACACAGGGGCAAAGCCCAGCTCTCTCCAAAGAAGCCTGTAGGACTATCAGAACACCAACCCTGTCCACTTCAGCAGGGCTCAGCTATCCCTCTTGTGAACTGCTTCTTGTCCCTCTCTGAGGCACAAAGCAGGGGCTTAGCCGCTGCCTTCAGCCAAACGACTGTGCTGAGCACTACAAGATGCATAGGGAGAGGTTTGGTGAGCAGGGTCAGGGCTGGTGTGACAGCCTCATGTATCTGCCACTTGGTCAAAGTCTCAGTGGTATGAGGGTTACTGGAGCAAAGCTAAGGATTTGGGAAACTGTCACTGTGCAACTGGGCAACAGATGCGAAGTCCGTGCTACAAGCTTGAGCAAAACTCTGAGTCTGTCTCTTGATGTGACAGCCAGGCCAACTTAATTGCGGTGACCTGTGTGCCAGTGATATGGCTGTGCAGTGTCCCCAGCAATGCTTCAGGAAGACTGTCCCCAGCTGGGCCTCCACTCTGCATGGACACACAGATACAGTGGGGTGAAAAGATCTGCATTTGCTTCTAACTGCTCCTGGCATTTGGATAGTGGAGGATGGGAGAAAGGGAAAGAATGAGGGGGGAAAGTTTACTACTGGTGTAGGTGTCATCTGTCTACTTTCATCCCAGCAAAGCTATTTGCAAATGCCCCCAAGCTATTTATTACCTGCTCTCCTCCCACGTAGTGGTGAGGTGCTGTAATAGTGCTGACTACTCTGGGATGTCTGTCTGTTCCTGACCATGCTGTAAAATTCATCACTACAAAATCCCAGTACAAATTATACTGTGGCACATGAGCATCTATCCACAGTCAAGTTGTGCCAGCTACTGCACCCTGCTCTTAGCTGGGAAACCAGGTCACAACCATGTTCAATATTCATCAAACCAAGCCCAAACTGAAGCCAAATGCATAGCAATGCACCAGGGAAGGGGCTGCTCCAGTGATGGTTCTCAGAGCCCACCCGGGAATCTCGCTCAACAATGGAGGATTTCCAGCCAGGCCTCACCCCTCCATGGTACCTTCTTGAACTACAGGGGGTGTCCTCTTTGCCCTTCAACTTGTTGGACAGACTGCTAGGTGGCTCCAGGAACCGCTCCAGGAGAGACAGCCACTCCAACTCATAATGCAACCCCTCTGATATCCACCACACCATGCAATAGAAATGCTGGCCTGCCCTAGCCTGCGCCCAGACCACGCTGATGCTCCTAAAAGAGTCAGGCACACCCAAAACAAACAGATTGTTCCTGGCCACTCTCCATTCACTGAGCACTGCCCTGAATGGGGCCAGCTACACTGCTCCACTGGGTCATGCACAACCAGGCTGGCTGCTAGTGGCACCATGTGGACTGCACCCGGCTTGAGGGGGAAGGGGGTGCCTAGAGGCAGGTTACAATGCTGTTTTATTAACAATGCCTCCCTTGCCCTCATTGCTGGGAGCTGCCAATTAGCACACATCTCTGTCCCACTTTCCATGTGCACAGGTGCCAGAGCGCTCTCCTTCATCATAGCACCTGCGGCTCCCAGCAGCAGTCTCTTTGGAAATCCCCCGGCATGGCCACAGTTCGGTTGCCAGGCTATGGCAAAGCTCCAGCCTAGGTCAGAGGAGGGCCTTGGCTCCCAGACTATCTGCCTTTCTCTGTAGAGCTCCCTCAGACAGAACTTGCACCCCAGACCCTCAAGTCCCTGCTGGAAGCAACAGAGGCCAATACACCACATGCCAACAAGCCAGTTCTGCTGGTCCTGCAGTCCTTTCACTCTCCAAACTGCACTCTGCCAAGCTCCCATCCCTTCCACAGCACAGCACTACTGAGATAAGCCCAGCTTTGCCTCAGCTTAAAAAAAAGAAAGTGAGGATTCAGTGTTACTTGCATGCCCTGCCAAGGCTCAAGACCATACCTCTAGGCAGCTCCTTAGAATAGAACCCTTCATCCAGAGCCTACTTCATCCTTGGAGGCAGCTGCATTTCTTTGTTGGTAATTTTTGGTCGGGAGCTGAATGTCTCCCTCCAGCACCAGCTCAGTTGAATGCCCCCAGGGGATGCCAAGAAACCAAGAGCTAATTGGCCATGACACATGGAAAGCTGCCCATGGCTGTCCGCCTTCGGCCCGTAGCTTTCTGTAGGCTGTACTCATCTCCAAGGGCCACTGATATGTCACCACATCTCTAGTCAGCATCCTGAGTGGGAAGGCCTCCTGGGACCCTGGGGAATTGTACTAATGACACTGTTGTTGTCACAGTAATAGGTAGGTGCTATTCCTAGGCCAGACAGGCAGTTTTTATTAATAGTCCTCTGCAGGAGAACATCCTCCTCCACTCTTCCCATCACACTCCAGCTTTCCTTTCTTCTTCCCCATCCCTCTTGTTTAATCTAACTCCTCCTCTCCCTGGGACAGACACAGGAGATGTAAACACCTGTCACACTGGTGACAACCTGACCTGCAAGAAGCCAAGACAACTCACTCATGTCTGCAAAGTGCCTTGAGACGACTGGTGGATGAACCTATAAAAGACCAACACCAAGCCAATTCAGCAATTACACGGTGGAAAGAAGAGATCAGCTTAGGTGTGACTCCATTAAAGTCAATGTAATTTTCTCCCCTGGGACTGAGTTTGGCTCCACAGAGTAAGTTTGCCATAGAGAAGAGTCCAGAATAAGTTGAGAAGAAATGGTGGCTGTTGTCTAGAGGGGCCTGGTGGGAAGGCTAAGACTATACAGAAAGGGATGGTAGCGTTGCACTCTGAACTGAGGATACCAAGGTTTATATAAGACAAGTGTTGGGGACTGGAGGGGTGAAATCAATTCCAAATGGACTGTAACAGAAGCAAAGGTATGTGATAGGGTCAGAACAGCTGCATGGCTAAAGTCTGACCATGCAGAAGGGAGCATATGGGCCCAGGTGGAAAGTATGGGATTTGGAGAGCTTCGATAAGACTGGATGGGTGGCATAGGCCTTAGGCAGGACATGTGAGCATTGGGCAATATGTATTGGCCTTAGGTCATATGGGGCTGGACAGTGCACATGGAACTGGGTAAGGTGTATAGGCTTGGACAGGGCATGTGGGACTAGACAGGACGTATGAACCTTGGTGAAGGTGTGTGGGTTTGGACAGAGCACATGTGACTGTTTAGGGCATGAGGGATTGGGTAGGGTACGTGGGCCTTGGACTGGGTGCAAGGAGTTGCAATGACCATCTGGGTCTTGGTCAGGGCACATGGGCCTGGGGCAGTGTAGCTGGAGCTGGACTATGTGGGTCCTGGGCTTGGTGCATGGCAAAGCCTGTGGGATTTGGGCATGGTATATGGGGCAAGAAAAGGGATGAGGGGCTGGATGGGGTGTGCAGACCTTGACCAGACTGTGTGAGATTTGGCCAGGGTGCATAGAGTAGGCCAAGGTATGTGGGGATGGATGGGTCATATGGTCTGTGGAGGACTATGTGAGATTTGAAGGGATACATGGGTCTGGGCAGTGTGTATGGGGCATGACAAGGTGTGGGGGGCTAGATGAAGCATGGGCTCTTGGGGAGGGTGTCCAGTTTCCTCATGAGCTGTGCCCAGCAGGCTCCATTCCCCCACCATCAGCATAGGCAAGGAGCAGATGGCTGTGGCACTGCCTGAGTGACAGGGGATGGGGAGGGGGGATTGAGAAGAACAGCTCTTTCATTCTGTCATGCAGGGAGCCTGAATCTTTAATGGGGGTTTGTAATGAATAGTAAATCATTAAATCATTGAAACAAATGAGTAGCCCACAAGCACGGCTAACATTTCCAAATGAAGACAACACTGCTTAGCAAGACTGACTGCTCCCTACAGGCAGCAGCTGTGTCCCATTTGTCCTTCCACAAGGCTGGGGTGCTTGCTAAGTCCTGGGCCCTGACACTTTGGCAAGCTTAATGCCCACCCTCTTTCTCTGAAGCCCTGACCAGGCTGAGTTTCATCTATCCCTGAGCACAAATCCCTGACAGATCCTGTATCCCAGCCCCCCTGGCCCAGGACATCAGGGCCCCGACTCCTTTCTTGGCTCCTCTCCGAAAGGCTCCGATTCCCTGCTGTCCTTGGAGCCTCAGGCCTTACTCCCTTCTTGGCCCAAAGCCTGAGAGGTGTCTTTAGCCCCAGCTCACCCTGAGCCTGACTCCTTGGCATGAATTTGAGTATCTTGTACCTGGATCCCTGCTGCTATATGCCTTCTGGTAGTGAGATCCAAGTGCAGCTGTGAGCTCCCCTGTGCTCCAGCACCCTATGCCCTATTAACTCTTTGGATCTAGGCAACCCTCTCCCCCACCCCCAAGTCCTGGCAATGTTTCCAGGCATCATGGCTAGATCCCATCCCTCACAGATGAGAAAGCCAGGAAGGAAAGCAAATGAGCTTTGGCCATCCCTGCACACCCTGGAAGAGGGGCTGTGATGAGGGAGTGACCCCACGGTGCTCCCAGTCTGCTGGTGGGGAGCAGAGATCTGTTCTCCCTCTGGGACGCTGGCAGCTTGCTCCTAAATCCACAGACACGTTGCTGGCAGAGCAAAAAGAACACAGCGTAATTGAGGCAGGTGGCTTGAATGAAGCCAGGGAATGGCTGCAGAATACACCGCTTGCTAACAGGGCACGCCAGGGACAAGCAGATCCATCACACAGGCTGCTGCAGCCCTTGGCTACTCCAGTAGTGCCAGGCCCTGCACAGCACCCCTCCTGCTGGCTACTTGCAGAAGCTGGTAAAGAAACAGTTGTTCTGTTGGTCTGGCCCCATCCTAGCCAGATAAGGTTCTGCTAATGAATTTCTGTGCCCATGCCAGTTCCTTGGGACCTTGTTTAGTGGAACCAAGGAAATTCATCCCTCCAGTAGAGGCTCCAGGTTGGATCTGTACCTTGAGGTAGAAATGGCATGGGGCAATGCAAGACAGTGTCATTCTTTGGATGCTAATGGTATCCAACAGGGTGCAAGTTAGGGAGAAACGCGGAAACAGAGCCCCAGGTCTGGCCCTGAATCCAGGTCTTTCTGTCCAATTGGCAGGGGAACTATTCCCCAAAAACACCACACTGAATCAGTGCTGCCAACCCCAGCTCATAAGCCAGCCCCACAGAGATCAGCAGACTGATTTAAACATCATTGCAGTTCAAAAAAAAGAGAGTCAAGTTTGGTGAGGGGGGTTTATTAGCTTTCTGGGTTTTGAGCTGGTAGAGCAAGGGTCATACTTTCAACCCTTCTTTCTTCTACAATCACCAGACCTAGAAACTCACTTTAAAAAGCAAGCTGAGGTTCTCATCATCATGTGACTCCAGAAGCTGGGGCTTTAATCTAAGCACCATGAGAATCATGATGGAGAGCAAGAGTTGGCAGCACCTGAGGCTCCTTGCTTCCTCCATTGCAGGAAGTTCAGCCCAGGCACAGTTTCACTGACTTCCAGTGTCTCACCTGCCTACCCCAGAAAGGGCTGCAGGAAGCCAGCAGTCGGTCAGTAGCAGTAAACTTTATTCTTTAGTCAAGCAAATGTGCTGGGATCCAACACTTCCACATCTTGTGTCTCTGCCCTCCAGCTCCTTTCTAGAATACTGTCACTCAGACATCACCTCTGGATACAGAGCTCAAAGCCCTCTCACCGAACCAGGACACTGTTCTTGAGCTTCTACAACTGCCATGGGGGACAGAGGCATAAAAATGATGCTCCCAAGAGCCTGCTCTGCTCAACCTCCTCCAGAGGCTGTCAGTTTGATATGCCTTTAAAGTCAGTCTGCTCTCCTGCCTCTCTGGCCATCTCCCCACAATCCCAGTCCTCCACACTAGTGAGAAGAGGGATCTTCCAGTGAGCCTTTTTGGTGCCCCACATACACAAGGCTCTTTGGGTCCCAGTGCTCTAAACCAACCTTTGGTCTCCTGGTCTCCAGTTGGAGACCAAGCCTCCTGCACTAGAAGAACTAGAACAGATGCCTCCTTTGGCCTGACTGCAGTACAAAGGCAGAAAAAGGGCCAGCCTTAGCTCCACCACTGCTCTGCCCAGCTCCCGTAGTACATTGGTGCCTTATTATAGGACCTGGATTAGGAGGCCACTGCTGGACCCCTGGGATCACCCATGTCTCATAGAGCTTAAAGGAAGCTGTTCTCCAACCTGAGGGTGACCCAGGCTGGGGTTTTTGGAGAAGCCTAAGGGAGTTAAGCACCCAGATCCTGTTCAATACAGGTGCCTAATTTCCATAGGCCCTTTGGTAAGTTACCCCTTCTGCTCTGGGATCTCCTCCTTCAGGAAGCTATAGCAAGCACCTCCCTGCTGGAGCCAAAGAGCTTGGCACTACAGCTCCCAATTCTGCATGTTAACTAACCCCTGGTTGATGTGTCCTGGGGGTCCTGGAGGGTCATATCTATCCATCCATTCCAGCTGCACTGCAACTTTCCCCACCCCTGCTGCCTACTTTGCCCTGTACTCAGCTATTCCAGGTGGGTCAGACTGAAGTTTTCCTGCTCCGAGCACCAGCCCTGCAGCTGCAGGTCTTTTCCACAAGGTCCTCCCCAAGCCAGTGCACGCCCAGGCCCAGAGCTTTGCTGGGCTCCTGAGCAGCTGAGGGCACCCCCGCCACTTCCAGGGAGATACTGCCACCTCCTACAGAGAAGCCCTGGGATGTCTCTCTGCCCCAAGTACAACATGAGCTAAACTGCACCATGCCTCACAACTTTACCACTGGTGCCCACCAGAGAAACCCTGCCACTTCCCCTGGTCAGGCCTGAGGGGAACAGCATCCCCTTGCATTTCTAGCACACCCCAACTTCTACCTTGGATAAGCACCTCATACTAGCCACAGGGAGGCAGCTCCATTCCCCTTTCCCCTCCGAGGGCTCTTTTCCTGAGCTTCTGGTGCAGCATGGCCTAGCAGAGGTGATAATGAAGGGTATTTTCCATTTCCTATTATTCAGCCCTGTCCTACTGGGCAGCCCAACCCCAAACTAAAGAGAATGCTTCTTGCTAGTGGTAGTGCTACCCCAACTCCCCTCCCTAGTCAAATTCCCCAAGCAGGACACCATGGGTGACTGGTGCCTCCCAAGTCTGGGGGGGTACCAGATCACCGACGGAGGAAAGGGGGGTCCTCCAGCAGCCAATCACCAAACCAGCGGCGAAACCGGAAGTGCACTTCTGCTGGCACTTCCAGTTTCGCTGCTGGATTTCTAGGGGGTGCACGGATGATCTCAGGGGGTGCACGTGCACCCACATGCATCCCCTACACATTGTCAATGCAGGGCACAAGCCAATAGCTTGCAGTCGGGTGCTGGGCAGCTCTTATGGAAGCAGTGTGGCATGGTCCCACTGGGAAGGAGGCTTTCAAGCCTGGGTGACAGGCTGGGGTGTGCCCCGTGCCCACGCAGAAGGGAGGCAGCTCTGTCAATAAGAGCCAGGGCTGACACTTTCTAGCTTCGAGCCGCCAGAGAGGACTGCTCACTGAAGGCAAGATGTTCCCACACGATTCTTGCTGCCTTTGCTGTGTATGTTCCTGAGGGGAAGACAAAGGGAAGGGAAACCAGCAGAGAAAGGCAGAGGAAAAGCTGAGCCCAGCTGCGACATTTTGAAGAACAGCTCAAAGAAGAGACACCAAATGGAGACAATGGCTTCTGTCTGCTTCCTTCATGGTGCTGGCTCAGGCTTAGTGGTGGCAGCCATACCACCCGCCCTTCCCTGTCACCCAGGCCATGGCAACATTTGAAGACTAAACAAAAAAAAAAATCATGGAGAACTGTGTTCCTCCCCCCCTCCCCCCCACCATTTTTTTTTTTTTTTTTTAGAAGAGGCTTCAAGGTAGAAACAATGCCTCCCCCAGTGCTGGGTGTCCTGGGGAAGACTGTGCAAGCTGACAGAACCCAAGACAGGAGAGCTGGGAGGAGCACCAAGCAGATCATTACAGGGAGATGTGCCAGGAGTAGCAGAGCTGGGAGCTCTCAGGGACCCCTGGGTGACAGGGTAGCAGAGTCAGGGTGCTTCAGGCTCAAGGCAACAAGCCAGTGCCCAAGAGAAGACCCCCCCACCCCAATTCTCCCCACCCACAGGGACATAGGTTGGGAAAAATCTCTGTAACAGGGTGCACATTCAGGGTAGCTGGGGGCCCCCTGGCTAAGCTCTCTAAGCTGGCTCCTTTCTCTCCTGCCTGCCACAAATAGGTGTTATAACTGAGATATTGTTTCAAAAGGCTGCCTTTAGGAAAGTGAAGCCTATGCCATAGGCACCTTGCTTCCCCCTACTCGCCCCTCAGCCACAAGTCTGACTGGGCAGCGCTGGGATCTGCCCCTCTCTTTTTCTTGCCCCTTTTCCATCTGTTGGCAGGGCTCAGCCCCTGTTGGGCTCTAGCCCATCTTAATTTAGTCAAGGACCTGGCTTCCCTGAGCTCTGACCCTCTCCTACACCTTCCACCTAAAGAGGGGCTTTCATCTGCCTCCTGCTCTGAAACCAGCAAAAAACAAGTGGAAAAGCAGAGACATAAAAACCACAAGGGAAGTCACAGGGCACTGGGTACTCTGCTCTGCAGCTTCGGTACCTCCCCCCTCACAGTCACACCTAGATATACCAGATGTTACTACCAAAATGAAGAGAGACAAAAAATAACAAAGATAGACCTGTATCAGGCTCTCATAAACAGTCTTAGATCCTTGGGGTACCCATTGCTCCAGACCCTTCCTGGGCTGACATACACAGTCCTCAGTCTTCCAGGGGATCCTCAGCCCCTGCCCCAGAACTCCTTTGGAGTAATTTAAAAAGTCCTCAGTTCTCTATACACCCTCCCCAGAGTCCTCCCCAGGCACAAAAAAAATCTCTTAGCACTTCCCATGCACTTGCTCTCGCTCTGCTCTGCCTTCTCCCAGGCAGCAGCTCTGCTGGTGGGATGTGCATTCCCCCGCACTGCCCAGAAGGGCCCCATTTCACTTTTCCACTGGGGCCAGTCCCTCATCTCTGCTCTGGGGAGAGTTTATCTCCCAATCAACCATTCCTGCCTGGTCAGTTGATCTGGTTTCTTGCTCCTCTGGCCTAGGTGTGGCTAATCTCTTTCTCCCCTCTCACTGCTGGGTTCTGCAGCTGGTTGACTGCAGGCTGGTCTTTGCAAGGGTGAGTCTGCAGACCAGGTCCTAGCTTCTCCCCTTTGAGGTTCCCTGCTTCCCGCTATGGCAAGCCGCTTGCCTCCTCCTATCCGGTTTGGTGCCTCTCTTGGTAGCTGAGCTCTACTCCACCCTGCCTGGCTAGCAAGGTCTTGCCTTTCCTTGCCACAGGTAATCCTCCCCCTCTCCAGGAGGCAAAAATTTGGACCTTAAAGGGGCCCTGCTGACTTTTCTCCCATGGCCCCCTCTTCCCAGTAACAGGGTTAGGATCCCCTGTTACAGTCTCCCATAGTGAAAATTGGAGGAATAGTACCACAGAAAGATGGAGTGGTTTGTCCAAGGGTGAAGGTCAGTATGGGAAGCCCCCGTGTCCAGCCAACTGGCACAGTAGCCAGTGCTCACCTCTATGTGGCCAGCTGCAATAGTGCGGTGGGAGATGCACAAAGAAAGTGGATGCCCTCTTTGTGATTTGTGAAGAGAAACACACCTGGTTTCTGCCCAGATGTCCCACCAGGGACAAGGGAGAGCCCCTGGCTCTACCACTGACTTCCCATAAGGTTTTGGGCAAGTCTTTTGCCTTCTATGCTTCAGTTTCCCCAGGAAGCTGAGCTTGCTGGGGCCAAAATGTGGGGAGACACCAGTACTGCAAAATACTGGGATCTCATCCCCATTGCTCTACTGCCTCTCTGTGTATTTATATCCCAGAGATGACAAGCCACTGTCAGCAAATGATCCAGGCCAAGGCCGGAGGGATCTTTTTCTCCTTCCTGGGATGGTGCCTTTGCCTCACGCATCATTATGATCTCGCCTTCCTTTACTGCACTTCACTTGGCACATCTGATCTATATTTGAGCAGAAGCAAAAAGCTGTGGCAGGGCCCAGTGGCAGAAAGCATCTTTCTTTCTGGGACAAGCCAGCATCAGCGTTTGGGTCAGTTGGAGCATGTGCTCTCCCTCCCCCAATAATGAGGCTTTGCTTTGTGCCCAAGGTCCAGGGTGGGGAGTCGTGGGGCTCTCCATTCTTTCACTGCCAATCTTTTAATCTCCCTTGGCCCATTTGTATTTCAAGGAGTGTGAAACCAAGGTCTGCGTTTTAATTGGTGTGTCCAGAGAGCCGTAGTAGGCCTTGCAGATAATACCCCTCTCCCTTTTCAAGTGGCGCTGACTGGTATCAGTGTCTAATCCCCACAGCTGCTTTTCACTTGCCTTCTTTCAGATGCGCATCCCCATAATTCATCTCTGCATCACTAGCTCCTCAATGGACAGGAAAATGACCACCTTTGTGAACCTGGCATAAATCAGAAGCAAAAAATACGCTGCATATAATTGAAAGAAGGCGTGGGGGGAGGAGGGAGAGAAGAAGAACCTTAAGGAGCTCTAAATACAGGCCATAAATGGATCCGTCAGACCCGCTAGAGCCAGAGGGGAGAGGGGGCAATCGCTCCTAGCCAAGCAGCATTCTGATCTGCCTCAGGCAGGGGAGGCAAATTGCAGCACGACCCAGACATAGCCACAAAAACGGTCGATTGCTACGGCAGCCAGCGGTCTCAACTGGAATTGGGGTGTTCGTGCAGCCTTGCATAACCCTGTGTCAGTGGAAATCCAAGCCTGCCATGAGCCAGGAACTCCTGGGATACTGGCATAAGTAAGGGGCGCTTTGAGGGGTATCAGCAGTGAGATAATGTTGCCTGCCTGAGCTGGGGATCAGTGTTTTGCTGGTGAGGATAACAAGGCACGGCAGCAAGGGAAGGCCAATACCTTATTCAGCGTGCTGATGCCCTGGTGACAGGGCTTGTGCTGGGAGACGGGGCTCCAGACATATTCTTTCCCAAAACAGTTGCTGGCAGGGGCACCAAGTACCCTGGCAGCAGTGTGGGATGTGATGGGACCCTCTCCCACCAGGCACACTCGATTTGGGTCTGGTGCTCCTCCTTCACTGTCAGCGCATGCCAAAGACACAGTGGGGGGAGGGGGAAAAGGCCTTGATCGCATCAGTAGTAACGAGTCTTTGTGTAAAACACACTTAGCAACTGTTGCCTAGAAGGGAATTGGGAGCAACCCTTAATTTCAAACATTTATAAACTGAAACCAGATAAGCTGCTGGAGGGGATGTTGAGTCAACTCAACCTGTTGGCAGAACCAATGAGACTCGGGGGGGAGGGGCTGGTGAAGGAGTAAACGACTTCTCTTCATGGTGTTGCTCCAAGGCGTTGTCCATCCCGGGCCCTGTACTAGGGAGCCAAGCTGTGGTTTGGGGATGGGGGAGAAGCAGCAGAGTTCCTAGCAATCCTGAACTGGAGCAGATCTGGAGCAACCACAAAGCTGCATGGGGAGATCTCCCAGCAGCTGGAAGCCCAAGTGTACTAAGTGACAGTACTCCCAGCAGGACTGGTCACGAGGTGGAGAGAGGAACAGCTGGATTGCCAGCCCCCTCTCCCTGCAGGCCACATCAGCACTGCCAATGCTGGGGCGAGGAGTGCTAGCTGTGCTGGTGTCAGGGGACTAAGTACCCCTGTGGGCTCCTGCAGGAAGCCTCTCCCTTACATGAAGCATTTGCAATAATGCCCAGAGGGATATTTGTACAGCAGCACCTATAGGTCGAACTCAGACTGGGGCCCTGTAAAACCAGTTTGCACAAACACAGCATGAGCTGCAAAGAACACGTAATCCAAATGGCCAGGGAGCAAGAAACAGAGGTCGAGTGATTTGCCCAAAGTTACCCAGCAGGACTGAGTGGCAGGGGTAGGAACAAAAACCCAGTCCCATGAGTCACAGCCCCATGTGCCCCCAGCCCACTAGCAGTGGAGTAGCTGAACCAGGCAGCAGCATGCAAGCCAGCTGATGCCCTCGGCTCCCTGGAGGAGCAGCAGAACATCAAAACAGGTAGCTGCTTTACTCGCTCCTCTATCAGACCCTTCCACATCACACTCCCCTCTCAGGAAGCCTGTGGATGTTCATCTGCTACCCAGGCACAAACTGTTCTCCTCTGCACTCAGGCAAGACCAGCAGAGAGCAGGGCTTCACCATGCTCGGTGTTGCACAGACATGCAGTGAGAGTGTCTCTCCCTACAAGCCTACAAGTGAACCATCTCTGCGGACAAGATGAAGTGCAGGTGGAAGGCAAGAGTACTGTCCCTCCTACATTTGGGGAACCAAGGACTTGCCTTCAGGGGAATGTTGCACCTTAAAGTGATTTTAAAACTGGGTTTCATTCCAACTGGTGCTAATGCTCCTAACTGGATTAACCAGTGCCTTTAGTTTACACCTGTTCCCAGTTCACTTCAGCTGAACTGAGTCTTCCTGGGGTTGCAGAGATACCACTAAACTAACACCTTGGGTTAAAACTGATACAATGGCCTCCAGCCCTGCAGCTCTAAAAAGGCAGCTGAATATAGGCCATGCACAGACCCAAGACCCCCCGAGACCTTGCCCAACACTCAACCCACATGCCCTGCCTACCTCTCCACAGCCATATGTTTACCCAAGAGCCTTTGCCAAATACAAATACACCCTCCCTCCCACCCCATACATACACTCTCTTCAGTCACTTCAGCTTGCCCAGCTTCACATCCAGCCTGCCCCTGGCCACCTGTTGTATTTTTTGCAGGCCAATACATATTGGTCTGCTCTTCTTTTGTCTGCTCTGAGTGACAGCACCTTGGAGCAAGGCCCGTGCAATGCCTTCATTCTGCAAACCATCCATAAATAAATAAAGGCATCCTAATAGGATGGAGCTTCGCTTTGACAGCCCCAGCCTCTCTCCTTCCAAAGGGCCCAGGCTGCCACACACAGAGAGCATCAACAACACCGTCCTCATCACTCACAGCACAGGCACAAAAAGCAAAGGGGCTGCCATATCAGATAGGCAAGCAACACAGACAGGTCACCCATGTACATTCAGCACGTCATGGCTCTTAGCTGGTGACCATGTGACACCGCCGTCCCCCCCCCCCCCCCCCCACACACACACACACTCTTATGTCTACGCACATGGAAGAGGAAGCATCCCTGCCTTAGAAACTCCCCACAGAAGCAGTGCTCCAAGGGATGGTATTAGAATGGGACCCACATGCCCCAGCCAAGCTAGCACAATGGAGAGCCTTAGCAGCAGAAATGAGGGTGCAGAGCCTGCTCCTGATGTGAGCACACAGGTGCCTGTAGGGCTAGGAACGGACTCCCTAGCCTGTAGGTCCATCCAAGCCCACTGGAGACAATGGTGTCACTGAGACCATAACTGTGGGGAATCCCCAATGCCAGGAGGGGCCCAATTTACCCAGCTGAACCTTTACTACCAAAGCCCTGCACCCTGCTTTGGTACCTGGAGCCCCGGGCAGGCTTGCAGAGCCAGCTACACAGTGGGGAGTTTATAGCAGGCTTGGAAAAACACTGAGAAATGCGGAGCCCCATGATACCCTTCACGCTTTCATGGAAATGGGCCTCCTTGTTCTGAGTTTCAGGCTAAGGGTGCCTGGAACTGTTGGCAGGATCAGGGCCCCTGCTGGCACTCAGGTGACTCACAAGACTGGACACCAGGTTCTGATTTCTACTCATCCCTCTCACATGTGACTGCGGAGATGTTACCACGGATGTACAGAGCATCAAGCATAGCTGAGTTCTGCTTGCCTGGCAGGCAAAAAGAAACCATACTGGACTTGTAAATCAAGCACGTTTCATGCAAGGATGTTGGGGCCCTCAGCTCATTTGAAGAGGGTCAGTAAAATCAGCACTGATGTAGCACCAATTACCTCAGCAGAAGATTTGGCCCCAAAATTCCTGCCTCCCATTGTGCTCCCCCCTTGCTCTTCTGGGCCATGAAAATCTCATGCTTTGCTTGCTGCTGTGCTGCTGAGCCTATCGATCTTGTCTGCTTTAAACTATTTCAAACGTGAGAAAGGAAAAAAAGATCATGGCACTTCAATAAATGCCCCAACCTCCCTCCTCTGACACCACAAGGGGCCGGCAGGGATCAGAATGTGATGGCCTTGAAAAAAAAAAAAAAAAAAAAAGAGCTAGGCTAGGTTCTTCTTCAGTCTTGGGAGTGGGAAGGGGAGATAACCTCTGGGCTAAGAGCTAGGAGAAGGAAAGAGGGCCCAGGAACAGAATTGTCCTGGCAATTTGTCAGCCAGGCTCAGAAAGTGATCGCTCTGGATTTTCATCTCCTGAAGAACAGAAGCCCCAACTAATAACTAAGGGTGAAACTGACCCCTGGGCAGATGGCTAGCATAAACTTGAGAGGATTAAGTGGGATTAATGACACTCAGGCCATGCAGGGCCAATTACACCCAACGCATTCTGGCAAGAGTTAAAAAAGAAAAAATAGATAGAGGCAAGCACTGTTGACTACAGAGAGGTATCCAAGCAGCAAAGCTCAAATGAGGGATTATCCCTGCTTAGGAAGAATCTGTGAAAGCAAGGAATCAAGCCAAGGGCCCTTGCATCTCAAGATCCCCATTGAGAGAAAGGAGAATCAGCTTTATCTGCCAGGAGAGAGCCCTTCCTGAGGTCTGCATTTCTACAACTCACATGCTCCAGGCTCACTTTCCAGGCTCACATTGCTCACATGAAGTAGTCTGGGTTTGGGGAACCTAGGTAGACTTGGCCCCCACCTCTCAAACAGCCTGTTATCGACACGGTGAACATTGCAGTTCACTTCTGCCTGGAGTTTGGATGAGATTAGGTCCCAGAGGCACCTGGAAATCAGCGCTGGAGCAAGTGAGGCACTGAACATACTTGTAGTGAGGACCAATCTCTGGCTGCAGGAGCCTGAGATCTTCCCAGACAAGTATTATCTGGAATTCATCAATGAGAATCGAGGTACAGACTGCCTATAGAAAAAAGCTTAGGTTCCCTTGCTACCAGCCCAGTGCCTTCACCACAAGACTGTCCTGTTCCCTGACCCCTGACCACCTCCCCACCCCACCTTGTTAGGCTGCAGTGAGAAGCTTAGCAAGCAGGGGCACAAGTTCCTGATAAGATACACCAGCAGTGTACCGCTCCTTCTTGGCCTCGAGGACCATCACACAAACTGCCTGCTGCCCAGGTCTCCCAGTTCACCTATGGACCCAGCCTGGCCTTCCTGATGTCCCTCTCTGACAATGGAGTGGGTTCTCTCAGCAGGCCACTTCACGCTGCTCACAATTCCTGCAAGCTACACATCTCAATCAGTTGGGCTGATGCTGCCCAGCTGTGCTAGTAGGGTCCAAGTGATCCTTACCCCTCTGCTGTGACTTCAGTACATGCAAGGAGAGTGCCCCCTTCCCCAAAGTGCTCCCAAGGGCAAACAAACCTCAGAGCCCACCCAAAATCAATTTCATGACTCGCACCGTCTTTGCTGACAGCATCTGCCTCCTACTTTGAGCATTTGCTATGGTAACAGGATCTCCAGCCAAGAGCAAGGCCCAGTGGTGCCAAGGGCTGAACATATATGCAATGGGACTCCTTGTGCTGCCCTCAGCAGCCTCTGGTCTAAACAGAGGGGCTGGGTAAAGGACATACTGCCACCGCTAGTTTACAAGAGGGAGGATTAACAGCTGAATGGGGAGCTGAGTTCTACTGCTGTTGCAAGGACCCACTTGGTCCCTGGAGTGGGCTGCCCCCTGCTCTGGGGTGGAAGAGCTGTCACACAAGTGCCACACATGACACGGGAAAGGAAGTGGGGCAGGCAGGAGCAGACATTGCCTTGGATCTCCCTATGCCAATACATTAACCAGCATGTTAGAGATGAAACCATCTGAGCCAGCAGACAGCCAGCACCTGAGAGTAAAGAGGGAACAAACAATCAGACTGGTACTTGGAGTCAGGGTGGGTCTCTGTCTTGCACCTAGGTAGTTATATATATAGCCCCTGAGTTGGCCTGGGCTACAGGAGACTTGCCTAAGGTTGCTGGACTCAGCATTGGCAATGCTGCTGCAGGAAAGGCTGGCTGGTAGGTGGGTGCCTGGACTTGATGCATGTTCCTGGCTGTGTTGCAAGGCTAGACTAGAATTATGATCACCGACGCATGCAGAGCATCTGTTCAGAGCAGCACGCTTCAGCTCGTGTTTAACCTCACAAGCAGAGCGACAATACACATGCATATGCGTACACATACATGCACAAAATACACAGGCATGTACATACTCCCACGTGCACATGTAGGTTCTGGGTGATTATTTGTTTGGAATGGTTGAGATAGACTTGTTGTCTGCAAAACCAACTGTCCAAACAGATTTCTTTGAAATTTGTCAGCGTCCCTGATCTCCAGGCAAAGACCAAGTGTGACATGTTTCAGCCTCAAGGTAATTTGCGGGGAACATTTAGAAAGTGCCAAGCCCAAAACCTTTGCTCATGTACGTCATCCTTCCTCATGCAAACAGCCCCCTACTGAAGTCATTGGGATGTGTTGCGTAAACACCTAATGTGAGCTGGATTTTTGGGGGCAGGTTACAGGACTGCACTGTCTGCCTGTGCAGCACTTGGCAGCTGAGATCCCAACTCAGTATAAATAGTAAGGGATATTAATAAGAAGTGAAGAGCTCCCCTGCCAATGTCAGGAACACAGCCTCCTCTGTTCAGTGCCCTCCCCTCCCCCCCGCCAACCAACAGTGGAGTGGGAACTCAGGCCCTTCAGCACAGAAAACACAAATCTGGATGAGTGGAGCTAGGCAAGCCCTTTTGGAGCTTGGGGGGAACAGGGTGCTGTGTTTAATGGAACCACATGCTGGAGGGAGACATGATGACATGCAACTACCCCAGAGCCGCTTGTGCCGTGATTTGTGCTGCTCACCTGAGTGTCCACCACCAGAGGCCTACCTGGCTCCCCTGATGTCAGCAAGGAGACTTCCATTGATTGAAGGGAGCAGGATTACCACGTGGGGCCCATAATCACCTATCACACCACCCCTCAAACACCTGCCTGCCCCCTTCCCTATGCTGTGTGCTGTCCTATCTCTAGTGTCCAGACTGACTTTGTTCACTCTCCCCAGCCTATCAAATCTGTAAGAGGGGAACTGACACAAGCCAGCTGTCCTGGGAGAGAGGGCATTCACCTCCCCATCTCTCTCTGCCACTCAATAGCAACCCTTTTCCTCCCCCCAAGATTGCAAGGTCCTGAGCCCAGACACTGACTCCCTGTCAAGCGCTGTATCCATGGACTGCACGGAGCACTCTCCATGGTCCTGACAGCTATCCCAAGTCTTTCCATAGACCTCCAGGGGCTTTGGAGCGGCCTGGTGCTGGAACATATCCTGTTAACTTCCATTCCCTCCAGAGCAGGCTGAGGAGGGATGCTTACAAACTATCAATGCTTTCTACAGACCAGGAGGTAGCCATGTCCCCAGGCCAGCAGTGGATGCACTCTAGATGATGGTCATGTCCCTGATAACAGTGAGTATGAGGATTTTGCTGCCTGGTGGCTGCTCAGGGCATGAGAGAGAATGGTTGGTCTTGTGGTTAAGGGGTCTGGATCTTCAAGATCTAGGTTCAGTTCTTGGAGTCTCTGCAACAGACTCCCTGAGTAATTTTGGCCCAGTCACTTAGGCCCATATCCCTGAAAGAACTAAAATGCCTGATCCTCACGGAGACCAGAAGTAGTCAGGCATACCCATACAGATACTTTTAAAGAACCTGGGTCTTTGTGTGACAGTTCTCCATTTGGAGAAAGACCATTTTCTTCTGCCCACTCTTCAGAGTAGATGCTCTCTCTCCCCTCACATTGCACCTGCGCCGTGTGGTCCTGACCCTACAGAGCCTTGGTCAGCAGGGAACTCATCCCTCATGGACGTGGGGTACAAGGCTGGCACAGCAACTCTCCTCTATTCCCAGCACAGGGAAAGGCACAGTCCTTCGTAATATGGGGGAGGGTGGAAGCAACAGAGCCCAGATGGAAGAGGAATGATGGGTCCGGAGCCTAACACCATACCCCGAAGGTCAAAGCACCGTGACTCACATCTTAAGTGCTGAATCAGGAAGCAGAGCAGCAGGCAAGCCCCTCCCCCAGCCCCCCATTGCAGCCATCTGCAGAGCACACACAAGGCAAGGCTGCCTCACTGCAAATCCAGATTGCTGTGGGGAGAGACGGTTCCCTGTGCCAGCGGCGCCTGAAATCCAATGTGCACACGGGAAGGGCTATTTTGAGGAATGTTAGAAAGAAGATCCTTCAGCCTCCTTCCATTGGCAGCATGTGTAATAGTCAAGGGGGGAGAGGGGTTAGCTTGGCTTGTTGGAAGAGATGTTTTCTGCTTGTTAATTTCATGGCTCTTATACCCTAGTGACTAGGAAGCGAATGTGATCATCTTCTCTCTCTCTCTCTCTCTCTCTCTCTCTCACACACACACACACACACACACACACACACACACCCCAAAACATTCATGCCTGCCACACACTTTCTTCTACTGTGTTAACACCCTAAACACATACTAGTACATACAATGGTACATTAATGTCCTACACAGTCAAGAGTACATTTACATCCTACACACCCTCCCCAGCAGATTACTGCACATTTCGGACACAATAGCACATTGATGCATGCAACAGTACATAAATGCCATGCATATGCACACACAAACACATTAATGCCCTACTGCCTAAACACACCCAATAACATATTAACATATTAACATGCTCACACGCACAATAAAAGAGCACATTAATGCCTTACCACGTACAGACTCTTGATAGTACATTAACACCCTGCGTGCAGGGACCAGCACAAGAATGCCCTAACACATAACAGCATATGAATACCCTACAGACTCACAGTAGCAGAAGCCCTGCACCCACCCCTGCGTCCCCATGCTCACAGGCTTGGAATCGCATTCACCACCATGCCACACACTGGTAGGAAGACACTGATGACCACACCCTCTCTCCTTGCTTGAAGCCCCCACTTTCAGTCTCTCCTTCACAGAGACAAGCAGATCCCCTATCGTTCCAACTGCCACCATTAGTTTCTAATGGAAAAATAAAGACTGCTCAGGCTTGGAGGTTATTTTGCTTCCAATCCCAACTCCTCTCATTATACTGGGGCCTTTGGATGAGGGATGCCTGAGCCCCACCCCAACCCCTGCCACTGCTGGCCTCTGCCTATCTGGGGCCAAAGTAGGCACCCGCTGACAAGGCCCTCATGCCCAGCTAACTGCTCTGGCACTTTTACCTCTAGTACTTGTAATTACCCCTGGGTGCATACATCTTCAACCCGGCCACCCCATGGTAAAAAACCACCCACCTCTCCTCAGAAAATGCCACCATTGCCCCCTGCCCACACCTGCAAGGTGCTAATGGGGTTGTGGCCAGCCTAACACCCTAACCCCTTTCCCACTATTCCCCTAAGCCTGGGGCCCAGTCTGAGCAAAGTGGAATGGGGCTGAAACCAGCAGCTCTGCCTGCAACTTGCCCCCTGTTCAGCTGTGCCCTACTTTCACATATTCCTCACATTTTTTTTTCTTTCCAGTTGCTGTTTTCAGTCTGGTTCTAAATGAATTTTTCCAGGCAATTAGCACTTAGTAATTAGCCAGAGAGGCTGCTGCTCCCTGGCACCTGGGGCTGACCCCCCCCTTGCAACACATGCATGCACATGAACACACACCCCGCCTGCAGCTGAGGAAAGAGGCTCCAGTCAGGAGGTTCTATAGAAACAACAAAGCATTTCAGGGGGCATCCAGTGGGGCAGACCCCTCCCCACGCCACTCCACACGATACCTGCCACATCCCCAGAAACTGCCCTGTTGGCTTCTCCACAGATCCACAATAGTGGGGGATGGGAGCAGCAGCATGAGGCAGAAGGCAGGGAGCGAGAGAGGAGAGAACAGAGAAACAGGGAGGAGGGAAGAGGAGGCTGTGTCTCCCTCCCTGCTATGCTCCATGCCTCAGGCCTGCCTTCACTCTATTCTCAGTGCCCCCATGCCTTGTGCTCTCCCCACACGGCTGAACTGAGGAGGGCCAGAGCTGCAGGCTCTGCTCATTCCTGGGGTCACATCCCCATCCATTCAGGCACGGCATCATCCTCACTCTGTCACGGGCACTTTGCTCACAGACACCCCTCAGGCAGGAGATGCACACCCTTGCCAGGTCAATGAGTGCAGATCAGAGGCCCCTGCACCATCCCCAAAGGGAGAGATGGGAAAATATGGTGTCAGTGAGGCACAATCCTCCTCTGCCCCCCTCAACTCCCACAGCCCCTCTCAGCACACACCACATCCCCTACTCCCACTGCCCATGCCACTGCCAGCACCAGAAGAGGCTGTGGTGGCAGCAGAGAGAAAGAGAGAGACACCCACACAGACTTGATAAACCTACTGGACTGAGCCAGCTCCTGCAGCCTAAAATGGGCCTAAGGTGGCTTTACTAGGGACTGAATTTAACCCCTTGTCCTTTCTGAGAACCCATGTGTCTTGTACCCTCTTCCTGTGTCCAGGGGAGGGCACCAATCCTGGTCCTATTAAGGCACATCCATTCCCCACACAGCCAGTCCTGGGGACCCCTCTCCCTTTGCAGTCACTGCACCCCAATCCCAGTCTGGGGGGAGCTTCCCCTGCTAGCCACAAGCAGGGCAACAAACTGCTAGCCTGGAGCCTGGCCCACAGGGAAGACCCCAGGTGCTGGTACAAAGATGGAGGCCAGCCAGGCTGCAGCCCTCCCTAATTGGCTAGCTAGGGGACAGGCCCAGCACTGGGTCCCTGCAGCTGTCTCATGGGGCAGAGCTAGCTAGGAAAAGGGAACATCTGGGGGTGCTGTAGCTGGAGGGGACACAGAGCAGCAAGCCAGCAGACAGCTGTTAGCAGAGAGACAAGGCCTGTGCTCTGCTGCTCGCTCAGCCTTGTGACAAGACAGATGGCGGCTACTTCACCCTAAATCTCCATGGTGGCTAGAGCAGAAGAAATGCAACAGGAGGAAAAGAGGAAGGAGAGGGGACATGAGGCAGCAGAGACAAAGGAAGAGCATAAGCTCTGGGTGCAAGAGCCAATGCAAGAGTAGGAGGGAAGAGACGCATGTTGGAGGGGGAGAGAGGATGCTGCCTGGGCATTTTGGGCAGTGCAATTCAGCAGTCAGGATGGGTAGAAAGAGGGCTTGGACCCTTAAGAACTATGTAAGCCCTTAAAAGCTATGCAAGTTTGAGTCTGGAAAGGGTCCCCAGTGGATGCTTCATGCTGTTATTACAGAAGTACTCAGAAGTCCTAATTGACACCAGGATTCCTTTAGTTCAAGTGAGAAAGACTTCAGCTGACCTTCTGACAACGGACTCAAGTCATCTCAAGACCCATCAACAAGCTATGGTAGAGATCAACCTCAAATCAAGGGACTGCTGCCACTGGCAAGCCTTCCCCTTTGTCTGCAGTAGTAGTTATGACCCAACTAGTTATGACCCAGCTGAACCCCTGCATGCATGAGGTGCTCAGCAGGAGTAGGTACGTGTTAAAAGACCTGGGTTCAACCCCTGGTTGCTGGGGCAGCTGCGAATGTCAGCTGGGGACTGCAGGGATATTGGGTAGTTTGGCTTGTCAGATGCTGCTGGACCCTTAATTACCACTCTGAATTTGGGCCATACAAAGAGGGGAAGGTCTGGAGGGTGGGATGGCAGGCCTACATGGCTCTGCTGGGGGGAGTGGGGTGGGGCTGGGGGCAGTCCCTGCCAGAGGCTTGCCTGCTGTTAGGGTGGGAACAACAGCTCTGTCAGTGACGCCATGATTCATTTCCCAAACTGCTCCTCTTGTCAGCCTGGGCTTTTTCGTCCAGCTGGTAATTGCTTCTGGCTGGAGGCAGCGCACACAAGGACACAGAGACATGTGCACATGATAAATAAGGTGCTTGTTTATTCTCTCTGCCCCCCCCCCTTTTTTTTTCCTCCGGCTTTCTCTATAAATCTCTTTTATCTGCCAGTGCAGACAGAGCTGGGCCCTGCATGTGAGGCAGCAGGCTCCAGAGCTTGCAGAGACCCCCTCGCCTGGCCACCAGATTTAGAACTGGCTGTGTAATATGACTGAGAGTTGGCTCTAAAAGCACCCTGTGCTCACCCAATCAGGGAAAACTAATCCTAATGGCAGCCAGGGCAATGCTGTGTGGGGTGGGGAACAGTGGATCGGCTGAATTCCAATGCACCCCTGCCTGGTCCTAAGGAAAGCAGGCCCTACACTCAGCCACAGATCCCAGAGATACTGCAGGCAGCACCTGTCCCACCTGCTACAGCTCCAAGACACTTTGGTTCCTTCAAGGCCAGAGTGCCTGCCCAGACCCTGTGGAATTCCCCTGCTACCTGCATTGGCTGCAATAGCACTTACTTCCAAATCCCTCTAGCCACTTTTAAGGGTGTCTGTCTTTGAGTTTGGCTCTAAGCATCACCCCATGGCATGTGATGGAGTGAGAGAGCTGTCCCTGGCTGCTGAGGTGGGAGTAGATGTGAACCTGCTCCTCTACCAACCAGCCAGCACTCTCAGAGGAGCTGAAAGGAGGGAAGTTCCCTCATCCTGCTGAAAATCAAAAGAAGCTGGGTATCTAACTCCCTTGGCCACTCTGAAAGTGCCAGTCTCCTCTAAAGATACTCCTACTTTGTGGAAAGATCTCTAAGGTGTGGACTCCTGGGCACTGTACTTAGTTACCCTAACAGGCCTGGCAAAGCTGGGACCAAGAGACAGATGAAGGGAGAGTGGGGGAGGTGGAGAAGCAGAGCACTGAGCAGCATGAGACACAGCCATTCGTTTCTGGGAGCCCCTTCATCAGTATTCAATGCAATTCGGTGTTCCGATGGAATATAATTCTATTTTCACATCCTGTTATGGATGGCTGTATTACCTGCCTCATTAGCTCTGCAGTGGCTTAGTTAGTCGCTGAGCAGTCTGGAGCCATTCAGCTGTACTCCTGGAGTCCCCAGGACTCCCATACACCCCTTTGCAGCCCCATGCACTCCTGGACACATTACTGTGTGCACCTGCACCATTGCATTCCCAGGCTAGGCTGATGTCTCTATCCACACAAGCTTCCTCATCCTCCTAATAACCCAGACATGCATACTTGCACTGCCCTGTGCATATGACCAGTCATGTGCTACTTGTGTGTGTGTATACTCATCCTTCGGCAGGTGTTGGCACATGCTGTCACACTACTGAGCAGGTGCACAATGCAAATACGCGTGACCGCTACATACACACAGGTATACACTATTCCCCTGCCAGGCACTTGTGCACACATGCACATACACACCATAGGTACTTGTGCACATCCCTCCTCCACGCGCCCCCCCCAAGGCTTTTGTGCAACTGTGCATACTTCCTCCCTGGGCACAGAGCCACATTTCCCTGTAGCTGCTCACACCCTTATATACTCCTCTTCAGACATGTACAGAGCAGTATCTGTTTTCCCTTACATGCTTCTGTCCTGGCGAACTCCCACTCTCCCATGATCTGAAGAGATGCATGCCAGTGCAAGGTCCCTAGGTGGGACACATAAACACCTGCACAGGTAGAGACAAGTGATCAACAGCTCTCCTGACTCCGAGGAACTACAAAGCAGTGCTCCCACAGGAAAAGATCAGAGCAGCTGCAGGAAAAAACTGTTACCAAATCAAATTGCATTAGAGACCAATTCCATCTGCCAGGCCAGGCAAGAAAGCATCACTGATGCAGAGGAATGCAGCCTCACAGTGCCGGCTGGACAGATCTGGAAACAGCCTTTGCAGAGGAATGTAGGCTGGAAAACTAACAAGCAGGATGAGGACAGAAAAACAAAGGCACTAGGAAATGCGGTTTGAAACCCGGGAGACCCCATCACATTACAGGGGCCATCAGAGACAAGGCCATAAAGAAGACGAGGCCTGGATAATGCCACATTATCTGCTCTTACAATTTTGATGGGACATCTTGACAATATTCAACGTTCTCCTTAAATCCCAGCTCCAGTAGGCATGTGATTAGGTGAGAATCTTGGCTTTTGGTTAAAAACATAAAATATGTTTCCAGCCTTCATAATTGCAGAGGAAATCTTAACAGTGTGACTTGAACACTCAGAGCCCAGGAGGTAGAGATGAAAAAGAACAAACTCCAAATTTATTAGAGTTTTTGAAAAAAAACAACATCCTTTTACAATTTTTTAACCAATATCATAGTTCTGGGGAGTGAGACTCATGGGACTGGATGAATGGGGCTAGAGTGAGTGGGTCAGTCAAAGTTCAGCCCCAGCTACAGCCATAAAGTCCTGTTAAAAGCAGTTAACCTGTCCTAGTGTGTCTCTTGAGCAGGGTGTAAAGGGAAGACAACTCTGTGCTGAGGGCCAAGCCTGGAACAAGGTAAGAAACCTGGGGGTCAGTTCCTTGCACTGTCATTCCCTCCCTCCCCACTTTCTACCCCGTGGAGCATTTCCTTCATCCCCTGGGCCACAACTCCTTCTTGAATGAAGTTAGGGTGATGCTCTTTCTTTGCCCCATATATGTTCCTAGCTCTCCAAGCCAAGGACTGCTTCTTACTGAAGGTTTGTAGAACCCCCAGCTCCTGGGAGGTCCCCAAGTGCTCCCCTAACACTGTACATCTAAGCCATAATCCCCTCTCAGCTCAATCCAAACAGCAGCTGTGGCATCCCTCTTATCAGAAAGCCATTGTACAGCTTCCTCAACAACAGCAGCACGCAATGTTTTACTGATGGTGATGTAGCACCTAAGAACCTAAACAGCATCTTGCCTGAGAAACCACAACCCTACTTCACCCCTGCCCTGCTGAGGTTTATTAACTGCCACACATGAAAAAAAAAGATTTCCCTGCTATAAGAAAGCTTTTCACTCACTCCAGCACCAAGAGAGTGCTTACAAGGGATGCCCTGAGAAAGAGGAAACCAATGGATAGGAGGGGGAATATGACCTAGTTAAATCTCTGCACTGATCCATCAGCCTAAAGGTAACAGGAAACATCCAGGATCCTGTGAATTTCTTTACTGTCCCGGACCGTGCAAAGCTAGTATAAAATAGTACCAGAACAAACAGGAAGATTTCTACATCAACACTGCCCTGATATAAATGGCAGTGCTCCTTGCAGGACAATAGAAAAATGGGTCCCCTGGACGGAGACTTGCTCAGTAAGCCAGGACTGGTGTAAACACAGGTACCACAGCAGCCCTTGAACTCCCACCAAGTAATTCAGAGGAAAAGGGCCAAATCTTCAACAGGCATAAACCACCACAGCTTCACTGCTATCTGCTTGACCCATGGTATGGATCTGCTTGGCTATGTCATCTCTGTGTATCAATGCAGCCAGACTTTTTGCCCTCCTCAGGGAACTGCTCCAAGAACCTCTTGCTTCTTCAAATCCTGGGCTGTCTGGGTCAGCACAGAGCAGACCAAACTTCTGACCATTCAGAGAATGACTCAAAACAAGCTATAATTTGATTCAAGAGACATAAAAATTGAATGCGCTCTAAATTATACATCCCTGTGCTTCATAATACATGCACTGGGAAGCTTCAGTCTGGATACAAAAGCTTTAAAAGGAAAGGCTCTGTGGGTCTCTTCTGCTGTAAAGAAACCACTAGGACAAATACAACCCATCAGTAAAATTATTGTGAGAAGAATATAAGGTTGCTCCTTTGGCTACGTAGGAGCAAAATGTTGTATCTACACTTTTCTAAACAGGTTCTGGTGGAAAACACTTCCACAAACAAGAGCTGGACATACACACAGCACTCTCCTGGCAAGGGCAGCCCAGCAGAGCACGGCTAATTCCCTTTGCTGGTTGATATTCTATGTCTGCCTTCATCCAAGCCGGGCAGCCTCCTGCCCCCACCTCAATAAGACAGTCCAGCCTGGCAATTCAAAACATACACATTTTGCTCCAACACAGAGTCTTTCCCAGAACTAAATAGTATCAGCATCACGATCCATCAATACAAGCAAACCCAGGGACAACTGAGAACTTTGCAGATCCCTTCACTGAACCTCCCAACACACTGCATGCTGCATTCTGGCAAAGGAATGACCAAAGCACTGAAGGAGTTACAGTGCCACAGCTCCATGCAAAAAGCTATTCTTCCATGCCAAGGAGCTGTCTATGAGGAAATGGGCAAAATGTAGACAAGAGCCTCACTTTGATGATTCCAGCATCATGCATCTCGCCAATAACATGTATTGAACTGAGCTGCCTCTGACTGCTTCACACTTTGGATAGATGGAGGGAGAGATGGACAGGTGGATGGATGGACAGATGCCTGCCCCAGACTACAGGGTTTCCATGTGTTCCCACAGCTCAAAGCAGATGGTTACTGACTGAATGGCACAAAGAGTGTCTGTCTCTCAATGGATGGCTACTACCAGAGCACCCAGCTCGAGAGCATGGGATTCAACTGTGCAGAGCTACAAGCCTGACCTTCACCAAGAAGCAACTGTATGATCACTTCACAGATCCTTAAGAAGGCATTGGTGCGGGGGAGTCAGTGGAGTAAAGGTGGCTTAGATTAGCTGAAAATATAGTTTGGTGTGTTCACCTAGGTGAAGATGGCCTGACTGAACCGTCTTTTTGGTTGCTAATCCAAAGCTCCATTCTCACGCTAGGACAGATGGGATATGGGGTGAAAAGGGGAGTGGTCTTCCTGCATATATAAAAGTGTAGTCATGTCTGGTCTCCATTCTCGGTGAGATGGACATGGTCAATGTCTCCTCTGCACTCCTCAGATGCCAAATCAGTTTGGACTCATATTTACAGTAAATGCAGAACCCATCTGAGAGTTAGCCTCTCTACTGGGCCCTCACACAGATACCCGCACATGTGTAGCACTGCCACAGGAAAGGGTAGAGCATGTGTACTAGAGGACCCAGCTTTTCCCTGTGGGAACCATGATGGGGAACCAAGCACACCCTGGGGGAGATCAAAGCTCTTCCACCCGCGGCCTCCAAGAGAGCCAGAGGCATCATTGGAGAAGGCACAGACACTGGATGTAGAACCAGAGCACCAGCCTCAGCCCCTGGTGGAGGGGTTCCCAGGAGACGAGGAAGTGCAGTACAGCAGAAGGGAGATAGCCATGACTCAGTACTGGGGCTTCCTGGAGTTGTACTATAGCAGAGGAGACATATCTGTCTCAGTGCTAGGGATTCCCTAGGGACTGTAATAGTGGAGGAGATACAGTCATGCCTCAGTGCTGCAGGTTCCCTGTGGCTGTAATACAGCAGAGGGGACATTACCATGACTCAACACTCAGGGTTCCCCCAGTTTTGTAAGACAGCAGAGGGGATGATGCCATGACTTGGTCCTGGGAGCAGTGATATAGCAGAGCTATATCTCAGGGCCCTAGGTCCCTGGGGGCTGCACTGTAGTAGAAAATATGAGGCCATGTCTTTGTGCCAGGGGTCCCTGGGGACTGTGATGTCGTGGAGGGGATGGCACCATGTCTCATTGCTGGAGGTTCCCAGATGCTGTTTGCCTGGCACTGGGCCTCTAATTCCGCCTCCTCATTTGCCAGACATCTCCCAAACTTGCTATTTTTAGGTTGCAGCTGAAAATCTGTGAATTTACAGTCCTCACACCTGTGCAAACACTCAAGTAACAAAGCCTGTCAACTAGACTGTGCCCATCATGGCAGGGAACTGTGCAAAGAACAGCCTTGGGCTCTTCACCACTCCAAAAATTCAGGAACTGGCCTGTGGCGCAGATGGAGAAAGGAGCAGGACAGGAATCTCTGATACCTGCCAGGGCAGGTGTGGGAAGAAGATGGGTAGAGAAGCACCCAGGACAGCAAACTCTTAGTACAGCCCATAATAGACACAAGAGAAGAGCCTGGCACAGGGTCCAGCCACTGAGGCAATTTTGGCCCCCTATCTGGCACAGAGCAGGGTACACTGTCCACAAGGGACCACAAAATGTGGGCAGGCCTGTGCACACTTCTAATGCAGCCTGCTCCATGCTTGAGTCTAAGGGTAGCCACATACCTTTTCAGCAGAAGACCAAAGCATAGGGTGCCCTTGCACTGGCCAGATAAGAATGCTGCCTACCTTCCCCTGCCTCTAAAAGCCAGGACCCTTTTCTGAGGATGCTCTGACTAGGATCCTCCCTTGGTTCATCCAGAGGGTCTAAAAACAGGAGCCTCTCACAGCAGCATGTGCTGGGAGTGTGTTGTGTATAGAAATGGGGTCACAATCCTTTACCTTTTGGTGGTCTGCCTACTTTATGGATCCTGCCCCAGGAGCAGTGACATGCGAATGTACGTACGCATGTAGACAGGCCTTACCTGCCTGCATAGAACAGTAAACACAGCACTTCAGAACCTAGCCGCGTCTGTGCAATTTCCTCAGAGCCTTAATATTGTGTGAAGAGCAAAGATACAATAGAGCCTCTCGAGGGGAGAGCCAGAGCAATACTGCCATTCCAAAGCAATACAGAAAATTAGCAGCCCCTTCAGCCCAAAGTGAAATGGAAGCTAATGTGCAGTGTCAGATGCACCTGCATTGTTCTCTTAACAGAGTCCTTGCATAACAGTCCTTTAAACTGAGCCCACATACTACTGTAAGCACCACTTTCCCTTTCCTTCTTTTGCCCCACTAAATATTGCTTCGCATACTGCCATTCTACCCCCTCCCTGAACTTCCGGGCTGCAGTGAGGACAACTGGGTGAGCTCTGTCTGAGAAAAGGCAAGGACCCCTCCCTATAAGAGCAGGACATGATGGGACCTCCCAGTATACAGCAGAGCATTCCGACCAGGGGCTCCGTGATGGCAGTCTCTGGGCCAGGAAGCACCTGTATGAACCAAAGGCTCCTCCTGAGAAGTGACTGGGCTCTGGTGGGGCCTATGCCTTTACTGCTTCCTGAAGCTGTCCTGAAACAGGGGGGCTGAGTTTCTTACATGTTGTCAGCCTGCTTAGTTTTCCTGCTGGAGCTGCCTGGGACAGTCCTTATCACTGTCACAGAGGCCAGGAGAGCCTCTGCCACCAAATAAAGAGTCATCATCTCCATGGAAACAGAAGTTGCCTGGAGCAATATGCAGAAGTGATGGCAACACAAGGCCAGACAATTTAATCAGTGCAAGTGGCTGCCCCGGGGAAGGAAGAGGCTATCTGTACAGCCTCAGAAGTCCTGAATGAATCTCACCCTCCGCTTGACTCATGCAGGTGAAACTGAGCTGCTACACTTGAACTTAGGTGTGGACAGCCTAGCCATCTCCTCCCCTGGCTGTACTCAGTGGAGGCATTGATGAATGCTGTATCCTGCTAAGGAGAGTTAACCAGAGCAACAGGGACCCAGGTGAGCAGCCCAGTATTGGGACAACCTTGTCCATGGACTGTGACACACTCTAACATGTGCTAAGCAGCATGGACCTGCCTCTTGCTGCCCCATCTACAGAGGACACCTGAGGGGCTGATCTTCAGTGTCAACCATGTAGCTGATGCCCATGATCCCAGCCCATCTCGCCCTCCCTACCCAAGTCTTGTTATGTTCCTCCCTACTGATGCATCTAGCTGTGTGTGTTCAGTAACACTGCTGTCCCTCTCCCACAACAGAGCTATAGCCAACCAGGGGTCATGGCAGCTGAGGGAACAAACCTTGGGGCAGGTGCAAAGAACCTTGTAGTGAACAGGACTAGGAGCAATGACCTTCAGCAGGGGAAACTGAAGCTGGAGAATTGAAGGAACTTTCTGACTGTGCAGGTGGTCAAGCACTGGAACAGGTTGTCTAAAGTCCAGCCTTGGAAGGTTGCAAGAGCAGGTTAGACAAACACTTGGCTGTGTACTTTAGCCAGGGACAGTCCTGCCTTGAGCAGGAAGCTGGACTAGATGGCCTTGTGAGGTCCCTTCCAGCCCTACTTTCCTATGATCCTATGAACCTGTGAAGTTTTTCCGCTAACAATTCCCACCCCATTAGAGTGGTCTCAACCCCCTGCCTAGGCTGGGCTTGCCCAGCCCTGGGTCCAACTGGACCCATCTTGAATCCTCCCAGCCATCCTGGCCACTTGCCTGCCACAGGCAGAGATTCAACCATGCAAGAGGCATCACGGAGGAAATGAGGGACAGGACTTCTCTCATGATCTCCCATCAGTTCTTCTATCAGCTTACAGTGCTCCTGCCTATCTCTCTCCAACCCAGCAAGGAAGCAGTTATTGCTCACTGGATGGACAAGGCTTGAGAGGAGGAGTACAGGGAGGTGGAGATGAAACCCATCAATTAGAGAAATACTATTTCCCCCCAACATGCAAGAACAAAAAGCACCACAACGCACATGCTGTTGTGCAGGTGCCTATATGCATATGTGCATGTCTGTACCCACAGGTATGCCTTTCTGCTTGCCTGACTAACAATAGCACTCATGCCTGCAGGACTGCATGTGGCCTGTCAGGGTAATACCTATCCGTGGGGGTCTGTACACATGAGTCTCCAGCTGCAGGATGACTGTAGATACAGGTGCAAGCACATCCAGGCACCTGCATTTCCTTTGTAAAACTCCACCTCTCGCTCAGTCTCTTCAAGCTTGCTCTTACATTATTTAAAACAATGCAAAATTTAGTGCTTGACGTCAACCTAAATCCAAAGAGACACCACCCCATGGCTAGTTCTCATCTGATACAGCCCACCACTACTTCTGAGGCAAAAGCCTGAACAAACAGATTATCTATACCCTGGGCCTCCAGGGTCAACAGACTCTCACTCTGATTGATGGGGGAAGCAGATTCTTAAGTCAAAGGTCTTTTGCTGACATTCAAACATGAGGAAGAGAAGCTGGCACTCAAAATCTGATCTCAGTAGCCAGTACTGTACCTGGAGAAGAAGGCTCTAGTAGCTGTGTACATGTATGTGTGAGACAGTGCATGTATGCCTGGGTGTACCTGTAAAAGTGTGGGAAGCTGGGCATATCTGTGCATTCATGTGTGTGTACATGCTTACATGTGCTGCAGGGGTCTGTACACATGCGCACAGGCCCAACACATGTATTTATACTGCACCAGCCAGTGTGTAAACATGTCTGCATGTCACAGAAGCCTGGAGGGCATGTATGCACGTGATGTATGTCTGTGCAATGCACTGGTCCATGTGCATGTGTTTCTGTGCTGGCACTGCATGTCTGTCTGCCATAGCATCCTGCAGCATGTATGCCTGCATTTATATGTGCTGTGTGTGGGCACTACCTGTGTGTATGGGCTGCTCCAGCTCATGTGCATGTATACTGTGTGCAATCTTTGCATGTCTCCCTGTGATCATGGTCTGGGCAGACATATCCCTCTAGGGTTTCCTTAGTACATCTCCCTGCAGCCAGGGCCTGAGAGCTTGGGAGATCAGCAGTTCCCTGGAGCCCCCGAAGGCTTAAGAATGAGCCCTAGCACATGACAAAGGAGCCTGGCCTGTGGGTCACACTGATGCCAGCTACCTTGAGCTAGTGATTTAGGAGTGGCAGCAGCAGGGACATGATGCCACTCCAGCAGTGCTGTCCCCAGACATTCCCTTCAACAAAGGGCCATTGATAACGGCAGGAGTGGAGAGAGCTCAGGAACTGCCTGCCTCCCCGTGGTGATCTAGGATCCCTTCTCTATGGTGCAAAGTGGCTCCTGGCTCACTGGCATGCAAGTCAAGAGACCCTGCTCCCAGGTGGTTACCTCTAATGGGACCCAGGCCAAGAATCCACTTGAAGGCATAAACAGGCATGGGGCTGGGACTTGGGAATCTCCAGTTCTCATCCTGACACCCGCTTCCGGTGTTGCTGCAGACAAGTTGCTTGAGATCACATACTTCACACTAGGTTCGGCTACACTGAGCACCTAAATCCCACCGAACCATTTCAGGGGATTTGGGAGCATGGCCCATGAAGCACAGACTTAAATGGGAGTGGCTGGGAAGAGCAGTGTCTTTTGAATCCCAGGCTGCTTACCCACGTGCCAAACTGTGGCCACTCATATCTGAAAACACTTGGCCCAAGATTTTCCATGCCTTAGTTTCCCTATCTGTAGCAGAACAGTGAAAGTTGGGGCTTGGGATAGTAAATGAGGAAGAGAGAGAAGTCACAGACTGAAAGTAACCCTCCTCAAGTCTGACTCAAGCGACTTCGCCAGATGTGCTACACTGGGCAGCAAAAGCTGCTTTTACAACCACACTGCAGCATTTGACTCTGGTGGCTTCAACCTGCTGAACACAGCAGACAGAGGAGGGGGTGAGAGCTGCAGACCCTGCCAGCTTTGCGAGACCCAAATGACCTGTCTGCAAAGCAACAGGCCACCACTGCCATGACACTCCTTCCTCCTCTACCTCATTTGCTTACTTCTCCCCTGTAATCCAGGGCTTAACTGGGCAGCTTGCTAGGAAACTTGTCCAAGCTTTCAACATCCCATCCTCTCAAACCTGCACTTGGGACATGGGAGGGAACCATGAGATCCCTGGCCAACCTGCAGTTGTCAGCATGGTGCTGGATAATGTGTTGAGTGCTGGGGAAGGGGAGGGGTGGGCTGCCAGGCTCTACCCATAGAGGAACATATCCTTTGTTGTCAGGCCTCAAATTAAGCAAGGCAGGGCCTGGCCAGTGCTCAGATAGGAGACCATCAGTGTTCTATGGAACCTTTTACCACAAGTCTCAATTGAAGCACTACCCCAGTCCAAAGGTGGTAGGGGGTGAAGTGCCAGGGCAGGATATTAGGATCATTGTTCATGTATAATAAGGCATGTGAGGCCATTTTGCTTGGCATGCCACAGCTGGCCCGGGCTCTGGGCAGCTACTGCTGGCCATGGAGCCTGGACTACTTGCAGCAGGCAGGCTGCAAACAGCCTGGCCTCATGCCTGGCAGCAGCTGCCCAGAACCCAGGCAAGCTGCAGCCAGGAGGCTGCAAACAGCTGCACCAGGCATTGGTGCCCCAGCTGGGTCCGTGCCAGTGGCGGCTACACACACACCTCCAGGTGGACAATTGCCTCAGGCCCCTCCCTCAGAGTCCACCCAGAGGCATACATGAACTCATCCGCACCATGGAGCCTGGTGTCGATATTTACAGCCTCCCAGCTGGCTGCCACAGCTGGCCCAGGCTCTGCGTGCACACCTCAGGGCGCAGGCCAGGGAAGGGGCTGAAGCAGTGCAACCCCAGTCCCTCCTCCACCTTCTGCCTGGAGGTACTTGTGCAGCCACTATAAGCAACAAGGATTGGGCACCTCGCAGCTTCCCCATGGCCTAACTCTGGCATGCCAAGTCAAGGCATAGGTCAGGCACTCTGGCCAAAAATGCTGCTGACCCCTGGTCTAGAGGGCACAGCCCTGGTAAGGGCCTGTGGGGCTACATACTACACATGTGCTTATGCAGAGTCAGTCTCTGCTCCAAAGAGCTTGCAATATAAATGCCCGAGAGAGAGAGAGAGAGAGCGAGAGAGAGAGAGAAAAAGACAGTGAAAGCAAGAACACAAGAGAAAGAGAGAGAGAAGAAAGAGTGGGTGGGACAGAGCAGCACAGGGAGGAAAGGAGACTCTTCATCTATCCATTCATCTCCCATATGTATCTGACCATCCATCCTTCCCTGCACATGTCCATTGTTCTAGCCATCCAACCCCTGAACATATCCATCTGCCTGTCCATCCATCTGTCCCTCCTTCCTGTGTATGTTTCTTAGATGCTATTTAGCCCCTGCTATTTCTTAGATGCCTACAGCAGCACAGGAAAGGACTTCAGGGAGAGCTGAGGCTGAAAGTCATTTGTATGCAGCATAGTGGTGGTTGTCCAGTCTCTCCCATCAGATGGACTCTGCAGGCTACTACAGGTCAATAAGCCAAGCTAAGCTCCAGGAGAAGCAGCAGGCACAGTATAGGAGAAGAGACCACGTGGCAGGGCCATCAGGGCACATGTCAGCTTGTCAGTGGAGGATCATGTCCAACAGCAAGGCCAGAGCCCTAACTTGGGGTGTATCAGGGAACAGGCCTAGGCAGTTCCCTCATGTCTCCATCCTGCCTCCACCTTGTGCCAAGCATGGCAGAAAGCCCTGATGGTGATGGCTGGAGAGGGTTGGAGCCACTGAGCAGGGGTTCGCATCAATGACAGGCAAGAGTTGGGGCGTGACACAGATACAGCTGCTCACGCTGCCTTTGCTGGGGCCCATCTACCAGTGGGATAATGAGACAGATCCCTCCTCTGAGGGCAATGGTAACAGAGACCTGAATGCTCCTGTTACCTTAAGGATGAAGGAACAGCAGGGAAAGCCTTAGGTGGGGAAAGCTCCTCATTATGAGCTACCAGGGAATAGGTACCCAGGGATTTTCGCAATACAAACACTTACTGCAGAAGTAGCTGTGTGGCAGTAACACCATGGGCTAGAGCTTGCATGGGAAGTAAGATATAAGCACAGCACAAGCTGGCAGCAGTAGATTACCCTGGGGTTGAGCCAGGCAGCTGCAACAGGAAACACTTGTGGCAGCTCGAGGAGGCACGCAAAAGGAGAGAGGACATGCACGTGCATGCATACAAACACACACCATGTCTCTGCAAGTGTCCTCAGTTCCCCTGTCCTCTGGGCATTGAGCCTATGCCCTGCAGTCATTGCTCCAAGATACAGATTGGACCCAGATTCCCTGGCACCTGTATGGGGTAGGGGATAGCTTACAGGCTAAGGATTCACCTAAGACCCTGGACTGCAGCAAGGAATGACCCAGGACTCCTGGTCCATGTTCTGTAGTGAATGGAGGCACTTACTAGCCAGGGCCTGAGCCATAGACCAGGGGTAGAAGGACAAAACTGAAAAGCAACACAGCACTTCAGTATCTGCCTCCAGTCCTAGATCCCTGACAGATGGGGAGTTTACCTGCCCTTCTTTGGTTCTCTCCAGCTGGACTACTAAGAACTGTATCATCCATTCCCTCAGGTCCTTCCCAGTCCCTCTGACCTTCCACAGCCTGGACATGACCTGTTCTCTCAAGATTGACTACACGCAGGTACTGTACAACAGGGTCCTTCCTCAGCTCCCTCAGGCAGCGAATTCTCCCAGAGATGGATTCTTAGTGCTGGCCATCTCAGATCTGTCCTTGGTGGAATGGTCTACAGAACTGTCCTGCCAAATGCCAGATCCTTACTGCCAAGGAGTGAGTCAGCCTGAGGCCCTGGGCCTAAGGGCAGGAAGTAAATGTGTGAAAATGATGCAAACAGGTTTATAAAACCTCCATCACCCCCAACACACCTTGTGAAATCCCAGATCCTTGTGAAAAAAGCAATGTGGCAGCATTTCTCCCTCACTCTCTCATCCCACTGCCCTGGAACAGGGGTGGATGGGATAGACCAGGGGTAGGCAACCCCCAGCATAGCTGCCAGAGCATGGCACATGAAGGCATTTTGCTTCACCCATGCACCTTGGGGCAGATGGTGGGAAAGGAGCTGGGTCTGTGTCATCGGTGATGCGTAGGGGGTGCACGTGCACCCCCTGAGCTTGGTGGTACACCGCTGACACTGCTGGCAGTGCCTGCAGGCGGTTGCCACTGACCACCCCCCCCACCCCCCACCAACAGCACTACGGCCACCTGCAGGAGCTCACCGTTTGCCACCGCCATGCTCCCGCTGCAGACGGTGCTGCTGCCCGTGGGAGCTCTCCGTGCCCCCCCAGCCTCCAGGGGCACACGGTGTTCATGATCTGTGTTGCCACAACAAGCATTAGGCCCCTCATGTCTCCGTTGCCCTCTACCCCTGACACACCAGCATCTTGCAAGTTGAGGTTGCGGGTGTTTTTAGCACTCTGCCCAAAAATGTTGCCAACACCTGGAATAGACACTAACTTAAATGCCATTTCCCAGGCTGGGTTTGCAGGGGTCACTTCTTGAACACAGGAATACATCTATTTCTGTGGGGGAACATGACTGCATGAAGCCATCTTTAGGAGACTGAACAAAAAGCAGCTTCCAAATTGGACACTTCTGAGGAATTTGGACATCAGAGCTAATGTACAGACACCTGTTGTATCTTTAATGAGCAGGAAGGATTAAGGCCTTGATGAGATGTTGTATTTGGAAGACAGAGGCACAGCATCCCTGAATGCCATGTTGAGACAGACAGGAAAAAGCTATCACCAGGACCACCAGCACCACTTCCTGCAGCATTTGGGCTTCCCCTAGAGGCCTCCCTTCCAAGTACAGACCAGGCTTAGCCCTGTTTAGCTTATGAGAGATGACAAGATCACAGCCCAGGGTGATACAGCTGCAGGCAGGAGATAGTGTCTGACAAGTTGAAATGGAGGTCATGTTCACACGCATGCCTTTTTTTCCACCAGCCAGTTCTGCAAATGGATTGAGTGCCACTTGGCTGTGCTGGGGGACTGATGGACAGAGTGGCTCCCAGACGGCCTCCAGAGAGTTTGCACTGAAAACTGACAGAAGCAAGTTTCCAGCAAGCTCACAGAAGCCCTGACCAGGGGAGTGATGAATTGGGCCATCATAACAGTGCAGCAAGTATATTCTGAAATGGTGCAGTAGGGCTACTTCAGTCATTAGCCCCAAACTCATGTCCCCCTCCCACACAATGCCCTAGAATACTTTGTGGGGGACTAAAGGAACTACGGCAGGCAAGAAGAGCCAGCTGGAAGCCTCAGGGAAAGGGAGGCAGCCCTGTGCTCTTCCCAGAGCAGGACAGAAGGTGCTCCAGGAAGCTGTGTTATAGCTTTGGTGGGTGTGCCTGGTAGCTAAGTGGGATACAATTGCAAGTGACTAAGTACATCCCCCCATCAGCAGGAGGCTGGAGACAGAAACTCATCCCTTCTGGCATTTCCTCGTGACCCTCCATTCCCCTCCACTCCCAACCTCCAGCCATCACTGACAGGGCATAATGCTAACAGAATGGGTTGGTGCATCACTATAAAAGCCACCGGGCCTGCTCCTCCCTTTGCTTACACTGGCAAGATACTGCTTTGACTTCCAAAGAGCAAATCCCCTTTTACAGCATGCAGGCAAGAGGAGAATCCAACCGGATGTCACTCAGACCCCTGCTAGTGCCTGATGCTGAGAACACAGCATGGTCACGATGAATCTTCCAGCTCCACCCTGAGAGTCAACAGGCAGCTGCTACAGCCAGCAGCATAAGCCAGACACTCCCCCCACACCACCAACCCAACCCTAACCTCACCAGAGGCCCCTCAGCCTCTGCCTTGTCTCAGCCCAGAGATAAGCGGGGGGTTCTGTACCTGGGCTCTGTTCCAGGCTTGGATCATCAGCCTCTACACAGCTGAGGGAGGGCAGGGAGGAGGAAGTACACCGAGCCCAACAAGGCTGAGATCAGGTGGTTTCCAAACATTTACCTCCTGCGTGGTGCCTACGTTTGCAAAGATTATTGAAACCCTGTACACACACAGCTGCTGCTCACAGGCATCTGTCCCTGCCACACACGGGCACAGCCTGCGACCCGCCTGGGAAGAGAGCACCAGGCCCCAGGGCGCACACTTGTTGACTTTGCTAAGACACCCAAAAATAAACAACCTAATTGGTACACGGTGCACGTCCCCCCCTGCCCGCTCGCCCCCTCCTTCTCTGCTCCACGGAGATGCCAGCCACGTGGTGTTTACTCCCAGCATGCGTGCAGCACGCCAAGCACGCCCTGCACAGCGCACATCGCAGCCGGGTGCCGCACGCCTACACAACATGGGGGCCCGGGCACGCCTTACACATCACCGGCCATGCAAAGCATGCTCATCCACAGCTACATAGATCAACACCACCCTCCCCCACACCCCCTCTACTCACAATACACACGCACACACTCATGCAGACAGACAGCGCTTGCCTCCGTTTACCCTGAGCAGCACTCCTCTATACAAAAAGTTGGATGTCTCACACATGGACACACCCACTCAAGGTAAGCCCAGGCCAAGGAGATGCTTGCCCCCTCTCAACCCAATGCTGCATGCAAGACAGCCCCATTCCTGCATGCACCGCACATGCGGAACCCCAAAATCCCTCAGTGTGAGACAATGCAAGCAGGATCCATGTAACATCCTGCTTAAGTCCGGCCTTACACCTGCAAATTGAGCTGGGGCCTGCCTGCCTGCCTGCTCAGCCTCAGCTGGAGCTCATCCCCTCAGGACATGATGTGACCCTACTACTGCCTCCTGAGCTGTTTTTCCCCCAATGAAATCCTGCCCAGGCTGCCTGCACCAGCACATGCCACTCTGCTAAGGTTACAAGTGCTAGCACTCGCCTCCCCCTGCCAGCCTTCAGTGAGGACCCCTGGGCCTGGCCCAGTGCCTGCAAGATACGCTTCACTTCCTGGCCAGGGCACTGATGGAGCTTTGCAAGAGCTAACACCAGGGACCCTACACCCATGAAGGAAGCACCAAGGAGAAAGGTGAGCTGAGGAGGTGGCTGACAGTCCTGCAGGGGCCTGGAAACTGCTCAAGCATGTCTGGTCATGTCACTTTCATAGGCCTCCTCACTTCTGCTTGGAGCACTTCAAGCATAGCACCAGAATGGAGGGGATGCATCAGGGAAAGGAGCTGGCTGCAACAGCATTTCACCCTGGGCACACATGCCCTATAAGCTGATGGGTGCCTATGCCTTGTGCCCTGCCAGTGCTCCCTCCCTCTGCACACCCACCCACCTCACTCTTCTCCACACACCCACTCTTCCTACAAGTGATACTAACCAGCAGCACGTGACCCACAGCAGAGCTTTCCCCTCCTGCTCAGTGGGATAACACAGGGCAGCTGTCCTGGCCCAGGGGACACTGAGAAAGGATGTTCCTCCAAGCGCAAGGACACCTTGTAGTCTGGGCACACCATTTATCTAGCATCACATCTAAACCCCCTCCTCCCCTCCAACTCTGCGGTGCTATTTAGCTTTCACTTAAGCAAACCGCAGAAGGTTTGCAAAGTGTTGCTCTGGGCCAGGGTCAGGGCTGAACTGCAAATCAGTGCTGGCCTTCCCAGCTTCCTCCCTCTCTCAGCTTTGAAAGCCTGGGGCAAGTCGACCAAACACATTGACCTTTGCTTGGAGGTCCCCGGGGGAAGCTTTGACATCATTGGAGGCAGGCTTGCCAGGTGGGAAGCAGTGAGGAAGATCTCACCCAATGAAATCAGCATCCAGCACCCTTCCTGTCACCAGCCCTGCGCTATGCAACATAGTAACCACACCATGATCAAAGCCAGAGAGAAGCTCCCTGCTCCTGTCAGACCCTCTGCTGGAAGCCCATTAAAGGGGACCATAGTGCGATCCCCACCCAAGTCATACTACTGCTACTACTCACACTACTTCTCCAGGGTCAAAGCGCTTTCCAGTGGGGCATCAAGCTGCCCCCAGCCTGATGTCAGTGGGCAGGGATCCCAAATCCATCTCCCATGCCATACTATAGAGGCACATAGGCACACCTGTGCCGGCCTTCCAGCCCAAGCTCTCAGAGCACTGTGTGAATGGAGAAACCCCACAACCCCACAGGAGAAGTAAATGCTGTAAGACACTGGCTGGTGTAGGCTCACTACTGCCCCCTACTGAGGGGGATTGGAACTGCTCAGCCATGTGCCAGAGTCCCCACACTGCTGCTGCTGCCCAGGGATGGAGATTTTACATTAGCAGAAGAGGTAGGTTGGAGGGAACTGTTCATGGGTGAGATCTGAGTTTTAGTCCATTTGGCAGTGCAGGACCAACCAGGGAGTGCAGGCAGACAAGTGGTCAGCTCCAGCAGCTCTTAAATAGACAGGAACACCAAGCTCTGGAGATGCCCAGGTTACACCAAGAAGTACTGGAACAGCCAGGAACACCCTCTTTGGTCCCAGGACCCACAGCCTAATGGGGATCACCTCAATCCTGAAACTTTTTTCCCCCAAGAGATGGTTCCATTGCTGCAGGGGGCCATCAACAGCTGCTCTCCCTTTTCACCCCTGTGGAGAAGCATCTGTGTGGGGGAGAGGAGAGAGGGGGAATAGGGAGGAAGAAGCCTGAAGCAGGCGCCAGGGACATGCCGGGAGGGTGGGTGGGTGGAAAGAAGCCAGCTGTGGCTGAAGCTAATGCCAGACTGGAGCACCACAAACTGCAGGAGAGACTCCACACTCATGAACGGACACTTAGAGGAGGTGATACTGCCTAAGCCAAGCGCTCTGCTCTTCAATATACACAGAGGTCCTGTGGATACCAGCGAGCTGCAGCTTCCTTTCTCTGGCAGGGATCAGCTGAGTTTGTGGCATGGTAAATCCCTGCTGCTACACACCCAGCTGAGGGACAGCCTCTACCTCCCACACATGACCTCTGTCCTTAGTCTTGATAGCCATTAATCACAGGCTGCCTCCCTGGCCCTGTCTCTTGCCTATCAGTCCCAGAGCAGCAGGTAGTCATCCTCCCACACCTGCCCCTTGCCTCCTGCCTCACTAACAGTGGAGCCAAGCAGCTCCCTACACATCAGGGGAGCAGGAAAGAATGTAAGACCCTCCACATTCAGCTGATAACAAGATTACCAATGTTAACCATCTGCAGGAGAGCAGCAAAGAGCCCCTGTTTTCTAGTGCAGGCCTATCAGTCAGGCATGCAGTGAAGCCAGAGCTATAAGAGGCCTTGGGACCAAATTCATAGATGTTAGGGTCGGAAGGGACCTCAATAGATCATCGAGTCTGACCCCCTGCATAGGCAGGAAAGAGTGCTGGGTCTAGATGACCCCAGCTAGATGCATATCCAACCTCCTTTTGAAGATGCCCAGGGTAGGGGAGAGCACCACCTCCCTTGGGAGCCCGTTCCAGACCTTGGCCACTCTAACTGTGAAGTTCTTCTTAATGTCCAGTCTAAATCTGCTCTCTGCTAGCTTGTGGCCATTATTTCTTGTAACCCCTGGGGGTGCCTTGGTGAATAAAACCTCACCAATTCCCTTCTGTGCCCCCGTGATGAACTTATAGGCAGCCACAAGGTCACCTCTCAACCTTCTCTTGCGGAGGCTGAAAAGGTCCCGGTTCTTTAGTCTCTCCTCGTAGGGCTTGGCCTGCAGGCCCTTAACCATACGAGTGGCCCTTCTCTGGACCCTCTCCAGGTTATCCGCATCCCTCTTAAAGTGTGGCGCCCAGAATTGCACGCAGTACTCCAACTGCGGTCTGACCAGTGCCCGATAGAGGGGAAGTATCACCTCCTTGGATCTATTCGTCATGCATCTGCTGATGCATGATAAAGTGCCATTAGCTTTTCTGATGGCTTCATCACACTGCCAACTCACGTTCATCTTGGAGTCCACTAGGACTCAAAGATCCCTTTCCACTTCTGTGCCACCCAGCAGGTCATTTCCTAGGCAGTAGGTATGCTGGACATTTTTCCTCCCTAGGTACAGCACTTTGCATTTCTCCTTGTTGAACTGCATTCTGTTGTTTTCTACCCACTTGTCCAACCTGTCCAGGTCTGCTTGCAGCTGTTCCCTGCCCTCCGGCTTGTCCACTTCTCCCCACAGTTTTGTGTCATCCGCAAACTTGGACAGAGTACACTTCAGTCCCTTGTCCAAGTCGCTGATGAAGACATTGAAGAGTATCGGTTCAAGGACCGAGCCCTGCGGGACCCCACTGCCCACACCCTTCCAGGTCGAGACCGACCCATCCACCACGACTCTGGGTGCAACCCTCTAGCCAATTCGCCACCCACCAGACTGTGTAGTCATCCAAGTCACAGCTTCTTAACTTGTTCACCAGTATGGGGTGGGATACCATATCGAAGGCCTTCCTGAATTCTAAGTATATGACATCCACCCCTCCTCCTGTGTCCAGGCGTTTTGTAACCTGGTCATAAAAAAAGACTAGATTAGTCCGGCACGACCTGCCTGCTATGAACCCGTGCTGGTTTCCCCTCAGCATAATTTGTCCTGCCGGGCTCTCGCAAATGTGAGCCTTGATAATTTTTTCAAAGACTTTGCCAAGGAAGGAGGTGAGACTGACTGGCCTATAGTTGCCCGGGTCCTCCTTCCACCCCTTCTTGAAAATGGGGACCACATTGGCCCTTTTCCAGTCCTCTGGGACTTGGCCCGTGCGCCACGAGCGTTCAAATATTCCCGCCAGTGGCTGTGCAATGACGTCGGCCAGTGCCTTCAATACCCTTGGATGGAGCTCATCTGGGCCTGCCGACTTAAAGGCATCCAGTTCCTCCAAGTGACTCTGCACCATCTCAGGGTCTACGCATGGTAGTCTGGCGTCTTGCTGCTGCCTCTCTACAATCCCAGTGAGAGCCTTGTCGTGCCCCTCACTTAGGAACACTGAGGCAAAGAACTCATTGAGGAATTCAGCCTTGCCCCCCCTGTCCGTCACCAATTGCTTCTGCCTATTTAGCAGGGGTCCTATTCCTCCCTGGGCCTTCCTTTTACTCCCTATATATCTAAAAAACAATTTCTTGTTATCCTTTACTTGGGATGCCATCCTCAGCTCCATGGTAGCTTTGGCCCATCTAACTGCCTCCCTACAAGCACGAGCAGAGGAGGTATACTCCTCTTTGGTGAAATCTCCAAGAGCTCATAGGCACCAGTGCAGCCAGGGGTTCAGAACTGCTCTGTTGCCTACAGCTTCTCCCAAGCTTGATTTATTTGGCTCTGGGTAACTGCATGAAGGCCCAGTATTGACTTTGCAACACACGAAGGGCACGAAGGCCAAGAGAAATGGGTGTTAGGAGATCTGGCTCTACTCCCAGCCCTGTCACTGACCTCAGGCAGATCACTTCCCCCTTGTGCCTCAGTTTCTCTTTTGAAGGGGAAGTATGGCTCCAACTACCACTGCAAAGCACTTGGAACTCTATGAATGAAAGTGGCTGCGTATGAGCATTGCACATGTATCACAGCAGGCCAGAGCTCCACAAGTGTCAGCACTGGCCAGAATGGGGCGTGCTGTCATGACGGGCTGCACCTCTGAGAAGAGATTCACCGTATTCCCACCCATGTTCAGCAAAGATGGTCAGACGACCACTGTGGCCAACAAGCTGTTAGGGGTCTGTGCACTCCAGCTGCTCTGAACAGCAGGGTGATAGCAGGCCCAAGCCTCAGGACCTCCTGCTACCCAAGTCCCAGCTGCTTGAAGTAATGGAGAGCCTCCTTAAGACATGTTGCAGTACAGGGGTGAGGGTGGTGTTAGGCATTCTGAGAAGCACCAGCCAAGTAGTTCCGATTCCAGGCAATAGAGGGCAGCACACACACACACCCTTGTAGGTACTCCCACCCAAGTGCACCCCAAATTCAGTACCACATCGATACTAGGGCAAGGGGCAAAAGCAAAACCTTCAGCCCAATTCTACATGTACTGAGACACAGCCAAATGCTAGATCAGCATGATAGACCATGGGTAGCTGTTGAATTGATGAGCTGCCTTTCTCAGGCTGGGCAGTACCAGCAAGGTCTCTGCAGCCTGGCCATTGATTTCCAATGCTGTACGATCCATCTGTTTGCAACAAGGAGCACCCGCAGTACAACACTTTATTAGCTGCGGTGATGCCTGGAATAGTGCTGGTGGGGCCACAATGGATGCAGCTCTTTATCTAGATTTAGCCTGATGGCTGGTTCATCAGAAGCTAAGGGACCTTCCTACCTCCCTGTCGACTCAGAAGACTTGCTCCCTGACATATATCCCACAGATGCCACGCCAGGGGTAGATTCTCCTGGCCAACCAAATCACACTTAGGATAAAAGCAAAGGGAAGCCCAAGCCAACCTGACCTCCAGCTGAAACCAGAGCAGCTCTGGTGCTGTTTTAATTATGCATCCTATTTTTCATAGGCGTCTCAAGTTTTAGCAATTGGTTTTTTATCATTTTGCCCCTGATGCCCTGCCAGCGGACAGGGATTCCAGCTAGGCTGAGGTCTGAGCCTGGATTTCATTGTCTGAAGCTGATGGGAAGCTAACAGGTTGCCAGGGTTTTTAGTTACAAACTGTGTTACGTTTAGTTATGAGTTATATATTGGAGCAGAAAACTCAGAGGCCGGGGTTTCACATTATTGTTTCAGCAAGATGACAGGGTGCTTGCAAGCCAGAGGAAGTGTCCCCAAAGCCTTGCTCCACAATTGTGGCTGCTCCTGCCCTCATCTCCTCTAGGGACACAGCTGTTCTCCTCAGGCTAAAAGATGCCCCTGCCAGACCAGGGCAGCAGAGGGATCCAGGTTATTACCATTGTTAATCAACCCAAAAGATTATCACAAGAACACAGCCTGACCTCCCATGTAACCCCAGCTGGGGGAGGCCACCCAATAGCATCTGCATGGAGACCCTGGCATCTGCTTGAGCAAGAGCCAGCCTGTTAGCAAGGTGTCCAGTCTCGCCTTAAAGACTTCAAGACATGGTGAAGCCACCATCTCCCGAGGGAAGTTGTTCCAGCAGTTAATTACCTTCACTGTGCGCCTTGGTTCTCGGCTGCACTTGTCTGCCTGCAGCTTCCAGTTGCTGGATCATGTTACGCCTCTTTTTGTCAGGCTGAAGAGCCCTGTGCCATCAGAAATCTCTTTCCCCTGGAGGGACGGGCAGACTACGCTCCAGTCACCTCCTTGCCTTCCCTCAGCTAAACTGCACATGTCCCCGTGAAGGGGCAGGTTTTCCAGACCACAAAACTGCTCCTGTAGTACTTTTCTGGGCCTCTGCCTGCTTTTCAAGATCCGTAGACACCAGAACCCTAACCCTAACCGGACACAGCTCCCCAGGAACAGACTATTGCCATATACACAACAATACTAATTCCTGCCCAACAGGCCTCTGTTTATTACTGTTTGCTTATGGTGGCACCTCAGGGCTCTGTTGTGGCAGGAGCTATACAAACACCTGGTGAGAGACAGCACCTGTCCCAAAAAGCTTACAAGTCAACAAGGCAGAGCATTGGAAGGGAAGCAACTTGTCTGGTAACCCAGCAGCAGAGCTGAGAACACAGCCCAGGTCCCCTAAGCTTCAGTCTTGTCTCCCATGTCTTGAACCACAGTGCTTCTGACAAGGCCAGATGATTTCTGGTGAGCAGGCAGCACTGTAGCCAGTGCGTGTGATGCAAACTTGAGGCTCCTACTACTACTACTTTTTCCTGCATGCGCTAGCTTCCTCCCGTATGCCTTCTGCAGTCTTCCTGCCCTCTGTGTTTACTAAGAGTCTGGCTTAACCAGCTAAGCATATCCTGCCCTTGCAATAATGTGGTAAACAGGAAAGCAAACTGAAAGCAGTGCTCATTCTGGTCAAAGTCTGCCAGGTTGTGAAGTGGCTAATCAAGGATGTGGGTATTGTGTGCTTCACCTCAGATTTTTTTTTCTCCCCCAGCAGCTAAGCTGGAAATGAGAAAGAAAGAAGCAGTGTCATCTTATCTTGTCTGTCTTTTCCTGTCACCTGGATTGCAAGTCTTAAGGAAAAAAAGTGGATTGAACTTGGATGCAAACAGCTACCAGCTCAAGCTGATAGTCCCATTGTCGCCCCCCTGCAAGACATCAAAGGCGGCAGCCTCTAAACTGACAAAAAAAGAAATGCTTTTTCCTACAACCAAGAGCTAGCCTGGGGAACTCTCTACCAGAATATATTATGGAGGCCAAAAACTCAGCTGGCTCCAGCAGGGAACAGACACTGGCTTGGAAATCAGGATGCCCTGCAAATAATACAATGACCAATGGAAGTTTAGGAAGGGCAAGAATTCATTTTAGTGGGATTCAGGGGGAGAGGTTTCCTGAGGCACACTGCTCCACAGACATCTCCTGCCCCTTCCTCTCAAATGCTTGGTGCTAGGCAATGTCAGTGACCAATGACAGGGCCAGAGCAGCACTCTAGACACTCCACTTGCTGAGCTCTCTACTCCTGTTACAGGCAAGGCATTCTCCCTTTAAATCAGAATCAGGGCAATTATTTCAGAGAGACATTTTCCTTTCAAAGCATTACATGCTCTGACTGCATGCCCTTCTCCTTCTGGTGCATGCAAAAGAAGGTTAGAAGTTTGGATGGGAGCAGGTGTAACTTAATGCACAGCTTAAAACACCTGGAACTGCACAGCTTTGTAACAGCAGGGGTTCCAGGGCCCCAGCATCACCAGGGAGTCAACCCTCTCCCTACAAGACCAATAGCAAGTCAGAGCCTATCTACACCTGGTCCCCTTCATGCAGCACACACTCAATTCCTCCTGCTTGCATGTTTATGCTTCCTTTTTCTCCCTCATTCACCCTCACGCACCTGCACTTGTCCCCACTCTCACATCCTCATGTCTCTGTCCACTCAGATCCACCTGCTCACACACCCACTCTCCTGCTCACCTGTGCCCACCCATGCAGAAGCAGGTCACCAACCAATGCACACCCTCGCTGCAGGGTGCAATTGTGGGTGCCTGTACTGTGGGGGTTACATTCAGCTATGCTGTCACCTACTCACCTAATCAGCTAGGCTCTTACTGGCTCAGTCCCCCCCTACCTAAAGCACACAAAGCTGGAGACTCAGGTTACCCACCCAGCACTGGCACGCCTCTAATAGAACTCACACCTTGCAGGGGACTTGCTGAGAGATCTGCTTTTAGTACCAGCAGGGGGCACCCTCACTCGGCTGATGTATGGCTGCAGAGAGGGTGTGTAGGGGTAGGGGGGATGCAGACAGGGGCCTCCCAGGGCTGACAGCAGAGGCTCTGTCCCCTCTCTTCAGCTGGGCCACCCTTGACGGATGGGAGGGCCAAAACTGCAGAGCAAGGAAGGGGGGCAGCTGGTGCAAGGGAGGGCTCAGTGCTATTACAACCTCCGTGTATGTACAGCAGGCAGGGAGCAGCAGGGGAGCTTGCTTGGCCGGTGAATATTAATAGCCCTGTCCCCTGTGGGTGTTGTGTGTACAACACGCGGGGGTGCATCTTAGACACTGACATGGGGAGAGTGGAGTAGAAAAGTAGCAGTGCATGCAGCTCCTGCTGAGTGCTGCATTCCTGGCCTCTTGGCTGTCTCCCTCTGGCTCTCACAAAACAGTGAAGCGCAGGCTTCATCTCTCTCCATCACGCTCATCTTTCCCTCCCCTCCGTCACACTAGGAGCAGGTGCAGCATGTGTACACCACTGGTCTCTCCACTTCTGAAGCCATCAGTGCCCTTTGGCTGTGGGATAGTGCTGCCATTTTGGGGTTGGAAGAGCAAACTGCCATGGGCCAGGCTCTCCCCCCCCACCCTCCTCTAGCTCTGAGGCCTTCCTTTATTTGAACATGTGGAAGGTGATGGAGGGAGGGGGAAAGGAGACAGCGCAAGACACTTCCACATCCGTTACCATGTGGGACTGGAAATGAGAGGAGAAACCAAGCCAAGGGCTACTGCAGCCCAAGCCCCAGGTGCACTGTGAAGAGCCGGACAGGAATGCTGGCTGGGGAGGGACAGAGAGGGTTGGGGGCACTATGGTACAGAAGTGATAGGTGTGATGGGGTCAGAGCTACTCCAGCCTCAGCTTCTTTCTTTCTCCCTCTTCACACCTCTGCTCTTCTATGCAGTGTCCTTGAATACAAGCCTGGCAAGTGTCTTCCCACCCCATGGTGGACTCCACAACAACAAAACCTGCCCACTGCACACAGGTAGACTCCCACCTTCCATGGCTATAATGCATGGCCACAAATACCAAGTAAATCACTCTGTGTACCCCCTGCTGATGGCCTCTCAGCCACCAGTGTCTCTCACCTCACTCCTCTTAAAACCCTGGGGACCCAGAATCCATGCCCCAACTGCTTCCCCAGGAGAGGGATTACTTCACACACCCCATCACCCTGCCTGAGTAAAGGGCTTGCTTCATTGCTGACTCAGGTGCACCTTATCCACATTAAAGCTGAGTTTTTACCCCAATGTCCTGCTCTTTGTCTGTGCCTCCGGTTCCCTGTCCTAGTAGACTCCTCTATCCCACAGCCCTAGTCCAAATAAAGTCTAACTCCTACTTTATGTCCTAAGTCCAAATTAAGGCACATCCTCACTCCACAGCTCTGGGTAGGCAGTAAGTTTCATACCTCAAAGGTTCACCACTGGGAAGGCACGATCATCAGCAGCCCTAAAATGTGGTGTCAGAGGACAATTGCCAAGACTCAAAGAGGAGACGGTGTTAATGTTAACCAGGCCCTGAACTTTCAAGGTCTCTAAAAGCTGATGTTCCTAGGTTCTAATCAATCATCCACTTCAGTCACCCAGTGTCAAGAACTCAGTGTGGGTGTAACAGCCTCATGATAACTCAACACCAAGAGGCTGCAGTGAGCAAAAGGGACACTTTACCAGCAGCCCTGTCAAAAAGGAATTGCAGTTGTCGTGGGCTAAATGCCAGCAGTGCGAGCCTGTTGCAGGGTAAGTAAAGGTGCTAAGCCCCCCTCAAGTGGTAGAGGCAAGAGATGGGGTAGAAGTTCAAGGGGAAACACCAGGATTTAGTAAGAGCATGGATGTGAGGGAACAAGACAAGAAAGGAGTTGAAGATATACCCAAAGGCACTATCTCTGAGGTGGTGTGGGGTGGGAAGACAGAGAGAGAGGTAGATAGAGCCTAAGCAAATAGAGAGAGTCCAGGGCTGGAGAGGTAGATTTGAGAGCACAGAGGGGATGAGAGAGGCTGTAAGAAAGGATGGGGTCACAGGCAGAAGGAAGCAGAGTGTAAAGGGGAGAAGTGGATTTGGCAAATGGCAAAATCCTGGAAAAAAACCCTGAAGAGGGAGGGAGAAGGAAGAGGATCCATTGATGGTGGTACAGAACAGAGGAAAAAGGAAATGACAATCAAGAAGTCGCTGAAAGAGAAGAGCTCGCTAGTAACACTCAGTAAAATGGAGACTGGGCTTCCGAGTATGGAGAAGGGGTGCATAGACTCCGTAAGGAGGAGGAAGGTATCACTGAGTTTTTGATCTTATGTACTGATTTCACCCTAGTGACCTCCAGGAATAACTGTGGGTTAAAAGGAGCCAATGCCCCTCAATAATACTTATTAGTCTGCAATTGAAGGAGCCAAGGGTCAGAAATACTTCAAGCATCAGAAATGGGACCACAAACACCTGTAGGAGACTCACGAGCTTCCAAGATAGCGAGGAAAAACGTGAGTGGGACTTTAGCTGTTCTGAGGTGATGGCTGGACCAACCCAACAGGTAGAAGCACAGGAGAACCTGAACTAACCAGAGCATGCACACAAATGGGAGGGAAGGACAGGACTCTTCTTGCCCCTTAAGTTAAAAGCCCACCCCTTGCTTCCTGAATGAAGGCCAGCCCATTTGAGCTGGCATCCAAATGCTCACAGAAGTCTCCAAAAGCAAGTGTTGGCAATGTTTCAGAAGATATGCAGCGCAGTGGGAATGTGCATCCTGCTTTTGCCCCCGGAGCACAGGCCAAAACTCAAATAATGTTTGCTCCAGAGTCACTGGTCTCAGGCAAGACAATACCTCAAAGCCATGAGGCTGCTGAATCTGTGACAGCCCAGACAGAACCAGCTGGGCCTACAGTGATGCACCTGGCCCAGGCAAGCAACCCACAGAACCAGAGAGCACTGGCTTTTCTCCACCACACACCTGGTGCTGGCCAAGCAAAACTTCCTGCAAGCAGCTGAGTTCCTCATGACATGTTGGCCAAGATAATTTCTCAGCAGGAGCCTCTACCATCCTCTAGACTTTCCTCCCCTGAAAAGAGCTAGCTAGCTGAACGGGAATCTTCTTCCCATCCTCACTTACCCAATGAATTCCTCCCATGTCTGGCTCCACTTCGAGCCATCTTCCAGCCAGGCCACAAGCCACCCAAAGGAACTTGCAAAAGGGCATTTGAAAGGGTGGGCACTTCTCCCAACTCTGCCCACTATCAAGTCTCCCAGATCACCAGAAGTACCCTCAAGCCAGCCATCCCCACCAACCAACAAGGACCGTGCTGTAGATACAGCACCCCCTCCAGTTTATGGACAGAGGATGAGAAAATAAATGATGATGTTCGCAGCGGAAGGTGGAGAAGGCAAAGGTAGACAAAAACAAGAAAAAAGGGGCAAAGTATGTGCTAAACCAGCTACCAGCTTCTTATTATAATTGGCTGCCGGTGGTCAAGGTACTTCAGGACAGATTTACCTGCAGCCTCTGAGGTGGAGCGTTGTAGGAAACTGGGCCAAAACCCAACTAAAGGCCTGGACAGGAGTACACAGCACCACCCACAAGGAAAACCAAGGTGGGGGGAGGTGAATCTACAGGCCTCTCTAGCTAAGGTCAGGTTGAGTTTTCCCAGCAGTCCCTCAAGGCCACATTTCCTGGCACATTGCCCTAAGTGCCCTTGGCAGGCTCAGCTGGTTAGATTGCCAGGCTTGTGGCAAGGGGGCAGCACCATCTTCTGCCTGGTGCTCTCAGAGCAGCTTGGGCATCCCAATAGACGCATGCGAGACACACTCCCCCCCTGCCCCCCTCCACTCCTTGGCTTTAACAAGGTAGTGTGGAGGCTGCGCACATTGCCATGCCTGCTCCCAAGTCTCCTTAGTCACCCCACACTTCTCCCTTTATCTCTACTTGTGAGACTAGCAACTTCCCTTTCAAACCTCATTCACTCAACACAAGGTGACCTCTCCCTCCCGCTCCTTCCTGTGTTGATGCCTCTTATCCTGCAGCATGAGTGGCCATCTCACCTGGGTCCCCGTCTGTCTGGCTTCCTGCTGACCTTAACAAGCCAATCGCAGGTCAGTCCCAGGGAAATGAGACAGATGGGACTCCACAGGAGACAGGGAAGGAGGGGGAAGGGATGAGTGAGACAATAATGACCAAGAAAGAGATGCTCAATGGCCCTGACAAGAAGTGTGGGGCAAGGAGGGGATGAACAAGACAGACAGACAAGGGAAAGTAGAAAGGGGAAGAGAATTGAAAAGAGAGGTAAAAAGCAGACATCAGCAGGGAAAACTGGATGAGACAGAATGACAAGAAAGACCAGAAGAAAGGAGACTCTGACAAAGTGGTAGGTGAGGGCAAGGAGATGAGTTTGGGCGGGGGGGTGTTAAGAATGGGCAGGTAAGAAGAGCTGGACATGGGGGAGTGACTCTGGCTGTGGGAGATGCACAGGAGAGACCCAGCTGTGCCTGTCTTGTGTCATTCCCCCGCTTCTTCCTGGGTACCACTGCTGTCCTGTGATTTGGAGATCCGACACACCCACCACCAGGGACCAAAAGCTCCAGAGCTGAACAGTGTAACTGAGCCAGTCTCCTCCACTGTCTGGACAGGACATGGTACCCCTACAGCCACAGCTAGGACCTACAGAACCAGTTCCCTACAGCAAAAAGGCTCTCATAGGCTGGACTCTCAGGTGCTGGACCTGGACTCAGGGAAGAGCCTTCTTTAGCACTGAAGGCAAGGACTGGAAATCAGGACTCCTGGGTTCTACACCCATCTCTGCCACAGAGTAACCCAGGGCAGCATGCGTGACTTCGATGCATGATATGGTCCAAACACAGTGCCTGGCTCTGAGCCTGGGTGACGACACTGAACTGGGAAAGATTCTGGCAGGTGGATTGTGACAGTCCCTTTAGACTGTACAACCTGTAAATTCATGAGGGCCTGGGCAGGGATGTATGGTTTCCCACTCTGCCTACAGACTCCTTGCCCACAAGGCCAGGTGGGACCTGGGTCTTTCCCACAGGTCTCGTTTGACCCGTCTCTGCATTGGCCCTCTCCTAAGGAACATGCGCTATGTCTTGCAGGACTGGGGGCAGCCTTCTAAGCTTCTCGCCCTAGATAAGCATCCCGGCTTTACGCTTTTCCTGGCTCTCCGCCTTTTGAACATGGCCCCTTAGAGCCAGCCTTGCTGTCTGCTAGTCGAAATCCCTTCCCCTGCTGAATTCATCCATAATAGATATTGCAGTCAAGCCCCCGGGGGCTTGGGGGTGGCAGCAATATTATCTGCATCTGTCTTCATTTCCCTCTCTCTCTCTCTGGCAGTCTGAAGGCTGCAAGATCAGACCATGGAAAGCAGCCTCCAGCTCTCTCCTCTCCCTCTATTCCTGGCTGCTCCCCCCTCATGCCAGCCCTCTTTGTGTCCAAAGTCAGGATCCGTCTTGCACAGCTCCCACAGCCCTGGCCCTCACGGGCTTCCTTGCTTCACAAAGGTTCATCTTCCTCTAGCTATAGGCAGGGTGTGTATACCTGGAATAACCTGCCCTCATCTGTCACTCAGCTGGAAAGCGAGGAGCCCAGGGGTGGGGGGCAGTGGAGAGGAGTACATGCATGTATGTGTATGGTTTCCCTCAGCTCGGGAGCTATTCTGAGAGGCAGAGGCACCTGAGAGCTTTGGAGGAGGAGGAATTTTACAGCTAGTAGGCGGGGAAGAAAGAGAAAGAAAGAAAAGCCAGCAGGAAGCTAGTGGGAGAGGGAGGGTGGGAGCCCTAGGAGCTCCCCTCTGCAACAGCTTCATGCAGGGCCTTCCTCCCCTCCATCCCAAGATGCAAGCTGGATCCCAGGTAAAAGGAGTCTAGGCATCTTGTTTGCCTTCATCCACATACTACCTACCACATGGGAGCTGTGAGTGGCATGAATGGCTTCTGCAGAGAATAACATGAATGGGGGGCTGCAGAGTGGGCGGGGGGAGGGGGAGGGGTGGCCCAGACCTGGAAAAGCACGGCAGTGTCTGGGGCAGGATGGAGGGAGTTCAAGCCTGAAGAGTAGGTGATGTGGTAGAAAGTGATGGAGGGGCAGTGGCAGAAGATTTATGCATGGGGTGAGGGAGACAGGGCTGCGGCAGAGGCAGAGACAAAGTGTAGCTGGTAGTACCATTAGAGCCAGAGTAGCAGGGGGCACCCTGGGTCATGACTGAGAGGTGCAGCTGGGAGTCAGCACCTTGGCACAACAGCACAGGCAACTCCCGCTCAGGCCAGGCATGCACCACATCATCACATGGAAGGAGGGGGAGAAGGGAGGAAGAGGGAGAGGTGGACCACTCCTAGAATTGTCCCCCAGACCCCTGCAGGGAGTAAGGGAGGAGAAGCACTCTGCAGAGCAGCCTGGCCCTGTTGAGCTCCTTGCTCTTTGTCTGCCTCAGCACTGACGATCTTCCCCAGCTCTGCTCCCTTCCTCCCCTCCCGCCTTCCCTCTGGCTGCTCTGTTTATGCAAGTTCAGGGCCATGGCTCCGCCTGTCCCCGTGCCGCAGGCTACAATCTTTTTGATGTTCTCTCACCTTATTTTTTACCGACTAGGGCTTTTGTCCCTGCACCACAAGCCCGGGGGAGTTGCCTGTCCTCCGGCTCTGCCATCTGCCATTCAAAGGCTCAGCCCTTTTCATTCCAGACTTCAGTGTTCCCGGCTCCCTGCCCCCTACCCCCAAAGCACCACCCTAAGAAAACATCAGGGGAAACACACTGCTGCCTGGTTATTTATTCACCATGTCCTGAGGGGCCATTGCTGAGGCTGCTGGCTTTCACCGGTGCAGCCAGCTAGCTCCTAAGGCCAGCAGTCAGAGGAGAGGCCAAAGAGGGAAGGCACAAAAGAAGCAGCAGAAAGAGCTACCCTGGTACATGGGCTGGGAAGGGGCCTCTGCCCTATGGGGACAGGTACACGGTGCTGATCCCTACCCACCCTCCCAGGGCCTGTTCTCACAGCCACAGTCAGACTGCCACCTCCAACACTGCACTCCCAGGAGGACTGACTGGGGACAAGTGAAGTTCTGAGGCTGCTTGAGGGAATGGGGCTGGACTGGCGGGGAGGGATCGGGACAGTTGTGATGAAAGAAAAAGAGCCTTGTGAAATGTAGAGGGAAGGGATGAGATGGAGAAGGAAGAAGTCTTACTCTGTAGGGGAGGGTACAAGCTGGTGGACTAGGGTAGAACCTTACTCCAGGGCAGAAGGCTTTAGCACTTAGCATCCTGTTTTTCAAGTCACCACAGATCCTCCAGATGTGCCAGCTACATGCCCATGGCATAAGAGCAGGTGGCAGTGTATGTGGCAAAGGAACCCCAGAGCATGCTCCCTTCCATGCCTCCCCCTCCACTAGCCATTCCCCAGTTCTTAACCATGCCCCTGGTGCCTCCTCTATCCTTTGCTACAAACATCTGGAGCAAAAAGCTTCTGTGAAGCTCCTGGATTTTGGAAAGAGCGTCTGGAAATTGCATTGGTTCAACCCTAGTTTGAATTGCAAGTGAACTTGTTCCATTCACCCTACACTACATCTTTACCCGACAGCTTTCAACTCAGAGTGCAGAACTGGACTACGGCTTACTTTGGATTAAATAACAGCAACTACCCCCACCATGTTGCCCTACCGTGAGCTTTTCATTCAAGGGTGAGACCAGATTTTACAAAGCGTAATGAATGGAGCTTTGCCAGATATCCCATGAGGCTGATAAGGGATCATATCACCCCCCTGAAATGCAGCCACCTCTGGAAAGAGATGCTTGCTGTTAAACAGCAGCTGCATCAACACTCCCCACAGAGCAGAAAATGAAGGATTATATTGCATCCAACTCAAAGTGCTGCAGGGATTCAAAATGCAACTCCCCAAGGGAGACCCAAGCTTAGCAGTCACACTGGGAGCTCTTTAATGATGCAAACATGCCCCCTCCTGCAGCACAGTACCCCTAGGCACCAGGCTGGGGCTAGGGGGACCAGTATGACTGAGAAGGAAGCATGATACCCATGGGGCACAAACAGCATACCTGGGAATGTTGGACACACTCAAAGAGCTGATCATCCCCAGCCTGCTTCACCACCCAGTCTCCCATTCATACACTGACCTGGTACCACCCTGTGACATCACCTGAGGGCACACGGCTGTAAATATTTTGGGATTCATTTCTCTGCTGCTGCTACATTACTGCTGTGACCCCTAGTCCCAAGTCAGCACCTGCTCCTCTGAATGCTGCTGTGCAAAGCTGTTCCCTGCACTTCCCACAGATGGGAGATTCGAGCACAGGGGAAGCAACTTCTGCATCCCCTACCAGTGCACCGTCCCTCAGGACACCCCTCTGCACAGCCAAGGCTCTCTCACCAGCTCATCCTGGGCTGGGTTTCTGGCTGAATTTGCATCAGCAGAGGCTGCTCCTAGATCTGCCTGGCCTGCCTCCAGGACACACAATGAGCAGGCATATGCGGGGTTACACCCTATAAGGGACACACTGCCCTCAACTCCTGTTATCTTCCATGGGAAATCATTGCGAGCCTCTGAGCTCCTGAAAGGCCTGAACCCGCACACTCATGCAAGCATCTGGGCTTGTCCAGGGCATGAGAAGAAGGTCTCTGCTGCCTTATCAGCACCCCCATCTGGCTCAATATGTTCTGACAAGCAAGCTAGCTTGGGAGCTCAGACCCTAGGAATCTACCACTTAAGGGAGAAAGATGAGGAAGGGCAAGCACGCTGGGATGATGTGTGCTGGGGCAGAGGGGCTAACCCCACTGCGACTGCAATCCATAAGTCACAGGAGGCCAGAGGCCAGGACAAATTCAATTCAAGTGGTGGAACAGGACTGCCCCACATGTCATGATGAAAGCAGGGTTCAGAGTAGTGTAAGCTCAAGATTATGGGTGCAGGAGGGTTTGGACACATGGCATATTGGGTGGAGGGGTTTAGGGCATGGCTGTGCATGGGGGTCCCTAGCAGATGGTGGGGTGTCACCCCACAGATAGGTGCATGCTCACTTGCATGCCATACCACAGAGAGGGAAGCTGTTGCAGCATCCTTAGTGCAGCAGATGGGCAGTGGAATGGGGTCTCTCATCCAGAGTGGTGCAAGGAAGGCTGCTCACATTATGTGGCAAGTACAGTGCATGGTAGGAGCTGGGGCAAACTGCCCATGCAGCAATATCAGTGACAAGCTGAGGGTACTGTAAGCTGCTACTGCCTAATCCAGGGACAGGTAGAGGGCAACAGCAAGCAGTCATGGTTATGACGTACCTGGGGTGCTCCGTTTCCCGAGCAAGAGACCAGGGCAGAACAGGAGGTTCTGGTAAGGAAATGGACCACAGCAAGGAACTGCTGGTCTCTACATTGACTGCCCTGGTCAAGAAAAAGATCTGAGCATGGCTATAGACAGTGCAATGTGCCTCTACTCAATGTGCAGCAGCAAGAAGGAAAAAGCAAACAGATATTAAGGAGCAAGAAGGAAGGGAGGGAGAATTATACTGAGAACATTACAGTGCCAGTCTGTAAAGTCCTGGGACACCCTGGCAGGGAATGCCACATGCTGGTCCAAGGACCTTGTCTTGAAAGGACAGAGCGGAAACATGGAGGTTCAGAGACAGGATCGTTAGCGATATGGGAAAACTTACCTGTGGAGAGAGACTGAAAAGCCTGGGACTGCTTTAGTTTGGAAGGGAGATGACTCAGAAGGGATAAGAGCAAAGTAAAGAAAATAATGCACAGGAGAGAGCTAAGATCAGGTCAAACATGAACAAGAGGCCATTCAACAAAGAGAAAAGTAGCAAATTTGAAGATGAGGAGAGGAAATATTTAAGATCAGCCAGTGGAAGCCCTCACCGCAAAGAGCCAACATGGCCAGATTCAAGGGAAGGACAGGACCTCTTGGCACTGATAACAAGAACATGACGCAGGACTCCAAACCACAAGAGCTGAAGTTTGAAAGGGATGTAAGCTCCCCTTGTCCGGACACATCTCAGGCTGCAGTGAGGGCTCTCAGGACAATGGTTCAGCTTTTATGACGTTGGCTGGGACACATGATGCTTGGATCCACGTCCCTGCTCTGCTACAGATTTCCCTTGTGACCCTGGGCCAGGCACCTAGCCACTCTGTGCCTCCATTCTCCATCTGTAAAACACAAGTGGCATCCGTCCATCTGCTAGAGTAGGTGTAAGGATCAATGGATTTAAGGCTGTAAGATGCTCAGAGGCTGCAGTGACAGGACCAGATAAGTACTTAAGACAGAGAGTGAGAAATTTCCCTTGTGAGCACGTTATTCCATAATTACAGGCTCTGGGGCTCTGACACCTTTGACACCTTCCACTGAGGCATCTGGTGCTGGCTACTGACAAACACAAGGAACTGGACCAGTTGGACATTGGCTCTGTCCCAGTCTGCTAGTTCCTACAGGCCTTATTTTGCCAAGGTACTGAGCACCAACAGGCCACTCTGCCTTCAGCTGAAATTAGGACTGCTTTGAAAAACAGCCTCTGCGCTCCCTCTGCCCAGATCCTCCACCCAGCATCTCCCCAACTCCAGGAAGGACAGCTTGTCCTTTGGCCCCTGGGCCATTGCTGGTAGCAGCCCATGCACCAGGACCCTGTGGGTAACAACCTGCCAGGCCCAGCGACCCCTACTGCATTGCCAATGCCCCTTCCCTCTCTTTGGGCACTGGCAAGAGACCCCGCTGCCCAGAAAGCAGGCAAGCGCTGCCGTGCAGCTGTCCCTCCTAAGTCCCAACACAACGGCGCGTCCCAGATTCCTAGATGAGGGGCTGCCCCATTTCTTTGAGCATAAAATCAGTAAAACCGCTCTAGCTAAAACACCTCCTAAAACCACTGTCCTCAGAGGGCATGAGCACGGGGCAAGAGGGACACAGGAAGGCAGCCAAGCTAGGAACCAGCACCCCACAACCTGCTGGGTGCACAGGGCTGGGAGACAGGTTGCCAGACCGAGCCGGGCTGGATGCTCTTGAATCAGCTCGGCGGCTCAGACACATTTTGCCGCACGCCCCATTTATTTCTACCCGGAACAGCAGGTGCCCAGGCTTGGGTGGCTCTCCGCAGGGTGGTGACTCATTTGAAATGAGCCGCCGTGACTTGTTCCCCAAACTACTGTAACTCCTGCCCAGGGAAACTCTGGAAAGCCTTGGATGGCGGGAGGGGTGAGGGGGGTGCAGAAGGCGGAAGGGGGCTGCCGGGGGAGAGAGAGAAAGAGAAAGGGAGGACAAGAGTGTGAGTGAGGGTGAGCGTGTTGGAGGAGGAAGGGGAGCCCGGACGGGAAGGTGGCTCGGAGGAGGGAGAAGGCAGAGCCGAGCGGGGAGCCAAGCACGCGGCGGGGAGGAAATGAGGAGAGTGGATGAAGGAAGCAAAGAGCCGCAGGGGGCAACGGAAGTGCCCCCGCGCGGCCGCCCGCACCCCGGCCCCGGCCCCGGCTCCGGGCGGCGGGGGCCGCGGGCGGCGCTCCCCTGGCAGGGGCTGAGCGGCGGCCCCCGCCCAGGGCGGCTGTCTCCCCCCTCCCCCCCGCGCCCCGCGCACCTTTGCCGGCAGCAGCGTCCGGGGGCAGGTGCATGGTCCCTCGGGGCGGGCGGGCCCCGCCGGCTGGAGCCTGGGGCGGCGGCTCAGTCCCGGTCCCGCTGCCCGGCTCGGCGCCGGGGGCTGCGGGGCGGCCGCGGGCGGGCGGCGCGGGGGCGGCGACCTGTCGGCACGGGCCGGCCCGCCCAGGAGCCCCGCAGCGGCCGCGCGGCAGCCGCCGGCATGTGTGTGTGTGTGCGCGCGGGGCGGCGGCGGCGGCTCGGGGCGGAGTGCTCTGCTCCGCGCCGCTCCGCGCCCGCCGCCGTCACGCTCCCCCGCGCGGCCGCGTGCTGCTCGCTGCTGGCGGGACACGGGACTGCAGCGCTCGCCCGCCCGCCCCGGCACACACACGGGCACGCCCACACACACTCTCACGCCCCTGCACACGTACGGGTACACCCCCATGCGCACACATACACCCACACCCCCATGCACACATCCCCACACGCATACGCACACACCCGTGCACACATCCACACATACATACCCTCATGCACACCCCCCATACACATACACACACCTATGCACCCATACACACACATACACAGCCACCTTATACACACCCATACACCCCCATGCACACGTACACACCTATACACAGCCACTCATGCACACGCATGCACACACCCCTATGCACATGTACACACCCATACACATGCACACATACAAACAAACACATGCACATGCATCTACATGGACACACACACACATGCACCCACTCTCCCCCCTTCACCAGGCAGCCAGCCCTGCCCACAGGGGACAGAGGCTGGTGCCCACAGCTGCACCCAGCCTGCTGCAGGGGGCACAACATCCAGGACCCACAGTTCCCAGCTCCTCCTCCTTGTGGGCTGCATCCAGCTCCCCTCTCTGCCCCCTATTCCTGAGGGCCCAGAGATCCAGGTCCAATTGCCGTTTCCCTTGTGAGCTGGCCTTGCGTGGCCCCAAGGTTCTGCTCCACTGGACACAGAAGAAGTCCATCCTGGGTCCCCCTCACCCCCCAAAGTCACAGAGGGCATCAGCTCAACAGTCTTAAAATTGGCACAGGCATCCCTTAGCCCCTTCCCCCTCCTCCCCCTTCGCTTTCCACGGGTAAAACAAGGGCTAGATCTTTGTGCCCAACTGGAGTTGGATGGTAGTGTGGAAGAAGGTCCCTCGATCATGTCCTACTCCCCTGCCCAGAGCAGGTAAATGCAATTTATGCCCCCTGGCTTCACTGCATATTGAACATTTGCTAAACATATCCCAGGGAAAAGCAAACACATGGCAAATAAAAGGGAGGATGTTCTCCAAATTGGATCCTGGGTGCAGTGAGGAAGGCGCAGGAGGGAGAGGATAGGAGCAGAGCCCACTGGCTATGTTGGCTCCTAAAACTGGTAGCCTCCAACCCCACCCTGAGTGTAGGGGACTCCTGATCCAGCAGGCCCCTTCCATCCCTCTGGCCTGGGACCACTCTGTTGGCTGGCAGGGTGACCTGCTGTTTGGTCTCTCCAGCCACATCCTGCAGTCCTTCCCTAGGACCTGAGATTGGAGAGCATTGTATTCAGTGAGCAACAACCCTGCAGAGGGAGCTGGGGTCATCAAATGGCCTGGCCTAAAGGGTATCTGCTGGGTGCCACTGGATGAGGACAAGGGAAGAGGACCCAGCTACCTTAAGGCTGGCTTTGGGAGTGGGCTGGGAAGTGCTCATGGGGCAGAAGATTCTTTGTTACCACTAGGAAGAGCCAAGTTGGACTTGGGCAGAGGTGAAGGTGGAGAGGTTGGCCACTTTATTATAATAATCAGGTTGATCACAGAAAGCCAAAGAGCCAACAAAGAATGGGGCTCTGTTGTGCTGGAGGCTGCTGAAGCTAAGAGAAAGGGAGACAGGGGCAGGTGTGGGGTGATGCTGAGGTGAGGAAAAGGTCCAGGCAAACACCATCTCCGTGTTGTGCTTGTACATGCCCATGCCACAAATGACTAGACAAACACCTTCTCCAGCTCACTAGAGGCCTGCTGCACATGGACCTCTCCAGTCCACACATACGTGCTGGAGTTGGAGAGACCTCATAGTCTGCTCCTTAGAGCAGCAGTGTGTGCTAAGGGGCTTGCAGGTACCTTTAGCTACCATCCTGCCCCACAAGGAAGAGGAGAGAGATGATTCCCTACCCCTACTGAAGCTCATGCCCCCTGTGGATGCTGCTGAGCCAGCTCTGCCAGGCAGGCCTCCTCCTCTTCCTCCTCTTCACTGGGGTCCATGCAGTTATCTGTGAAAAGCACATCTTTGCCTTTGCAACGCACCAACTGGCACCAAGTGGCAGATGCTTTATAAAAACATTTTCAAGGGAAGATGCCCTAACAGGCATCTTATGTGCAGGCTCATATGTGCACACATGCTCACGTGTTGGTGCCCACGTACCTCCCCACTCAGCGTCACTTGCTGTACCCTCCTGGCTGTGACTGACATAGACAAAGGTGGATCGGCCTGCAGCAACTATGGCTTACAGGGCTGGGCTGTTCAGCTCAGACAGGGGAGGCTCATGTGCAGGGCTGGATTAACCTTTTAATGGGCCCTAAGCAAACAAACTTGTGGGCCCTGACTTTTTTCACTCAGTAATTATAATATGTAAGCGGAACTGGACCTCTTCTTCACTTAGGGCCCTAGGCACATGCCTAGTTTGCCTATGCGTTAATCTGGCCCTGCTCATGTGTTGTAATGAAGTGTCCCAGGTTCAGTTCATACTGCAAACAGTCCCCTGAGGGCAGTGTTATGAAGACATGCAAATGTATACATGCATTACATGCATGTATTGTGTTAGAACATGCACATGTGTGTAGGAGACACTGGCCATGTATACACAAGACACTACTGCGCAGTAGCATTGGGGGGTGCTAACCATGACACAATGCTACTGCGCAGGAGTGTCAGAAAAAAAATGTTCAGGGACACTACCGCCCAGTAATGCTGGTTACTGCAAGGTATTTAGTACTCCGCTTGTGTAGACATGGCTACTGTGTAGCAAATGCCGTACTCTGTCTGGGATCCAAAAGAAGTCTCTTGTGACCTTGGCTCCTTTGCTTTCTGGGTACCCAAATAAAGGAAGGCAACACCTTTTGGGACTGCATCTCAGAAAGCACTTCCAGGCTCCACAAGACAAATCCTGGAAAGATGGAGCCCTGTTTAGAAGTGCATGTGGAGAGGGTCATCTCCTCCCAGTAGGCTGCGGCCGTGTGGAGAAAACTGCTCCTGGAAGAATTCAACCTATGAGATTTTGTCTCCTTCTATTTGAGGAGTATCCAATCTGTGGTAAGCTACTTGAGAAGAGATCTGTCTCTGTGTTACCTCTAAACTGAGAGCTTGTCCACATATAAAAGCTCTGTTGTGTTAGCCTTACTGGTACAGTTACAATGGTGCAGCCTCCCACAAGTGTTGCAGTTATCCTGGGTAAAGGTACCTTCTCATCCCTTTGGTTCATTTCCACAGACTGCAGCAGCGCAGGACATGTGTACACCAGTGCAGCCATGTCCACACTTGGGGTTGTACCTATTCAGCTGTGTTGGTAAGAGTATTTATTACACTTCCAAATACAATAGTTATACTGGTGTTGGACTTGTGTGTCCAAGCCAGACCTCTTTCCCTTGTGCCTGAAAAGTGTCTCTTATTGGTGCCCGCAGCATGGTGGCTCTGGGCTCTTTTATACACACCTGTGGGGCTACAGGTGTGCATATAGGAAATCCCTACTGCAAAGGACACTGGCTAAATGCTGAGCTAGAGTCTCAGAAACTCAATGCATGCCTCGGGACCAAAATGTGCTCAGCAACTGCGGTGACCCTGCCAGAGTCATTCTGGCCAGCTCAGCTAACAAGGAGGCAGACAAGAGTGCTTTTACCACAGATCTTTGACCAGCTCCCTGTGTGGTATCAGCTGTACCAGATTCAGGCTTTTTTTTGGCGAGGACAAGCTGTATCCACATTAGGTCTCCAGCTGCTGCAATGATGTTGACTTGAGGCTGTGATTTTTTTTTTCACCCTTCTGACTGACATAACTGTACTGACAAAACTTCTAAGTGGGGACCAAAGCTAAACATTTCCAGCAAATACACTCAAAAGTTTGTTTGCCAATTGATCTTATCCGGTTCCCTGGGGCTACAAGGCAGTGGTTTAATTTAAATGAAGAAAGCAAATGAATAGACAGCCCAGTCCCTTTCCTTACCCTCCAGGAGTGACCTGGCTCTCTCTCGCAGGCTGAAGGGGAGCCTTTTTTGTGCAAGAACCTCTCATTAAACTCTTGGCAGCAAATCACTGCTCTGCTCTGCTTTCTACACTCACTTCCCACGCGCTCTTCAGCAAGCTACAAAGCTCTGCTCCCCACACGCCCAGAATCTCCAGTCAGCTACATAACCCCATGCGCCCACACAGGCATACGCCGCCACCATGCACCCTGCCTAGTCATTTTCACCGATGCCAAGTGGGTGTGAAATGCTGCTGAATCAGAGCAGTGTCGTGCACTCACTAGGCACAGGTGTAAAGGACTCCGCAAGGTGGGGTCAGAGGCCCAGAGTGAGGCCATGTGCTATGCAGACCCACGAGAGACAGGCCATGCCCCAAGTACCTGGATGGATGAGTCACACAGCAGAAGGGAGGACAGAAGGATGGTCATCCCCATAATATAGTGAAGAACAGAGGCACAGGGAAGCTGAGGTCCCCATTTATGCACCAGAATAAGTGGCCAGGTTTCCCAGGGTGCTCAGCAAGATGAGTGTTGAACTTCTTGGAAGACGGGCCTCTGAGTATCACAGCAGTCCTGTATTTCAATGCCTAAAGCACAGCCAAGCTCTTGGCCTCGAGCGATCTCAATGAGATTATACAGAGAGTTTGTGGTAGAGCAGGAAGCCTGGTGTAGATCTCTTGAGTCCCAGGGCTGGGCCTTTACTAGTAGGTCCATTCTTTCTCTCCAAGGCAGCCCCACTCTGCAGCCCTACTTTAGAGAGGCATAGTCCCTTCACTGCTCTCCACACCTCCATGCTGCCCTCCCTATCTCTCTCCCTTCACTTGTTTGTCCATTCACCCATGGCCCTACCATCCACTGCCCAAGGCCAGTCCCACCTGTAAGGCAAATGCTCCATTCTTGTCCTGAGCCCTGCATAGCCCTCACTCATCCTGGATTTCATTTCCTGGATGAGGAATACTACGTGAAGACTGCAGAGCCACCCTCCTGCATGAGGGCTGCACTCAGGCTGTGGTTGAGGTCTTACGGCCAAATAGTTTTTACTAGAGACCTGAGTGCAGGGGGGCAGCAAGTTTTAATGATATGAGGTGTGGCTCCAAGTTGCTGTACCTGGAGCCAGCGTTCTTCAGAATGCCATCAAGCCACTCCCTTCCTCTGGAAGCACAATGTTGAAGTGAGCAACAGAAGCTGCAAGCAGTGCTGTGCAATGAACTTAGAATGTGCAGTGGGACTAGCCTCGAGCAGTGCTGCCAGGTCTGTGCACTATACACACAGCACAGAATGAGGCTCCCCTAGTGCACTGGGGAGCATACATTACAGCTCCTCTTTCTGTGTCTGTTTCAGCAATGATAGCAGTCTAGTACAGACTCAGTTGGAGAACCTGAACTCAAGTTATAGTAATGTGCTTTTATGTCTGGACTGTACAGGGTCAGTCCCCAGGGTGTTGGCTAAATGGTGGCCATCTCACCCATTTTCTCTCCCTAAAGACGAACCAAAGCAATGTTTCCAGGTGAGAGCATGGGAGTAGAATTGCCTCAAATCAGCTGGGCAATTAAGATGTTTCACCCCTAGTATGGCTCCAGTTAAGCTGGAGAATTTTCCCATCTTCTGCTTAAGAGTAAAACTCTATCCCTCATTGCTCTATGACAGATCTGCATCACTTCTGTGCCACGCCCAGGGGCACCACTGAGAAACACGCCATGCCCATTCAGCTCTCGTCTACCTGTACCCATGAAGAAATGTAGCCACCTTAACACAGCACCTAGCATGTGCCCAGCCCTGCTTTCTGGCTCTCTGCCTTGGCCGTGCTTACTGGCATGTACTCAGAGATGCTCTAAGGTGGCTATGATGGCTCACTTCCATGGTTTGGCATGTGCAGAGGAAGGGTGTGGACATGCTTCTTGTCTGAAGTCCTGAGCACAACACAGAGGCAATATAGAAAAGCCCTACATCCCTTCACCAGCACACGAGGCAATGAGATCTCATGAACACAGCCATAGTCTCAAAGTGAAGAGCCCTGATCTCTACTAATAGCACCCTACCACTGACCCACTGTGTGATATTGAGGAAATAATGTCCTCTCTTTGGGCTCTTTTCCCTCCTGCTCTTTATCTGTCTTGCACATTTAAACTACAAAAGGGAAGTCCAAGCTGTGTATGGCATCTAGCACAGTAGGTGCTATTATATATTATGATACATAATATCAAAACACACATCTCCTTTTTGGATCCTTCACCATCTCCCCTCCACCCCACCAGAAAGACCAGAATGTCTTCCTGAACCAGCTATAACTTCTGCATCAACCCTCGCGACCAGTTGCACAGCAGTGGACATCACTACAGTATAATCACCGCCCATCACAAGTTTGCCCTTTTTCCATTGTGCCCTTAATGTTTCTTGCCAAAAATATGCTGTGAAAGCTCAATAAGTGATTTCCAAGTGCTTAAAAGTTGACCAAATCAAAATGAATTTCTTCCAGGAGGCAACCGTGCACTGCTCTCCAATGAAGTCTATTTCCCTGCCAAATTGCAATGTTCAGTCCGCAGCCATTCTGGCTATAGCACTGTTCAAAAAGAAGCCATTAAACTTTTTTTGTTGGACAATGGGGAAAAATGAATATTTTTCATTCCTCTTTAACTCCAAAATGGGAGAACAGTTCTTTTGTTCAAACCTTTTATAAAAATTAATCTTTGGGCTGAACCCAAACTGAACCCAAGCTGGGGAAATTTAATCCAAAAAAAAAAAGTGAAATTTTCAGTTCCCAACATGACTAATAATGTGGGGGTCAAGGAGAATATTATTTGACAGCTTTAATGGGAGCACATTGTGACCACGTAGCTGCTAGGACTTATAAAAATGTTAATGAACTAGAAATAATAGTATGACTCCTAGATTCTTTCAGTTCCTTCCCCTTGGCCTGAGGACTCTGCATTCTTTCCCCTTCAAATGCCTTGATTTTCTATTGTCTCTTGCCTTTCTCATAGTTTTATGGATTCTAGAACCAAAAGGGACCATTATGATCAGCTGTATTACACAGCCCATAGAACTTTACCCAATAACCAGCTTAATAACTGGTGGCTCAAACTGAGTATAGTGTTTAGAGAGCTGTTCAATTTTGTCTTAATGATTCCAGGTGATGGGGAATTTGACATGTTCCTTGGCGGTCTGTTCCCATAGTTAACTACTCTCATGGTTAAAAAAGTGTACCTTCCTTCTCCTTTGAATTTACCTAGATTCAGTTGCCTTCAGATGAAACTTCTAATGAGCCAATTTGTCAGATTAAAAATTACCATAAATAATCCACTGTGTTTTATTCCTTTTAGGACCGGCAGGAGACATCACAAGATGGGGATAGCCCTGGGAGCACTGTGCTTTGGAGTATATATTACCTAATTGGATGATGAATAAGACCATTCTGGCTTCTGAGTCAGTTGGGCCCACCCAAGTCTTGCTATCAAGGGTGAATGTGCCTCAGGCATGACCTAATGCAAAAACCACCCACTGGTGCCCACCTGAGAAAGAGCTTGTAGCTTTTCTGTTCTGTGCTTGAATGTTTGTACAGTGATTCTGAGGGGTAAAAAGTGCTGCATGAATGATAAGTGCTATTAATTCTAATTGCAGACAAGGTTCTTTGGGTGAATCTGATATCTTTTATTAGACCAATTTAAATAGTTGGAAAACAATTTTTAAGCAAGCTTTCAGGTTCAAAAACCCTTCGTCAGGCTGAGGAAGTTTCAGCAGTTCATGTGTGCTCTTCCTGGATGAAATGAAAAGTAAAGAAGCCAGAGGCTGGGCTGATATGCATACAAGATAGGCAGTCAGTGAAGAACTATTGCCTATCTTGTATGCATACCAGCCCAGCCTCTGGCTTCTTTACTTTTCATTCCATCCAGGAAGAGCACACAACTGCTGAAACTTCCTCAGCCTAACAAAGGGTTTTTGAACCTGAAAGCTTGCTTAAAAATTGGTTTCCAACTATTTAAGTTGGTCTAATAAAAGATATCAGATTCACCCAAAGAATCTTGTCTGCCCATGTCCTTAGACCAACACGGCTACAACCTACACCCCTGTATTAATTCTAATTGTTGCATGCACCTTTCAAAGGAGGTAAAGTATGGGTAGGGAAAAGGGGATCAAAATGATAAATAAACCAAGAAGCAGGAGTTCAGGTTTTATCCCTGAGTGGACCTCCATGAAACTCTCTTGGGTCTTCTTCCTTCCCCCTGTCTGTGAGAGGGGGAGAGAGACCACATTCCTTACTGTTTGCAAAGCATTTTGACCTCCTCCACAGGAAGGGGCTGTGGTTATGTCAAGAATTCTCTTGAATCTGGGTATGCTGTCCTTATTACCGTATATGTAGGATCTCACTGAGATGAGAGTCCATTGTGCTATATGACTCCCTTCCCCTGAAGACTACAGAGACCAAGCAAAGGTAAGAATGTCCCTATCCCCATTGTACAGCTGGAGAATAGAGGCACAGAGCGCCAAGTGACTTGCTTACAATTGGGTACACAGAGACCCCAGCAGGCCTACAGATCTCTCCCTCCAAAGGCTTGCTCTAGTGCTTTGACAGTAAAGCCATCTTTCCTGCCTGCTGTCATGGAATAAGGATTCCAGGTCTGAGGCATGAAACAGCTTATTTTGTTGGGCAGTTTCCCTCTCCCTTTCCTCCTTCCTCTTTTTCCCTAGGGGTTCCACCCAGCCAGGACACTGAGATACTCCCTCAGATATAAGCAGGGTAAGATTAGCTGCATTATGCATCTTATGGCAACATCCTGGGCCTGCAGAAGAGCCTTGGGGCTGGTGGGTGTAGTTCTTATCTGCTGACAGAAGTGGAATCATAGCCTGGCTGCGCCACGGCATCTTGTTTGTCTTTCTGGGTAAACATTATGTGTAGGACAGAACTGGTCAGGAGGTGAAATGGAATTTAAAATTATTTAACTTGTGTGAGCAGCTGTGTGCATGTACGTATGCATGCACGTGTGCATGTGCATGTGTTCCAGGAGGCTGGCGACCACCCTGGCTGCTGTTTAGGCCTGCTGTGGCAGTGGGATTCAGCATATGAGAGATTATGTGGGCCATTTATCTGAGGATATATCATGCTCATGCAGGGAAATGAACAGCTTGGGTGTGTTATTGCCCCTGGAAACATACTCGTGCATTCAATTAGTTTTGTCACTGTATAATTTTCTCTGATCAGCAAGTCCCTCAACCCATGTGTAACAGAAACTGCCACAGTCCCAGTTAATAGACACTAATAACTTATCCAACAAAGAAGGTCAGCTGGAAATTCACCTACACATTCCCACAAACAAGAACTTATATGCATAGCCCAGATAAGGTCTTCAGTTCTTTAGATCCTGTTTCTGTCGGGCCAAGGCAGAGAGATTGAGAGTCAGAGCCCTGAGATAGAAATGCCCTGCCATTGGCCCCTGGCTGTCCAGTTCTGAGAGGGCTGATAACTGGAGAGCACTGGGTGATCTTGAATGCTGTGGTATCTTAATAAAAGAGAAAAACAGCCTCGGAAGTAACCAGGATCTAGTGTTATGCTCATTACACACAGTATCACAGTCACCATCCTGGTGGTGACTGAAACCGAAAACCAGGCTCCTCCAGAGCTACAGGCACAGACCTGCACAGCTCAAGTTAAAGGACCAAGCCTTGCAGCCAAAGTTGTACCATAACTCAGATGCTATGTGGACTGATCACTGAACAGGTGTTGGAGCATATGCTGACTGGTGGACAACAGTCTTGCTCCTGTTTCCACCCAGGGGAGGCAGCAGAACTCCCCCTGCAGCCACACACCTGCACCAGGGACAGGAAGTTTCAAGCCAATGGAAAGGCTCTTGTGGTCTTTCATGAGTTCTGGCACAGACTCCACTGAACATTTGGCAGAAGTGGAAATAAAATAATACCTTTCTCTGAGAAGAGGTCAGGCTGCTCACTCAGGGGCCCCAGCCACAGGGGACTGGAATGGATTCATACAGGAGAGGAGACACTGGCTTCTCACTTCTCAAGGGCATATGCTCCTTCAAGCAGTTGTTAGCTTTCATCTGCAGAACACGCCTGTTTGGAAGTTGGTGCTGAATGGAAAACCTTTCATTTGGGGATGAGGCCGTGTTGTCTGCCTTGCCAATCGCCACCCTGCCAAAATCCTTGTCTCAGTATGCACTGGGCTTAGCATAAAACCTGAGTAAATAGCACCTCTTTGGTTGTTTCAGAGTGCTGGATAGGAAGCTGGAGGGGGCACCCCTTGGTTGAAACAACCTGCATTCACGACACTTTAGCCAGAGTGGTTACCTTTGTCCATTATCCAATGTGAGTGACCAGATTGGTGGCGATCCAACACGCAGTATGCCATTTAATAACAGAGGAAGCAACTCCCAGGGTCTTCCTGTGGCACAGTGATTATGCCCCTGGATTCTCCTGCTTGGGTTTATGCATTTGCAAAGGCCTAACTGGGGTTTGGATTAAGTTGTTCATTATGGCTTAGTGTTTGCACTGGGCATGGGCTGGCTGTTTGCTTTGCACAGCTGATGCCATAGCTTTAGTCCTTTTCCTAACAAGGTAAGCATTTTCACCTGCATGAGAAGCCATAACAAGGGGTCTCGTCACATCAGTCAGGCTTGGCTGCAAACCCGCCTTGAGCAAAGGGACCTGTGGGGTGATTCAGCAGGGCAGGGCCATCCCTTATGATACAGTACACGTGGGAACAGATTACAGAGGGTGAGGACCAAGGATGGTGGCATTGTGAGCTATGTGGAGAAGAGTGAGAGGGGCTTTAATAGCAGCCTTTAACTACCTGAAGGGTGGTTCCAAAGAGGATGGAGCTAAACTGTTGTCAGTGGTGGCAGATGACAGAACAAGCAGCAATGGTCTAAAGCTGCAGCAAAGGAAGTTGAAGTTAGATATTAGGAAAAACTTCCTCACAAGGAGGGTAGTAAAACACTGGAACAGGTTACCCAGAGAGGTGGTGGAAGCTCCATCCTTGGAGGTTTTTAAGACCTGGCTAGACAAAGCTTTGATTGGGATGATCTAGTTGGGGGTTGGACTAGATGACCTGCTTTGAGGTCCCTTTCAACCCTCATTTTCTATGATTCTATGACCCATCTCCTCTATAACCCCACAGACTGGAGTGGCAGGGGAGCCTTGGGTTGACATCCACAGTGGTGCCCTGGAGCAGGCAGCCCCAAAATGTTGCACTGAGTGTTCTGCTACTAGTTATTTATTTAACAGTTACGTCTTTTCAGACCTGTGCCACACCTTTGCTGAGGTCTGCAAACAGTCTCCCATTGTCTTTAATGGGTGTTGGGTCAGGTCCTCTGGTTTTCTTTATATCCTGTACAAAGCCTTCTGGCTGCTTAGGAAATATTGTCATGTGCCATATTGCCTGTTTGTTTTACTGCAGTGGCTGAGCACTGGACTACTTTGCCCTGTTTACAAGGATCATGAATGTGTCCTGACTCCAGACACAGATGTCACAGTCACTAACTGAACCAAATGTTCAACCAAAAATTCAAGACCATCAGTTTCCCAGAGCAGACATGTCTCTGGTGCTAAAGTTGAAGGAGACCTTCCATCCTTTGTAAGGACGACGTTTCCATTTTAAGCAAGAACAGGTCAGTCTAGGTCTCCCTAGCAAAGGCACAGGGACACACCAGCTTGTGGCTGACAAAATGATGGAAAGGCTCTAGGAGCCCGACTGTTCAACCAAGTCTTAAAGCTTTGCTCCATCTCCTCATGAGTGGCAGGGAAATAGGAATAATTGCAGAGCTCCTCAGTGCTGCTTTCAATCTCATCTTCCAGTCAAAAGGCTGCACAAAGCATTCTAATCGTTGGGTTTCTGCTCCCACAGACAGGGCTGGCACTGGGGTAAAAAGGGAACAGGCCAGTATAAAAGCACAGGGTGGATGAGGCTGGTGTGGGGCAGTAAGCTGTGAATCCAGAGGCTGGACTGAGCCTGTGTATAGCAGCACACTGGGAGAGGGCATGCCGTGAGCTGCTGGGAGCTAAGGCATGACGGGGTGTGTTACTCACCACAGCCACTTTTATTATTATTATTTATAATGGGTATTGTAGTACCCAGGAGCTTTAGTCACGGACTTTTCCATTTCTGAAGAATATAAGTTTACATCTTTAAATAATTACCATCCATAGCCCTCAGCCTTGCAAAGAAAATGCTCTCTGTGTGAACTGCCATGGTCTTTCAATGAGACTTCAGAGGGTGGGAAAGGCTGGCCTCTGCTGGGGTGAAGACTGCCCCATACATCTCTATGGGCTGTTGACTCTGAGGCTTTTTTTAATGAACGTCTGCCTCTCGCTGTTGCTAACTGGTGCCCTTAGGATTATTTTTAACAGATACACTCTTCAGCTCAGGAGTCAACAGCAGGGCCAGGGTCCTCCCACTGGCCACAGCCTGATTTCAGAGAAAACTTGCCAGAGAGTGAAGTATCTAGAAGCAGCTGGAGGAAGTGGGCTGAGGAAAAGCATTTTTCTTACCATAGTGCCTCGCTGCACTCAGTGCAAGAGTTGTGGGGGTAGAGGTGGCAAAGGTAGCTTTATACTCCCCCACTTACTTGGCAGCTCCAGATTCTGGTGCCATCTAGGGGTTCCCCTGCCCCTTGCTGTAAATTAGAGTGGCCTCAGGGTTGCTTTATGGTTTCCTTAGGAACCACCGGAGGACTGGGCATTCCCACTATGCACAGGCTGGACTCTACTAGGAGCTGGGAAGAGCCTGGCCTAGGCTGATGCCACCTCTGGCATCAGGGCCACGTTTACTCCTCTGTCACCAGAGCACTTAGAGAAGCCACTTTGAAGGGGCCACCCCACAACTGAATGAGGCCTCTCGGCACCAGACCAAGGGAAGCTCCTGCTTAGGGAATGGGGAGTTGTGCTGAGGGATTGCCCGGACTCCACTGTGCTCCACTGCTAATCTCTGGACCCTCTTCTCTCTCCTTCATCACGTACACAGGTTAATAGGCTTACATCGCAGCTACCTCACCACACACTAAAGGGAAGCTTCAGGTGCCAGTAATACAATCACAAAAGGGAAATGTAAGTTGTGGCCTCTGGGCTGCTGTTATCAGGGTGGCTGCAGGTCACAGTTTCTAAAAAATCCCATTAGGCCAGGAGACTCTCAGCAGGCACGATTCCAGCTCGGGGCTTCCTCGGAGGTCCAGGCAGGCTGGGGCTGCTGTTATCAGGCACAGCAGGGAACTCCCATGCTTGTATTATTTCTGAACTCTGGCTGAAGCATGCAGTGAAGCACTGAGATAGGATTGCGCTGTTACATTCTAAAAGTTGAATTATCTCCACAAACCTGCTGCAGCAAAAACCAGAGTTCAACTCCAGGAGGATTTCCTCCAGCAACGCAACATGACTCAAATGTTGACGAAATCCTTCTTCCCTCTGCCACTCTAACTTCCGTGCTTGCGGGTCGGTTTGGAGAGGAGAGGTAGATTAAGTTCCCTCTTCCCTGTAGAGAGGGCCAGGCAGAGGTTTCAGGCCTGGGGCTGGGACTCAAAGAGGTTTCAGGCCTTTTTTGATTGAGGAAATAAAAGAAAGGGCTACTGCTTGTAGAGGTGGGGGAGCGTGAGGGATGGGCACTTTGCAGTCATTCTTTGAGATCCCCAAATCTTCATCTTCCCACATCCAGTTATCCCGCCAAAACCGACCTCAATCTGTCCCATTCCAAAGCATTCTGTCCTACCTCTGCTTGTTCCTCCCCAATACCTCCCTCCCCTGCTGTCCCAGTCATAGGTTCAGGTCTTTTCAGTTGCCCATGCTCCTTTCACAACCCCTGCACTCACTGTCATGGCAGAGCCTTAGCCATCTGTGCCTGCACCTACACAAGAGTTCTGCTTTCCCTGTCCCATTCCCCCATGCCTCCCCACCCCCAAGTCTCCACAGCTGAGCAGTTCTCAAAAGCTGGAAAGTTTTTTATTAACATTTAATGTTCCAGACTGGCTCTCTAGCTGGTTGTGTCTTGTTCTGTCCTCAGCTGCTGGGAACTGATCCTTTTATGTATTTGTAGATGGCTCTTATGTCTCCCCTCTGCCTCTTTCCCAGCCATCTCTGTCCTCCACTTTCTTTTAACCTTGCCCTGAGAGACTCATTTCCTATATACTTTTCTGCCTCTCCTCTGATTTGTTTTCAGCTTCCCAGCATTTCCCAAAAATCTGTGCACAGACTCCCAATGGTATCCTGCCCACTGCCAAGCAAAGCAGAAAGAGTCCCTGCTCCATGTGATGCCCCATCAGGTGCTTGCCTTCTCTGCGAGAGCGGCGTCTTGTTGACTCTTCCATTTGTCATCCTGGCCCTCCTCCATGGGACTGGCTGCCTTGCCACTTTGTCCCATTTTATGCGTGTGCATTTGATTATTCCTTCTCACATAAATCATGTTGTGCTTGTTCCCGCTGAACCTCCTTTAATTGATTTCAATCCCTTGCTCCAATTTATCAACCTTGTGTAACATTTGAATCCTGTCTGCATGCCGCTTCTCTGGTGCTTCCTCATAGCAAGCATCCTGCTTTCATCATTGCCATTGCCACCCTTATGACTGTGCTTTATCTTCTTCACTGGCATCAGTCATTGGGTGCCCCTCCCACCCCCACACACACACCTTTACTTGCCTTAATCTTACCACCAGTTGGTTTTGTCTGGGCTGTTGGGATCCAGGAAGGAGGTATGGGAGTAGATGTGTTTTTATGTCTGCAGTGCCCAAGAACATCCACGTGTCAGTGACTAAGCTCTCTGAATCACAGCCAATGCCTTGTTTAAAATCTAGGATGGATGCCTTTGGGGTATAGCAGGCCCAGGGGACTGTGGTGTTGTTTACTGTCCCCCTGGTGGTCAGCTCTCACCTACCTACCCATCTGATGTCCCAGTGGTCTAGTTTTCCTTACCTGCCATATCTTTGGTGCTGTCAATTGTTAAGTAGTCCCTCACTTCAGTCATAGAGCAACCTTAGGTGCCACTCCTTCACATCACCTTTGCTCAGGTCCCCACAATGTCTAGCCACAACAAACTTTGCTCTTTCTTGTGGGTTTACCAGCCACCAATCAGCCTCTAATTGGTATCTCTCCTCTTTTGGGCCTTTCTGCCCATGTGTAGTTTTCTAAACTGTTCTGCCTACCTGCAATTTATGAGGCTATTTCTGCTCCAGCAGTTTACAGGGTCATCACATAAGGCTACAAGCAGGGCACAGGGCTGCTTTGACCCCAGCCAGTTCATAAGTCTGGATCAGTCTGCTATCAGTCCACCTGGGCTTGCTAGTCAAAGTAATCCACAAATCATGAACAACCCATGCACCCTCTGGGCTAGGGTCAGACATTACACATAAACTGGTTTAAGTGATCAGAAACTGGTTTAAAACTATAACAGAACATAAGTTCAGTGCACATAAACCAGTTTCCAAATGGCTGAAACTGGTTTAAGATAAACCTGGTTGAATGTAGTATCAGACTTAACTGATTTGGGTCAAACTGGTTTATGCAATGTCTCCCAGACCCCCTTCTGGTTTAAGTTAAACCAGACTCCTCCAGCATCCCAGATGCTTTGCAGCCCTGGGTTGGGCTGGGCTGTCTGTACCACAGACCCCTCTCTCCCTAGCCAGAGCTCCAATGGGGACTTCAGGGTCTGCCTGGCTTCCCCTTGCTACACCCCCCACCTCTCTACTCAAGCAGGGATCCTCTCCCTCCCTCCCTTCCATCTCCCACAGCACGGACTCCAGCACCACAGACCCTAGACATGTGGTATGCTAGCTAATGTTGAGAGGTGTCTGTGTGTATAGGTCTCCAATTTCACTGGGACAGGACAAAGGCAGACAGGACAGTGTCTGCTTAGGGCTTTTTGGAGCTAATCAACAGGTCAGTTGGTAATGTCCCTCCATTCCTTTCTTGGAAAAAGCTGTTTAAGAAGAGCTTGAACTAATGAGAGAGGCTTTTACTCTCAGGAGCAGGGCCAGGGTGGGGTGAGGGCAGCAGCACCCCTCTGCATCGCTTCCATCATTCACCACCCTGCACTGCTGCTGCTCTGTGTCCAGCTGCTCACCACCCCCTCCCCCCACTCTGCATCCAGCTGCCAGAGGTACACCTACTAAAAAAGATTGAAAACCCCTGTTTTGAGTGTACTACTCATGAGAAAAAAAGTCTCAGCAAGCATCACCTTAGGGAACTGTTGTTCTTCTTACCCTTAAACAAGAGCTATACCAGGAGCAGCAGAGAGTAGAGCAGCTGTTATTATCTCTTAAAACTCAGATTGTAATAGCCAGTTTCTGTTCAGTTTATCACACACATATGCATGGATAGTAAATGCCTGCACAATGATGCAAGGTCCCAAGCCTCCCCTGGGGAATCCAGCAGGGTGTTGGTCCTGTCTTCTGTGCTCCTGGTTTTCTCTAGGGACTTGTCTTATGCCTCTTCCTTTATATCTACACAACTAATTTATTATGCAAAGGCTAACTGACTATGTAAAACCTCTCCACCCTGCTTTGTTCCAAGGATTATTGGTATCTTCTATTCTGGATCCCAGTAGTTGGAATGGGATAGACTACCCATTTTGAAAAGAGGGGTCCATCCTAGTATTAACTGGTTCTCCTAGAGTCCTAAACAGTCACTATGGGTGGGTCCATCAGCTACTTATTGGCTCCCTCTGACATCAGAGGAGCCCCCAATTCCAAGCGGCTTGTAGGCCTTGGAGACATCTTCAAGTTTAACCTCCCTGGCACTGAAGAAATCTTGAGTGTAGGATTCACTTGGGCATTCCTCCACCTCTGCCTTCCTCCAGCCCCCTTGGAAGCCAACACACTACCTGCAGAGCAAATCAACCTGAGCTGGAGAAGGAAGGGTGTTATCCCTCCCATGGAGCGCACACAGCTCCTCTGGATGCCCCTGCCACACCACACAAGGAGGCCAGCTACTTGCTCTTCTGCTGGTGTTGAGCTCTGCTCAGTCAGGCTAAGTGAAACATTAAGCAAATGCAAGAGCTCCAGGCCCTTTCTGCTGAGTTCCACTCAGCCCCCATTCTGTATTTCATAAAAATTAATTTCTCTTCTCCCAAGCAGCAAATGTTATTAAAAGAACAAAAGAACCCCAACTGGAAACATAAAATTCTAATTAACATGAAGACTGGAGACAGGGAGAGCAGAGTCAGAGAGATGAATTATGGGGCAATCCAAGAACCCATTTTCCCCACCATTTGACACACCTGCCCATCACCCAGCCAGCAGAGGGGGAGACAGGTCTGGGATCAGAGTGATGCCCAGCTACCGCCCGCTCGGTGCAGAACTCCAACAAGCCCACCCTCAGGAAGAGACATGCGCAGTCTAACCAAGCCTCCCCTCTCTCAGGACGGTGCCTTCCAGGTCCTCTGAAGGCAAGGAGATGGGAGAGCCAGAGGCTGCTCATCAGGGGGCTCTTTCCCATCATGGATATAGCCATTTTGCAGCTCCCTCCTTGCTTACTCACACGTCTCAGAGAGGCACTTCCCCCCCCCCCCCTGCCTCCAGTACTGTTCACCCCCACCTTCCCACTCACTCATCATACCAGTGTCAGGTGCATTTGCTAGTTGGGGGCTGGGGAAGGTGAATGAGCACAATCCCTGCTCAGCTGCTGCCTCTGAGGCAAGCAGAGCATCTGAAATAATATCTATTCAAGAGTAAGGATAGATACAGACCCTTCCCAGGGCCTTTGAGATGCTGGGTACCCTCAACTCCTACTGAAGCCACTCAGGTGCTCAGCAGCTGCCTGGATGGGGCTTCATCCTATTTTATCCACCTTCCCTTTGTTTCCCTGCCTTGCTTTGCCTCTGGCTCTCTTTTCCTCTGCCCTATTTATCTGCCAGCCCCCATCTTCTTTCTTCTCCTTCCCTTCTCATTTCTCTCTCACTCCCTCACAGTCCTGTTCAAAGTGTTTACGCACCTCTGCTTCCAGGCTAACAAACACCCTCCTCTCTTTGGGAGTAATTTCAGCTAAAAATATTTATTGCTGAGATCTCTGCTTTCCCAGCGACGGCTGCCTCACCAGCCATTAGCAGAGGCTTTAAACAAGATTGAAATGTGAAACGACCGTGTCTGTAGTCTCACCTAGCTTTCTGAATTATACCAATGCATTGTGGGAAAATCCAGGCAGCTTTCCTGACCTGCCTCACTCAGGCCTGTGGGAACCATGCCCAAAAAGGGCCTGAGTCAAAGCCCAGCCATGTCAGTGGGAAATGGGTGAGGTCCAGGGCAGGCACCAGGTACAGCTGGAGCAATGGCATAGGGTGTGTGTCTGGAGAGGGGAGGGGAGGAGTTGGCTTCTGTGGGGCTTCACTGCTAGCCACTAGGCAGCAGACTTGGCTCTGTTCTCTCTGCAGAAGAGGTTGTGGCTGTAAAGAAATAAACACTGGATTTACTGGGGCTGCCACCCCTATCCTCTGCAGCTTGGGTTCTGCTTGCAGAATAGTTGTTGAGCATTCAAGAACTGTTCAGATTTCCTGCAGTCAGGCCACAAAGAAGAAGAAGGCAAAAAGCAGTGCAGAGAACCTCATGGCAGCACTATTTAGTAGATAAATGTAGCTGAACAATAGCTAGAGACAGCACCTGAAGGCAAGAACTTCTTGGTTGATCTCTCCGGAGGGCCCACCTGTAGCAAGAGCAGATAGAGAAGAAAGAGGTCTGGCTCTGTTGGTGAAACAAATGTCTCTGGAGCTGCCATAGAGCAGGGGAAGAGCTTTGGGTTTTTGTAGTGTTAGTTTTCTCTCTGTGCTGATAGATCCCCCACTTGAGTAGGAGGAGGCAATCCTCCTGAGGGGCAGGCTAGCGAGGCTGCTTGGAAGGTCTTGAAAGCTAAGCATTGAGTTGAGGAATGCAATTATGGAGGTGTGCGATGCACGGAACTTGGTTCCTAAGGGAAGAAGAAGAGCGACCCTGTGACTAACCAAAGAAACACTGAGAGAGGAGGAAGGAGGGAGGGGGCGGGTGATGTCTGTGAAGCAATGACACTGGCACTAGAATCAAGGGGAATAAGCAAGAAGGAGTTGAGTTTCTCATGCATGAAGACAATTATGAATTTGTTGGTGTTGCAGAGACCTGGTGTGATAAGACACCTGACTAGCATGCCAAGAGGCTAGGAGATGATATACTTAGGAGAGGTGGGGAGAGGCAGTAAAAGCCATTGGTGGAATCAAAAGTATCAGTGCCCCTTTTATCCCAAGCACTTAGCCAGTATTTGGAGCCTTTCCAGGTAGTTTCTGTTAGGAGGAGAAAATGGCAGGATGAATCAGGCACATTTTTGATACAGTCCTGTTCACTTGCAAAGAATGCACAAAAACCCTACACAGGGATGAAGAGGAGGCAGGTACTTTGATCAGAAATCCATGTCTGCCTTTCAGGGAGTACTGTGCCCAAAGGTATCACCATCTTGGCTTCTACCAAGCACCACACTTCACTGCTTCTCTGTGCACTTGCTCCTTGCTTTCTGAGGCTTTTTGCCCAACCCCAAACATATGCAGTGTAACCCAGGTGCACCCAAGTACTGTGCTCCCTTCTCCACATAGAAGGGATGGGTGGGTGGCAGGAGTGCTGTGAGAGGGATCTGCAACATGCAGGCCAGATCCCTCTACCCCTTATAGAGTCAGGCCAGGACAATAGATACTTAACTATATACAGATTTATTAATATATACAAAAATTAAAGGAATTGCTATTAATAAATATATACATACAAATATACAATTATCATGTAATACTATGCCCTACAGATAAAGGCTGAAAGCATGGGCAACTGGTGTCTCCTGAGTCGGGGGGGGGGGGAGGGGGGCACTTGCCCCTGAGTGGCCAGTCAGCAACCGGGGTGGGGGTGCCCCTGCAGTCGATCATGCTGTCTGTGCGCACTGACCCAGAAGCAACGTTCCCTCGAAGCTGGCTCTAAGAGGGAACACTGCCCAGAAGTGCCAGCAGTGTGCCTGGAAGAGCCAGGGACGTGCCTGGAAGTGCCAGCTCCTGGTGTCCCCGCTCCCCGGCCAGTGCTCTCAGGGGGAGCACCAGCACTCCTTCCTGCTCCCCCTGCCCGCTGCTTCAGTCGGGGACACTGACTGTGAGGGGTTGCACCAATGCTCTCAGGGGATGCACGTGCACCCATGCACCCCCTACGCATTGCCACTGGCTGAAAGTTTACACCCCTGCAGGTAGCCCCAAGCAATGTCTTGACAAACAGCTGATTTAAAATAGACAGGTAAGTACAGGTGAGCATGCATAAGTACAACTAAACAAGAGTCAAAACACAAATATACACAGGTAAGTATAGGTAAGTATATATAACCATCAGGGAAGGGGTCCCAGCAGAGTCTGTTAAGAAGTTTATACTTAACACTCTATTAAATGACTAATATACAAAAGTTAAAATGTCCACAAAATATAAAAGACACAGTGTTACAGACTTGGAGGCACTCTCCCCACAAAATATAAGGCACTTCAACAACTGGTTAGCTCAACCTTCCCCAAGGATAAACTGCCTCACAGCCCTGGTAGCTCCCCTCCCCTGTGGGAATCCCTTCGCAGACAACTCAGACTCCAGGGCCTGGATGGGTGGTCCCCATCCCCTTGGCTGAGTTGCTCTTCACATGTGTGGCCTCCCAGGCCACTGTCACCTCTTGGGCTGCTGCCCAGAGGTGGCCCTGTGCACCACTGTGTGTACCGAGGGTTCTGCCTTCTGCTGGGGGTTGGAGGCCTGGGCTAACTTGTGTGGTGCCAGGGCTCAGTCTGCTCCTAGACCCTCCATGCAGCGTCACCTGCACTGAGCCCCTGACCTCGTGTGGATGGCTGCAGCCCCGAGCCGCCTCAAGCTGCTCCCAGGGTCTAGCTCCATGCAGTGCCGCCTGCACCGAGTTCCCTGGCTGCTTGCCAGGGATTGCAGACCCGAGCCACCTCAAGCTGCTCCCAGGGTCTGGGCTCTGTGCACCGCTGCATGCACCAAGGTCCCAGCCGCTCGCTGGGCATTGCAGACCCGAGCCACCTTGTGCAGCTCCCAGAGTCTGGGCTCCATGCACTGCTGCGTGCACTGGGTCCCTGGCCTCATGCCAGGGGTTGCAGATCTGAGCTGCCTGGAACGTCTCCCAGGGTCTGTGCTCCATGCACTAAGCCATGCTCCAATGCTGTATTCCCTGTGGTGGGGCTGGGGACACAGTCGCTCGCTGCTCCTGCTTGCGAAGAGGCGTCTTTGGGCTCTTCACGGCGCCGGTTCTTCCCACTGGCCAGCTCACACCAGCTCCCCCTTGTCCTCCTTCTTCTCCGTCCCTCGATACCTGCCACGTGCTGGGCACGCAGCTCCTTTTATTCAGTCCAGAGGCTCCGCCCCAGAGTGTTGTCGGACCTGCAAAGAGCAGGCTGCAACCAGGTCTGGACCTCTCCTCTCTCCCTCCACCCAGGCCAGGGTGGGGCAAGCCCCTTCCCACCCTTACCTGATTAGTGGACGTGCTCCACCAATCACAATGAAGATTCTCCGAGCCTCGGCATGCTGGACTATATTGGTAAATCCGTCACAGCAGCCAAAATAATCCCCAGCCCTTTTGTTTGCAGTCAGTTTCCAGGCTCACAGGCTTGCTTGTCCCACATGGCTCCAACCTTACTATGTTCGTTTGTCCTTGGGCAGTGGCATCTATTGTTGCAGCCGTCATTACGAAAGAGGAAATTAATTGCTTCTGCACAACCGCTGGCTTTTACCAGGGAAAGGACGACTGCTAGTAACACTTTCCGGTATAACAATATCGGCTTTAAGTCCTAAAGGGCAGAAGACAGGGAGAGGTTAGAAAGAGGGACTTACCAATGTGTAAGGCTTTGTGGCAGGGAGGGCTGTGCTGTTGTAGGGTTGGTGGTTTGAGAGTCAGCTTTGGAACAGTTAAATTCCCAGGAGCCACAAATTCAAGTCACTGCCAAAATTGCTCCAACTGGAGGCTTGCTCAGTGATTCAGGTGGGCTGAGTGGCCCAATTCACAGGGAACTGGCTGGGGCATCAGGAAAGCTCCATGAGCCCTGACCTGCTGGGTGATCTTGGGGAGGCCACTTCCCCACTCCGTACCTCTATTTCTATACCTGTAGACATGAATGCCACGTGCCCCAAGAGGCTGGGGGGCATGCTGAGCTCCTGCAGGCGGTGCCAGCAGCCCTGTCAGTGGTGGGAGTATGGCGGCGGTAAGCAGGGAGCTCCCGCAGGCAGCCACAGTGCTGTCAGCAGCGGGGTGGTGAGTGCCACCAGTCCTGGGTAACCACCTGCAGACGCCGCCAGCAGCGTCAGCCAGCAGCAATCATGGACTGCTCGCAGACACTGCCAGCGGTGTTGGCGGCAAGGGGAGAGGGTGGTGAGCGGCAACCGCCCGCAGGCAGTGTCAGTGGTGCCTTTTCACAGGGAGTGCACTGCCATGCTCAGGGGATGCATGTGCAACCGTGTGCATCCCCTACACGTCGCCAATGCCTGTAGCAGGGAACTAGTGGTACCTGCCCCTCTTTGCTCAGCACTTTAATGGTTACAGATGAAAAGCACTGCAACAGCTTAAGAAAGACTATCCCCCGGCAGAACAATCCCTGTCAGGGCTCTGCTCACATCTCAGCAATGTTAAGTTTATGCTAAAAAGATTAAAATAATATTGCTGCTCTATTAAAATTTAATCCAGTGCAGAAAGCCCAGCAGAAGCAACATGGTCCTCAAGGGAGCCTCTCATTGGCAAGCGTGGAACTGCCATCCAGGCACCCCAACAACCTCGGGGCTTCTTGTTGAGAGGTACCAAGCTCCAGCCTTGCTGCCTTTGTGCCTTTCACACCTCGAGGCAGAATCTGCAAACTGTTATGCATGTGAATAGGACTCAGTGGGCTGAGGTCTCAGTGGAGGAAGGAGTGTTATTTCTGGAGTCTGGATGTTTTCTGGGAGCTGTCACAAGATGGCTGCCAGTACCTGGGGCTGAATCCTCACTCTGTTGTCACTCTGTGGTAGGCAGAGGTATTTTGACATTTTCCTCCAGCCAACAGGCCCCCTCAGTTTGGGAAAGCAGGTGTCCTACTCTAGTGACCATGCTGTTGGCAATCACCCTTCTCTTTGGACTTCTTCCAGAGCCTGTTGAATTCGCTAAAATTCTGCCCCCTGATTTCAGTGCTATTTGGATCTGACCCTAAGTCATCTTTTTTTCATAAGTGCTTTGAGCCATTTGCAGTCTGAAGAAAAAGACTGTCTTTGTGCAGCGTGTACAGACTTGCCAGAGAGCAGGAGCGGGAGGTGTGGTACTCCATAACCACACCAGCCTTCTTTTTCTGTAAGTGCTGTTGCTCTTGTGCTCTAGACCTAGGAGGTAGCTACATGCAAAAACAATAGCTCTTTGTTTCCTGACATTTGTATAATTTGTGATACATGGAGTTTTAATGAATGATGATCTCCAGTAAGCTATTAGTCTCAAATACTGGAATGTGTAAAATACATCTTGGGTTTTTATTCCTTTTTTTTTTTTTTTTGTAGACATAAATGCAGTTGGATTTTGCTGAGCAACTACATGATTAAGGAAAAAACCCCGCGACATTCCCGTGGCTGCAGTTCCTGATTAACTGAAACTCTTAGGGAGGGATCAGAGCATCTCAGCATTTTGTCTCCTGTTTTTGTTTTCCATTAGAGCATTACTCTAAGGGCAGATAACAGGTTGCTGGAGAAGTTGATTTTTGTCCTTCCAGCTGCTTAATGTTAGGCTTTCTTTTCAGTCCACTCTGACCATCCAGCTTTTCTAATTCCTGTGGTTAAGGCAGGTTTTTTCTATTTCTTTTTCTCTTTTAGTTTTGTTGGTGGTGATGCTGAGGTTTTTTTGTTTGGTTTGTTTGTTTTTTTTTGGGGGGGGGGATTATTTATTGTTTATGAGGACAATGTTTGCTTTATGCAGACCATGAATGGTTTGGATGTTTCTTTAACCCTTATGTTACTAGCACATCACCAAGCTTAACTTCAGAACAATAGTTTTTGTATGGCCATTCCCTTAGGTTGGTTTTTTCAATGCCTGGATGTTCTATAAGTTGCATCAGCAGCAAACCAGGTAGGGGAGGATGCCATGCAATAGCACTGAGTTCTTCATGAGCGTTGAATTGGGTGAGATCAGGATGTCTGGCTACAACCAGGACATGCGCTGTTGGGTCACACTCCAGGGGATCAGCAACAGACGAGGTCAGGCACAGATTAGGACCAGACCAGAGTCATGAGTCAGGGGATCAGGATGGAGCAGACTAGGTCTGCCAGGAACTGAGTCACAGACAGTCACCATGGATAGAGCAACAAGTTGTTGGGGGTGGGGGGTGTCAGGAACAAGAAGCAGGGATCCTGGCTAAAGTCACTAGCCAGGGTGTGCAGAGCAAGCAGCTTAGCTGTATAGTACCAGGACGTGGGCAATCACCAAACTAAAGCTACTGGCTAAGAGACAGCTGTCAGAGCACAAGAGGACTGGACTAGAGACCAAAGCAAAGGGGTCAGGAGCTGGCAGGTCTGGAGCAAAGGGGTTGGAGGCAGCAACCAGGCTTATTTGTTATGCCACTGGGGAAGCATGGGCCCAGGAAACTGAAAACCAACAGGCAGGAACAGGAACCAGGAAACTAAGGACAAAGAAACAAAAGCTGGGGGCTAGACAGAGAGACAACTGCCTATAAGATGGGTACCACACCTATGCAAGTAAGATTGCCAGCTGGAAGGAAGTAGGCTGCTGGCAGCCAGGCCCCCTAGGGTCAGCTGGAACAATGTAGCTTTTGTACTGCCCTTCTTTATGGCTTCCTCTCCCAGGCAGCTGGCCTCTCCTGTTCCTCCAGGCTGTATCTCTTCCCAGCCTTGCACCCCTGTAGCCTTCCTGACATGCATGGATCCACCAAAGACCTTATGCTTCCTGCTGCCATCTCCTGTGCTCAGTACTGTGGAAATCAGAGCTCTGCAGGGCCGAGCTGAAAGCAGGGGAAGTCCTGGTCAGGTACAAGAAAGTCCCTAGGTGTTGAGGATCTAGTTCAGGGCCTTGCAGTGGAGGCTGCTGATATTCAGAGATGCCTCCTCCCTCAGCTTAGTTGCCCTCATGGTGGGAATTTGCAAGGGAGGCTCTCACAAGTCAAGGCCATGGGATGGTGCATGAGAGACCTGGGACACAGGAGGCATCTGCCCATGCTTTCCCCTTATCAGATGGTTTCACCTTTTCCCAAGCCTGACAGTCAGACTTGATGTAGGTGATGAGGAGAAAAACACTGAAGTTCTGAGGAGACCTCCTTGAGATACTCACTGCACCTCCAAAGGCAGGAGAAAATAGCTGGATGGATGTATACTCGTCTTTGCATCATGGTAGGAGATGAGGCAGGACACAGAGAAACCAGAGAAACAACAAACCTATTTGGGCAAGGAGGGGTTACAGGTGGTGAGTGACAGCCAGAAACCTGGGGAAGTACAAGTAGCAGGCACAGCACACATAGAAATGGGGCTGAAGAGTATGCCATGCTCTGGGGCCAGCAGAGAGGGAGAGATTCCCTGCCTGTGTAGGACTGGTCTGCCAGGGAAAATGTCAGGTTAGCATTTGTCACTGCCTCCCACCAACCTTACCCAGGCCTTGCTCCAAAGCCAAGAATTCAGTGGAGAATCTCCCACTGTCTCTAATGTCAGATCCACAGACACTCGGTGATCCTCCCTCCATTGTATTCTTTGCCCTCCTGGGAGGCCCCTCCAACAAGGTCAGCAGAGTCTTCCTATGCCAAGAATATCCTGCCTAAGCAGATATTGCTGTCTCCTGCCTCTGAAGCCACTTTCTTGTCTAGGAGGAGTGTGCCAGAGGTGCTGTGTTTGGCGGCTGAACAGAGAACATGCTGCTGCTGTAGCAATCATTTTATTGGGTGTCCAAGAGATACAGAAAATCTAATAGAGATAAAAAAGAACTGGAGATAAAAATCTCTATTATACTTACTACTTGAGCTAGTAAATAGCTTTCCCATCTCTCTCTCACATGCAGAATGATGGAACGCGCACAAATTTTAAATGTTAAGGTCCTTAATCATTATTATGGACCTGACAAGAGATAAAATAATCCAAATGCAGCCAGTTAGAGGAATGTCAATTGTTGCTGGCCTCCCCTCCCACAGAGTTGGCAAAGCTTTGGTACAGGGCATCCTGAGTCATATCAGCCTCCCTATGCTCTGAGGCAAGGCTGGACCCCTGCATCCTGGGAGCTCCAGCCAGGGACAGCTACAGTGTTCCTTTTCAGCTGATTTCTACGGCATGCAGGACACTGTGGACTTGGCATGGGTTGTGCTGGCCTGGGTACACAGGAGTAAGGTGGGAGCCAGGTTTCCTCAGAGGTATCACTTGAAATGTTGGTGTCCTTTTGGTTCCTCTGTCCTTTCATTCACTGCCAAGTACATGAGCCAGATCTGCAAACTGTCAACTGGAGCAGAATCCAAAACAGCCTGCTTTGTAAGGTACTTTGTAGGGCATCTGCTGCGATACTGGCAGGTATACACACCACTCGGTGCAAGACCATGGAGCTGCCATGGTTCTACAGGGTCCTTGAATGTTTCTGGAACAAATATGGACTATGCAATCAGGCCACAGTGACCATGACCAACCACTGGAAGATGCAGAAAGTGGTAAGGGCAAGAGACATTGTGTTGACCGTGGATTTACTACTCCATGACAGCTGCTAGGCTGTGTGGGAGTGGATCTTCCACGAGGATCTACAAAAGGAGCACAGAGACTTGAACTGGCAAATAGCACACTGGGCACTCCCTATGAGGGCATGGAGACACAGAAAGGGGCAGAGAGGCCAGACAAATTGCCTCAAGAAAATCTGCCTGAGGAAGGCAGAAACTATCAACCACCTCCTTTGATACTGCCCTTATGCCAAGGGGCTGTGGAGGAGAGTAATCCCTCATGACAGTGACAGGGGTCAAGATCCTGACCAGAGAGGTGGCACTGTTCGGGCACTTGACCAAGGAACAGCAGCAGGAGACCCTGACAACCTGCTTTGACCAGTTCATCTCCTGCTTCAAGAATGCCCTGCGGAAGACCAGGAACCTGCTCGTGTACGGGCACAGAAACTTCTCAGTCAAGGGCTGTGTCAAAATAGGTCTGTGTGAGATGTAGGGGTACTACAGAAAGCTGGTAGAAGATGTTAGGGAGGAGATGGTGGACATCACATGGAAAAGAAAAGACTGGCACAGACTGTTCAATGGGACAACCAGAGAAAACAGCAATGAGGATATGATCATCATGATGATGAGGACAATGAAAGCCCCGAGTGAAAGGACTTGGGAATTAGGGGGGAGAGTTGTAAGGGGAGAGGAGGGAGGGGTTTGGGAAGGAGGTGCAGAGGTGGTCCTTTGCATGATTGTGATGCGCCAGGTGATGGTGATAGGCATGCAGGCACATGGGTATGCAGTGCAGTTATTATAATAGGAGTTGATGGTATAATAGTGTATGTGTGTTAAGGACTGTCAAATGAACCAGACCAGTCACAAAATAGGACTGTTAAAGTACAGGTAGATATATATCCATTTATATATGTAGAAACATAGTAGTCCAAAAAATAAAAAAATAAATGTTGGTGCTCTGGGTAGCATGGCAGAATGGAGGGGAGGGGAGAAAGTGAGCACTTACCTTTCTGTCCAGTGCCTGCCACAGTTGTGGAAGCAGCACAGGCTGATCACAAGCTCCTCAAACAAATGCTGCTTTAGTGGCAGTAGGATGGGTTTCTTGGGGGCTACTGTTTTTGCACTCCCTCTGAACTGGTGCCTGAGGCTGACATCCCCTCTGGCAGAGGTGAAGCTTGGAGCAAACCACATATACACAGAAAACCCTGTTAGTATCTCCAGGGCAGTAGGCCTTCAGAGTCCTCTTGAACACTCCTGGGTTCTTGAGAGGGTACCACTTTGCCCCACCAGCCTGTGAGAACATGCCTTGCACTTTCATACAGTATAGACAGGCTCTGGCCCTTCTTCTGCCCTCTCCAGTGGTGGACAGGGGTCATTAATATATCCCAAGGGGCTGGAGATTATTTTTATATGGGCAGATACTACAGAGATGGCATAAAAGCCTTAACCCCTCAGCAAGCCCTGGGAAAGGGAGGTCTGGCAGGGCAAAGATGGAATGGGACCACACTATTGCACAGGGTGTTATGGAGATTTTTGGCTGATTCTGATGCCCAGCATCAGCATGAATTAGGCTATTTGAGGACTGCTGTCACTTGTGGTGGAGGCCATTTCAGTCTCTGGAGCATCTCAGGATCTCAAGAACTGAGCTGCCTGTGCTGGGCCTCCTGGAGTTGCAGACCAAGCTTTCTGGCTGGAAGAAAATTTGAAAAGGGAGAAAGAGCAAGGCTGTGCGAGGGAGGGGGCCACCACTGCCAGCCCACTTCTCAATGGATCTTTTTCAAACCTGGCTTGTTCTGTAGATCTCACTGAGACAAAAGTCAAGCCAAGTCTTTGGGCTGTATCATCTGTAATGTACTGTCTGTAAAGCTTATAAACTGTCTGTAAAGCTACCAGTTCACATTGTACATTGTGTTGATTGGCATGTCATTTACACTGACATAAAGAGAGACCTATTTTTAAGGCATTAGCAGGAAGAAGCTGAGTCAATCATAAGCTTAACTTCGCATTTCCTGACTGGAGCACCGGATGTCTTATCTGGAACATGGCATTAATGCTTAGCTTTTTGCATGCATATTATTAAGGATCCCTTAGTAGGGGCATAGAGGCAGCTTGGGCAGTTATGAATGATGAAGCCAATATCAAGCATGTCAAAAAATGAAAGATGAAAAATGAAATGTGGAATAGAAGGTTTCAATCCTCACAGTGAGAGTTCTGTCAAGGAGCACAAATGAGAAACTTACATATGGGAGATGTTTAGATTTGGCAGCAGACAGCTTCTCACTGCAAAGGAAGGAGGGAATAGCAAGGGGAGAGCTGTGATCTTGGATCTCACATCAACCAAAGAGGCCATCATGATGGGAGGAAATTGACTGGACAAGCAATCACTGTTCCAGCCCCTTGGTGCATAGGGAAGAACTGCAGAAAAGAGGAGGCATGTTAAGTGGGTGAATAGATTGGATAAAACAAGAGCCAGCCGTGATATTTTCCCCTAAAGACTTGCCCACACTTGACTCTTTCAGCCTGCGTTAACTCACTTGACTGTAAATTCTAGCTTTGAAGTTCCACTAGACACTTATGTTTTGCTGCAGCCTAGGGTTAAACAGGATTAGGAATAAACAACCAAGTCTGTCTGTCAGAGTTTATAGTCCTGTGAATTATCATGTGTTAAAACATGACTCCCTGCAAACATACCTCTCAAGCAGAACTGAATATGGCCTGCTTTGCACATGAAATACCACATTCTATGCTTGTTTTTTTCCAGTTGTTTTTCTTCCTTGTAGCTCCAGGTTTTAGCCCAGACCAACAGAGAGAGAGGAAGAAGCCACCAGGGAAGAAGCTTTCTTTAGGTTGGTTCCAGTTCCAGTAGAAGCACAATGTACAAGACCTGGTACAAATAGACAGCTTCTTCTAACTCATAAGTACTAAGCTTCTCATTCACAGCCCCCAGGTTGCCTCTGAATGTGAGGCTGGCTGGGAGCCCAAGAATCTTCCTTTCACATTCAGCCTTTCCCCCATGACTCTGGAGAGGAGGGCTTACACACTGGGTTGAACCTCAAGAGATCTGGGTTAAAGTCCTATCTCTACCACAGACATTTTAGCTGTCCCTGGGCCAGTCCTTTTGCCTCTCTGTGCTTCAGATCTCCATCTGCAAAATGGGGCTACAAGCACCCCCTACTCTCCTCTCTGTCTAGTCATTTTGCATTGCAAGCTCTTCAGGCCAAGCTTTGCACTTTGTGAAAGGTGGTTACAAAAAGGATGGAGCTAAATTGTTTACAGTGTGGCAGATGACAGAACAAGGAGCAATGGTCTCAAGTTGCAGCAAGGAAAGTTGAGGTGAGATATTAGGAAAATCTTTCTCATTAGGAGGGTAGTAAAACACTGGAACAGGCTACCCTGAGACTTTGTAGAATCTCCATCTTTGAAGGTTTTTAAGACCCAGCTAGACAAAGCCTTGACTGGGACAATCTAGTTGGGGATGGTCCTGCCTTGAGCATGGGGTTGGACTAGAAGATGATCTCCTGAGGTCCCTTCCAACCCTAATTTTCTATAAGTCTATGATTCTATGTGTATTTGTAACTGTTAGGACCCTGGGGAGGGTACATGACTCTGTAATAATTGCACGTTGTAGATTATGCCACTGGTTCTCAACCTATTTAGACTCAAGGCACCTCTCAGGAAATACCACTTCAGTTTTCACTCATTTTTTGACTACCAAAAAATAACTGAGCAATTCTTCTGTTGGAAATAACTCAGAAGGACCACAACAAACCAGAAGGTTTTTAACACTACAGGTTCCTATTTGAAATCTCTGGGTTTATCTGGTGAATCATGTTTGCACAGCTAACAGTGCCATGGCACCCTGTTTAAGAATCACTGGATTGTGCAGCCCTGCTTCAGTTAGTCTTTAAGGTGCATCTCTATGATGCCTTCTGCCTGATTTTGGACTGACACCACTAACTACCTATCTCCACTATAATAATCACTACTCATCCTATGGACTTCACTGGGACAATTCAGCAAGAGTCAACATTGAGAGATGAGGCCCAGGATGCACCTGACTGCAAAATTCCTTACCATGAAGGACACATAAAATAAGCTGAAGTGTAAGTTGGAGGGGAGAGGTAGTTGGTTGGAGGAGAGACAAGACAGACCAGGAAGGCTAAAGGTTAAGCACAACCTACACGCAGGCTTCATGAGCCTGCAAGGGAGAGCACTGAGCAAGCTGAGATCCAGGGGAGGACTCTCTGGGCAACAGACATTGTGGGGAGGTGGAAAGGAGGAGAGAAATGCTGCCCTCTGAGACAGCAGACAGGTGAGACAATGCCAAGATGGGGAATCCAAAAGAACCAGGCGGACTGCACAAGCCCAGCCGCACAGTAGGGAGTGGCAAGCTAAGGGAGAGGGCGGCAGTGGAGGAGAAATGGGAGGAGAGCTGCTGCAGAACAGGAGTGCTTGAGCTGAGGTTCTCATTTTAGCTCAAAATGGGGGAGCATAGATAGCCTTGGGTGGGATGGAGGTGGGGGATGAGGAATTCTTGGAGAACATGAAGAGCCTGCTTGCAGGTATGGGGAACTAACACATTGCCAGCAACAGGCATTGCCACCATGTAACTCACAGCCCAAAAGGGAACAACTGAGGCTAGAACCCAGTTCCAAAAATGCAGAAGGTAGCAGCCCTGTCACACCCCATCCACCCTGGCACTTCCAGGGCCCAGTCACTCCAGTGCCTGAGCCCCTGTTTTGAAGAGACAATACTGTGATGGCAGAAGCAAGGTCCATACACATGGAGGTGGGGGCAGGAGTGGTGCACGGGCTGTATAGAACAGTGCTCTTATAGACTGTAGTGAAGATGTTAAATACTGTAGTGGAAGAAATCTGCAGCCTCTATCCTGGCAATAAATACAGCCCTCAGCCCATTGAGGAAGAAAGGATAGCCAAGACAGTCAGGAAGACAGGAGGAAAAATGTCTCCCAGCATTAAGACTGTATAGAAAATAAGCTAAGTCGCACAGACTGAAGTGCAGTGCATGAAAGTAGCAGCCCTCAGTGGCCTCCATGATGGCCAATGTCATGGAGAAAGGTTTATAATAGCCACTGAGTGCCCCAGGTTTATGAGGAAGAGGTTGCACCAATCCTGCCTAATAGCCTCCTTAAATGTAATCACTGATCAGGCAGATCAAGGGGATGCAGGGCAGAGCGCCTGCATGCATTTCAGTCACTCCAGTGCCACAGAATAAACATTTAAAAGTTGGATCACTACCAAGCAGATAAAAATGCCACCACAAGTATTAACAACCGGCTGATGGGCAGGTAGCAATAGGGAGTGGGGAGACCTCTCTTGGAGGAGAGGTGATGTGTGGGGCAGCTTCAGAGGTGGACGTCACGACCCTCGTCCCCTTGTAATTATTGCCTGGAGCAAAGGGAAATTCAGGCGTACACAGATTTGCCAGTAGTGCCAAAACCTGCTGGGGGAGGGAGCCAACAGCAAAGAGACCTGGAGAGATTGGAGCTGCTGGAGGTTCAGAATGGACACAGACAGGGGTTAGCCAGGGATGAGAGTAGCAGGTGGAGAAGATGACAGGGGAGGTGCCCCTGGTCTGGTCTGGCCTGCCAGAGGCTCTTATACTCTCCTGTGGCATAAATCTGGGGATATTGGGGGTGGGGGGTGGGAAGGACAGAGAATGAGCAGGGCTGGCTGCAGCCAGGACTAGGGACAGCTGTGTGCCAGCAGCCTCTGGGCAGCAGAGGGGGGAGGGCTTGACTTTTGGCACTGTCACTGAGTAGCTAGAGAGTGGAGATAACCGGTAATGAGGGGATTAGTGGTTATTAAATGGTAATGACTCTGCACTCGGAGCAATAATGGGAAATCGGACACTTCAGAGAGCTTTAATAACCTGTTATCAGTGGGCTGCTCTGATTGCTCGGCTGTGGGTAGCTGAGGGATGCTGCAAGTAAAGGAAGGTTCTTTCCTGAGCCTGGATCTCCTGTCTCCGTTCCCCATCTCATACCATGCTTTGCACCCCAGTGCCCAGGAATCAGATGCCATGGATGGAACAGGAGAACGCTATAATGAAAATGGGCCTCAGCATCTTTGACAGCTTCGCCACCACACAGTGCCCTTACAGCCTCCCCAGATCTTCTGTCACCTGCAAGGGACGGAGCTAGAGACTCGCAATACCTGCCTCACAGAGTTATCTCCTGTGCTGCTGCCCCGTCATTGCCTATGGGGAAGGAGCATCCTTGTTGCAGCTCCCTGCAGAGAGTGTTTCTGCACTGCACTGTGCTCACTACCTCTTCCCATGGGTCTTGGGTACTGCATCACACTGATGCACCATGAGATCTAGGGGACTGGGCTTCAGGACTGAGCTGTAGGGCCACCATGCTGCAGCATCGGCACATATGAGGTAAGAGGCTCTGACACTGCCAGCACACAGGGCTGCCCTCCACTGCTCTACTATCTCCTCCTAGAAGCCCGCATAGTGCATTCTGTCCTCTCCAACACCAAGGACCTGAACTGGCCATGCCCCAGGGAGTGCCACCCACCCCCCTGCCTGATCAGGCAGCAGGGAAGGAGTTGCTAGAGTGAGACAGAAGCCCATCTCCCAGCATCTGAGGGTGTCTGATTTCTCCCTGACGCCGTCAATAAAGCCCTTCTAAATCTGTCTCCTTGCTTTTGGGGGTGGGAGGATTTGCGTCAGTGAGTGACACTTTTAGCTGGGAGAATGAAAAGGGGGGACTCCTGGCAGGGGAAGCAGCTGCTGCTTGAGTCACGCCTAGAGAAGGCTCCCTCTGAGGGAGGCCAGTGCTGCTTGCAGCATGATGGGAACAGCAGGGAGCCGTGTCACTCAAAAGATTCATGGGGGGTCTCCGCTCAGGTACCGCGCTTCATGCTCCTATGCTCCCCTGGGCTCCTTTCCCTACTGTGGGAGTAAGAAGACTGCCAGCCAGCTCTTGAGCTAGCAGAAGTGATTGGTTTTCTTTCCCCCTTCTCTCTCCCACTCCCTCCATTCCCTGGTTGCTTTGGGCCTCTCCTGCTTCTTGCTTTCCACTGACTCATCCCGTCCTTTCCTGGCCCTTTTCTTTTCCTACCACCCTGACCCTGAGAAGGATCCAATGCCTGAGCAAGGAAGGTGAGGTGATTGCCATAGGTCCATGCTGTAGGCCAAGGTGGATCCATCAGGGCCAGGAAATGGTGCTGACACCAGGCTTCCTGTTGTAGATGCTCCATGGCCCTGCAGGAAGGGGGAGGGCTTGAAGTAGTGCAACAGCCAGAGATGGGGAACAGACTGGTGACAGCAGCCGGGGATGAGCCAGATGGAAATAGGTGAAGATGTGAAACAAGTGCCCTTCCCCTCTTCATTGGAGCCCCACCACTCTCCAGGAAATCACTGCCAGGGTGATCACTGATAGATGCCCCAGAGCTTAGCACTCCCCCTCCCTTGCATTGGGCTATCACAGCCAGGAGCCCAGACACTCCTAATCTCAGACAGAAGGGAGGGAATCACAATTCTGTGGGCACTGGGTATGGAGAAAACCTATTTACCCAACATGCCCATTCTGCCCCTGCCCACCCCCACAGGGCTGTAGTCTCCAGCAGATTCTGCACTGCTTTGCCCAGTCCAGTTTGAGGTGATCCAAAGAATGGAGTTGCCACCACTTCTCCCAGGAAATCATTCCACTAAGACCCTTCAGCCAATGCTTCCCCTTGTCCAGCTCCAGCCCACAACATCTCACTCTTTCCTCTGGGACCATACTAGCTGGTTCCTCTCTGCCCTCTGTGGTGAGCTCCTTGGGTATCTGCAAGCCCGCTATGTGCATCAACATCTCCAGGCTGAGCATTGCATCCTAACCTCCCCTCATTCAGCCTCTTTGCCAGATCCACTGCTCCTCCTCCAGTTCCTCTCTTTCTCAGGCTTTGACAGCATTCTGCTGTCCTACTTGGCTGCTGAAAGGGCTTTCATGGTGCTTGGGGAGTATCTTGTAGTAAGATGAAAGACCCTCAGGGGAATTTCAGATGCTGAAGCAGAAGGCACAGCAACTTCTTGTTACCTCTGTTGAACTCAGAAACACTATCTCCTTTCCCCTTCCAGTTTAGAGAAGGTAGCAGGTACCATTTTTTTTCTTCCCAGGTTCTTTTTTTCAGTTTCTGGCTGGTAATTCTCTCTGGCTCTGGGAGCTTTGAGCAGTCACCTCTCTCCCTTAGCCCTGGTCTTGGCTTCCTAAGGGAGAAGGACTCTTTGACTCATGAGTATGTTGTGTTTCCCCCAAGCTGCACTGTAGGGTTGGGGAGCCATGTGAACCTGCTTGCCTCACTGCACTTTATTCTTCATGTCCCTGCTACCTGTCTCCCTGCCTCCCTTTCCAGAGCACTGCTCCAGAAAAGTCAACCTCAGGAAGAAGACTACAGCATGAGAGAGCCAAGAAAGTCCCCTTTTACAAGGAGTTCCCCCCTGTGCTGGTGACAGGGGGAGCCTGCTATGGGGTCGGAGTTACAGCCTCCTGGCTAATACAGCAGATTCCTGTATGTATTGAGGGCTGTAAATGTGTGAGCAGTGACAAGGGGATTTTAATCCCCTTTAAAATCACAGGGGATGCTGGGAGTCCTCTCCTCCTTTAACCAGGCTTAGAGAGGGCCCCAAAGTTTGCTTTAGGGGGTGAGAGACCTAGTGTGAAGCCTGCTCTGGTGTAGTTGCATGGAGCTGTGGGGGAAGGGAGCTTAGGAGAGCTTTTACTGGTATTGCAAAGCAACCCCCTGACATGTGTTCATAGTATCATAGTATCATAGTAGCTAGGGTCAGGAGGGACCTGAACAGATCATCTAGCCTGACCCCCTGCCACAGGCAGGAATGAATGCTGGGTTCACAAGACCCCAGACAGGTGATTGTCCAACCTCCTCTTGAATTTGCCCAAGGTAGGGGCGAGGACCACCTCCCTAGGAAGTTGGTTCCAGATTTTGACCACCCTAACTAAAATATTGCCTTCTGATCTCCAACCTAAACCTATTCTCCATCAGCTTATTACCATTGTTCCTTGTCACCCCAGGGGGTGCTGGGGAGAAAAGGGCTCTGCCTATTTGCTGTTGATCTCCCCTGATGAGCTTGTAGGCAGCCACCAGGTCCCCCCTCAGCCTCCTCTTGCTGAGGCTGAACAAGTTCAGGTCCTTCAGTCTCTCCTCGTAGGGCCTGTCCTGCTGCCCTCTCACCAAGTGGGTGGCCCTCCTCTGAACCCTCTCCAGGCTGACCACATCCCTTTTGAAGTGCAGTGCCCAGTACTGGATGCAGTACTCCAACTGCGGCCTGACCAAAGTCACTCAGAGGGGGAGTATCACCTCTCTGGACCGGCTTGAGATGCATCTTTGTATGCATGACAAGGTATGGCTGGCCTTGCTGGCTGCAGTCTGGCATTGGCGGCTCATGTTCATCTTGGAGTCAATAATGACTCCAAGATTCCTCTCCGCTTCTGTGCTTTCAAGAAGGGAACTCCCCAGCCTGTATGTATGCTGTGGATTCCTTCTCCCAAGGTGCAGCACCCTACATTTGTCTATGTGTTTGGTGGGAGATTATAATAGGGAAGTCTCTTTGTGAAATGCTTCCATTTTTGCTTCATGTCTTACAAGGTTAGTCATGTGCCCTGGTTCTGCCCATTGCTCCAACCCTGTTCTGGTCACCATTCAGCACTGCTCTGAATCAGCAAAGGCATCCCCAATTCATGAGAATGCCCTGTAATAAGGGGCAGGCAGCCTGCTCTACACTACCCCTTCAGCATCATTCCCATTGCAGGAGCTATTCCAGAGGCTGGAGGTAATACTGAAAGTACAGATGAGCAGGAAGGGATAGACAGGGGGTGCAAACAGGGTGCTTCTATGTTCTGCCAAATCCATGCAACCCCCAAAGGGTTCATTGCTGCAGAGGTGCAGGGCAGGCCCCGCCTGGGAGGGCTCAAGCTGCTCCTTTCTGGTCCTGGTATCTGCCCTGACCTGGGGATTTCTTTCCGGTTGCACTTCCCATTGAGGATGTCACTGGAGGAGGAGAGCACGTCCCCCTGCCATGCTGATGAAGCCCCTTTGCCTGTGCAGCAGGAGCCTGTCTCCACTGGCCTGACTGCTCTGCCACAGAGGTGGAAGCCCCTCACAGCCCTTTTGTGTATTAACTCCATCCCTCTGGCTTTTGGGGGTGCAGTGGCAAGAATTCAAGCCTTGTTCCAAACTCAAGCCAAAGGCTGCTCCCAGTCAGCTCAGCTGTAAATGGGTTCCTAGACCTTTGGACTGGGGAGTCAGAGGTAGCTGGATGCAATTCTAGTCATGTGGCTTCCTTGTGTGCCAGGAGCTATAGACCATGTTGTCCCTGACCATGTCATCCCTTTAGGCCACCAGTCTTGGGACAATTCTTGACCTTTCTCAGGAGATCTGTTGTTGTCTGCAGGAGCCAGAAAGAATCCATGTTCCCCCCTGAGCTGCATTACTTGGGTTCTGGGATTTTTTTTGTCTGAAACATTGGCTATTGGTCAGTACTAGAGATGGGAGTTGGGCTGGGCTACTCCAGAAGGGACTAAGAAAGTTCTTGGGTACTGGGCTCATGAGTCTCACACTTGGAGTCAAACTGATCACCTGACTCAGTGTCGGGAAGTAATTTGACCCCAGCTCAGGTAGCCAAAGGGTGATTGGGAGTTTTTTGGCTTCCTCTGCAGCATGAGCACAGTACTTTTCCTAGGATCATCTGAGCATCTGCTGTTGCAGGGGCCCAAGGCCCAGGAGGTGCTCCTTTTTGTTTTGACCATCTCCGGCAGAACTTTATAGGTGATTTTTTGGCACTCAAGATCCTCACACTCTCAGGAGACCCTTCGTGGCTGTGGCTTACAGGAGGGGCTAGAGCAGATATTCGTGTGGACTCTTGGGTGATGTTTATTATATGGTTGCCTGTGACTGAAGAGGATTAGCCCTGATGCCCCAGGTGATCCCTTACAGTTGGGCATTCCTACATGAAGTGACCCAGCTCAACTCCCTGTGGAGAGCAAAGTTTAGACACAGGTATGCTCCTGACCAGTTTAGGGCAAGTGTGTCCTGTTTGCTGCGTCCTCACTTTATGTGATTCTTCCTGATTTCCAGTGTGTTGCAACAAAGTGCATGCCCTTGCTCTGCTGTAAGAAGGGAGCTCATTCTAGGGGGGAGGTGGCTTTGATTGAGGTTGTTAGCACAGTGGCATTCTCAGATCTTCTCCCAGCAGACCCAGGAGGGCTGCTCCCATGCTGTAACCTCTTGCTAGATCATAAAGTTGTCCTCTTTATATGTTAAGAATCTGCATGGGGTACTATTGGCTAAACTCATTTCCCAACAGATGTCTGTGGAGTTGAACTCATGCAGGATTTCAGTACCCTGTGGCTTCAAGTATCTTGAGAACCAGCCTGGGTCATTGTCATTCTCAATCTCCTCTAGTCCCAGAGGCCTGTGGCAGATGTCCAGTATCATTTCTCCTTTGGTTTTCATGCCTCCTACCTTTACCCCAAGAATTTCGGTTGTGTCTCGCAGCTGAGCACATGCAAAGCACCATATGGCTGTCAGCTATTGGGTTTGACAGTCTCGTAGACAGCAGAAGAAAACAACTCCCTCCCTGGCAGGAACCACTGGGGGGAGTTTTATGCAGGTCGCGCTGGATGATCTAATGGTTCCTTCTGGCCTAAAAATCTATAAATGGAACTAATCATCACAACACACCTCCAAGTTACAGGCAAGTAGGTATCTTAGGCAGGTACTGGCCCATTTTTTCCCCATAGACAGCTGTTTAAAATTCTCTGCCTATGTTCATATTTAGGTACCAGAAAAGGGGACCTGACTTTCTGCAGTGCTGATCTGCCCCTGATTTCTACTGGTTTATCAAGTTCTCAGCACATCTGACAACAAGCCTTTTATTTAGGTACCTAAACTTGGATTCATCAGATTTAAAGTATCAGTCCTTAAATATTTCCAATGCCCCCTCTGACTCTCCATCTTTTTTTCCTCTACAGAGAGGGTCTGCCCCATAGAGAAGGCTTGGATGGGATCTGAGGCATCTTAATCTTGCTGATGGTACAGAGACTAGAGCTGGAGAAATGGCTTTTAAAGTATAAATGATTTGCTGGGATAGAGGTAGGGATGAGGGTGCGGGGAGGGGAGTTGAGCTTGGGGTCCTTGAGGTGAGTCTGCCTTCTCTAATACCTCATTTAGTCTCTTCTGCGGTTTGTGTGTGCAAATGAGGAAGGTCAGTCCAATTACTTGTGACAGCCCTTTCTGGATCTTGTATCTTCCCCTGGTGATTCCCTCCCAATTGAATGCTCAATGTGCTAACAATACTTGTAGCATCACATTGCATTTTTATTTAACTCATTCCTTACTTTAGGCCATCCACTAGTGTCGTTTAGGAACCAAGAAGGAATTTCCTTCCTATCCCATTACTCAGGAAGTTAAGTTGCAGAAGGTGGAGCTATCTCCACTCTCCAATGTGGCTGCCTTTTCTCTCCAAGTGGTCATACTTTTAACGCTGCCATTGGCCTCTGGGCATTGAATTAAGCAAAGAGCTGACAGGACAAATCATATATGATCAAGCAAGAAAAGATAGTATCATAGTGCTAACACATATTATGGGGGATGCAGGGAGGTTGCACAAGTATTTGTAAATTCTGGCATTTCCTGACTTCTAAGTCCTTGCTCTTGAACCCTAAGTAATATTCTTTATATTCTAAACTTGTGTGTGCTTATTTGCTTTGTTCTGGTAGCATCAGATTTCAGTCAGCGCCCCACTGTGTTTTGGGTAGTATAAACATGTAAGTGGTGGTGGTTCCTGCTCCAAAAAGTTTATCATCTGAATAAGAAAAAAAAACTGAGTAAGTATCCATAGCTGGGGTGGTGAGACAAGGCAGAGAGATTAAGCTCCTTTGGGGTCAAGAACATTTTTTCCCTTGAGTCAGCCTGTCAAGGACTAGGAGAGGGGGAGGGGGCAGGAGGGAGCATCTTCCTTGGTACTGTAACAGGGTACCATCTCCAGGAGTGGCCATGAAGCCCCTGGAGGCACTTTATTTTTTCCTTACACTGTGCTTTACAGGCAGTTAGCCCATATCTTTTTCATGCCATGCCTTGATGTAACTATTATTTAGATATGGGAGGCTGCCCTGGTCTTACTGTAATGTCCCCAGGTGTCTGGGGTCAGTGCCTTATGGGTTAACTGCATGACTCCAATCCATTCCTACACCATGCCCCATTCCTCAGGGGTGTTAACACTCTTATTATCTACCTGATCTCCCTCAGGCCTTCTCTGGACTCCCAACACACTCAGCCTTCCCCCGGGATCTCTACATGTTCCAGCCTCTCTACAGGCTCTTGGACCTTCACTGGTCCCACACAGTAGTCCTCCCTGGACACTGGACTCTCCTAGACTTCCTCAGACCCTCTGGACTATCAGACCCCTCAAATCTTTCATTCAGCCCCTTTCCGCTCTCTCAGGCCCTTTGGTCTCTCATTCGGCCCTCTCTGGACCCTTCTGATCTTGACCCTCTGGACCCTTCTGATCTTGCTCTTTCTCAGTGCCTCACCAGGCCTCTGGGCCCTTTTGGTCCAGACCCTCACTGGGCCTCTGGACCTTTCTGGTCCTGCTCTTTCCCAGCTCTTCTCTGGGTCTCTGGGACTTTCTGGTCCCACTAGAACCTCCTTCCCATGCTTTTATCTCAGGGTGTGCTCTCCTAGTATTTCCCTGCCAAGGGGTAGCCCACAAGGCAGTGGGAGCTGGGGTTTTAGGGCACCCCATACTCGCCCTTCCCTGGGTTTTGGCACCAGTGGCACTTTCTAGGGGCTGCCCTGCCACAAGCAGTCCTACCACTGTGACCACAAACCCTAGTAGGGTGCAGTTTTGGGCCCTACTCAGGACCATCCCTTAGGCCCTGGCCTCAGTCTGTAGGGCCTAGCTGTCCTACCTGGGCATTTCACCCCCCTTGGCTACTCCCACATCATTGCCTCCACCCCTAGGGCCTAGCTGTCCTGCCTGGGAACTTTATCTCTCCTGGCTACTACTGGGTGTCACAGCTTCAGTCACATGCACCTCCTGGGCCATGGGCCCCCAGCCCCATTCTTTGCCCGTCTTGGGCTGCAGACCTCTGGGCCCCTTGGCCCTGGCTTTCTCTCACCTCTGGGCCCCTTGCCCCGACTTGCTCAGCCCCTGCTCCTGGCCCCACTTTGTGTCAGTGAGACCCCCAGTCTCAGCAGTGGTCCTCTCAGTCCTTTGGCCTCTTTTGGCTCTGCCCCTGCTCTCTCTGGGCTCACTTGGACCCACAATAGGTCCCCAAACTCTGCCCCTGCTCTCTCTGGACTCCCTGGGTCCCCCACACTCAGCCTCTCTCTAGGCCCTGTCTTGCACTCAGCCCTTCCCTAGGCTCTGGTCTCACACACGGCCCTTCCCCAGGCTCTGTACCCCTCACTCACTGGGTCCCCAGGACCATCCTCCACCCCTTTAGCTCCTTCCCAAACCTCTAAACTGCTGCAGGCTGCACTCTCCTTGCTGGCATTCCAGAACTGCAGCCATCCTACTCAGTAGATGTTTCCCCACGGTCTCCAAGATGTTACTGCTGGTTCGACTCAATGCCTGGGCTTATATTCAATAAGCCCTGTCCTCCTCCTGAGTCAGATGACTCTACAATCAGAGCTGGACACACTTGCAGGCTGCTTCTCAGGCATGGTCCCTAACTGCCATCCTGCCACACCTGCAGCTTGCCTCAGTCACAGCCTGCCTGCTCTCAACGTAGCAGCAGCTCCAAGCCTCCTGCTACAAGCTTGTAGAGCATAGTCATTTTCCTAGGCTCTCCTGAGCATATGTTAACCATCAGATAAATTAAGTTGTGGCCTACGGAGGCTCAAGCCCCTCTAAATCAGTTGATCTCTAAGGTGCCACCCTAACCTCTCTTCTGCCTAGCCAAATAACCTCTGTCATCCCAATGGCAAGGCATTGATAGTATCCAAGTCTACTGTGCTTTTTGCCTGCAGTGCACTGAAGCGTGGAGTGTGTGAGGAGCTGAAGGAGAGTATGAAGCTTTTAGGACTCTTTGGATAAATGCTTGATTGTGAATGCAGGAGCCTGGACTTAATGGCCTGGGTGGCCTCTTCCAAGCTTGTGTTCCTGGGCATCTTTCCTGAAGGCACAAAGAGTGTGTGTGGTTTGAATTGGTTTCTCTAAGTGCTGTACTAGTCCTCAGATAACAGAGCATTCTGTTCCTCAGGAAGCTAGTCTTTCTCTTTCTCTCCCTGCTTTTATCTCCCATCTCCAGTGGAACTCGAAAAGGCAAAACACCAAAAAGAAAAATACAGTATAAAATTGCCAAATTGGACTAATTTAAAACACACCCTCCTGTATGCCTAGCATTCATTATCACCTTCCCTGTTATGCGCGAAGGCTCCAGATGAGCCCTGTTAGAAAGGGAGAAAGAGAGAACCTGAGGCTACCAGAAGAGTTAAGATACGCTTCTGCCTATTCCTGGAAACGTTCTGTTCCAGCCAAACACTCTGGTCTGGCTGGAAAATGAAGTTAATACCATGTCCAGCAAAATTAATGAGGTGGATAACCATGTGACAGCTCCTGCCAAAGGATTTGATGGCTTTGAAGAGCTCATGCAGTCCTGCAGAAGAAAATATGCTGAAATTCTTAACTGGTTAGATTTTTAACCACTTCATTGGAGGGGAAAGCACTAGTGTAGGACTTAGGAAATGAAGGTTTGGTTCCTGGGTTTGCCTTAACTAGCCTGTGGCTCCCACATTACACCCAGGTCCCTGTATGACCTTGGGCCAGTCACTTAGTTTTTCTCTCCAGTTCTCCTTCTGTAAATTGCAGATAGAAGGGCTTCTGTACCTCCTAGACCTGTCATTAGGAGACAGGATATACATAATTGATGATGTGTAGCATTTTCTATTCATCATCTACAGGGGGTAACAAAAAATGTTTGTACCTGGCATAATGAGGCCTCTAGGCCCTTTCTACAATATAAATAAAGACTATAATAGGACAAGAGACCCACTAGAAATGTTGCCTTTCGGGTAAAAGGTATTAGGTAAAGAAAAGGTATTAGGTAAAGGAAAGCTCCTCTGAGGTTAGTTGATGTGCCAAAGAGATGACTGCATCCTGTCTCAGGTGAGCAAAACAGGCAGAAGGCAAACAAAGAGTCTTTGTTAGCTATAGGTTATCAGTAACCATGCTAGACATTAACTGCTTGCCCAGCTTGTCCACCTCTCCCCTTTCCAATATTTCAAAACTGGCCCCCTAAAAACAATCATGGTTCTTTTTTTTTCAGGGGAGACATATTAAACTAGTTGGAAAATGTATTTTCCCATGGAAACCCACCCCCCAACTTTTTCAGTGAAAATTCATATACCAAAATATGTTGGACAAATGCTGCAAAATACTCATTTAAAGTGCAATCCAGTTGCCCCAGTGGGTTGTACTTCCCATGCTTTGCACCACTCTCTACTTCCTCCAGTGTAGACAAGGATCCCTGGTTAGAAGGCAAAACTCCTAGCTCACCACTGTCTTACCCCAGGGTGTGGGGAGATTTTGCATCCTGGAAGCCTTTATTGGTGGAACCTCATGGGAAATCTATCCTGAGACTATAGAAAAGATTGGGGACAGGAAACAGCCCAGCTCCTCTGGCCAGAGGGCAAAAAAAAAAAGTGTGTTTCTTGGGGAGGTCTGGGCATTCACTTTGTAAAAAACAATAAATAAAAGAAGAAGAAAGAAAGAAAAAGTCAAAGTTTCTGTGGAAAACCAACAGTAATCATGTAATTTTTTTTGTCAAAAACCCAATTTTCTGTCAAGTGTTGACAAAAATTGTTCAGCCAGCTGTAGAAAATACCTTTATTTAACTTTCCTAAAACTCCAGAGCAGCTGAAGGACTCTTGCTAAACCCGTCCTCACAAAGTGGAACTTTCAGACAGAAACCAAACAGGGAAAATCTCAAGGAGAAGAATGAGGGTTTCACACAACCCTTTGTGGCTGAAGAGAAGATAGAACAAAAAACTGCTTGCTGCCCCTTCCTTGTAGCTGCCCACCTGTCAAGTTACCTGAAATGATTGCTTATTTTCCCTATGCAAGTGGCATGGTCAAGCTCAGAGTCAGTGTCAGAGCCAGTCGTGGAAGCCGGATCTCCCTATTCCCAGTCTGGTACACATGCCTCGGTGGATTCTTTTTGGGAGCACCCATTCCAGTGGAGCGTGCAATGCTGGCTTGCAACCTGTCATTAGTACATTCTGGGCAAACTGGATCTGGATTCCTAGACACACACAACCCATTGGCATTGGGGCTTAAGCCCAGTTGTCCATCATGACATTAATTTGATAGCCACTCTCCTTGAAGAGCTGAAAGGCCTAGTGCAAAGACTAGTTGTGATGGGTGGTAAAAGACATGGTATCATGGTTAATATTCCAAAGACCGAAGTGATGACTACAGCTGGAGAAAGAATCAGCTGGCATAAGCCCTTGGGAGCAAGTCTCAAGCTTTATATAACTGGGTGCAATCTTTAACAGAAGACAATAAATGCATAAATGTAGTAAAACATGGGCTAGGCAAAACTTACGCAATAATAAATCATTTGAATGTGACATGGACAAGTGGGCAGATTGCTAAAAAAACCAGAGACAATGTGATTAAAAGCACTGATATGTTTGATAGCAACATCCAGCTGTGACACTTGGATGCTTAGGAAGGAGTTAGAAAATTACAAGTGTAAGATGATGTGCTACAAAAGCAAAGCGAGTGTTTCCTGGACTCCTAAAAAAAAATCCAACAAATGGATGCTTAATAAGATCGGCACCAAGTCTTAATTAATGCAAATGGTGAAAAAGGGGGAACTGAAATGCTATGGACACACTCTTAAGAACAGAAAGACACAGTCTAGAGAAGGATGTAATAGAAGGTTGTGTGCCAGGGAAGAGAGAGTGGTTGGTCAAGGAAGAGATAGTATGAAGACACAGGAGACTGAACCGGATTGCATATAAATAGAGTGGCAAGCAGAGGAGCATTTGTCTGTTGTATTGCTAAACCTCTCATTGAGGAAGGCCCCTTGATTAATGAATATAGCTCTGTCTGTGGGCCTGGGCATGGGTCAGGCTAACCCTAGAAAGGGATAAGTCAACCTCCATCCTGATAATGGTCCCAACCATATGAAGCAGCCAAAACTCATCCAAAATGACCAGCCAAACTGTTTAAGTAGAGTGAGACTGACCCTGTTTAAGCAGACACAGAGACCATCATTTTCCAGGTGGTACTCCAGACTTCCACAGCTCTCACTGAGGTCCTTGGTTTGAACCAGCTCAGTAAAAATGGGACTTTATTTTGGATCCTGCATAATGTGTGATTTCTGTGATCAGGACTGAGGACACACACGCCTTTTGGTGGGATCCAGCTGGGGTGAGAAATGCTTGTGTGTTGTCCCTGTGCAGAGGGAGCAAAGAGCAGGCTGAGCAGGTTCCCTGGACATTGGGCTGTTCTTGCAGTGAATGAGGCTCCTCATGGCACACCAGCCCTCAGCTGTGGTGGGTGAGCAGGAGTTTAGAGAGTCTCTGAACAAAACAGGCAGCAACTCCCAGCCGTGGCAGAATGAATTAATGGTCAGCTGCATCCAGTCCCTTGGAACAGCCCAAAATGAATGCCAGCTGGATACCCAGCAACTTTTCCAAAGGGCCATGTTGGGTGATATCGGTGCTGCTTCAAGCTGGATTGTCTTCCACCTGAACCATAGGCAGGTCACTGCAGGTGATCTTCAAGCTCCTGATGGATGCACATGAAGTGACAGTGCTTCTGGACAGCTCCTGGAGTTTCATCCTGACTCCCCTGCCCTAGACCCAGCTGTGCAGGAGAGGAGCAACCCAGGAAGGGGCTGAGGAAGGGAAGAGAAGAGCCTGCATCACTTCCCTCTCTCATCTGGCTGCTGCTGCCTTCAAGTGAGGAGTCAATTAAGCCTTGTGGGCGACGTAGGAAACTTCTCTGAGTATGCATCAGTGGAAATCCTCACCTGCCTGCCCCTCACATACCTGAATGAAATGACAAGTTTCCCCACCCTTCCCATCATGCCTGCAAATTCCCCCAGCCTGCCTGGGAGGGAGCCTTTTCCAGGCGTGACTCAAGCAGCAGCTGCTTCCCCTGCCAGGAGTCCCCCCTTTCTACTCTCCCAGCTAAAAGTGTCACCCACTGACGCAAGTCCTCCCACCCTCAAAAACAAGGAGACAGATTTAGAAGGGCTTTATTGACGGCATCAGGGAGAAATCAGACGCCCCCAGATGCTGGAGATGGGCTGCTGTCTCACTCCAGCAATTCCTTCCCTGCTGCCTCACCAGGCAGTGGGGTGGCACTCCCTGGGGCATGGCCAGCTCAGGCCCTTGGTGTTGGAGAGGGAAGAACATGTTATGTGGGCTGATGGATGGAGTTGGCAGAGCAGTAGAGGGCAGTTCTGTGTGCTGGTAGGGTGGGAGCTTTCACCCTAAGGCCTAGTCCCCATGATCCTCTGGTGTGTCAAAGGCAATGCATTGCCCAAGACTCCTGGGGAGAGGCAGTGATAACAGCTCAGTGCAGGAGGTGGTATTGGGGAACCATAATGCCTTTCTTATGCAGGTGTTAAGCATTTATCCTGTACCAGGTTTTCATCCAGCTCTTCAGAAAGGAGGTATCTCAGTGTCTTGTGCAAGGATCAATTAAGGAACCACTCTATGCTGGCTGAAATGAGTTTGGAGCAGCAAGGCAATGCCATATTGTTGCAATGAATGTTGCACCTCTCCTCAGTATATTAGCTCAGACACAATGCTGTCCTTTCAGAAGGGGTTGGGATAAGATGATCAGAGCTGAGGAGCTGTATGGATAATGGTTAAGCTGGTTTCATGGCCTCTTCCACCCCCTACAGCCCCAAAAAGCTTTCTCTGGGCCTGGGGCCCAGGAGTAGGAGTGGGCATTGGTCCCAGGGGAGTCAAGTCCAGGAGCAAGAAGAGCCTGATGCCCACACTGGCTCCCAGCACATCCTGGTCCATCCGTGGCCACAGGGAGCCAGCTGTTCTTTATCAGCTGTCCCTCAGAGCTGGCAGTTAATCCCATGAATCACAGTGCCTCATCCTACTCTGATCAGCTTTTCCCTTTTCCTTTGCTTGGTGTAATATTAATTGTCACTGAGTGGCGTCTGGTGGTGACAGCCTGGGGAAAAGATGTGTGTGGGGCTGCGGGAGGGCAGCAGTGGGGAGGAGGCAGGCTTTTCTACCCCACCCAGGCTCCTCTCTGACAGGACAGATTACATGCTTCTGGCTCACTTCTAGGTAGCAAGAGAAGCTGGTGACAAGGGTAATTAGCCCCGTTCCATCCGCCTGCCAAGCGGCGCTATAGAACTGGAAAGCACCACTTTACAATAAGATTCCCACGCACCCAGGAGCAGGCAAGAGGCTCGGGGGCCTGGCAAATTTTGGGCTGCCCCATACTAAATGCTCTGCCTCCTGGCCCCCCTGCAGAGCTGGAGGATGCTGTAGAGAATGTCAAGTTGGCCTCCTAGATTGGGCAGTCAGAGGGCCCCTCTGCCTTGTTGCATTGCTTCCAGAGGAGAGGGACAGATTAAGAGCTGAATCTATCTGCCCCTGTTGTGCCTAATGGTAGCAACTAGCCTGAATCTCTGATAAGAAGTGAATACATACCTACAGATGTCCCCAACATGAAGGGCTGGGCTTGAAGCCTGGATTTCTCTGACCCTTTTTTGCCCACCTGAGTCTTCTCTGTAATCATCCTATGCTGTCTTCCACGTAGAGTAGCCCCTTCTCCTCTCCACCACCAAAACCTTGACAGATGAAGTTCTTGGAAACCCCATATCTGCTTTACTGCCTATGATGGTTTGATCTGACTCAAATAAAAAACACTGACCTTTTTTCTGTTTGTCCTTTGGTTGTGAGCTCCTCCAGGCAGGCATTGGAGCCTTGTGCACCTGGAAAACACCTTGTCCATCATAAGTGATATTGCTCAGTGCAAATGTCATTCTTATGACTCTTGAATCCAGAATGGCTCAGATCTGGGGCCTCCGTTTAGACCCATAAGAACAATGAATGAACATAAGATGAATTGACTTATTAAAGGCTGTGTGCCAGGAGAGACCACTGCTTTGCCTGCTCATGTGCAGCTCACTGACCAGCCTCCATACAAAGTGGAGACATTGCTGTGCATGTGTAATAACTTCTCCCAGTGGCTCTGCTGCAGAAGTCCAGCCCAAACCTCTGGATCTGGGCAAACCTCAATTGGTTGGGCTAACAGGAAGGTCCATCACTAAGGAGGCAACAGCCAGTGAAGGATGGGACTAACACTCACGGTCTCCCATCCACCAGGGCTGTTTTATGTGATCCTGATCCAAAGCTACATGAATCTGTCTTGTTCCAATCTTGTGGATGCCATCCATCGTATGGATTTCAGCTGCAAACCCCAGAGGCCTGCACTGCCTCCTCTACAGCAAACTTATCCCCCTGGCTTGCCCTACAAGGAGGATTTGCTCAGGGACAGTGGGGCTGGGCTTGCCATAAGAAGTGACATGGCTGCAGCTGACAAGTGTTTGAAATACCTGTCACATGTAGACCACACATGCTAGGGCACAACAGGGCAGGGCAGAGGTTGAGGCATTTGTGGGGAAAATTGGTCCTGAATTCCTAGACTTTCAGACCCAGGCTGTAAATCACAAGTTTAACCTTTGCTGAGCGTTGCTGGGTTTGGTGCGTGTTGGGTTTTTAATAAGGGACTGTGTTCTAATGAGGTTGTTAGTAGAACTAATTACTACGTCTTCACCATTTCTTAAGGTGGCATGTGTCTGGAACAATCCATTGTGTCCGCTGCTCAGACACTGCCAGCCCTGTGTTCTCTGCTGAAATGGGCATGTCGTGGCTCTGACCTCAGTCTTTTGAAGGGCTACCAGAGACAAAAGCAGAGCTAAGATAAATGAGAGGCAAGTCAGGCAAGGCCTCAGCTGTTAACCAGCAAGCAAAGGCCAGCAAGAGCTGACAACAGGCATGGAAATCCAGCTACTTTAGCTGGATGGCCCTGCCCTGCAGCCAGGTGAGGGAGCACAGGACAGGGAGACAATGGGCTAGAAGACACACATCAGCTAGCATGGTGACTGGGCTAGCATGGTGAATGGGCATAAAACAGGGGTGCTTGGTGGGAGGGACTGGCTTTCTCCAGTGCTAACTGCAAGGCCCTGAGATGGACTAACAATAACAGGGAATCCTGCCCTGTTACTAGGAAGGGGGGTGGGGAAGGGTGCAGGAAACCTGAAGGCAAAGTGGTAGCAGGTAATAGCTGCCCTGAAGAACTGAGCCAGGGGCTAGAAAAAGGCCAGCAGATAATGACTGGATTAACTGCTACTGAGCCATGGTGGTCCTGGAGGGAGGGCAGCAGGGGGAGGAGCCCCAAGCTTGCAGCAGGCAGCCCACACCTCCCCCTGCCACGGGCTCTGCTCCAGCCATGCCTCCTGTCAGGGAGGGGGAGCTGGGCTCCGCACTCTATCACAGCAGCTGCTGCTTCTCATGGGCTGTGGCTGGGGAGTGAGGGGCTTGGACCTGTGTCCAGGTGAGTGAAGGGGACAGGGGGAGCTCTGATTTTTCCATGAAAAAAACCCAAAATCAAATGCCAAAATTTATAGGTATTTAGAATTTATTTTATTATAGTGATTGAGGCACTGGCAGGCTTCCAAATTGCTTTCAAATTGTAAACATATCAATAAAACATTGTGTTCAATTGATACCTATATATATATATATATATATATATATATATACACACACACACACACACACACACACACAGATATAGAGTGGCACTTCATTTTAATTGTGGATTTGGGGGTTTTTAATCATAGAATTTGTGTGTTTTTTTAAACCAGAGGATTTGAAATTTTTAAACAGAGAAAACCAGGATCCCTGCAGAGAAGCAAGGCTGGAGCACTAGAGTCCCAAGTGGGTTATGTTTGAGTTAGGATGGGTTAAGTCACTCTTTTGTGTTTTTAAGTTTTTCAACTGGAGGACTAGAATGTGGCTACAGGGTAGGAGAAGGCCATGGGTTGGGGGCCCATGAGGTACTCCCCATTATCAGGGACTGGAAATAAATCATAACCTGAGAGGGCTGAGGCCGCTGGAATAAAATGGGAGCCCAGGAGGAGCTGCAGCTAAACCAGGACTAAGGCCCAGCAACTGAAGTCTCAGACAGCAGACAAAGGCTGAGGGCTCAGTGAGAAAAAGAGGGCCAAGGCCAGGATGGCTGAAGCCCTGACAAGTGCTTGGAGACCTGAAGTGGTGCATCCTGAAGGAAACACAGACCTCCAGGTGTGAGGGTGGCAAGGACAGCCAGCAGCCCCAGTGCCCACCTCCTTACTAAACAAACAATAACATCAAGGGTTGGCAGGAAAGAGACTGGAGGTGAAGCAGGGCTGGAGACAGTTAGCCAGTGGGTCAGACCCCAGGGGCCACCAGGTGGCAGACCCACAAGGCTTGCTACACCAACCCATACACGCGTTTGGGTCCTGAGAAACTTGTGTGCCCTGTAGCAACAGATGTGCAGGGATCTTTTGGGCCAGGAAGTTCTGCAGGCTGCAGGCTTTGCAGGCAAACCTGCAAAGTTTGAACTGATTTGGAGGTGGATAGACATTCCCTTTTCATTCCAGAAATGCAGGCACATGTCTGCACTGGCTCAGGCTAGAAGCCAGGGGGACTTCACTTCCATAGTCTGGAGCTGAGCGGGACATGGCCAGGCCCTGGCAGAATGCTCTGATTATTCCGCCCCCTCTCCTGTCCCCTCCCCCTCCCCCCTGAACAGCCCAGCAGGGAATATTTATCACCCCTAACTCACTGTTTATCAACCCATTAGGAAAACAGAGCTTCTCTCCAAGCTCTTCTTAAACAGCTTTTCCAAGGAAGGACATTAAGCTACCTGTTGATTAGCTCTAAAAAGCCTGTCTGCCTTGTTGTCTCCCACAGCATGGACTGTAGCCAGCATTTGGCCTGCTAGCTAATGATGAGGTGTCTGTGTAAGGCAGAGGGGCGGGGGGAATTATCCCTGCTAAACAAGGAGAGCCAGACACATGCCTGCGGTTTCTGCCGGAGCTGCAGCAAGGGAACAGAGGGAAGGGGTCAGCCCTGCTGTAGAGCAAAGTGCCCCGCCCAGCCCATGCTGGGATGCTGGGGGACCATGCTGGGATGTTGGGGGAATCTGGTTTATCTTAAACCAGCAAGGGCAGGGTCTGGGACAGATATTGCATAAACACGTTTGACCTAAATCAGTTAAGTCTGATACTACATTCAACCAGGTTTATTTCAAACCGGTTTCAGCCATTTTCAAACTGGTTTATGTGTACTAAACATCTGTTCTGTTACAGGTTTAAACCAGTTTCTGATCACTTAAACTGGTTTATGTGTAATGTCTGACCCTAGCCCATAAGAACCAGCCGGTATAGGAAAAAAAACATCTAGAGATAAGAGGGATCATAGGTAATATGGGAGCTAGGGCTCTTGGCTTGACTCCAATGGTTCATTGGGACAGGGAGAGTAGAAGGGACCCCTCCTGCAGCTGCTTCCTGCTTCCTTCTCCCTCAGCACCCCACACACCCACCTCCTCCTGGGCAGCGCATGATGCCACTTCGGAGACAAGTGGCAGCCGGAAACTAAAGCAACAACAGTTAATTAGGCTTCTTCCTATCTAATCCCAGCACTTGTCTAAATTTAGACAGCTGGGTGGCAGCCACACTGCCTGGTGGGACTCAGGGTGAGCTAGGGTGCAATGAGCCTCGTGTCTGAGCAAGGCCTGTTGGGGAAGGAGACCTGGCAACGTGACTGAAGCTTTCTTCCCCTGACTCATGACTCTACTCGGAGAAGAGGAGAGAGCAGTTTTCTCTGGGGAGGGGCTTTGTAGGTCTTTAAGAGCACTGTACTGGGAATACACCTTCCCTGCCCCAGCCAGGAAGGAAAATCTCGCAACCCTTGTTTCATAAGTAAAGGGGAGTAAGGCCCAGAGACCTAGGAGTTGGCTACAAAAGACCTGGGGCCTCAATGCCTAGTCCTCTGCTCAGGTCATTGGACTCTCTCCCAGAGCCTTAGAATTAGAGATGAGGGAGAGAGGGGAAGAGAAAGCAACAACAGGGAGAGAATGGATAGATTCAGATGCCCAAAATACAGTAGGTTGGAGAGGGGCAGCAGCAATGGTGATGAGGTGGGGAGTGGTACCCGGAATTAACCAATTAATCCCTTAGTGTTCATCAGTTCCACTTCCCTTCCACTCCTGTCTCTGGCAATCTCTTTCCACCACTACATCTTTCTGCAGCCTCCTTTTCATACCTCTTTCTGTTGCATGGTCATCACTGGCCCTATGTAAAAATATTTGGGGGAGCCCTTAGCAACAGAGGGCTTTAGTGCTACTTGCACGCAGCCTGGGTTGACATGACTGTGACCAGCCTCTGCTTGAGCCAGGTTGTCTGTAAACTGGGGTCCAGGGTAGTGACAATGCTAGTCTTTTGTGAAGTATGTTTTCAGCAGATGAATGCCCAAAACACATGCAAGCATGCTTTTAAGGAGGCCTCCAAACAGTTCCAAGGAAGGCCATTCCTTTCACAGGGGAGATGAGCATTACTGATTTGTTAGTCCCTACCCTGTGACTGCCCTACTCTCCATAGAGCTCAGCACAAGATTGTGGTCTTCCTCAGTGTCTTCCATTGGGCTGAGCTGCCCTTGGTGTTCAGCTCTTGCTATTGCCAGCCTTCTTCCACATCACAAGTTGGCTTCACATAAGTCAAGAGACATTTATCAAATACCATATGTCTGGTCCTTTGGATTAGCCACCCAGTTTTGGGGCCATTATGTGCCATATTTCTAGTAATTTTTCACGTAGCTTGATGGTTACAGGCTTCCTGCAAAAAGGGAACCTGAGAGTCTCATGAATCACCTGACTCTAGGAGCTGGGACTTTAAAAAGAGTAGTGAACCAGATAGCATGAGGGTTGGCACTGCTGAGTGCTGCTGAACTCTGAAAATGTCCACAGGCCCCATTACTTTGGAAGTATGTGCTCAGCCATTCCCTGTGGAGAGGAAGCCTGGCCTTATGATGAAGGCACCAAGCAGGAATTCAGATCTGGGTTCAGTTTCTGACTTGCTCAATGACCTTGGGCAAGTTCCTTTCTGACAATGGTCTGAAGATTGGCTGCTGAATTCTCTTGAACATCTACTCAGAGTTGCTTTGAACCCAGACCTATGTTTAGGTGCCTAAATGGTTGCTGAGCTATTTTGAAAACCCAGCTCCAAGTCTAAATGTGAAGCCTGAGAAAATCTGTCCTGTGGTGTCTCAGCTTTCTGGACAGCAAGTGGAGATAAGAAGCCTCCTATACTTTCAGGGTTAAAAAGTCTTGTCTCTTTGGACCGGGGGTGCTATGGGTCACAGTCTATCTCTCCTGCTGTGCTTGTTCAGTGTGATGCAGCTCTGGTCTCAATGACTACTTCCAACTGCTGCAGTCATGTGAATCACAGTACTGACTGGCTGGAGGGTGATGCTGGGGAGGCTCCTGGTGTGTGTGTGTTTTAATTCAGACTTTCCCTAAACAGTTGCCTCCGTGTGACAATCAGGTGTGGAACGCGTCAGAGCTTGGGAGAGGTTTTTAGAGTGTGCAACTGAACACGGGGGTCAGGGCAGAAAACACTGCTTCATCCAGAACTCTGCATACTGCAACTCCCTTGCACACCCCTGACTGGAAGTACCCCTACACCTGGGAGAAACGATGTCCTTCAGGAAGCCTAATCAGTGTGCAGGACCTGTATTTGGGACAGAGCAGCTAGCAGCCACGAAGGGCAAAGCCATTGCTGGCAGGCAGGAGGATGGTCTGCAAGCTGGTAGGAATGGTCTGAAAGCTCCCCCTGGTGGTTATTTTGTGGAACTTTTGGATGCCACCCCTTTAGGGTCGGGGTCAGACACTGGCAGGATTCTTGCAGTCATTTCCAGAGGGGTTTGTGGGACAGTGCATTCAGCAGCAGTTTGTGGTACAGCTCACAGCACCTACTAGCTGGCCTGGGTGGCCTTGCTTGGGAAGGGAGATCATTGGTGCAGGAGGGAAAGTTAGACAAGGGTACTTGGTGGCAGGATTGTGAGGCTGTGGGGTAGGGCTGCCTGCAAGGAAAACACTTAGGTAAGAGGGTAGTTAATGCCAATCCTAGCTTGTTATCACTGCTAGAGAGGCCAAGTCCTTGGGAAAGAAATGGCCCTTGGGCAGATAGCACTATAGCTCAATCCAGACTTGCATTCCAGCTCCTGACACCAGCCAGTGCACTGTACGGCATGTGCCTCCCTCCCCTGTGCCAAGACAGAAGTCCACCCTCCATGTCGGTTCAGCCCATAGCACTGGCTCTTGTATTCTTAGTCCTGCCTTTGACCCCCAGCTTTGCAATGGTGGAATCCCCACCCCCCCTTCCCTGGGAGGCAGGAGACTCTATTCTACATCTTCATCCCAACCCAGGAGACCTCATCCCCAGCATGAGTTGCTGGTGTCTCTGATTAACCAGGGATAGTATCCCCAGGGCAATTTTTGTTATCATGTGGAGTCCCCTTATGCAAGTATATGGCCTGCTCTGCTTCTTGCACAGTTGGCTGGCTGTCCATCCCTCTTCCTTTCTGGCTTGGTGGCTCCCACTTAGTCCGGGTGTGCTGAGTCTTCAGAAGCTCATTTGTGAGAACAAGGGAAGCAGCTGGCTTGGCTGTGAGAGAGAGAGACAGAGAGAGAGATACTGGGGCCTGTACAAGGAGGCGACGTGATTTGAATCCCAGGCTGGCGGCTGGTGGGATAATCCCATGTGACGTGACATACACAGAGTGTGATTGAATGAGGTCAGGCTCCTGTGATTCTAAAAGGGTCCAACTAAAGCCATGCTCACCCTTGACTGACTGCTTCTTTGCATGGTCTGTCTTGGGGCGAGCATGTGCCTGGCTGCTGCAGAGTGCTGGGGACAAGGACATGGTGATTGTCAGGACTGCTATGGGGGTGAGATTGGGGGTGGGTGACAGAACAATGGGGTACTGAGGCAAGTCAGAAGCAGAGAGTGAGGGGGTCGTGAGGCTGAGTGAGCCAAAGACACCCAGAGGGGAGGGGCTCAATAGGGAATATGGGCAAGCTCATTGGCACAGTACTGAGACCTACCATTATGACACCCTGCTCTGAGGCATGGATCCCCAGCTGGCATTTGCCAGACTCCCCTATGAACTCCTGGAGAGATCCAGCCACACATACAGCCTGGTTAGATTCATAGATTCATAGATGTTAGGGTCGGAAGGGACCTCAATAGATCATCAAGTCCGACCCCCTGCATAAGCAGGAAAGAGTGCTGGGTCTAGATGACCCCAGCTAGATACTCGTCTAACCTCCTCTTGAAGACCCCCAGGGTAGGGGAGAGCACCACCTCCCTTGAGAGCCCGTTCCAGACCTTGGCCACTCAAACTGTGAAGAAGTTCTTCCTAATGTCCAATCTAAATCTGCTCTCTGCTAGCTTGTGGCCATTGTTTCTTGTAACCCCTGGGGGCGCCTTGGTGAATAAATCCTCACCAATTCCCTTCTGTGCCCCCGTGATGAACTTATAGGCAGCCACAAGGTCGCCTCTCAACCTTCTCTTGCGGAGGCTGAAAAGGTCCAGTTTCTCTAGTCTCTCCTCGTAGGGCTTGGTCTGCAGGCCCTTGACCATACGAGTTGCCCTTCGCTGTACCCTCTCCAGGTTATCCGCATCCTTCTTGAAGTGTGGCGCCCAGAATTGCATGCAGTACTCCAACTGCGGTCTGATCAACACCCTATAGAGGGGAAGTATCACCTCCCTGGACCTATTTGTCATGCATCTGCTGATGCACGATAAAGTGCCATTGGCTTTTCTGATAGCTTCGTCACACTGCCGGCTCATGTTCAACTTGGAGTCCACTAGGACTCCAAGATCCCTTTCCACCTCTGTGCCACCCAGCAGGTCATTCCCTAGGCTGTAGGTGTGCTGGACATTTTTCCTCCCTAGGTGCAGCACTTTGCATTTCTCCTTGTTGAACTGCATCCTGTTGTTTTCTGCCCACTTGTCCAGCCTATCCAGGTCTGCCTGCAGCTGTTCCCTGCCCTCCGGCGTGTCCACTTCTCCCCATAGCTTTGTGTCATCTGCAAACTTGGACAGAGTACATTTCACTCCCACGTCCAAGTCGCTGATGAAGACATTAAAGAGTATCGGTCCAAGGACCGAACCCTGCGGGACCCCACTGCCCACACCCTTCCAGGTCGAGACCGACCCATCTACCACGACACTTTGGGTGCGACCCTCTAGCCAATTCGCCACCCACCGGACTGTGCAGTCATCCACATCACAGCCTCTTAATTTGTTCACCAGTATGGGGTGGGATACCGTATCGAAGGCCTTCCTGAAGTCCAAGTATACGACATCCACCCCTCCTCCTGTGTCCAGGAGTTTCGTAACCTGGTCATAGAAGGAGACTAGATTGGTCAGGCACGATCTGCCCGCCACAAACCCATGCTGGTTTCCCCTCAGCATAATTTGTCCTGCCGGGCTCTCACAAATGTGAGCCTTGATAATTTTTTCAAAGACTTTACCAAGGATGGAGGTGAGACTGACCGGCCTATAGTTGCCCGGGTCCTCCTTCCTCCCCTTTTTGAAAATGGGGACCATGTTAGCCCTTTTCCAGTCCTCCGGGACTTGGCCTGTGCGCCACGAGCATTCGAATATTCCCGCCAGTGGCTCTGCAATGACGTCGGCCAGTGCCTTCAGCACCCTCGGATGGAGCCCATCCGGACCTGCCGACTTAAAGGCATCCAGTTCTTCCAAGTGACTCTGCACCACCTCAGGATCTACGCATGAAAGTCTGGCGCCTTGCTGCTGCCTCTCTACAACCCCAGTGAGAGACTTGTCGTGCCCCTCGCTTAGGAACACTGAGGCAAAGAACTCGTTGAGGAGTTCAGCCTTGTCCCCCCTGTCTGTCACCAATTGCTTCTGCCCATTTAGCAGGGGTCCTATTCCTCCCTGGGCCTTCCTTTTACTCCCTATATATCTAAAAAACAATTTCTTGTTGTCCTTTACTTGGGTTGCCATCCTCAGCTCCATGGTAGCTTTGGCACGCCTAACTGCCTCCCTACAAGCACGAGCAGAGGAGGTATATTCATCTTTAGTGATCTCACCCTGTTTCCACTTTTTATGTGCTCCCCTTTTGGCCCTTAGGCTGCCCTGGATTTCTCTGGTCAGCCAGGGAAGCCTCCTGGCCCCTTTCCCTCTTTTGCCTCACTCGGGGATCGTCTTGCTTTGTGCCCAAAGGATCGTTTCCTTTAGGCACAGCCACCCTTCTTGGGCACCCATCCCATCAAAACTCCTACTCTGCAGTGCTTCCTTGACTAATCGCCTGAGTGCAATGAGATCAGCTTTCCTAAAGTCTAGCACTTTCACCCTACTAGTTACCTTACCCACTCACCGTCTTATGTTGAATTCTATTATAAGGTGATCACTGTCTCCCAGATAGCTACCGATCTGGAGGTCCCCTATCATGTCATCTCCCGTTGCCAATACCAGATCCAGTATGGCATTCCCCCTAGTGGGACCATACACCTCCTGTGTCAGGTGGAGGTCCTGTACACAAGTTAGAAACCTGCGTGAGCGATGGGACCTTGCTGTCTGCGTCTCCCAGCAGATGTCCGGGTAGTTTAGGTCCCCCATGACTACCGCCTCTTTAGCTTTTATGGTCTCCGAGAGTTGCCTCAGGAGCCCCGCATCTATTTCTTCCCCTTGGTGTGGGGGTCTGTAACAGACCCCTACCACCAAATCCCTTTCTCCTTGCCCCCCATGTAGCCTAACCCACAATCCTTCTACTTCCTCAGCCTCGGATTCTGTCTTGATGAGGGTTGATGTATATTGCTCACTGACATAAAGTGCAACCCCCCCCCCCCCTTTCTTCCCTGACCTGTCCTTTCTGTACAATCTATAGCCCTCAATATGTACCGCCCAGTCATGGGATGAATCCCACCAGGTCTCTGTTAGCCCCACTAAGTCATAGGTGTTTAGTGCAAGCAGGAGCGCTAGTTCATCCTGCTTGTTCCCCATGCTCCTAGCATTAGTATATAGGGAAGTTAGGGAAGAAGAAAGCTGACAAGGTGTATGCAGAATGTGGGTGCCAGGATTGTAGCACAGGCATCATGGCCAGTTGTGCAAAGGACTGCCATGGTGGAGCTGTGTGGTCACCTACAGCAGCCTGCTAACGGCAGGGGAGCATAGGGATGACTAGCCCAGAAGGGAGAGGAACAAATGAAGGGGAAGGGTGCAGTGAAGAGATGAGCAAACTGCTTCAGGGTACCTGAGAACTGCCCCAGAGAGCGTCTTTAGGGTGAATAGCCCCAAGTGATAATTCCTTCTATGTACTTTCTATGTGCTCCTTCTGTGCACCCCTAAATTCACCTCCACAAGGCTGTATCACTGAGGGAGGAAAACAGATGAAAGGCTGAGAGGCCAGGCTTGTTTCCCATCATTCCCTTGGATTGCCATTGTAAACTTGACCCAGCTCTGCTGGTCACATACTGTGGGAAAGGAGCTGAGCCCGTTTTTCTTCTAAGCACCTGCCCTTGCTGGGCTGCCTCAACAGGGAGGCCAAGGACATGGGATCATAGAGACAGGACTTCCTAGCCAGCTAGGGAGGAGTGCCCAGGAGAGATCATTGAAGCCCGTTGGGTGAGATTTGTCCTTGAGGCTGGACTGAACTTCATGATGGGCTGGGGGCATAGGTGGAATTTGTTTGATGCTGCCAGGTGGTGGCAGGGGCGACCACTGACTCTGAGCTGTGCAGCCTCTGCACTTCCCATGGTCTGTCAGTAGTCAGGAGCAGGGGGTGTGTAGAAGTCCTCTGGTCATGCCCTGGGAGTACCCTGAGTGGGCCAGCTAGCTAGTCCAGTGCCTGCCAGCAGCATCTCCTGTGCCAGGGGACCTCACTTGAGATCAGACCTGGCAAGCTGACCAGAGCCAGTGCCCCCAAGGCAGTGTCGAGACCAGCTGACTGGCAGGGGCTACAGGAGGAAGCCATGCCAGTTGGAGGACAAGGGACTGTCAAGGTCTACAGCTGCCAGATGCTGCTCCCTGGTACTAAATCCTTCTCAAGTAGAACAAGAAGTGGAGTGTGCTCTATTGCGTGTTCCCCATGGTTTCCGAATACCAAGTGCAGCAAGGAGCTGGGCTGTGAGCCAAGGCAGGGCCCTCATGTTTCAGGTGTCAGACAGTGGCGCACACAAAGAATCTGATCAACGAGCTGAATTTTACAAAGTGAAAAGAGGCTTCCTCTTTTCCCCAAACCTCTTGACTGCTACACGGGTGAACCAGCAAGGAAGGGGGGGAGGGGGCTGGCAGACAGCATTATTGCCTCTGCAAATCAGATTGTGGCACGGAGCACAACCCTTTCCAGGCTGGAATTGTGTTGCTTGTTGTATAATACATCAGCAAACTCACCTACAGCACTGTGTACACAACCTGTCAGCAAACCCTGATAATAAAGCAGATAGTATCCCATGAGGAAGTGCAGCCCCTCGATGATCCAACAGCCCAGCCACTCAGAATCTGATAAAGGACATGTCTACACCTACAGGTTCATTTCCTGTGACTGCCCTACCAGGATGGACTAGTTTTATAAAACACACTGTCGCCGCCCCAGAATAACCCTCCGCACGTTGCATCATCGGGGTAAGATATCTGGCCGCTTCCAGTAAGACATTAACTTAATGCATGAAATATGATTTCAATCTGCAGTCCCCGCTCGGCTGCAGGTGGGAGGGGTGGAGAGTTAAGGGGAAGCTGCGAGTGGAAAATCACTTGTGCTGGTGGCAGCAGATTCCTCCTCACTGGCAAATGCTTATGGAAAAAAAAAAAAAGGTGGAGGGATCTAAAGTTGAAAAATTAATGCCCTGAGGGTGGCTCTCTGCTGCATTTCAGCACTATCCACCCACTTCCTTGCCCTGGACAGGCTGTGCCTAGTGCTGGGCTCTGTGTCAGTCTCTCAGGTACTCTCTGAGGCTTGGTCTGTGGCCAGGTTGCTCAGGAAGGAAACCCTTGAGATTCTCCTTCAATGCTTCCAAAAAGAGCTGGGAGCCCAGGAGTCAGTCTCATCCAACACAAGGGCCCTTCTGCACATCTGATGTGCTTCTGTCATCTTTTATTCTCCTGCAGGCAACAGGGCCAGCCAGGTTAAGGTGGGTGTTTGGGGTGCCCAAAGGTCTAGGTTCAAAGTTTCTCTTAGTCACACTGGTACAGGTACTGCTCCCTATTTCCTACTGCCTGCTTCCCCAAAGAGCAGGTGGGAGGGGGGGGGGGTCCATGGCTTCATCCTTCCTTCATAGCTGATGGAAAATCTGTTGCACTGCCTTATTGGTGCTACAGCAGCTCTATGCCCATTCTATGTCCCCCCAATGCAGGCCCAGTCCCATCCATGATCTAAACCAATCAAGGACTGGTCAGGGACACTAATTGTCTAGAGTTGCACTGCTATTGGCTGCTTGGGCTTTTCTGATGAACTGTGCCCCATGTCCCCAGGAGCACAAAGCTGGAACCTCACTGCTGAATTGCACGGTAACAGCTCCTGCACCTGCACCTGCTATGAGGAGGTGGGTGATGTTGGGAAGGAGAAGGGGTTGCATTAGGTCAGGAAGGACAGCGTGGGGAGGTAGAGTGGGGCGGAAGGAGAATATGAACAACAGCTTAAGGTGACAACCTCCTCTCCTCTGCCCTCCCAGTGGCCTTTCAGTTACAGTTTGAATTCTTCTCTAGTATTAGAGCTGAGCCAGGAGCCTCCCTGTGGCCATGTTTTATTTGTCGAATTGGAAATGGTTATTTGGTTGTGAACTACAGTGTGGTGGGGGTTGGTTCTTAGGCACAGATGAAGACAGGGTAGAGTTGGGCACCTCGAGAGGGTCAGCATGTGTTACACCAGCAGAGAACAAGGTGGGGACCTTTCCCCTGGGGGAATCTTATGGTGCAGGGGACCCAGCCTGGCAACAAAGGAATATGGGATAGAAAACCAGTTGCTATCTGCCTATGATTTAAATTGTTTCCAGTCAGCTTTTCCCTCTTACAGGCATGTCTCTGAGCTCTGGGCCTTCTGGTCCATTAGCCCTTCATTGGACTGACCTCCATGCATCACCTGGCCTTCTTCTAGTCCTAATCCCTGCATCCCATGATAGGCTTTTCATATCCCACTGCTGACGAGTGACAGAGTAGGCCTGGGACTGACACCTAGCACTTGGTGAGGGATGTCAGGGATGCTAGGTGCTGAGCAGGAAAGCCACTGCTTGGGCCTAGCTGTGGTACATTTGCTAAATATTTTCTCAGAGCCATTGGCTTTTGGGACATGATCAATGTCACTAAAAGAGATGGTCTTTTCAGATGGTTGGGGCTGAGCTGGGCTTGGCCCAACTTGTCCTGGGGGAGGAGAAAGGCAGGGGATGGTGAGCAGGCCTTGCAGTTGGTACTCTGGTGAGAGCAGAAGGGGTAGGCACACAGGAGACAAGATCCTGGAAAGGAGCAGGTTGGTAGGTAGCTGGGGTGGGTAGGGTTAGTGAGAGAGAGTACAGGGTAGGGTGGGACGGGGTGGGGACACACTGCACTGATGCCCTTTGAGGCAGTGCTGTGACTGCTTCTGTTCAGGGGAGGTGGAAGAGCACATGTGCTCTCACTTGGCAAGGGGAAACAAAAGCAGGCTAAAGGGACTATCTAGAGCCTGGGGAAGACTGGTTAAAAGGTGTCTGTCTGATTTGTGTTCATGAAGAAGGAAAATTCCTTGACTGAGCCACAGGGCTGAGTGACAGCAGTGACTGACAGTGTTGGGAGCTGGTAGTTAAATGCAGCTGGGAGAACTGTGGCCAGGGTGCCTTCTTTACAGCCTGTCTTCACACCCCTCCCAGCCCATGTGAACGAGATTGTGCTGCCTGGCTGACTAGTGAAATCCCAGCTTGTCTTGTATTGCAGAAGCAGGTTTCAGCATGGGCAAGGCTTGGGAGCTGTGTCCCTCCCTCTCATTATGCTGCGCAGAATGGGTATAGATACCCAAGGAAAAATCAATGCAGGACTACAAAAAAAGCAGCAGCGAGTATCTTTTTATAGAACCCTGTCCTGCTTGCATCCTTTTCAGCCCTGACCCGGAGAAGCTGACCTCTGGTTAAATTAGCTGTGCTGTCCCGTAGGAAATGGGCTTTAAAAAGCAGCAGTGAGAGACAGGAAGGTACAGCTGCTGTGGGAGTGCTGGAGACACTGGAATATTCCACTCAGAACTTGCTCTCTTTCTCCTTCCTTTTGCTAAGGCCATCTCGTCTCTCCCTCTGTGTGACTTGCACACCTTGAGCTCCTGCTGAAGCTAACAAAGGGACAATTTCTGGCCCAGATGCTCACGTCTGCTTCTGAGGAGAGGGCACAGGATCTGGGAGGTACCCAGGGCTGCTGTCTCTGCAGCACTGCAGCCTGATTTGCCACTTGGTCACCTGGGTGAGAGGCCAGAGGATGATGCTTTGAGGCAAGCTTCAAAAAAACTCATGTCAATGAGTGCTGACTCTTCACTGACTCCCACGTGGAGGCTTTATATGTCAAGCAACCCCCTGTCCCCTCACCCGAGATGTGATTACCGAGGAGTCTGGGCAGTACCACTCCAAAAGAGGGCCAGTAGAGGGATGTGGGGCAGGAGGGGCACCAAGAGTTAGCATAGATGAATAGGGGATTGGGCACATCCTCCAACAGTTGAATTTCTGGCTCCTATGGAGGTTGAGGAGCTCAGAGACCAGGTCTTGTTCATCATCTCCTCTGCTAGACCAGCCAGTAGGGCAGCAGGGGAAGGAGGAATGGAGGCAAAGTTGGCTTTCAGCAGCTTTGAGGCCTCAGCATCTCTACCCCTCATGGAGGACCTCCATGAAGGAACTCTAAAAAAAGCAGTGGGAGGAGCAGGGGTGGGGAAGGGCCCAACAGCTCCCCTGAAGCCAATGCAGTAGCACTCAAGTGCCCCATCATGGAAGCATAGGGTTGCAGTGCTTTCTAGCTCCCCTGTTTCATGGGCACCCGTGGGCTGTACCAGAGAGAGTGATGGCAGCAATGCCGCGGGGAGGGGTGGCTGTGGGTTTCACTATACAGAGCTTCCCTGTGGGAGAGGAAAGGGAAGCATGAGGCTGCACATATCTGACAAAGCTGAGCCCCGAGGTGGGTGGGATGGTGTTTAGTAAAGTCCAAAGTCTGTGCCGTCACCAGCTGTGCTTGGGCTTCTGTGATGAAGCAAGAGCTGGTGCAAGTGTCCTCTTGTCTGGCTCCATTGCTGAGCTGCGATGGCCACCAGCAGCCATTAGAGGGCCCAGAGCAGAAGACCTGGTTCAGCTTCAATACAGGTACAGAGAAGTCAATCTTGCCCTTTTCCCTCAGTCAGTAGCTCTTGTATGGGAGCAGAGGTGAGGGAAGACAGCAGATCTGGCTTGCTGTGGCTGAGATGCCTTCAAGTCATGTACATGAGGGTATTGCTTGTGCCCTTACTTCCACGTTGAGAGGAGCACTTATGTGCCCTGTGAATCGCTTCTATGGAGAGTCTTGCCTAATGCACAACTGTACTTGCCCAGTGCCCTAGGATTAAATAGGAGATGGAATGAGAGCAAAAACTCACTGGCATATCTAGGTCACCAAAGTTAACAGCTAAATTAGCTTTCTTGTTAACTGCCTCCTCCCCTTAAGTGCACCTAAACAAGGCAGGAATGGGGGCATGTAAATTAGCCTCAGAATTAGCCAGCTTGTCCCTTTCAGTGACCATCAGAGAAATGGTGCTGCTGGATGGATGGATAGGGTCTCTCTTACCAGCACAAGGGTCCCAGACTCTGATTAGGGCCTCTGGGTGCTCCTGAATATGTGTTAATTTCTTCTGAATCAATTAGTAACACACAGCCCATAAAGTGGGGGAATATAAACCCCTAAGCCAAAAAACAAAGCAGGCTGGTACATTATGAAAATTAAATCAGATCAAATGTGAAAAGACTGTTAAAAATAAATCAAGAAGCTACCACTGATCCTAAGGTTGTAGGGGAAAGTGCCTGATAGTGTTTGAGTGGTTGTGCTAATTGTAGGTTGCACCAGCGGGCAGAGTTAAGGTTGTGTGACTTCAGCTTTTCCTTGTGTTTCAGTGCTTGTCTCTTCTACATCAATGTTTTCTTAATGTAGCCTTTAGCAATGGACCCATGCATGTTAAATGCATTCTCATTTTATTTGGCAATGATGGTATGAATTGATTTTCCAAAATATGACACTTGGGTGTTCTGAGCAGGTGATGGATTCATTACCTTTAAAAATGGATTTCCCTTGAAATGAAGCTTTCCTGCAAAGCTGGGTGCAGAGGCGTGCACTTTTTATTATTTTGGTAGGATCGGGTGGTGTGCGGAAGACGGGAGAAGACAGCTCTATCTTATGCCTTTTTGTTAATCTGGATACCATAGGCCAGATCTCCAGCCTATGTAAATGTCCCCATGAGGCAGAGGTAGCCCAGGCTACATGACTAGCCCCAGGTTATATGGGCAGCCAGTGGCAGTGCAGGGATTTGAACTAGTCCCTTGTTTGTGTCTGAATTCCTGGACTGTCCTTCCTCTCCATATTTTTATAGCTTACACCCACCCCTTCAGCATCACCTTATTGTAAGACTTGTGTTGCTGCTCCTTTTGTCCACTGTGGTTCCCAAGACATCCCACCTCTGGTGCCTGACCCAGTCAAGTCCTATTTACCCTAGAGCTGTCTAGCAGCAGATTTGTTTCCCAACTGTGCCTGACTGCTGGTGCAGACAGAATCTAGCTTTGTCTGTCCTGTTCAGGGAGCTGGGCCACTTCTCTGCCTATATCAAGACAGCAGCAGTTTCCTAAGCTGCCTCTCCTGACCAACCAAGTCATGGCATCACAGAGGGGAGAGTTAATCCCAGCTGAGAATGATATCTGAGCTGGACTTGTATTTCCATGAAATAGCAGTGCCTCTTTTACCAGAGGGGTGTGTTGTGCTGTCCCCTCCCTCTGACAGGGGGGCTTATGGTGCAATTACTACTTAGTCATGTCTCCATCACCTCCAGGCATGAGCAAAATGATGAAAGCCGTCAGGAAAAGACAACACATGGAGATCTTGACATTTCTAGCTTTGGGTGTGCATAAAGGCTGGGAGAGGACAGAGGGAAAGTAGGCAGGAGATATGATCAAATTACAGGCAGATAGGATCTGAAGTGAAACTGGCAGAGAGCACATTTCAGAGAATGACTCAGTGTCACCAATAATGAATCCCAGTGACCAGGCGAAAGCTATTTCAAGGAGACTTTGCTGTGACTCCAGTTTGTACTTGATAAGGCAAGATGCAACTGCTTGACTGATCCCATGAAGCAGGCCTTGGAGAACACATGTGCGCTCTGATGATTTTAACTCTTCTAGCATGTACCCCAATGCCATGCCTGAAGTGAAGAGGGATAGAAGCCAAGGGATGGATACCGGAGGGCAAAGTGATAACAATGTTGGTGTTGCTGTATCTTGGTGATATTGACAGTCGGTCATATTCTGACACACATCACAAGCCAGTCATGTTACAATGCAACATCAAGGCTGTTTGCTTGATGAATTGATGGCCTCAAGTCATCGTCACATTGTAGTGCAGTGCCCCAAACTGATGACAATGAAATAGAGTTGAAAAGGATTCTGGGAATTCTTAGGGCCTGATTGTCAAAGTTGGATGCACACAAATAGTCATGCAGTGCTGTGATTTCCTGCCCCCCCCCATATAGTTGCAGTAACTGAATATACAAGTGGCCAGTCAGCTCTCTGACTGGCCAGGAATGTGCAGATTTGTGTGCATAATTTCAGTAATTGTGCACAGATGAGGCTGGTAGTTTAGGATGAGTAATTATATGAACCTAATTTTGGAAATCAGGCTCTTCATGTCTTGCCATTCCAATTTGTGGGATGGCCCCATAAAAACCTGAAATGCTGTTTCTAGATCCAGACAGCTGGCTGCCACCCCACTGTTGAGCTGATGGGGACCAGTTTATAATAGATTTGACAGTGTGTAATTGACTTTCTCATCTCCTAAAACAAGGTATTCCAGCTGCAGTTTCCTGTGCAGAATGGGAACTGGCCAGGTGTTCCCAATGTAGAACACTAGGCTGCTAATAATCCATAGGGAAAACATAAGAAGGAGAGTGCAGTATGAGAGGGGAGTGCCAAGTAGTCCTAACCAAGGAGAGATGTTTGGGCTCAGAAATAGGACACAGGTCTGTCTCATGTTACAAAGGTGATGGATGCATAGGTGTCAGGAAACTGGGGGCATGAGCAATTGAGGCTAGATGTTGTAGGATCAGGATCCAGTGTTCAGGTAACTGGGATCTGCAATAGAGTCATAAGGCAAGTGGTAAGCTATTAAAGGTCTAAATTGAGGCATGGCTAGATGTAGAAAAATTCCTTAAGAAGGCAGCTGTGCTGTTGACTATCCTGCTGAGCACTGAGGTTATGGACACACACATTTGGAGACCTGTTTCAAAAGGAGAACACTTTCAATGAACAGCAGTTGGTTCCTTCCAATCGTTAATCTCCTGAGGTTGAACAAGGACAAGTGCAAAGTCCTACACTTAGGATGGAACAATCCCATGCACCAGTACAGGCTGGGGGCTGACTGCCTGGGCAGCAGCTCTGCAGAAAAGTACCTGGGAGTTACAGTGGACAATAAGCTGAATATGATCCAGCAGTGTGCCCTTGTTGCCAAGAAGGCTAATCACATACTGGGCTGCATTAGTAGGATTGTAGCCAGTAGGTCAAGGGAAGTTATTATTCCCCTCTGTTCAGCATTGGTGAGGCCACATCTTGAGTGTTGTGTTCAGTTTTGGGCCCCCCACTACAGAAAGAATGTGGACAAATTGGAGAGAGTCCAGCGGAGGGCAACAAAAATAGGAGGGGGCTGGGGGACATGACTTATGAGGAAAGACTGAGGGAACCGGGCTTATTTAGTCTAGAGAAGAGGAGAGTGAGAGGAGATTTAATATCAGACTTTAACTACCTGAAGGGAGGTTCAAAAGAAGATGGAGTTAGACTGTTCTCAGTGGTGGCAGATGACAGAACAAGGAGCAACCATCTCAAGTTGCAGTAAGGGAAGTTTAGGTTAGATATTAGGAAGAATTTTCTCACTAGGAGGGTAGTAAAACACTGGAACAGGTTACCCAGAGAGGTGGTGGAAGCTCTATCCTTGGAGGTTTATAAGACCTGACTAGACAAAGCTTTGGTTGGGATGATGTAGTTGGGGATGGTCCTGCTTTGAGCAGGGGGTTGGACTAGATGACCTCTTGAGGTCCCTTCCAACTCTATTTTTTATGACTCTATGATTCTATTACGTGTGATTCTATTAAGCTTGGAAGGAAACAACTGTATCAAAAAACGGTTCGACTTTAACTCTGCTTCCTCCAACCTTGAAGTTAGAGCCGTTTTAATACATTTATATTGTTCCTGGCTTGTCCAGTGACAATTAAAACAGATCAGCTGCTGCCCCTTTGCAACATTCCCCTTTTGAAAGGGCTCCAAATGTACTTTAATCTATATCCTAAAAGGGCTGCTACTTATATACAGCCAATACAGGTAACTAAGGACTGCTAGAGATAAAGCTGCTGGCAGCCAGGCCCACTCATTTTGCCAAGGCCAGCTAGAGGCTAGTCAGCCTGTAATGTCCTGACTCCTAACAGCGAGGAAGTAAGGAGTCTGATGGGGTACTGGGGTGGGGAAAGCTGCGGCTTACATCGGTTTTTTTCCCTCCATTTGTCTCTCTGCTGATTGGCCTTGCATCTTGTGCACATCTCTGGCTGGTCTTGATTTTAGCACTTGAGTGAGGAACCACTCATATGTCAGCAAAACCAGCCTGCTGTGCAGAGACTTCTAAAATATTTAACTTCTTTTTTTTAAAGCCAATTTACTGCTGGTGAAAGGTGCTGGGTTAACATACCTGGAGACAGGAACTCTCCCTTTGTCAACAACAGCAGCACTGACTTCCTATGTACTACCCTACTGGCAAACCTGTATCCCTTCCCAGAGGTTTCTATTACTGGGGGTAAGAAGAGCATGTTGTCTCCAGGCCATAAGTGGTCCTTGGCAGTGTGGCAGAATGCCATCTCTGTCTCTCCCCCAAAACTCTGCTATGTGACAATTTGGTTAACATGGTCACTGCAAAGGGCAGACATCCCATGGACTCTTTCGGTAACCCTGAGTTGTAACCTGAGTTGGATAAATTCCTGAGGGAGGGGGGAAACCTGCTCCCTCTGCCTATGTGACTGGCATCACATACCTGGGTGAGGGGCTTGGGCTCCCTATTGTTCTGAGCAATACTAGTCTACCTGGCAACTAGTGATGAATTTCAAATTGGTTGGCTGGCAGCCAACAGGTGCAGGCCTCCATTGGAGCAGGTAAATGAGGTCATAAGGTCTATATAAGATAAGGACTGCCCAGGAAGAGGGGCAGTAGCCATCATGAAAACTCAGAGAGAGAGAAGCTAGACTATCTGAAACTTGCTCTCTCTCTTGAAACTCATGATCAATGAACTGCCTGCCTCCAGAGGGAATCTCCACCTGCCTCTGGATGATACTTGTGAGTAAGCTACCTGAGATCTAACTAGGTATATGTCACAACCAAATTAAGTAGTGCCCATGTCACAAACAAGTAATAACCATTTAAAACAGTTTTTTCTACACTAGGTTAACTAAGGGTTAACAATAATGATAATAACCGCTTTTTTTCTGCGCATGTCAAAAAGAAATTTATTGCTGCGCCACTAACAGAGATAAAAACTTTTGCCTTCTTTGCTTTATATAAATCATTATAATTGGTCAAAGAAAACAAGAAGTAACCCTATAAAAATAACACCCTAGCAAAGACCGCTAGATAATTGGCGATTCTAATTAAATTTATGACGTGGCGAAAAACAATTGGCTATCATACATACAAAACCCGTTTACATTTTTCACAAAGTCGAAGACAACTCTGCCCACACCTTGGAGTAAATCTGACAATTTGATCAGTTGTCAGCGTCTTCCCGCCGCGACCTCCCTGGCGTACCCTTGCCCCGCATGCCCGATAAGCCGACCGCCGGCCCGTATATATATATATCTGCAGAACGACTCAACGACGATCTCTAAGCTGTAACTAACTAAATATCTCTGACCTCCGCTATTCACCACCTTGACGGCGTGAATAAATAATCTTGCTTTACAACCGATAAGTGTCCGCCTAATTAATTCCACTCCAAGAGTCACAAATACCCACCCAACGGCCTTCTACGGCCCCGGACCCTTATCTGCCCGGGTGGGAATCAGGGAGAGCTGCTGGCCGGCTGCCCTAGGTCCCAACAGTATATAGCTTGCAGTAACTCAGATGTGTGATCAAAGGCACCCAGCCACCCTGTTTGCTGTATTGGATTTATTTGATATTGCTCTACCCTGTACCCTATTCCAAACCTACTCCTTGTAACCAATAAAGTTCTCCTTTGTACCTAGTGTGGGAGACTTATTGGGAGAGGGGCTAGATTATGCCTTGGGGTCCCTTTGGTTCGGCTGACTAAGGGAGACCGCTATTTGTGCTCCAGGCTGAGAGAAGCACCCCAAATTCTTGAAGTGGGTTGAGTACCCTGAAGGACTACTAGGCCTGTGTTTCCCAGGGGGCACAGTGCCAGGATCAGGCCAGACCCTGGGTGGTGGCAGCGTTATCCCCAGGCTAGCAGGTGTGCTCCAGGAAGGGGGGTTGGCCAGACGTGAGGCGCCCCCAGGGAGGCACTCAGAGCCTGGAATCTGGTGCAGTGAGCTGGGTGGCTCAGGCGCAGGAGCACCCCCTATTGGCCTGTCACAGGCTGCCACCAGTGGAGCAATTTGGGACCAGCCCCCTCAGATGTCTCTCAAGAATTAAACCATGACCCTCAGTACTTTGGGCAGGCTGCTGCAGCAACCATGCAATGGTTGTTAGTTTTGGTTGCTATCAACCTGAGGTGGAGGAAAACCCTCTGAACAGTCCACTGAGTCCTTCTATGAATGGCGGGGGTAGGGTGAAAGGTGACACACATTTTGTGCACTAGCGAATCTGTTCATTGTCCTATCTTTGGAAAGGTTTTTCAAGTAACCAGCCAAGTCAAAATCATCCTGTGCCCACAAAAATGACCTAAAATATACTGTGGAGGGGAAAAGAGTTGAAGAAAGAGGGAATGTGTGTCTGGAAAACAAAACTGACCTTTCTGATGAGCGCTTACAGGATATCCGTGAAGCCCCGTGGCAAAGAGAATGCTCCTTTACTTGCATTGTAGCTCCACAGGAAGTTAATAGCCACAGTGGCCTAGCTCATCTACTGCCCCAAGACCCTGGGACAACATGTTGCTCTGTGTTTTTTGTTGGACCACTGTCAAAATTAGCAGCCGCGAATAAGGGCCCTGTTCTCTGCGCAACTCCTTGTTGCAGCCTCTGTATGAGGAAGGCATCCGGGATCCCTTGGCAACAGAGTGGCCCCTTGCCAGGTGCACATTATCAGTTGCTCAGCATGTCTGAATGGCCTCTATTGTTGACAAAATAAGCCTCAATGCCATATCTTTTCTGCAGGAAGTGAATGCCAAGATGCCTGCCTTTGCCACCAGCAGGAGTGACCATAAACAAGAGCCTCAGCCACTTGTCTTAGGCATCACGTCCAAACAGCACAAGAAGCTCTCACCCTACAGAAAGCCTGGCATTGAGAGTGATCAGGCCAGGGGCAATGCAGCTGCTACAGGGAAGTGTAAATGACCCCCATCCTGAGCCAGTCTGACTTCACTTGCCTTTTTGGAGGAAGGACACATCCTGAAGAGAGGCTGCAGCATTAACTTTTATCGTGCCTGGGGGCTTCCATTCATGAAGAGCTGGACAGTCATAGGGCAGATTTCCCAGTGGGTGTAAATCAGCCTAGTTCCACTGCAATTTGCAGACCTTTGCTAACTTTCACCAGCTTGGGATCTGACCCTGTTTCAGCTGGGGTTTATTCTGGTAGCAGAACCTGCCGAAGGGCTGTGCATCTTCAGACTCAGTCTCTCCTTTTAGCTGACTGGACCACATAGCTCCTCAATGTCCAGTGCTTCTTTTTCCTTAGATGGTGCCAGGACTTGCAGAGAACACTAACAGAACTTTTCCTTCTAGACTTTCTACCTAACCATGCAAAACCTGTGCCTGACCTCACAGCATCTGTTTGCATGAACCTGAGCTAGATCTCCTCTTCTGTATAGGTACAAAACAAGGGGTTTGGAAACCGTTTCTTTCTCTCTCATATACTTCATGTAGCTTTCAAAGTAGGTTTATGTTGGGTGTCAGGAAAAAACATCTTTACTGTTGAAACAGTGAGGTAGTGGAATAGATTGCCTAGGGAAATGATGGAATCTCCATCATTGGAGGTATTCGGAAAGAAGTTGGATAAGCACTGGTCAGGGATGATCTAGGAATACCTATGCCTATGCTACTTTGAGGGTATTTCCTATGCTTCTGGGCTTTTCTGGTTGCCACATGGGCTCAGAAAGAATTTCCCCTCCTCCCTTCCTTTGTTACATGTGTCATGTGGGGTTTTTTTTAGTTTTGGCTTTTTGTTTTCCACTTTCCCCAGAAGTATTGGGTGTGGCTGTAGCCAGGGCTGGGGATTTTGACTGGGAGTTTGTCAGTGCTCCTGCTGGGCCTGATCTTGCCCTTATGCTTAGGGTCAAACTGATTGCCTCCTTTTGGGGTCAAGAAAATTTTTACTCCATGGTCAGATTGATGTGGATTCTCAGGAATTTTGCCTTCCCATGTGGTGGGCGGTGTGGTATTCTTTTTTGGCTCTCTTAAGCATGTTTTATCAGCCCTTACAGGAGCAGGATCCTCGCCATCATTATCTCCCTGCTTTACCTATGGCATGTTGGGGTGCTATGCCTTGTGGCTGTGTGATAGGGTTCACTGTGTAATGACAGGGTTGACTATGTGGTTTTAATAATAGGTTAGACAAGGATGTGCTGTGCAACCAATGGTTTGGATAGAGATGATCCTGCCTCAAGCAAGGGGTTGGACTAGATGACCTCTGGAGGTCCCTTCCAGCCCTACTTTTCTATGATTCAAAGCTGTGCCTGCTCCCTTGGATACTTTTATTTGCCCTGGGATATCAGGATAAGCTTTGTCAGTAACTGATTTTTCCATTAGTGATCTACTGAGATGGCTCTGGCGCGTTGGCCAGCAGACGGACAGTCTAGATCCCACAGACTGGATTTGGCCCACCAAATAATTTTATCCAGTCCATGGCTGCCCCTCTGAAAGACAATTGTATCCAGCCTGTGACTGCCCTAGGTTTTAATGCCTCTCGCCCTCTTCCTTTCCCCATGCCAGCTGGCTGCAGCAGAACAGCTACTCCACTCCCCAGCTGGCCTGCCCTGCCCGCCAGCCCCCATTGTATGCTCTAAAGTAGGGGGTACTGAACTCCTGGCCAGGCTTCTGCCCAGTGAGGCTTTATGCCCACTTATGGAAAGGGGAGACTTCTCCCAAGCTTGTTCTTGCAGCCTTATGGCTGAGGGCAAGCAAAACTCGGGGGCATCCAAACCCCAAGGCTCTAGGCTTGGACCTGCAAGTAAGATGCCTGCCAAAGATTTTGGAAACATCTGAAGCCCCAGATAGGGGTGGAGGATGTTTGCTGGTAGTAGGGCCACTTATGGTTCTGGACTGACTCTCAGATTTGGAATTTGTTTTGGCTAATTTAGCTTGGAATATGGAAAGTTTAAATTAAAAAAGTTTTGGCTTGTGTGAGTACATCATGTAAGCAACAGCTTCACACCTAAGTATTAGGTCACTCTGGTGACATGCGCAACTTCATAGAAGAGTTTTGCCAAACAAACAAACAAACAAACAAACAAACACACAAACAAGAATCTCTTTATATTCTAACTGTGCACAGAGTCAGTTGGACAGGATTTGTGAGATCACTTGTTGGGAGACACCAGGTGGCCCAGCTACATTACACATCCCATTTGGCACATGACACCTCATAGGATGACAAGTCCTTCGCCCCTGGCTTAACTCATCTACAGTGGACCACAAGACAGGGAATGTCTTCTACTGGATGTGCTGCAGCCTGAATGCAGTGCATGGGAAGGTGGGCACCTTCCACCAACCAGTTCCAGTATGAAAAACTTAATGTATCATGTGTCTGCCATCATACTTCAGCCCTTTGTTGAGCATTTGAGATCATTTCCACAGTCGGCTGCAGGACTGGTGTGATTCCTGATTCAGAAGCACCCCTCATTACCATGGCTCCTGATATAGCCCCAGGCAGGAAAATCATTCCTTTATGGCACCTGCAGGAAGGCGGGAGTTAAGTCAGGGGTGGGCAAAATGCGGGCCATATGCGGCCCACTAAGCCATTTTTTATGGCTCGTGAGGCCTCTAAAAAATTTACAAAATTAATATTTATCTGCCCCTGGCTGCTGGTCATGCAGCTCTTGATGGCTTCCCAAAACTCAGTAAGCGGCCCTCCGCCCAAAATAATTGCCCGTGCCTGAGTTAAGTCAATGAGGAGGGGGAGAATAAATGCAATGCAGATGGATCCTGGAGCACTTGGGCAACTGAAACTCATTTTGCATTTGTCTCTCTGGGTGGCTTGACAGATGAGTCCTGCAAGGTAGCCAGTTTTGTGCCTGCCCCCCCTTAGCCTTCTGTGCATATGTACCCATGTGCACATCATCTCTTTGGAAATGGGAGTGCCTGGTACTGGTTGCTCACAGCTGTGTTAACTACCAAAGATCCTTGAGAATTTCCCACCAGGAGTTTAGGTAGACAAGGTTATATGGGTAAATGTGATATCTTTTATTAGACCAACTTTGTCTGCCTGTGTCCTTAGACCAACACAGCTACAACCAACAACCCACCAGGAGCTGGGATCTGGCTAGCTTCTTAACAGCGATTAAAGAGAAAGTCATTGCTTCTTGTGACTTTTCCTGAAGCTAGAACTTGGATTTTCTAGGTCTCCACTTATTTTTCAAGATCCTATGTTGGCAATTTGCTGACAACAGTTTGCAACAGGCAACAGATCACACAAGCAAAGGTTTGGAGTTGGATTTGTGGGAGAGGAAGGGAAAGAAGCAAAGGGACTGTCCCAGTGTCATGCAACAGGTTGGAAGCAGATTTGGACATAGAAACCTGCTTTCTTGATGCCCAGATTAATACCCTGCCTGTTAGACCAGACTTTCACAGTCCCCAGCACAAGGACTGCCTGTTCACATTTCCCTGGTGGTGTGTCTCTCGGTTTGCAAACTCTGCCTTCCCTGCTGGCCAAGTTTTTCAGCTTCCTCCTTCCGAGATTGTTTGTTGCCTTCAGAGGGTTTGACAGATTCTTGGCAGGCTCCCTGCACCCAGCAAACTGCACAGTAGCGGTGTCTCCCGCCTTCTCTTTCTCTGTTCCCCCTTTGCTTTGCCACAGAGATTTCTGAGACCTGTTGGTTTTGCTGCAATCACACAGTTCTCTCCAGTTTGAGATTTACTGAGCCAGAGAAGGCCTGGCACAGCAGTGAGAAGAGCAGAAGCCAAAAAGATCAGATGGTCTTAAATGTCAGGGAGAGGTGTCACTGAGCCCCCAAGAGACAATATGTCAAGAGACGTGGTATTTATACAGCCACTCAGGATTCCAATGCAGTCGCGTCACCCAGCCTTGCTGTACCCTGGAGCCATGATATTACCCAGCCCCTCTCTGTCTTGGAGCTATGATATTACACAGCTCAAATGAAACTTGCAAGCTAGAGGAAGAGTAGTAAAAAATGCTCCATGGCAGCTCAAGAGTGGTTACATGGCTCCTGGAAGAGCACCATCATCCATGGTGCCTACATGAAAAGGGGAGAAAAGAGAATGGTGAGACATGTGGTGATGGAAGGGTGAGAGGACGAGAAGGAGGACTAAACTGAGAAAGCAAGCCAGGTGGGAAAAGGGGGAGAAAATGATGGCTGGAGTGAGGACTCCTGGTGAACAGGACCATTACATTCATCTCCTCTCCTGTTGCTTTCTTGACCTTTCACCTTAGGATGGCATCAGTTGTGACAAGGGGGTGGAGGGGGGGGAATGGGATGGAAAAATCCATGTTCAGGATTTTTTGCTTGGCTGCCTGTTTTTCCCCAACAGAATCTGGAGAGTTTTAAGTCCCCAAGAGTCAGCAAGTTGTTTGTTCCAACCATCTGTCCCATTTCCCCTAGCAACAATTTGTCCTTCTCTTCTCCTTGATTCAGCATCTAGAGCAGAGTCTGACTGTCAAACCCTCTACCATTCTTCTCTCTCCTGGACTTGGCTGTCTCAGGACCTCTCTCATTTGTCACTGTCACATGGATTCTTTTCATAGAATTGTGACGTCCCCTCTCTGCTTCTATCCTTTGGATGTGATGCATATATGTTAGCATTCTGGGGGTGGGATTTGGATGGGCTGAGTGTATACTAACATTTTGGGTGAGTGATTGGTATGTAGTCAGGCTATACTAACCTATACATTAATTATGTTTCCTGATTGTCTGTGAATTATATATATGCTGTTTTTATTACTTTGTTTCCCCTTTTCTGACCCAATTGATGCATCTCAGTTACCTATTATGTTTGGTCTTTTAGATGCAAGCTCTTTGGGGCTGGGACTCCTTTTACAGCACTTAGTGTAATTGGCCTCTGCACTGGTTCTCTTCTAGGAGCTACTGCAAGATTAATACTGACTAAAAATGCTGAGCATGAGATTTTGATAGACTGTGAATATATTAGGTTTCAACAGGGCAGGATTTTGTGTGTGTGTGTGTGTGTGTATAAATAAGTATATGCACATATGTGTATTAATGTGATAGCTGCCATCTTAGATGATGACCTGGAGATCAAGCCAAAGAACTCCACATCTGAAGCACGAGAGGCTTCAACTAGAGCTAGTGCTTTGCAACTGGGGGATGCAAGAGGCTTGTATGCTGTGTGGGTTGAGAATAGAATTGGTGGGGCAGGGGGAGGCTGTAACTCTCACGTCCATGAGTTTCACTAAGAGCATGGCTCTCACTAAACTCCACTGTCAGACAGTGCTTGGAAGTGCCATTGTGAAAGCACATCTTGTTCAGTTCCTCCCATTCCTGGAATGCAAAGAAATGTTAGGTGGCCACTGTGTGATTGCTACTGGTGTGCCCACTGCTGCTCTTACAAGCATGCCTGAGACCATAAGCTTGACAGTGATCCTGAGTACATGAGCCAGAAAGCAGCTGTGTGACATGCATTCAGCCCACTTTGTGTGTGGATTGGGAAGCAGGTGGGATGGGTTTTTAGTGGTGGTATTCCTGAGTACTGTCCAATTATGGTATGGTGTACACCAGCGGCGGGCAACTATTTTGGCTGGAGGGCCACTTAATGAGTTTTGGTGAGCTGTCAAGGACCACAAGGGTAGCACCGCCCCCTGACAGTTCTCTCCCCCTTCCCCCCCACCACCCCCATTGCCATCTTGGCATCTTGTCCTGCCCCTAACTCCTAATCTTTTCCACCAGAAGACCCTCCCCTTGCCCCAGAAGTACTCCTTTTTAGAATGGGGGCTGCTAACTTGAAACTGGAAAAGAAACATGTCATATACTAAAAATTCAAACATCTACTATAACTTATTTTAATTTTATTAAAAAAATATTTTTGTCCTGATTTATGTATGTTTGCATTGTGTATCCAGAGGCAATTGCATACTAGCTCAAAATACACTCTTACTCTTGTATATTGGTGGAGGGTGGTAAGGGGGTGTATGTGGCAGCTGTGTGGTTAGGGAGAGGGTATGAAAGTGTGGTGGGCTCTGGGTTGTGTGTATGTGGAGTGTGGGTCTGGTGAGTGGGTGTGTGGGGGAGGGTGGCGGTAGGTGTGGAGGAGTGTGGGTGTGGGGTATGTGGTTGGTGTGGGGTGGGGTTTGTGGGAGGATCTGAGTGTGGGTATGGTAGCGGTGGGGTATGGGAGTGTGTTGGGGTCTGTGGGAGGATGTGGGTGCATTTAGGGGTATGGTGGGGGTGGGATGCATGGGATTCTGTCTGTGTGTGTGTGGATATGGTGGGGGGGAGTGTGTGGAAGGGTATGGTCTGGGGGCAGAGTGTGTGTGGGGGCTGTGAGAGGGGATGAGTGTATGTTGGGGTATGGTGGGAGGTGGTGAGCCAACCTCGCTCATCCCATCCTAGCTTGCAGTTCCCGGCTGCAAGGCTGAGACCCATGCAGCACAGCATGGAACCAGCCTGGCATGGTCCGTCCCCTCTGTGCCACACTGTGTGGGTCCTGGTCTTGTAGTGGGGAACCACGCACTGCAGCCGGGATGAGCCAGGCTGGGGTGACTCTGTGCTGCGCCATGTGGGTCCTGGCTTTGTAGCCAGAAACCGTTTAGCACACAACGGAGCCAGCCCAGCCCAGCCTGTCCCACCCCAGTCTGGCAGCATGCAGTTCCCCTCTATAAGGCTGGGACACATGTGGCATGGCACGGAGGGTAGAGGTCAGGCCGGGCTGGCTCCATGCCATGCCGTGCGAACCCCAGCCTTGCAGCTGGAACTGTATCATGCCGGGTCGGGCCAGGCTGGCCCAGTGATGCACCATATGGGTCCCAGCCTTGCAACTGGGAACTGTGTGCTGCAGCTGGTACAGGACAAGATGGGATAGGCAGGGCTGGCTTACCACATCCCATACCCCCAACACACACCCACACCCTATCACAGCCCCCCCACCCCCCGCCACACACTCCCACCCTGCATTCCTTAGCACAGCCCCCCACACAGTCCCACACTCTCCCACCACGACCCCACACACATTGCCAGCAGTCCCCACCATTCCCTGCCCATTCTTACCTGAATTTCAGCTGTTGGACGAGGGAGGGCCGGGGAACAGCCACAGGGGCGCCAGGGCAGAAGCCTCTGCTAGCCAGAAGCTTCTGATCTTCAGAAGCTTCTGGGGCATGGGGTGGAGCAGGGCATTGCCAGTCAGGTTGGGGTTGGGTTGGTTGTGTCTTGCAACCAGAGCCCTAGCTACTTGCTACTTGAGCCAGCAGCTCATGCTGCCGGTGCCTCGTTGGCTTTTGGACAGGAAGCCACCAGCAGATAATTATTGTCTAAATTTTAGAGGGGCCCCACGGGCTAGATAGAATGGCCTGGTCAGCCATATTTTGCCCATCCCTGGTGTAGACGTACCCTAACATTCCTCTTCCAACCACCTGTCTGACCTCCCTAAGCAGTCTGATTTCCAGCATGGCTAAGTGAAACTCACTGTACCTGCTGTTGAGTTTATCTTGCTGTCTTTCTTCTCCACAAAAGGGCTGCTTCAGTGAGCACTGACAAGTTTGTTGCCACTTAAACTGTGAGCTCTTGGGAAACATGACTGCCTTTTTGTCCTGGTTGTACTCTACCTAGCAGTGGTGTTGTGATCCATGATTCAGGCTCTTAAGTGCTACATTATTATAAATAGCAATTAATCATGTTAGCCTGGCCCAGGGAGACAAATAAGGCCATGGCAACATTTCTGCTGCATCATTATACAAGATGGTGATATTGCATCATACAGCATTGCCACATGATGCTTCTTCAGTCCCAGAAGTGACCTGAGGACACATTTTCTGGGCGGTACTTCCAGGATGTTGTCTGCCCTTGGCAAAACTGAAACTATCTCAAGAATCCATGGAGAGGTGGCAATATTACTTGCCCTTACCCTTGGTAGGTATGCATCTTATCTATACCCCCTAAAGGTGACTTGGGAGGTAGAGGAGGAAGTATCTTGTGTGATATCATTGCTTCATCTAGGCCTGCAAACTGGGAATCTTTCTATAGAATAGCTAAACCAGCCTCTGGGATTTTAATCAAAGGCATATAATTTCTTTTTATGTCAATTCATTACCATTGGGTACAACTCTGTCAACATTCTATTGCAGCTGACATCTCCACTCCCTTTGGACTATGGGAAGGACAGTATGGTTGTGACTGCCTGACCTCCTTTCAATGACCCCTATTTTGAAAAGCCTTCTCTTAGAAAAGGCTCCTGTCTGGCTTAGACGCACCAAACCAAAAGCCCCAGGACGAGCAACTGGAACTCGGTAGTGTTGACTGCTTCTGAAAATTCCTCTCATTGCAGCCCTGGAGAACTGATTAATGGCCCTGGATCGGAGTGTTAGCAGCCTAGGGAAGGGAACCTAGTACAAGAGTTAGGGTCTAGTGCTTCTTGATTTGAGAACACTTTGATTTATAGTGACTGTTAAAGCACTATAAAAATCATCTCCTGAAATTTAATGCATAAAATGGAGCCGCCTCTTTGCAGCATCCAAAAAAAGCTGGAAGGCAATGCATTTAGCTATATATAACTCCCCTCTTGTACTGGCTAAAGTTGGGGCTCCTAAATTGCATTCAGCTGCTGGTAAGAGGCTGACCAAATGTGTGCAACAAGTGGTCCTTTGAATCATGTATGTAGTTTATAATTTTGTTTGTGGGCTGTGCTTCTTATATTCCTAGTAAGTGTGAAGTATAGCTGATGCTGCACCAAAGAGAAGAGTCAAACACACTACGCTCTCCTGACAGGCACTTGTTTTTTTGGTTTCCCTTCATCAAATGTAACAGTAATTCAGACTGAAAGTGTATGCTTGACCTTTGTGTATGGGAAAATATAACAGCTGGCTCCATGAGCCTTCAGATATCATCTATACTTCCCAAAGCAGGAACTGAGATAGACAAGGCAGGAGTGACCTCCAAACTTTTCCCTCCTAATGTGGTAACATCCATGAAAAAGGTTAATGAGCAATCAGAAATTGGGAGAAATGACAGGGTATGCCCTCAGGATCCCTCATCAGCCAGCGATTGTTATGATGATGTAATTTCTGGAATCTTTCAGATTCAGCCTGGCTAGGGTTAGTCTGGGTGAAAATGCTATAAAAGTAACCTGAAAAAGTTACCTGGAGCCTGGAGAACAAGTCATCTCTTCCAGTGAATGGGGTTGAAGTCATCCTACATTCATAAAATAGTTGTTAAATGTCCTGATTCATCTCTGGGCTGTAGCTATGGACTATAGCTATTATTCCAAACAACATTTTAGTGAGGAAGATAAAACCCAGGGAATTTTAAAGGTGGGTGATGAGGAGAAATAAACAAATGCAGTAAATAGTTGAGAGGAATAAAGCAGAAAAATAAAATGGCATGTTTCAGCAGTCAGGTTGGATGGTGCCTTCATGAATCCACAGGATTTTACAGTGTTGCCAACACCTAGTATTAAAAAATCATGAGTCAGGCCTTAAAAATCATGAGCTCCTGGGTGCTTATTCCCTTCTGGCTTTTGAGCCTTTATGATTTACATTTCAAGCTCTCTTTCCCCCCTCTTTTCTTTTTCTTTTATTTCTCTACAAACATGACGGCTGGAAATGTACTTTCTTTTTTTTTCCCCAAATGAAGGCTGAAATTCTCATACAATCATTTGACTCAGTGGGGTTGGGGCTTTTGGAAATGTATTGCTAGAGTTGGCAACGTTGGTGCTAGTGCATACAAGAGGCAATGAAACAGGTATTTAGAAGCAGATAGCACATTATTTGAGCACTAATAGGGTCCCAATTATCACAGCACTGCACAAGACTACAGGAAAGGAACAGTGCCCCTGTAATTGCTTGTAATCCAATAGCGACTAAATGCCTCAAACGAAACAGGGTTCATTTTACCTACATGTCGTAACAGTGTCTCTACCTTACCATCTGAATAGATGAAACAGAAAGGCAGTAGTATAACCCATGTTTCTGTAGATATGAAAGTGAGGCACGGTATGATTAAGGGACTTGCCCAAGGGTCAGCAGGGATTGTGTGGCAGAGCCAGAAGCTGAAAGCAGATATATGGAAGTCCAGTTCAGTGCCTTAAACTGCAAGACCAATCTTTCTCTAATGAAGAAAGACTGTCATTGAGCATTGGACAAAATCCACTTTACTCTGCTAAAAGGACTTGCTGGCACTGAAAGAAGTCATTGAGATTGTGTTTAACCTTCTCATTAAAGTGAAATTGTCATTCACCTGCAAGAATGTCTCAGCTGAGAAGTTAGAGCATCAGTGATGCTGGCCAACACCTGCAGGAAAATGCTGCCTGAATTAATAGTATGTCTACAAGGCTTGGCTTTCCTATTTGAGTTTGGCACAAAGCAGCAGTGAGACCAACTTGTGTACAGAATAATTAGCTGGAAGTTCTGCTACCGATGCAGCCTATGGGAAAAACTGGTCGTGCACAGAAAGTCTGGAAATGGCAAAAAATGTTGAAAGCTGTGCACACAGTATTGCAGCTTCTCTCTTTGCTTTCCGTGAGGGAGCCCTAAGGATTCTTTTCATGAGCTGCAGATCACCGCACATAAAGCAACATAAAGAGTCAGCCTGTGGTCCCAGTGGAAATACACTTTTGTGACTGGAAATCAGGTATTCACTACAAAGCTTTCAGATATGAAATTCCAGCAATAGATCTGTTCATAGTAGATATTTATAAAGAATATGCTCAAAAAGAGGAAAACTGGCAGAGTCCTCACCTAGACATTGTTCTCTAGCATTATGCCCCATAGATGTTAAAAAGACAGTACAGCTAGCAGCAGTATGTTGATAGGCCAGATTGCTTTCTATTAGCCATCTGAGAAAGGGATCCTGGAAACAAGGTCCTCAGACATGGGGATTTTGGTAGTGAAGGGGCATTGTGGACTTGTAAACTTATGGGCATTTATACACATACTCCGGGGGAGGCGCTTTAATTACAGCGGCTCTAATTAAAGCACCCGGACTGTTGCATGTATTAGTATCCCTGACCTGAAAAATGGTGGTGAGGGTGCTTTAACTAAAGTTTGTTGAATGAGCTTTAGTTAAAGCACCCCCACTGCCATTTTTCAGCATGGGAATGCTGATACACATTATGCTGGAGTCTTCTGGAGCATGGTAATTACCACGCTCCAACAGACTCAATTTATCAAACTTGCTCTGACATACTGTAATTACAACACATCAGAACAACCTTGCTACATGTGTATAGGCACCCCCTGATGCTCAGAATGGAAAAAAGGAGGCAAAATTGTCCCTAAAGGAGTAAAGTAAGTTGAAGAAATAAATTAAAACTGAGCTTTGCATCTTGGAGTACAACACACACAACACAATGGTATGAATCCTAAAAGGAAACACAAGTGATTGGTGTTGACTAAAGCTGGTAGATGGCTCAAGAGGCAATTGTAGGAATTGAGGTTTGTCCCAGAGTACCATTCTCAGCCTTAGCCCTGGTGGACTGGAACTTGAAGAGTCTTTGCTTAGTACATGTCCTGCACTGAACAACAGAAATAGCTGCACCCTGCCCTTTTTGCAAGGTTGTGTTCAGGAAGGCAGGAGGAGTGTTTGTTTTCTACATGACACTAGAGAAGTTCTTTGCTCCTCTGGATGGAAAAGCAGTCTAAGGCCATAAATTAGAGCACCCTACAGCCTCTCTAATGCTGGGTGCTGTGTCAGCCTCAGGAGCAGCCAAGAATTTTACGGATATGAATATTTGAATCCAGTCCTCATGTGCTGTCTCCAGATGGTGCAGCGCGGAAGCACTAACTTCAGACTAGTCAAGATTTGATCAGATAGAATCATAGAGAATTAGGGCTAGAAGGGACCTCAGGAGGTCATCTAGTCCAACCCCCTGCTCAAAGTTGGACCATCCCCAACTACATCATTCCCAACCAAAGCTTTGTCTAGCCAGGTCTTAAAAACCTCCAAGGATGGAGATTCTACTACCTCTCTCTGTAACCTGTTCCAGCGTTTTACTACCCTCCTAGTGAGAATTTTATTCCTGATATCTAACTTAAACTTCCCTTGCTGCAACTTGAGACAGTTGCTCCTTGTTCTGTCATCTGCCACCACTGAGAACAGTCTAGCTCCATCCTCTTTCAAATCTTCCTTCATGTAGTTGAAAGCTGCTGTTAAATCCACCCTCAGTCTTTTCTTCTCCAAACTAAATAAGCCCAGTTCTCTCAGCCTCTCCTCATAAGTTATGTTCCCCAGACACCTCACCATTTTTGTTACCCTCAGCTGGACTCTCTCCAATTTGTCCACATCCTTTCTGTAGTGAGGGGCCCAAAACTGAACATAGTACTCCAGTTGTGGCCTCACCAGTGCTGAATAGAAGGGAATAATCACTTCCCTTGACCTGCTGGCAACACACCTACCAATTCATCCCGGTATGCTGTTAGCTTTCTTTGCAACAAAGGCACACTGCTGGATCATATTCAGGTTATTGTCCACTGCCCCACGTCCTTTTCTGCAGAGTTGCTGCCCAGCCAGTCAGCCCCCAGCCTGTACTGCTACATGGGATTGTTCCGTCCTAAGTGCAGGACTTTGCACTTGTCCTTACTGAACCTCATGAGAATTTTTTTGGTCCAATCCTCCAATGTGTCTAGGTCACTCTGAATCCTAGCCCTACCCTCCAGCATATCTACTACTATACCCCGGCTTGGTGTCACCTGCAAACTTACTGAGGGTGCACTCTATGCCATCTTCCAAGACATTGAACAAAACCTGCCCCGGGACCAAACCCTGGGGCACTCCACTTGATACCAGCTGCCAACTAGATGTTGAACCATTGATTACTACCCTCTGAACCCAATGCTCCAGCCAGTTTGCTATCCACCTTATACTCCATTCATCCAGCCCATACTTCCTTAGCTTGCCTGCGAGAATGTTGTGGGTGACCCTATCAAAAGCCTTGCTAAAATCAAGATACACCACATCCACTGGTCTCCCCACGTTCACAGAGAAGAATGTAATGTTCCTCAGAGACAAATGTAATGTTGCTATGAACATTATATTGATACATAGCTTACCCCAGAGAAGAATCCTGTTCTGAATGTGCCTCCATACTTCTATCAGGAATGGGTTTGCTTAAAGGGGTGGAGGAGAAGCATGGAAAGAAATAGGAATCCGCCCCACAGTCCCTGAATTCCCTCAAGTTACATTAGTGCCTTACGCATCAAGAGGGAGACTTTGAAAGGCCCAGACAGGAGTGAGTTTCAAGAGAAGCATTCAATGCCTAATTCACTTAGTCTCTCTCAAAGTCTCTCTCCTAAACTGTTGTGAACCAGCAACTCAGATATCTTTAAAAGAAGAAAAAAACTGAAGAGACAATATCCCTTGGTGTTTGTAAGAAAGGGCCACCCAGGGGGAATGTTTGCACCTGGTAGTGAGTATGTGGAGACTATGCACCTTGCCTGGAAGCAAGTCAATAACCCACTTCTGTTTGTTTGTTCAATATTCATGGGAGGAAAAAATGTTCTTCAAATTGAATTTAGGTAGAGAAGGCTCTTTAGGTAAATGTGATGTCTTTTATTAGACCAAGTAAATAGTTGGAAAAAATATTCTTTGCAAGCTTTCGGGTACAAACACCTTTCTTCAGGCACAGGGAGAGTTTGTTGTTTCTTTGTGTCCTCTCCTGGGTAGAAAGGAAGCCAGTACGTAAAATGAAGGTCTGTGAAAATATAAATGCATGGCAGGACAACAAGTGAGAATTGGGAGGTGTGGGGAGAAAGGGGGAAGAATGAGCTGGGGTAATACAGACAGTTACCTGGGGTTCTCAGGTGGCAGGCAGGTTATAATGTGCCATGATGCCAATGTCTATATTTAGTTCATGATTTTTTGTATTCAGTAGATTTATGAAGTGAAGCTCATAGGCTCATCTATAGAAGGTGTTTTGTAAATTCCCTTTGAAGATTAGAACTGAGAGATTGGAGAGAGAGTGGTTGTCTTGTGAGAAGTGTGCCCCCACAGGAGGCACAAGCCCTGATGGAGCACTTGTACATGTGACAGGGGTTATATATGTATATTTGTATAGATGTATATTTTTGTCTTTGATAGATTTTCAGCATGCATTCATTCTGGTATGCGGTTGTTGTTTGGTTTCTCCTACATATTTCCCATCTGGGCATTTAGTGCATTGTATGAGGTATATTACATTTCTGGAGGTGCAGGCATGAACGACACATCCCCCCAATGGCTGGGGGGGGCACGGTGGCAGCGGAAGCATGGCAAAGGTGGTAAAGCACGGTGGTGGTAAGTGGGGGAGCTGCTGCAGATGCTGCCAGCACCGTCAGTGGCGTGGGGAGGATGGGGTGGCGAGCACCAACCATACGACCACCCACAGACGCTGCCGGCAGCATCAGCAGTGGCCACCAGGGATCGTGGACCACCCCCAGACACCACCAACAGTGTCAGTGGTGCCTTTTTATAGGGGGTGCACTGCCACGCTCAGGGGGTGCATGTGCACCCGCATGCATCCCCTACGTGTCATCCCTGGGCACAAGTATAAGATCCTAATCATAATGGTGATGATTCTGTTGATCATAATGATGATGATTCTGTTGTGGGGTGTAGTTATTGTAGAGGTGGCAGTGTTTGGCAGATTTTATATTTTTTGTCCCAGCATGGTCTGGATCTGTTTGGTGTGCTTTGGGCCATAGGAACTTTGCTTCTGATGGTGAGTTTGGCGAGGTTCAGTGCTTGTTTAAAGGCTAGGATAGGTGGTTCTGGAAAGATTTCTTTAAGAATTGGGTCTTCTTCTAGTATGGGTTGCAATTGTTTGAGGATGTTCTTTATAGGTTCCAGGGAAGGATGGTACGTGATAACTAATGGGTGTGCAATTTGTGGGGACTTTCTCTTTATACCGCAGCAGTTCTTCATGTGGTATCTGGGTGGCTCTTTCAAAAGTATGATCTATCTCTCTGAAGGAATGTCCTTGTTGGATGAAAGCCCTTTTGAGATTTGTGAGGTTACGATCACAGGTATTCTGCTCAGTGCAAATTTAGTGGTATTGGACGACTTGACTGTATATTACAGCTTTCTTGGTGTATAAAGGGTGATTGCTGGTTCTATACAGATAGGGTGATAGTTATTGAATTTGTGATGGAAATCAATCAGAGACTGCAGGTTTTCAGTCCAGATGATGAAGATGTCATCTATATATCTTAAATATAGCATGGGTTTGATGGTGCAGTTCTTGAGGATTTCTTCTTCCAGGTGAGCTATGAAAACGTTGGCATATTGTGGGGCCATTTTGGTGAATGTAGCTGTATTCATGGTCTGAAGGAAGTGTTGGTTGTTAAAACAGAACTTGTTGTGTGTGAGGATAAAGTGTACAAGTTCAGTAATATCTTTTGGTCTGTACTCTGAGTTGTAATCTTGCTCTTGTAGATATGTAAGGCAGGCAGGCATGGATGTCACCTCGGTGTGGGATGTTGGTATATAAACTGGTACACATCCATGGTGGCTAGGAGGGTATTGTTGGGAAAGTGGTCTATGTTTTTAAGTTTTCCTAGGAAGTTTGTTGTGTCTTGGACAAAACACAGTCTTTCGGTGACAAGAGGTTTTAGGATGGATTCAGTTAAACTTGATAGTTCCTCAGTGAGGTTTCCAAGGTTGGATAGTATAGGTCTTCCTGGGTTCCCTTGTTTGTGGATTTTAGGGAGCATGTAAAACATCCCTGGATTAGGTGGTGGTGGAATCCAGTTTTGTAGTTTCTCTTGTAGTTCAGATGGAAATGATGTGATGCTGGTTTTGAGTATTAAGGTGAAAAGGGGAGCTGGATTTTCCTCTAGTTTTTCATAGTAGGTGGTGTCAGAGAGCTGTCTGTTGGCTTCTTTTATGTAGTCTTCATGGTTAAGGATAACTATAGTTACACTGGTAGACCAGCAGGTGGTGCTCTGAACATTATGTTGGCAATGATGCATTTACAAGAACTATGCCATTTTGCTGAAGAACTGCTTGTTCTTCAAAAGGACCAACAACAAAACTCTCCAATTCAAGCAGCCTGGATTATTTCCAGGGAACATTGACCAGGTTCAGAACTGAATGAAGAACTCTGTCCCTCACCTGATGCTAACTGTTCTGCACCAAATATTCATATACCCACCTGCAGATAAAACTTTAAATGCTTATGAATCTAGTTGTGCTTTGCCATAGTGCTCCAAAGTTCTCCTTTTTATTGCAATTCTGAATTGTGGTTTTTATTACAATTCTGCATTGTGTGCCAGACTTTTGTTTTTACATAAAACTATTACATGCAAGCATTAGTGGGGAACACCACTGCTTCAGTTTATTGTGCTCTTACCCTCATATTAAAATGCCACACCTTAAAACTTGTGGAACTCCCTGCATATTCAACATGCCTATTTTTAGCTTTGCTTATTTGTAAATATGCCTTTACATATTTATAAAGTAAAAGAACAGCATGTCATTGTGCATCAATGTTCAATGTATTTTAGAGCTGCCATTAGAGGACAAAGGTTTTTGACAGTACTCTATTGTACTTAGCTATTCTGGTGCCAGGAGAAACTAAAATAGTGCATTGGCTTGAGTTGAAGAAAAACCACGTGGAGGGATTGAGAGTGCAGACAACATTTGCATCAGGGTAACTAACTTAAGACCCATGTGATGCTATTATTAATCTTTTTTACGACCATGGTATCTAGTAGCTGCAATCCTTCAGCAGAAGTCTGTCGTGCCAGTTGCTGTACATACACAAAATAAAAACCAAGTCCCTGTCCCTAAAAGCTTACAATCTAACAGGAGACAACAGATAGATAAAGAGAGCTGGAGGAGTACAGTGAAACAATGGGACAGTGTTAACATGACAGACAGTGATCTCAGCACACCTGTGGCATAACTGCTGTTAGTTTTGTGGGCAACAGGAGGGATTTAAAGGAGGATGATGAGGGTGCTTGGTGGATGTTTTTGGGGAGCTCATCCCAAGCTTGTTGGCAGCGCAGGAGAAACCTTAAAGATGCTTTGAAAATTTAACAGGTGGGTGATGGAGGCTGGAATTGATAGCTGATTGGAGGTTGGACTCAATGTCTTACTAATGAATGAGGTGACAGGGAGGGTGAGGAGGGAGAGGTTGTGAAAAGTGTTGAAAGGGAAGACAAGCAATTAATGTGATGCAATGGCAAGGGGGAGCAAGTATTCCTTCATTAAAGACAAGCTGAAGTTGTTGACTTAGCACCAGTATCTTCCAAACTTTAAGAGGTCCTGATTGTTTTCAGTATCTTTTGAAGAAGACTCCATACAACATTTCTCTACTCTGAAACTTGCACATCTAATACCATCGAAGAATGACATAGGGAGGGAAGATGGGCTCTTGAGATATTTAGGGCTTTCTTTCCTTAGGAGGGATCTGTCAGGAAAATTGTATATTCTTACCTTTTTGGTGACATACAGTTCCCTAATAGCTCTCTCTACTTTAAGGTCATAGGAACTTTATGCCAGCAGGCCTTTCTTCAGCTGGCCTTTTAAATTTGGCAATGTCCAACAAAAAGGTTGCCTTGAGGGCCATTTTTTGAAAGTGGTAAATGTAGTTTTCTTTCTTCCAAGGTAGTAAGTAGCTGATGGGTCCTCAGTTTTCTCTCACTGTTGAGAGATTGAAACAAAAGGGGATCCTTAGTCTAGCCACCTCATTAGGAAAGGGGGTACTTCACTGACATTGAATGATAGCTTGTTAGCTGGTGGTAATTCACTCACTTTTCCTTGCCTGTGCCATTATAGCATAAATGACCTCAAAGTAGGTATTAGTTTCTTTTTTAGCAGGTACAGTGCTGATTTAGTGCCCCTTTCCAAGACTATGCATTTGGGTGCATTCCAGGGTATGGTATGGGCAGGCAAGGAGTCAGCAAAGTTGTTTGTGACTGTACTCATAGTCTGGTTACTATTTGAGGACAAAGGGACCTTGGTATCCTCCCAGCTTTAGTATCTCCACTGATACAGGATCCAAACTGATAATACCTCCCTGGGAAGGTGTAAGATTTATGTTTTGGCATAAATGATAATGGAAGTGCTCATGTGGAACAGTATGGTCAGAATAGACCACACTTGCATACTGTGTACTATTATCAAGCAAACTCCTATGCTTGAGGGAAGCTCCATATCAGATTGTCTTTATAGGTTGACTCTTTTATCTGTTCATTGTGGTATTTAGGGAAACTTGCAGTTAGAGCACTAGGGAGTAAAGGTGTATATACACTGTCATCAAGAGGCAAACAAATTTTTGGTCACTGTAATGCAGGAGTGGTATCAGTATGAAGTCCTGAAAGGGCAGGGACTAGGTACACACCCTGGGGAATGGGATTATTCTGAGCCAGATAGCAAAGTTACCTCATCTGTACAAATGCATGGCCTTATTGTGGTTTATGAGTTCAAACATTTCAGATTATTGTTTCTGCTTTCCTGAATTTACTGTTGGTGGATTTTATTTTTCTGTAAGGTTCCTTGCACCAGGTTGATTCCTTCCTCCAGCCTCCGAATCCTTTTGGCTTCAGTGAGGATGTTTGTGTGAGTAAGCTCAGCAGTATTTGGCCTAATGGACATTGAGATTTGGTTTGCTTTTTTACTAAATTAGATCCAGTTATGCATTGCTGGAACACTGGAATGGCCCCAAGTGCCTGTCTGAACCTTGCTTTGTTGAATTTAGCCTAAATTCACAGGTGACTTGACTGGTGGCATAAATTAGACTGGGGAGCATTAGCAGGTGAGAGACAAAAGGGCAGGCTGTAACAGGTATAACAGGATGTTGTCAAATAAAGCACTTGCTCTATACCCTAGATTAACCTGTATCTTCTAGTTGTTTTCCTTCCCTGCCACAGCTCTGTGTTCCTCCTCCCCATCACAAAATCACTTCCTGAGCTTACTGATATGTGCACGTGACCATTCCCCTGACCTGATAGTCCAAGGCTGAACCCTTATCTGCTTGTTTTGGGGCTCTGAAGCTTGTCAGTTTATAGTCTTGCTCTATGTGATATGGGCGAGGATCCTGTTGAACTGGTCCAAAGCGTTCCTCTCTGGGGTTTAAAAGGCATTCCATTTGTCTTATTCATGCAAGAAGTAATTTCCCTTAATACAACAAATTATTTTTGTCTCAGGTTGGTTAGTATTACCTCAGCCACTCTACCAGCTGCTCTCATATAGATTAACCAAAAGAAGACAGTCCAGCATCTTCTGTGTCAATGACAAGATGAAGGGTGGTTCCAGGGTATGCCAAAGAAAAAAAGATTGTGCAAAACCAGAAAACCACAGAAGAGCTAAATCCCCTTTTTTTTTTAAATTGCCAACCAACTATGTCTATTTCTCAGATATTATGAAATAAAACCTAGTTTAAACAGATGTAACACTAACAGTGCCTTTTGCTAAGTTGTGTGTGCTCTAGAATGTGAAAGTACTTGAGGGTGAAGAGGTTTCACTGTGTTCAGTCAAAGATTTGGACCCTTGGGAGCCAACAGGACTACAGTCCTGAGTATGGCTTAGGAGTTCTGTGGGACTAATTGCATGTGATGATGGCTCACATTCATAAATTGGCAGAAGAGTATACTACTGCTGCACTAGAATGGCTGATTTGTCATTTTATTAGTAAAATATGCAGCTTTATTTATTTTTCCTCATTGATCCTTGAACTGTGTTGGTCCTTTTACCCAGAGGTGTAACAAAAAGGTTCTGTGCCCTTGGTGGCAGTGACAGTGGCAGCTGTCCCAGCAGTGGGGATAGCTGTCATTCTTGCGCTCCTTCTAAATTAGTATCCAGGGCTTGTGCCACAGTCACCCACCTCTATTTATGTTCCTGCTTTCCCGCCCAGAACTTTGCCACTCCACATATAACATTTTTGTGCTGCTGGAAAAAAAATTATAATGATGCCTACTGCATAAAAATATTTGTCTCAATTATTTATTTAGTGCCAGCTATTCATTTAAGCCCATGTGGATTTACACCTGTCTTACTAGGAAATGGGAATTAAAAGGAAAGTGCATCTAAATAATACCATCCGTAAGGTTCTTGTCTGAATGGTGCAAAATGGTACCAACATAAGCAAATCAGTGCAGCATTTTGCTGAAGACATTTTCTCACTAGCCACAGAATTGATTAAAAAATGCAAATTATGCAATACATTCTTTGCATATATTGAATGTTTGGATATAGTCAACCACCCCTAATAGAATGGACACCAGAATATATATTGAAGTCCTCTAAGTGGATTAGATTATTTGTTTTAGCCCCCTACCCTGTTCATATCAAAAGAAGAGGGTTTTTTTTAGGTTCAATACAACATTCCTAGACTTCTGAATTAAAAGACCTGGCATGAACAGGAACCCTCACACGCAGGCTTGGAACATATATTTATCAGAGGCTGTGAAGGTTGGAAAGCTGGTACAAAGTACAGCTACTTAGGAATTTTTTCAGAAAAGGTTTTTTTTCCCTAGAAAAAATTGTCAAGTTTGATGCTCTTCCTTGGAACATGCTATTTTTGACAACATGTCTACTGGGGAAGATATTGCTGGTTCACGATGTAGTTACTGGTACAAATAAGAGACCCCAGAGTAGCCAGTAGTCCATAGGTTGTGGCACTCCCCTGGGATGGGGAAGAATCGTATTCAAGTCTCTGGTGTCCTGATTCAGGCTAGGGAATTGAACTTCCATTTGCTATCTCCCGTTCAAGTCCTCTAACCACCAGACTATGGGCTATTCAGAAGTAGGTTGGAGCTAGTCCATTTTTGTTTTCCGTTGACCTCTGTTAGTAAGTGAAGAGAAGCAAGCTTTATGTACAGAACGCTACAATAAGAAAAGGACTCTACTTGGACTGCAAGAACTTGGATCTTGTTAGAGGTGCTGTGTGCTCTGTGCTGCTGCTTGCAGCCATGAGTGTGTGCTTGGAGATATTACAAAATCCTCTAAACACATGGAGCTTCCTGGCATCACCCTCAAAATCATCCCCACTATAACTTGTGTCCCAACCTGGAGGAACCACAGATTGCTACAAAAAGTAGTTTAAAATTGCTCTCTTCTACCATTTGTTTGAGAGCAAGAGGAAAAGACTGAATGAGCCAGAACTTATTTGCATTTCAGTTATGTTACAATTTGGGACATTTAGGTTAAACACAGTTAAATATTGAGTTTGGGCTTAATGCCACTATTATCCTGGTTGGGTGTTGACAGGGCAGAAGAACTGTATGAAGTGTATGAGAAGTGAAGGGTCTCTCTTACTGAAAAACCCCATCATGGCAAGGTTGGGTAGTAGACAATATATGTAATTGGTTTCTAAGAGTCAGCATAGAGCTGAGGAGGTTTGAGATGATGGGGAGAGATGAGGCAGTTGTGAGACGACCTCAACATAGTGGAAAGGACAGAAAGTTTGTGATTGCTTGGACTAAAGCTGCAGAAAATAGTAACTACCTGAGATAGTCTGGTAAGGACTTCACAGTGCATGATTAGACCTGTGCTCCTATCACCTGGGACAAGTAGTGGAGTCCCTGGACAAGCTCAGAAGAAGGAGAGACTAATCTGAAATTAAGATTCTCCAGACCCATGAAAAAGAGCTGTGGGAGGGGTGTGGCACAGGAAGGAAGGAGGGAAGTGGCTAATGCTCAGATTCATTGCCTCATCAGCCACCAACAACTGTGAGGAAGGCTGAGATTAAGATGATGGCCAAGATAACATTTGGGTGGCAGTCTTGCCTAGTAGATGATGATTTGTTAATTACCAGCTTCCCATTTTTTTCTGTACCCTGCCCACACTTAAAATTCTTTTTGTTGAAACCCTTCTAAATGATTTTTTGTTTCCAGCCTTCTGGCTGTGGGGATGGTGGTCCTAGACAATGCTCATTTTCAGAAGGAATCTGTAGATAACTGAACATAGCCATTTATTTTTTTTTGGCTGGTAGCATTACCTGGTAGAAGGGCTACACATATTTAGAAATTCACTGGAACAGGACCTGGAAGCTAGGTGAGTGCCCTAGCCAAGGGGTGGCCAACCTGTGGCATGAGCAGCTTCTGTCTACAGTGAATGGCAGATTGGGGAGGGGAAAGACAATGGCAGATAGAGCAGAAAGCAGAGCAGCAGATCAGGCAGGGAGCACAAGCAAGAAAGCAGAGCAGTAGATCAGACAGGGGGCACAGGACCGGGAACAGAAAGTAGAGCAGCATATAGAACTGTGGAAGTGGAGTAACACTTAGGGAGGGTGCAGGGCTAATTTGAGGCGTGCCTGCCAAAAAGTTTGACCTGCACTGCACTAGCCAGTGGGCTGGTGAGTATTCTTGTATGCTCTTGGTCCCCCCCCCCCCCCCCCCCCAAATAATTTTGAAATATCTACGTTTCATCTTGCTGTGGAAAAGAAAAATCTTTCCTGGGATGGAAAAACTATTTTCAGCCCAGCTCTTTGCAAATAGGCTTTTGTCTGAGATCATCAGCACTTCTGCTTCTGCTTCTGCTTCTGCAGGGAAAGTGGAAGCTGGGGAGAAAATGCATCTTTTAATTTGGGTCCCTGAAACATGCTCAGTGCAGTGCCTAAAGGCAGTCACTTCACTTTTTCTAGCTCCATTTCCCCATCCTTTCAAATGAGCATAATCTGAGCTCACTTCCTTCTCTGGGAAGGATTATTTAATGTCTAATTCAGTATTTTGAAAAACTAAAACATTCCAGAAAAGCTAGCTTTGCTAATAAAGAGGTCACTTGTGACTATAAAAATATCCAAACACTCAAAGGGATTGTGGGGTGCTGGAGGCCTGTGGTGCTGGAGTGATTTAGGATATTTTTCCTGTAGCTCTTAAAGGAATATGAGCTCAGGCTCAAGGTTTGGGCTGAAGGCAGCCTGCACTCAGCTAGTTGGATGTGATATTAGCTAAATAACTCCCTTGTGTACCACTGGCTACAGTAGGCCTTCAACCATACCTGATTGCTGGGAGACCTAGGCAAGTGGTCCTCAACCTTTTAAGGCTCAAGGCACCCCTGGATAGGCTTGGAGAAAACACCAGCTCTCAGTTTTCATTCATGTGTTGTTGTTTTTTTTACTACAGAAAAATACTAGAGCAAGTCTTCTGTTGCAGTGATCTCAGAAAGCCCACAATGGACCTAAACACTATGGATCCCTATTTGAAGTTTCTGGGCTAATTGTTGAATCACAGTGGCATGCCTAACACCACTGTGGTACCCTGCAGTGCCTTTGGAAGGATCTCAGGGCGCTCCCATGGGAGGATGAGGAACCTGGTTGAGGATCACAGACTTAGGCTGGTGCAAATTTTTGACGCCTTCCCTCCCCACCTGCACCCCACTTTTTTTTTTTTTTTTTTTTTGGTCTGGAGGGCAGGGCAGCTACTGTTCTAGCTATGGGGCCATCCACCATGGCCTGTCCACTTCCTTTGGGAACTGGGTTGGAGGAGCCCTGAGGCACTAGTGGGCTGTGGGTCTTGCAGGGGAGACACTATGATCAACTCTCAGGTCCAGGGTAGACTTGAATGGCACCGTGTAGAGATGCATCCCTGTCCAGTGTGGGACACGACGCCCTATGACAGTCTTATAGTTGGCTTCCCACTGGGCAGCTTCCAGTGGGAGGATCTCAGCTGCATGCCTGCTTTATGGAAATGGGGGACTCCTCCCCAGCATGCTCCTGTGACCTGTGAGAGACTTGGGGGCATCAGCAGGATGCCTGCTGATGGATTTGGGAGCATCTGAAGCCCCAGGATGAAAAGTCTGGGGTGCAGGATCCTCGCTGCTTGCAGCACTGCATAGGGTGTGTGAACGATTGCGAGTTGCTCGTTGAAAGGGTCTGGCACCGATTTGGTATCCAGGTTATAGCCCTGTTGGTCTAGAGGCAAAAGGAGTATTGCCTCTGCCACGGAAACTGTTTGACTAATTTGCCTTCAAGCACGAAAAAGCCCCCCCTCCCCCCCCCCCAAAAAAGAGTGGGGATGGACACGCAGGGCCTTGCCCCCGGGGAGAACCGGGCCTGCTGCCCCTTCTCCCAGTGCCCGGGGCGGGGCGGGGCGGGGCGGGGGGTCCCTCAGCCCAGCCCCTGGTGGCGCAGCGGGCGGCGCTGCCCAGCAGGTGGCGCTGCGCCCCCCTCCGCCGCCCCGTCACCATGGTGACCGCTGGGCGCGTAGCTGGGCCTACGGAGCTGACGCAGTGGGCGGGCGCGGGCGGGCTGGCTGGCGGAGGCGGCGGAGCCGGGGGCCGGCAGTCCCGGGATGGCGCTGGCGGCGGCGGCCCCGGCCCTGGCCCTGCGACGACGGCGGGGGCGGAGGCGGCGGCGGGGGCCGCGAGGAGGTGAGCGCCGGGGCAGCGCGGGCCGCGCCCAGGGACTGGCCGGGGGACCGGGTTTGTGAGGCGCAGGGTCCCTGGGGCAGGCGCTGCCGCGCCCGGCGGCGTGTGTGGGGCCACGGGCACACACAGGCATCATGTACGTGTCGGTGTGATGCACTGCACGCATGGCTGGTGTGTACGTGCTCCAGAGGTATACGGGGGTGGGGGTGTATGTACACGTATCTATAATGTGTGTGTCAGGTGTGTGGGCATGTGTAACTACAGTGTAGCTCTGTGTGTGTGTGTAGTTATATCTACATATGCACACATATATCACTATAATGTGCATTTAGGTACATATATATGCATACACACACGTGTACAATATACAATATATGTGTGTATGCATATATATATATAGCTATAATATATATTAGATATATGTGTGTATGTGTCTGTATAGATGTACACACGCACATATATATAGCTACAATATGTGTGTATACACATATATAGTTGTAATATATATTATAGTTATGTGTGTACATGTATATACACATGTACACACATATGTAGCTACAATATATATACATAAGCACACACACATATATAACTATAATATGTGTGTGTATATATACACACACATGTATAGTTATATATACATACACATATATATGGCTGTAATAGCTATCATATGCATTTGTATATATACATATACATATACATGTGTATATGTATACAGATTGGAGATATATATGTGTGTACAACTATATATGAGATGTACATATATACACATATATATAGCTATAATATGTATTAGATATGTGTGTGTATATATACATATACACATATATACAAATGCCTATATATGCCTATATGTGTACACACACACACATATGTACACACATATATATACACACATGTGTATGCGTGTAGCACAAGCTTTTGGGACCCGTAGTTCACTTCAGCACAGCATCTGATGAAGTGAGCTACAGCTCACAAAAACTTGTGCTATATCTGTCTGTCTGTCCATCTCTACTGTGGTTAGTCTATAAGGTACAAACCTACCCTGCCTTCTACTTGACTTCAGACTAACATGGTGAACTACATCCCACTGAGAGAGGCCACTGCCTGTCACTAACTGGTATTGAGGGTTGGGTAGCTGTGGCAGTCTGAAGTCAGACAGAAGGCAAGGTAGAAGCACACTTTTATGGATTAACTAAATCAGATATATATTTGTGTGTGTGTGTGTGTACACACACATACATATATATATAGCACAAGCTTTCGTGACGCCAGATTTACTTCATCTGATGCTTTCTGGCATGTCAGGAAAGGTGCATAGCACTTCCTCTGGGTGGCAGGGAGAAATGTAAGGGTTTATGTGGTCAGGGTCAAGCAGTAAGTGTTTTGAAATCCTCGTGGCTTGGAGATAATGAAATGGCAGGATGTGGCTTCCAGCTCCCCTGCCTGTGGCTTTTGTAAAGATAAAGACTTAATCTCTTGGTTTTTTGATATTGGCTTTTTCTGGAGAGTATGTGATGGGAAGGTGGCTGCACTTCTGTGGAGGTTAGCGGTTGTCTGAATGAGAGCAGGGGGTCATCCCTTGGGCAATGCTGGAAGGTTTTCAAAATGGAAAGTTTCTTCTTGGGATAAGTTATTAATTGGTGTATGGTTTGGTTTTCTATCCCACAAAAATTGCATTGGATGCTAAAATTATTAGGCACTCTCATGCATCATAAAGGAGCGGTAGTACATTTATAACTGCAGAGTGTACCAAACAGTAGAGAAACCCCTAGAGAAGTTTGCCCTATGCCTGCAGAGCTGAATAAATACCATGGGAGTCCCTGAACTCAGGTACCAAAAGCCGCAGAAGACAACTAATTAGGATAAGAGCTCCCCTTTAAACTGCATTCAATAAATAAATAAATAAAAATGAATGGTCCATATTTTGGCACCATTACAACATATACTTCCTTTGTGTCAAAGTATGAAAAAACCTAATGCAACAACTTAACAGAACACACCCTATTTCTATAGAGCATCTCTACTAGGCCTCAATGGTACTGACCTCTAGAAGCAAAGGAGTAAGCTACTCCATCAAAATTCAAGTACCACTCATGACACTGGGGTAATACCAGAGGGTTGTCAGCTTGAAAGAACCAATTAAAAGTCATAAAAACTGGATTACTCTGATGACTCACACAAAAGTTTCCTCTTAGCTGCAACCCAAAATACACCAGAATGCACATAACTTGAGCAGGCTCTTATCAATATAGAAACATTGCTCGCAAACTAGAACTTGAAATTTGGGGGTCAGACAGCACAGTGGATTTCCATAAGGGAACAGTTGTGCAACCAGTGTGACATGAGAGATTTTATCCTCCAGGGAGAGTAGAATGTGGAAGAACTTGAAGAGAAGTCCTTGCTGAAATTATCAGAAATAAGAATTTAAATTGGAAAAGCTGAGAAAAGTGTATAACTAGGAGACAAGAGAAGTGGGGCTGACCAAGATGCATCTGCTATTGCATCGAAAATGGATGAAAGTGGGCACAGGTATAACACCCCCCCCCCCTTCCAAAACTACTCAGAAAGATTGACCTACTTAGATACTTGATTAATTGCAGTCAATTCCTTGTCAATACTTGTATAAATATTCATGTCATAGTCTTATTTATCTATGCACTTGTGAGTTTAGATGGCAACAGAGGGGTGTTTGACAACATCTGGAGTGTTCACTGAGGCTGTATACATTCCCCAGTAAAAGCCAAAGAATCAAACTCTTAACTCCCTGCTGCTCTTTGTGACAAGTCCAATTTACGTGCAAGATTCTTGGCCTATAGCTGCTTGTGTTCACATCTTTACAGCTGCCTGTGATTCCCTGTGGGATGTGAATAAGATAATAGACTTCCTTGAATCCCTCTAAGTTTTCAATAGTGTCTGAATTTTGTGATACCAGTGTTGATCCTGAGAAGGCAAGAATGTCAATAATTGGTGGCCTTTTAACATCATAAAATATGTCAGCTGAAATTTTTCATGTTTGGTCTTGGTTTAGAAGTAAATTATTCTGGGAAGGAATGCAGAAGAAGAACAATTCTGCTGTTTTTGAATTGGAGCAAAAATGTTATTTTAATTATAAAGAAAATTCCGATAATTTTCTTGGTCTCTGATAACTTAACCTGTGCTTCTCAGCCCTCTCCTCAGACACAGCTCACACAAAATAAAACAGGGTTTAAAAATGCTATTTTGTGTTGTACACTTGCAGGGCCACATTTGATTACATGATCCTTTGTATGTTAAAGTAGCAAGTGATTCTGCTGTGGTTTAGAATTAAGTAGTCTTTTCTATAAATGTCTTTTCTCACGTAGGGAAATTCCACACTTCCTTTAGAATGGGTACCCTTCCTGTTGGGAAGTCTGACTGCACCTTTCTTTTTCTCTGGGAAATCAGCTCATTTAGCTTTTCAGCTTGCCACCTAAGTAGCAGTTCATTAGACCTAATGGGCTCAGTGTTTCTGGTAATGATCTAACAGATGAACAAGTACATCCTGAATTGGTTAGAGGAGTACAGGAGTTTTAGGAAGTTTCTTTTAAAGAGACAGCAGCTGGGATGCTTGAAAGGGTGGAATTGTTCTCATCTGCTTTCAAAGTTAAGGGGCTCATCAGTTATGGAATGAAAAACTTCAAGGGAGAAAGGAACCAGTCTTTTGTGCCTCAGAATCTACACTGACAGGAATATGACAAGCAGGAAACATAGATCTAGAGGAAAATCCATGGATAATTTTTGGATATCACTTCTTGTTGGCATAAATACTTCCTAAGCAGGTCTAGTCTTCTTATTTGAAATTGAATTAGCTAGATACTTTTTTTTCTTGCTGTGCTGTCCACACCAGGCCCTTCCATTTTTAATCTACTCCTGCAAGAATACTTTTATGTGGACTCCGCTTTGTGATAGTGGGAGTGGCCACCATGACCATAGTTAACTGTCTGCCTTCACTTTCATCTCTACCACCCAATTTTATAGTTGCTAGTATCTTTCTGAAATTGTTTTCCATGGGCAAAAACTTACAAGACATGCTTTCTGCCCAACTATAGCTTGTCCTTTGTTTCCTTTTGTTTAAGAAACTTTGACCAAGAATGGTTCTACTGATTTGGGGTAAGTGGAAAGTAAAAAATAACTACCCATTATAAAAAATAGCTTGCTTTCTTGAAATGCTTGAGAATAGCTGGAGGTTGAAAGGGATTCTTAGTCAGGGCAGGGAAATAGCACTCTCTGAGGCGAAGGGCCTGCAAGTGTTCTGTTGCAAATTGAAACCTGCCCCTTTGTGCCCCTGTACTGTGCCTGTAGAGTCTGTAATTATAGGGTCTCTGTTTCTCAGATTGAAGTGATGGCATTTTTTCCTCATTGTACTACAAGCAATAGTAGGGATATGTAGGATCCTGTAGTGCAGGGTACTCAGCCCTCTTAATAATTATTATCACTGAACTTATGCACCTCATCATGCAAGAAAAGAGTCAGATAGCATCTGTCTTCCTTATCCTGAGCTTGTTTCTCCATAATCTTAGTATAGTTAGGAGCATACCTGTAGGTATCTGTTGCTTAAGGCCATTGGTTTATAAACTGTGTTTTGCCAAACTTTGGAGTTCTGTGATAGGGCAAGGGTTTTGCAGGAAGACAAAGGGTAATGGCAGTGTGCTGCCATTGCTAGGCCAGGTCACTTGAATCCGTGTCATCTCACATGGCCTGTGAAGCCAGGAGTGCGGTTTCTGCAGCAGAAGTCATATGAATGGGTGCCATGACTTCACGAAGTTTGAAAACCACTGGCTTAATCCAAAATTTTGCCTCAAGGGACAAAAATTAGACTGGGTTGTAATGTCAATTCAAATAATGCAAGCATGAAAAACTTTAAACAAACTGACTCTAGTACGGTGCTCTCCAACCTTTAAGTAGAAGATCACCTTTGGCATTTAAAAGCAACCCAGGGTCTAACCCTAACCGTAACGCCCCCAGCATGTAAGTCTGTGAGGCAGGAAATGGGGAAGGGGGCTGATCAAGGCAGAGGGAGAAGAAATTATTTGGGAGTGCACCTTCCCAGCAGGTAAGTCCCACCCAGCCAGGGCCCCACTCAACTTACCCCTGTTCCTGCCTCTGTGGCACTGTCCTTCACCATGAGGCCTTGATTTAGCCCCGCCCCCTCCCCTCCCCTACAGACTGACCTGCTGGGCTGAGCTACAAGCGCACAGGTACTCAGCTCCCCATCCCAGCCCTCAGATAGGCACCAAGAGGATCAGAGATCTACTGGCTGGTAACCACTGTTCTAGTACATGTGGATAATTATATAGTATTGTACTTGAAAAACAGCATATGGTTATGTAGACCACCACAATGAAAAAGCATACACCAGGATACTATTCAGGTTGTGAACGCAGCATTTATCATCATAATTTCTTGGAGGTGTTCCTGCAAAGAGAGTTCTGGCTGAGATGGCACTTTCTTTTCGAAATCCTGTTTTCAGTGGCTTATTTCTTTCCATCCCTTTTCTTCTTTCCCTCAAAGAGGAGTTTTGGCTTATTCTCCCTTCCCTGACACCTTGGTGAATATCTTTGTAAAGCTGTCAGGATTCAAAGAAGGTTGTCAAATTTCAATCTTGCTTCCTTGCTCCCCTTTTAGCAAAAGCAAAAAAAAAAAATGTTAGTGTGGTGAGCTAAGTCTTGTCAGCATCTCTGCAGCAAGGATTGGAAGTTAGGTGACTGTGATTAAGGCACTCCTTTTCTTCCTGTGCACCCACCTTTGCAGCTCACTGCGGCTCTGTTATAGCAGTATGGTGGGAATGCTTTTCCTCTGTCTTTGCTGGAGTTCCTAAGGGCCTTGATGGGGAGGTGTGGCCTTGGCCCCCCTTAAATTGGCCACAGATGTCTTGTGGTATTTATTGCAGGTGCTGCTTCTCTGACTTCATAGATTGTAGTGCTGCTGGTGTCTTAATTCAACAATCAGCCTGATTTTTGTTGCTTCTTCCAAGCTTTTGTTGTGATGATTCACTTAAAATTGCAGGTGGATTTTTCTCTTCTCTCTCTGGCCATACTAGGAATCTTTTTCCTGGGAGCAGGAAGAAAATGAGGCTTGTGTGGAGCCAAACATGCACTAGAATTTAAGAAATTGGGCAGTAGGCCTCATTCATATCTCTTGCTTATTTACTTTCATGTTCACATAATAGTAGGTAACTCTTCAGCAAAGAACAGTAAAGAAAAAGGGCACAGGTTTCTATACTACTTTGGTAAGATGTTAATAAGACACTTTCGTCTTTAGTCTGCTCCTGTTTCTGTAACCCTACGTATAGATATCTTTTACTGCACATACATGTGCAGTGTTCCTTAATTGAGTAACAAAAGGCCTTCCTGCAGCACCTGTGGCAGGTATTGATTGTTAAGGTTACTGTGGGGACCTTGAGTGCATGTTCCATGAGGGCTTTTGTGTTGCTCAGAGCTCAGTACTGCTCCAATATGGATGTTTTGTATTCTCCCAGACCCTGTTGTCAGGACCCAGTGCTGGATACACTGCCATTCTCTCAGAGGTTCTGCTGGACTGAAGATGCCTTGTACCTTCATAAGTGTACTAGCTGTGAATGCTTCCAGAAGCAGGACGGCTGATCCTCCTAATATCCACCTGTCCAAGTCCTCTTCTAGCATACTGTGTCAGTACATCAGCATGGCTATGAGGATTATTTTCATAAGCATTTATGCCCCCCCCAGCTTGTGAGATAGTATGTTTGATGCATTTCAATAATTGCAACACTTAAGGCAGGGAGAACTGCTCGGAAGAAATAAGCAGCAATTCTGTCCTATGGTTTAGTGGCTTGTTCTTACAGCTCAAATTGAAATATGAGATTCATGGTATGAAAGACTCATTGAAATGGATACTTGATGAATAAGGAAGTCTTTTCCTCCTTTGAAAATATGGTGAGGTGAGTCCTCTTGGTTACTGAGAGCAGATAGCTAACTTGTGAGTGTGATGCGAGCCTACTTTAAATAAACAGGAGCATTACTTGGTCTGTATGAAAGATGCCTTCTCTATCTTCCCTCTGTCCAGCTCAGTGGTTTAGGGCAGTGGTTTTCAACCATGTTAAGCTCCAGGTACCCCTTGGAAAATGCCAGCTCTTAGTTTTCAGCTGCTGTTTGATTATGGAGAAATTATAGAGCAGTTTTCTGTAGCAAAGAACTCAGGAAGACCACAAGAGGTCACAATATTTTTAGCACCATGGATTCCTATTTAAAATCTGTGGGCTTGTCTTGTGAATCATGTTTGCACACCTAACAGTGCTAACATGGCACTGTGCTTGAAAATCCCTGGCTTGGGTGTATGATTCTTAAACTGAATCTGCGTAGTCTCAGGTTTAAATCCCAGATGAGCCCCCAAGTGAGTTCTTGCTTTCTGGTGGAATAGCAGAAGTACAAGTAGGGCAAGTAAAGTGGTTGGAGTTGAACAGAGAGGTAAGGATGGGAGAAACAAATAGATTTGATATACTATAGTAATAGTTTGGATATAGAAAGGATAGTAAAAGTAGGCACAATATCATGGAAGCACACTTTGAGTTTTTATTTAGAAGGTTAAACTGAGCTTAGAAACAAGTTTGGACTGCTGTGCTCGTCAGTGCCTGCTGGAGGAGGGGCAGTGTACCTCGTATGTTCTCTATCTTTTGGAAGGAAGGGTCAAGCTGACTATAATACGTTGGCTTCTCTTGTCATCGTGGCTTTGTACATTGTGTTTGCTGTTGCTATATATACCACAGGGGTGGTTCTAACAGTGTCTGGAGCACAGTCTTAACTTTGTCACTCTTGGCTTTTTCTGCACAGTCATCAAAAAACCTGGCAAACCTGGGGGCTGAACTTCTCAGCAGCCTGCAAATGAAGTACACTAACTTCTATGATATGAAAAATGAAGCCAGATGGTTTTGAGATGTGTAAAGTGCACAAAACCAGCTCTGGCTTTCCTGAAAGAAAGTTTATCTAACCCTGCCATTTTGGATCTTTCAGTCTAATACCCCCTTGTTGGCCTTGTCAACATACCTTAGCCCTTATGGGGCATCCTTAGCAAAATTCAGCCTAGCACTGTCAGTGACTTCCCTTTTTATGTAATTTTGATTCGGCATTCATTTCTGGGATGGCCCCTTCTTCAAATTTCCCCTGCATTTGAAAAGTTGGCTTCATCAAGCTGGATTATTTCCAGATTGTTTAGCCAGTGATTGCTTAGAGATCTGCTTGTAGGAGGGGCTCCTCCCCTCATCTCAGCAGCAGAGATGGCCCAGGTGGAAGAAGGCTAAGAATAGAGCTAAACTGAGGTGTTTCAAAACTTTTCCACCTTATTCTTCAGGAGAGGCTGTCTTTCCTGTCCCTCCTCTCCACTGTACAGTCATCTGAGAATTGCAAAGGTGTATGTGTGCATGGGTAGAGGCATAGGGGAAATTAAAATCTTCAAACCACAAGATCCTCCCCATTGGGGAGAGCAGTTGAGAGTGAAAACAGTAAAGAGGAGGCTGGAATGCACCCTGCATTCCCCTCCCTGCTGCAGAGTAACCACATTTGAAGAACAGAAGGCATAACCTCTGAGACCTACACAAGAGGATAAAAATCTTTGAAGGCATTCAGTTCCCATGCAACCTCCATTTTTTTTCTTAAAGCAGGATCTTATGTTGACACTTAGAATCATAGAAAAAACTTCATTCATCACATCCTGGCTGGAGGGATTTATCTTCTAAACTAAGCAACTCTAGCACTTTGGTGTTTCTCATTTTGTATGCACAGTCTAATGCTGTTATGTGTTCCTCCCCCATTCCTTCACAGCCTCAAAAGCTAGCATTTAAATGGTATGGGAATGAATATTATAGAAATGATGAAAAGAATTAGATTAACCTAGCATAGTGAAGGAAAATTAAGTAGCTTTGGCACAATGGCAGGTGGATTTTTTTTTAATATCACCTATCTGCAGCCTGACCCGAAACAAAACCCTTAGAACAAAAAATGCCCAAAAATGAGGGTACCAATCTGACTTCAAGTATCTTAGTCTCAGACTTGCTGGAGACATTGTCTCAGACTTGTTGGAGACATAGGCTCATCCACCAAGCATCTCACAGCCTCCTTTGCTCTAATGCCACTTAAAGGGAGTAGTAGATATGCTGAAGGGTAGGGCTAGGATTCAGAGAGGCATCGGCAAATTGGCGGATTGGACCAAAAGAAATCTCATGAGGTTCAAGAAAGATAAGTGCAAAATCCTGCACTTAGGACAGAACAATCCCATGCACCCCTATGGGCTGGGAACCAACTGGCTAAGTAGCAGCTTTGCAGAAAAGGACTGGGAGTTTTTCCCCTTTGGAGGGGTGGTAATATAAGCCAACAGTGTGCCCTTGTTGCAAAGAAGGCAAATAGTATACTGGGCTGCATTAGTATGAGCATTGCCAGCAGATCAAGGGAAGTGATTATTCCCCTCTGTTTGGCAATGGTCACATCTGGAGTACTGTGTTCAGTTTTAGGCCCCCCACTACAGAAAGGATGTGGAAAAATTGGAGAGCATTCAGCAGAGGGCAATGAAAATGGTGAGGGGTCTGGGTCACATGGCTTATGAGGAGAGGCTGAGGGAACTGGGCTTTTTTAGTCTGGAGAAGAGAAGACTGAGGGGGGATTTAATAGCATCCTTCAACTACTGAAGGGAGGCTCCAAAGAGGATGGAGCTAGACTGTTTTCAGTGCTGGCAGATGACAGAATAAGGAGCAATGGACTCAAGTTGTAGCCAGAGAAGTTTAGGTTAGATATTATGGAAAACTTTCTCACTAGCAGGGTAGTAAAACACTGAAACAGGTTACCCAGAAAGGTGGTAAAAACCTCCAAGGATGGAGATTCCAAGACCTGGCTAGAGAAGGCCTTGGCTGGGATGGTCCTGCTTTGAGCAGGAGGTTGGACTAGATGACTTCCTGAGGTCTCTTCCAACCCTATTTTTTTATGATTCTGTGATCTGTCCTCAGATCTCAAAAACCTGCAACTTCAGCACCGCTTAGTCAAACTTGACCTTTTCAATTACTGTGTTCTGTTGTATTCACTTATTTACACTGCTATCACCATGACATTTGAACATATTACAGTAAATGGGAGCATCCTCTTGAACTTGGAAAGATCTCATCCTCCATCCTTTTGTGAAAGAGAGGGAAATAAATGCCCTTATGCCCATTGTCCTCCATTTGAAGGAAATGAAGAGATTCCCATTGACTCCGCTGAACACTTGGTAAAGCCCCTTCTGTAAAGAAATCAAGAAAGAACAATTTGGACATCCAATTTGGACATTGAGAATTCCTGCAAGATGGTGTTACTCTGGAGATATTTGTCTTCCCACCACTCAGATAAAACATGTGGAAATGAATTGCAGCTCTTTAGAACAGTGGGTTCTCCCTTGGCAGATCTGTGATCACTGCTGCCCTCACAGTTGGTATGTCCCCTTATTATCTTCCTTGTTGTCCTGCTAGCCTCCATTCCTTGTCTTCAATACTGTGCTCAAGATATGGCTGACATTTCTCAGTATGTTCATAAACAGGTTAGTTTGTATGCTGTGTAGCTGTCAGATTTTAAAAAGTGGTATTTTATCTTGTGTGCAGAGCAAATTACCTGTGTCTGCATTGCACACACACATTGTCATATGTATTTTTTAAATCACTATAGTGAAATTTCATCAGGAGTTCAGGAACATGAAATAAGAGTAAGGGGAAGGTTGTTGTTGAGCAGAGATGTGTTATTGAGTATATCATATACTAATGAAAACTTTTTTTTTTTTCCCCCTCACAGTCCTTTCTCCCTGGATTTTGTGCCTATTCCTGGGTCAGGGTTTCACTTTCTGTAACCCATTTTCATGCCCCCTGTCTCTTAAGAGACATAAGGAGAAAGGAACGCACGTTTTTCCTGGCTCTTACAGGAATAAGTCCTTGTGAAGACCTCAGGAGCCTTAGCCTGGTTTAGCTGAATGGGAAAAACTGGGCCATTCACCAAGTACAGCATTGTCCTGGATGTCTCCAGAAGTTACAGGCCTGGAAGAACGAGTCCTTTCTTTAGACAGAAATCCTTCCCCTCTGTGTGCAGCTAGTTAATTGTTCCTGTCTCTCCAGCCCTTTGCTGTTGGGGAAGAGAGTTTGTTGATCCATCTGAGGCCTGGTTAGAGCTTAGACTTCCCCACTTGGACGGGTGGGAGAGAACTATTCAGGCATGCTATGGTGGTGGGGAAAATTGCTGTGGAAAGAAGCGTATGCTCTTTGGAGGGGTAGTAGTGAAGTGCTAGTGTGGTGTATTTGCCTGTGAAATGTGTTCCCCTAGGGAATTTACTCCACTACATCCTTAGGTATCCAAACCCTTTTGGAAAGCACCTGCTGAAGAGCCATTCAGAGAGCTGAATTTGTTTGGGTAAGTGAAAGTGTAGCATCTGGTGAAGAATGATACATGTTAACACAGGATGCAGGATGTAACAGCACAGATATTAAATACAGTAAAATTTTAAAGAGAACAGTTTGTTATGCAATACCAACAGGTTCAAGTTCCTGTTCAAACATAAGAGTGGAGATACATTACTGTATTAAATAAAGCTTAAAAAGAGAACAGTTTACCGGTGTTACACAACACCAAAAGTTACAATGTCGTGAAATCAAGTTGGCATCTGGGTAAGTGCAGTTCTGTTAACCAAGGCTGTACTGTTGTATTGCCACAGAGCCTACATGTTTTCTGGGGAGATCTACATGGGCTTGAATTGTAAATAGTCACGTATCTCAGTAAGTGTGTAGATATTTCTGTGTATAGGGATATGCCTGGGAGTGATAGCTTTCAAGACGTGGGAGGCTTAGTAGATATGTGTTTGTGTATTGATGACATGCTCATTTGGGTAGGCATGTTAATATGAGTGTTTTTTGTGCACGTTCTTGATGCATATTGGCATAGAAAGGTATCTATGCGTATTTGCACACATATATATGCATTTCTGTGTGCCTGCAAGTAACTGCTGCTGCGTGCTGAGGAGGCAGGGGAAGCTAACACCTTTCCTTATACAGCTGAGTATATGGGTATATTGGCATTTGTCTCTGCTGGCTTATGCCTGCATGAATTCCTTGAGTACTGAGCTCTTAGATTGCTTCCAGCCTGCCTAGCTTTTTGTTGGATTAGAGCAAAAAGGCACGTGACCTCTTTGATCTTTATTCTTTGAGGCAGGCAGTGCCTACTTTTGATAAAAGTCCCCTGACCACCCCCCAAAGACATATATTGCCACAATTTCCCCAGAAGGTAAGTGCTAGTAGTATGCAGTGAAGGAATGCAGCCTGTCATATTATCCTTTGCTCTCAGAATAAAACTTCTTTTCACCGCTTACTCAGCCGCACGTATTCATAGATTTCATAGACATTAGGGCTGGAAGGGACCTCGGAAGATCATCAAGTCCAGCCCCCTGCCCAAAGGGCAAGAAGTCAGCCGGGTTCATAGGATCCCAGCAAGATGAGCATCCAGTTTGCTCTTGAAAGTGTTCAATGTGGGCGCTTGAACCACCGCCGGTGGCAGGCTGTTCCAGACCTTGGGGGCTCGGACAGTAAAGAAATTCTTCCTTATGTCCAGCCTGAAACGCTCTTGTAGTAGTTTATGACCATTCGACCTAGTCATCATCCCTTGGGGCGCTCTGGTGAACAAACATTCCCCCAGATACTGGTGGTCACCCCTGATAAACTTGTAGGTGGCCATCAGATCACCCCTGAGCCTGCGCTTTTCCAGGCTAAAGAGCCCCAGGGCTCTCAGCCTGTCATCGTAGGGTCTGCTTCCCTGACCTCTGATCATGCGCATGGCTCTTCTCTGGACTCTCTCAAGCTTCTCCACATCCTTTTTGAATTGTGGAGCCCAAAACTGGACGCAGTACTCCAGCTGCGGCCTCACTAAGGCTGAGTACAAGGGGAGAATGACGTCCCAGGATTTGCTTGAGAAGCATCTATGGATGCAAGCCAGCGTTTTGGTCGCTTTACTAGCCGCAGCATCGCACTGCAGGCTCATGTTCATCTTGTGGTCAATGATGACCCCCAAGTCTCTTTCTTGCATAGTGTTGGCCAACATAGCACTGCCAAGCCTATAAGGATGCTGTGGGTTTTTCTTCCCAAGGTGGAGAACCTTGCATTTATCGGTGTTGAACACCATCAGATTCTCGTCCGCCCACTTGCTGAGCCTGTCCAGGTCAGCCTGGATCACCCGCCTGTCTTCTGGTGTGGATGCTTTGCCCCAAAGTTTGGTGTCATCGGTGAACTTGGCCAGTCCACTTCTGACTCCAGTGTCCACATCATTAATGAAGATGTTGAACAGTATGGGTCCAAGCACAGAGCCTTGGGGGACCCCACTGGTCACAGGACACCGTGATGAGTGACTTCCATCAATTACTACCCTCTGGGTCTGACCACGGAGCCAGTTTTCCAGCCAGTGGATCGTGGAGGACCCAAGGCGACAATTGGCCAGTTTCTCTAAGAGGTGATTATGGGAAACCAGGTCAAAGGCTTTTTTGAAGTCAAGATATATGACATCAATCTCATCTCCCTTTTCCAGGTGATAGGTCACCTGGTCGTAGAAGGAAATGAGATTGGTCAAGCAAGACCTACCCGCAACAAACCCGTGCTGGCTATCCCTTAAGATGTTGGCGTCGGCCAGTCCATTAAGGATGGCCTCTTTGATAAACTTTTCTAAGATCTTCCCCGGGATAGAAGTCAGGCTAATGGGCCTATAGTTAGCCGGATCCACTTTCCTCCCTTTCTTGAAGATAGGCACCACATTGGCCTTCTTCCAGTCTTCGGGTACTACACCAGAGCGCCAAGAGTTTTCAAAGATCCGTGCTAGAGGCTGGGCTATGATGCTTGCCAGCTCCTTGAGTACCCTGGGGTGAAGATTGTCAGGGCCGGCTGACTTGAAGGTATCCAGCTTCTCAAGATGTTCCTTCACGAAGTCAGCATCAATGGAGGGCAGGGGATCACCCTCATCCAGACTTCCCTGTCCCGTAGCGGGCATGGGCGTCCCATGGGACTGATGAAAGACCGACGCAAAGTACCTATTTAATAGGTTGGCTTTTTCCTGGGCGTCAGTTGTCAGTTGCCCCATCTGGTTCAGCAGGGGTCCAACATTGCCCCTGCTTTTCCTCCGGTTCCCCACATATCTGAAAAAGGACCTTTTATTGTCCTTGATGCTCAAAGCTAGTTGGAGTTCAGTTGCAGCCTTGGCTTTCCTGGTCTGCTCCCTACAGGACCAGACCAGTGCAGAATAATCCTGCTTGGAGGTGACTCCCATCCTTTGTAGGCCTTTCTTTTTAGCCTCAGGAGGTCTGCTAGGTCCCTGGAGAGCCAGGGGGGCTGCTGTGCCCTCTTTCTGCCTTTCCTCCGAGATGGAATAGACTTAGTTTGTGCATTGAGGATCGCTCCCTTGAGGAGCAGCCACCCTTCTTGAACTCCCCTCTCCCCGTGGTCATGGTCCCTTAGGGCCTCACTGACAAGCCTCCTGACCTCCTGAGTCAGAGGTATGTTTGTCTCTGACCCTATGAACTGAGGAGGAGTTTTCTGCAAGTGTAAGGGAGGGTTAAAAGGTATTTCTGCATGTTGTAGGCTTGTCAAATATTGTTTAGTACAGCTAGCAGCTTGTTGAAAGGACTTGGTAGAGGAGACTGCCAGCAGCAAAGACATGGAGACGAAAGGAGTCTTTGCAAGACTTGAATTCTTGGTATGTGATCATCAAGCCTTTCCACAGCAATGGGCAGAAGGAGAGGCTAAAGAGGATTAGATGCTGTTCTGTGCTGTGAGGCTACACTGCTGACGTTGGGAGCTCAGAGGGAAGGTTGAGAGGGCATTTCCATTCTGAACCTTAGCTTTATGGGTCTTATTACTCTCTCAATACCTTCCACATTGTAAATACACGTGGTTGGCATTACCCCAGAGCAGGTGCTTTTGTTTTGGGGAAAGTTGGAGGAAATTCTGTTAGACCACTTTTCTGCTATTAGCTTATACATATCAAAATACAGTGTTACTGTAGGTGTGAAAATAATCAGCTAGACACTTACTGCTTTGTGTAATATTCGGATCCTTTATTTGTTTAATATTTGGATCTCCTTAGTAGGTAGGAGAATTTTAATAGGAAGGGAAAATCTCTACAACACCGTACCCATTGCCATTGCTTTCCCTCTTTGAAGTACTGTCTAATGAACTAATCACTCCTTTAATGGTCTTAACTATCACAAGGTTGTTAAGTCAGAATTTTTGTGTCTTAAGCTGCTGCAGCTATTTTGTTCCTATTAGAACACCCTGTTTCTCTTCCCTTCCTTCCTTTTCCCTAAATTTAAATTCGTAAACTCAAGAAAGACCTGAAAACAATGTAATATCTAAGTTTTTCGTAGGACAAAAGACAGAAAGCTGTAGTCCTATTTCCTTCTTGAATGTATTCATGAGAAATAAGGTCTTGGAAATTGCACATGTTCTTGTTGAAGATGCAAATATTAGGCATTTTTTATTGTGGCCCATATCCTCTTGACTGCAAAAGCACAAAATGACAGGGGTAAGGCAAACAAAGTGGGGCTTCACTCTGAATTGCTCAATCTATTAAACTAAAATCACATTTAATATTGAGTTTACATAGATTTGCTTTGCAAATTATTGAACTGTAAGATAATGCAGTGCCTCATGTTCTGACAAGCAAGGGAAAGCACAGCTCTTCAGCCTCTGGTGTGAACCACAAGGATTAAACATGCTTAAAAATTATTCTGTACCCAGTTTGAAATTTGAACTCTAAGTCCTTCCTAATGGCCATAGTTTCACTAACGTGTTTCACTTAATGCTGACGTTTGAGGAAATAGTTTCAGTGGTTGGGGAGAGTGAGGACCCCCCTTGTACTCCCCTTATTCCCACCTTAGGCTTTCTGATATTTCTGGGGTGGAACTTCTGCTTTGGCAATGGGGAATCCACATTGAATTTCCTTCCTGGCATCCAAATGTGGGAATCTGTTGCAGTGAGGAGGGCAGTGCCAGAGAACAGGATTTGGGAATCAGGGTGAGAATTAAGAGGGAGCTCAGGGGGATGCCCCCCCCCCCCCCCATAAGAGATGAGAGCCCTCATGTAAAATTTGAAAATCATAACCTGGAGGGGGGGCTCTGATCAGATTAATCCTTCACTTAGGTGGTCCTGTTAATCAGTGAATTGCTTTAATTTTTTTTGCAAACCCTCCCCAAGAGTCAAAGTGTAATTTGAACCCTGTCTGGAACACCTGGCAGGTTAATCCTGGAGAAGCAAAAGGTCCTGCCCCCAGAAAAACGTTGCTATGTCTGTTTGCTTTTGTATTGTTTGCCTTGGGATGAACCTGGCCACGTTTGCTCAGCTGCCTGACACCTGACTGCTGACTGTTTGCAGAAGGATTTTCCTGGAGTTTGCATTTCACAGTGAAGGCTTTTGTTTAAACTCTAGATTTTTGGAGAGGCAGAGCATGTATGGGTGTAGGGGGAGAAGGTAGGTTTGATTTTTATCTATGACTTACATCCCTTCAGGAACGTGTAAGTCCCGGTTCCAGATTCCTCTTCTCTAGGGATCAGAGGTGGAAGAGCCAGGAAAAGAATCTTTCTACCACTTTGCACCAGCGCTTATGTATGCAGCACCTGAAATGACATGAGCATGGCTACCAAGGCCCTGCTGTTGTGAAAGAGACTCAGAAGCTAGAAACAGTTCTGATCCCATTGACATTTCCTTGGGACTGATAAGAGATTCAGGGATTTGAATGTCCTCCCTGAAGGGAAATTTTCAGCGAATCTGGTGAAAAGCTGGACTTTTCTTTCAACCAGAAATTGAAGGGTTGGGAATGAAGGGAGCTGCATTTTCTGTGATTAGGGACCAAGGAGACAGAATTCCTGATGCAGCTTCCTCAGGGCTCTGAAGCACTTCCTCTCATTGCTGAAAGCTATAGCAAGTTAATTACACAGCGGACAATGAGGTGCAGGCATCCAGCCTGTTGCTATTTTATGAACTCAATAGTTCAATTGCTGCTATTGTGTGAAGGGGGGAGCAGAAGGCAGTGCATGTCTACAGGACAGAACACACACGCGACTCTTTATTTCACTGAACAACTGAGCTAGTGGAAGGGGCAGTATCTTTTCCTCTGCACGGAAGATAGACATGGCTGCTGGGATTCCCCCTCTTGACTCTGTCTTTTGACCTTCCCTTCACCTTTCCAGAATGAATCATCCTGAGTGAATCCTAAGGGCTTTTCTCCACCCCCGCTGGAGGAGGGAACATACTGAATCCAGAGCTTCCATTTGTTGTTCCCTTTGCACTGCCTCAGAGCTTGTTGGCAAGAGGGATGCCCAGAAAATGCTGTTCTCCCCTTGGAAGGGTTCCAGGATTCTGGACTTTACCCACTGGTAGTCTTAATTAGCATGCTTGACTCCTTGAGGTGATCTGATGATTTTGTGCAAGCAGGCTCTCTTGATTCATTAAGGATTTGCTTGATGTCGTAGTTGTGCGTGTCTCCAGGAAAGCAACTGAATTATGTGATTGGTATTCCACACCTGCATTGTCCACTTCATGAGAACTGGAAAGGAAATGGCAAGAGAGAGTAGGTGACTTTTCTAGTAAGCATTTACATTTTCTCCAGAAGGGGCGATACTGCTAATCTGGCCAGAGTTTGTCTGGGGGAGGGAACAAGGAAGGGGGCACTTATAAAGAGCTCAAGGAAAGATGTTGCTTCACATAGGACCTTGATCTGAGATTGAAGTAACTTTGTGAGCTTGACCTCTTTTCTGCATACATGTGACCCATCTCTCTTGAGTGTACCCTGGCAGAAAATTTACCCCGTATGTAGTGCGTGCGTGTGTGCGTGCGTGCGCGCGCGCGCCTAAGCTCTATAGCCAATGTTGTTTCATGGGAGTTGACTTTGTGCTGGGTATTGAGGCCTTGTTTATACTAGAAAAATTGAAAATTGCAACTGGGTGTAGAAGCAGTGGAAGCTGTAGCATTTGAATGGTGCAATCATTCTTTGAATAGGTTTAGTTGGCAGGGGAGTAAAAATGTCTGCGTTCAGTCCCAACTCACAGCTACCATCAGCGGAGCATTTTCCACTGGCAATTGCAGGTTCCATTTCTGTTATTGTAGACAGCTTGTGGGTGGGACACTAAGAGATTTTGAGCATCCCCCATCTATGAAGTCCTGTGTCTAAGTTCTGTTGTGAGGGGAACTGCTGCCAGATCAGTACCTATTAGCTCCATGTTCCCAGAAACAACGGGCCCAAGCTATTTGACAGGTGTTATATTTAATGGCTAGCTCTGGGCTTGGAAGCTTTACTCATTAGTGGTTGCTGGGAATATTTTCTTGCCTACTAAGGCCTGACATTTTCTGCAGCATTTAAGATTTCTTTGAAATCATTAAGGTCCTCGTCTAGTGGTTCTCAACCATTTTAGGCTCAAGGCATCCCTCCATAACATTAATGAATGGAGCAGCACCCCATTTCAAAAACTAATTTATTTATTAAAGTGCTTACCTCCTTGCAGAGGAGGGAGTAGCGAGGCAGGGAGATCCTGAACCTGCCCTTAGCTGTTTGTCTCTTCACACTTCCTGCAGCACACTTTAAAGGATCTTGCTACCTCCACCCCCCCTGGGGTGTCCCAGTACCCTGGTAGAGAATCACTGTCTTGGTCAATTCAGGGGTTCCTTGACCTGCAAAGAGGCAGATAGTCTGCTTTGTCTTACTCCTTCTTTGCAGCCTCTGGGGTGAAGCAGTTACTTAAGTGATGGAGTGGTGGGGAGTGAGATTTCATCCCACTCTTTCAAAAATGTCCACTTACTGTATTTTCTTACATACAACATACACTTCCCTCCCAAAATCAGCTCCCCAAAATTGGGGTGCATGTGTTTAAGTGCAGAAGCTGATTTTCTGCCTGGGCTTGGAAGCACCCTGGTTTCATTCCCACTGTCTACTGCAGCAGTTGCAATATTACCATTCAGGCATCTGAGGGAGTCAGCTGATTTAATGGCTCATTGTTCTTCACTCTACAGGTATTGATGATCATTTTTTCTTTTTTTTAATGGTCTTGATATTCCTTTAATCACCTTACTTAGGGCAGTTTTGCTGTCTGTTAGCTGCTCTTGGTTCCCCTATTTCACAGCCTCTTTAGCTGCTTAGTACAGATTCTTTAGCTCTTTTCCAAATCTTAGATCCACCAGTGGAGACTAATCTTCAGCAGCAGCTAGGGGTTCAGCTCTAGTTATATAGGAAAGGGAGGGCAACTCAGCTGAAAATTAGGCTCCGCTCCTGATCTATATAGCCAGAACTCTGGAAAAATATTTTTTTTCCCTCCTTCTGCCTTTCAAAAATAAATTTTTGTATTATATTTGGGGACATGCTTTACACAAGAAGACACAATATTTTGTGTCTCTCCTTTCTGCAAAGCAGATCCCAGAGGTCTCAACAAGGCATCTCAGATTCCATGCTCCAAAATGTTGCCAAATTAGTGGGCATATTGGAAAAGTTGGCCTTGACTTTTGTGCTCCCAGTATATCATTCCATATTTTTAACCACTAATCTCTTTAGGCATTATTTCTGGTTAACTTCGAGTTCCAAATTCATATACTTTTCCAACTTTGAGATAATAGACTTTGTTGTACTTCATAAAAAATCTTAAATTGGGAACTTCAAAGGTTTATTGTTGTTTCTCATCTTGTGCGTTGTTTGTTACTGCAATCCACTCTGAGTCTTTCTAGATGTGGGGGGACAGAAATCTGAATAAAAATAAAGATAACAACAACAAATTTATTTTGTTTTCTCCAAAGATGGTTAATGTAAAGTTCATTCTGCTTTGCCACCCGTTACTGGCAGGACAAGGGGAATGAATAGTGAACTGAAGGGAAGAACAAGAGAGGGAGTTAAGATGGCATATTTTTGCTGTACTGGTTCAGTATTTTTAACTTCTCCTTTCTCTACTTGGTCTTTGTGATGCTTTGTTTCTGGGCCACCTTACTCTAGCTGCAACCCAGTGTATCCATCCTAATTCCTTTTCCATTAATTGGGATGGAAGAGAAGTCTTTGTGATGCATTTCAGACCAGACCTCCTGTCATTCCTGAAAAGGAGTTTTCATTTTGCATATCTTGCTCCCTTCTGTGTCTTCTCTCTGGCCTGTCAGTTCATGAGCTACTCATGGAAAGAAGGTGAGGTTATTCTTGATATATCCTATGTATACCTTTTCCCCTTTCCCAGATGCTTTTCTGCCTGGAAGCTGGAACATTTTTCTAGTTTTAATGATGCCTGGAGAGAGACTGGTGGACCGTTGATGAATTATTGATAGCATCATTCTGCTAGCATTCTTATTCTCTCTCCCTCTCTCTCTCTTTCGTGCTAATGCCTGCTTTTCTGCTGAACAGTATGATCCTAGCTGTGACTGAGAGAAAAGACATATTAGAGAAAGGAGGGAAACTGAGGACACTCACTATTTTCACTTTTAAGAAATCTCAAACCCATGAAGTGCTGGACAAGTTACCGGGCTTAAAATGTTGAACACTGTAGCAGAGAGGTGTCAACCTCATCTGGCCATGTGGGCCAGATGAGTGAAGTGGGGCTGGTCTGGGGTCTAGATTGAGCCCACAGACTGCCCTGTATGCTAGATCAAGCCTGTGTCCCATAGCAGGCACTGCATACGGTAGAGTCTTGGACTGGTTGCTCTTGGACATCACTGCAATTCTGCCAATGGCAGTGTGGGGCTGGGAGACAGCTGCCCTGGAGGTGGGACAACTCCCCTTGCTCCCCAGAGCCCAGGCCTGATCCCTGACCCCCTGCCAGCTTGGGGCTGTCACTAGGGGGAGCCTGGAGTTCTCCCTGGCTGCTGTAGGCCCTGCACTGAATTTCTTACATCAGGAGCAAATTTGGTCCTGACGGGAGCACGTGTAGACACACTCCCGGGGAAAGCTTACTGCACAGTAAGCTAACAGTGTATTAATAGCACGTGTAGGTGCGCCCTGTGTCCAGTTTTGGGCCCCATGCTTCAAGAAGGATGTGGACAGTTTGGAAAGAGTCCAACAAATAATGAAAAGAATCACTCGAGGCCTGGGAAATAAGACTTATGAAGAAATCTGAAAGAATTATGACTATTTAGTCTGGAGAAGAGAATGTTTGAGGGGGGGAATTTGATAATAGTCTTCAAATGCTTGAAGGGTGATTATAATGGGGACAGCTAGCCTTTTCTCTGTGGATGTAGGAGACAGGACTAGGAGGAATGGTCTCCAACTGCAGCAAAATAAATGTAAGTTGGAGATTTAGAGGAAATTTCTGAGTATGAGGGTGGTCAAGCAGTGGAACAAGTTGCCTAGAGAAATTGTGGAATGTACATCCCTGGAAATTTTCAAGAGCAGATATTAAGTGGTGTAACAGACAACACTCACGCCAAGCTCATAGGAAAAGCCATAGGCATGTGAATGCTTGCCCAAATATTCATTGTCTTGAAGGTTGTTAAGATTAATCTGTGGTAAATTCCTAAGACTATGGAGTTCTGTAGTAGGGGAGTTTGCAGAGTTTGCACAGAGCACTCTGCAGGTCTTGAAATGGGCAGTCAGTAAGAATGCTTTGGCCACCAGGATGCTGTAAAGTGCTGTGACATATTTCATATAGTTTAACTCCTTTCTCAGTACATTGACCTTTAGTAGGGCGTCTCTTTTGCAGCCGAGAGGATGTCAACACTGTAGTTAACCTGAGTTCCTTCCTGGGTTTTAGCCTTCTCCTCTCCCACTCCCACCCTCAAACCAACCATGTCCTTCATATAAAAAAAAACAACAAACCTTTGACCCAGGCTTAGCGGTGTTTTAAAGCTGGGCTTGCTGACTCCATTGAGATGAGGGGTGAGGAACAAGTGTGTGCTCTGCTTTAACTCTGGTTGAAACTCACTTCCACTGAAATGAGGTTGCAGCCATATTGAATGTTGGTGGTCCTCTGGTGCCTCTCCCATAATCATCCCTCAAGAATGGAGGAGTTTTCCTACAACTGACTGGGAAAGAACCCTGGAACATATCACAGACTTCTTTATGCTGAAGTGCTACTGCCATGGGTGGGTAAGTGCAAAAGCAATGAGGATACAGTATCATAGGTAGGGTTCTTCTGTGGGAAAGCTTATTCCTGCCTAGACTAACCCAGTAGTTTAGGCCTGGCTTTAAAACAGCTGGGTTAATATTTCAGGATGTGGATCTTTTTTGCATAACTGTGGTGCTGAAGAGTTGCAGTCCTGGGTCAACACTGTGTTAAAGGTACCTGACTGTTACATGAGCCCAGAGGCTGCTCTGACGTGCTGTAATTACAGTGTTGGAACAGACCTGATCGATCAAGTATCCTAGAGCATGGTAATTACTGCGCTCCAGCCAGCCTCTGTGTCTCGTGTATCAGTGTTCCCATGCTTCAGAATGGTGGCAGGGACACTTTATCTAAAGCTTGTTCAATGAGCATGAAATAAAACACCCCTGCAGCCATTTTGAAGCATTGATACAAGAGATGCTCTGGGCACTTTAATTAGAGTGGCTCTTTAAAGCGCCCCCCACCCCCACACTCCCGGGAACATGTAAAAATGCCTTAAACTAGGCACTATGTAAAACTTGAAGACCTAGAATTATCTAGCAAGTTCAAAATTATTTAAAGTTCCCTTACAAGAAATCACTACCTAATCTGAGATCTGCTCGAGCTGTTGCCTGCTGCTGGCTCTGAGTGCACCTTCCGTCTGCTTGGTGCCCATCGAAGCTGTCAAATCTAAGCCCTAATTTAGACTGCTATATGTGAATAAACATTGTATCATTAATTGTACAATAATTAAAGATTGTGAAAAAACAAAACAAAGCAAAACCCTACACCTAGGTGAATCCTGTAGACAGCATTGCCACTTTGGTACTGAATCTAATTGCAGGATATTGACTTTACCTACACAGTGGCAGAAAAAGTACTTTTCCCGCTAATGGTTTAAACCTGTCTTTCTGGGTTTTTTGGCTTAAAGCCTAGTCACATGTTGTAGCATTTCTCTGAGTAAACAGCTTTTTTCTTATAGCCCCAGTTGGAGTTGTAAATTCAAGTGTGGGGACTCATTCAGCATTTAGCACTACCTCATTTGCTAGATAAAGGCAAAGGTGGTTGGTTTGCCTTATGGAAAGTCAGCTTTTTAAAAACTTAGTTGTGTCTGAATTCCAGTTGGAAGTAGAGGTTCTTTTTTTGTGATATGATAGTGGGCCAGTATTTCCTCTAATGATTCTCCAAGTAACTTGATTAGGGTGAACAAATTGAACAGTGCCTCCCAGTAACCTGTAGTGCTTTTTGGTCTTTTCTATGCTCCTTTCACCTCAGCTGGCAATAAAAAAGTTACTCATGTATCTGGCAATAAAAAAGTTACTCATGTATAAAATATAAAGTAGAAATTATTCCAATAAGCAATTTTGTTGGATCAGGACTAGACACATGGTCTCACTTGTGAATCTGAAGTAGCCAGGTTATACGGTTACAACACTCCATTCTTCCTAATGAGAAGTTGGCACAATTCACAAAAGGAAGGTGTATGCTCCTGCTCATTCACCATAAGAAGGAGGTAGGTGATCATACTTGGCTGTAGCTGAAGTGGAATTCAGTGGAGGTCTTAAGTACCTCCCAATGCAATAAACAAGCTGCTGCTCATCAAGGCATAGGTAGAAGCACATTTAGGGTCATTTTATGCCATTCATCTGAAATATCTGCAGTTGGATACTAGATGAGTTATGTTATTGACCTTTTCTGGTCTAGTAGGTCTTTCCTTCACCCCCTACTTGTGCTGAGATGAGACAGCCAGTCTTGTTTCCTTTCCTTTTGCTGTTCACTGGCCCAAAACTGTGAGATGTCATTAGGATGGAGCTCTTGACTAAACTCTTTCCATGCCTGGCTGGCAGGAGGAGATGCTGAACTCCTGTTTCTCAAATGTCATTTCCTCTCTTTTGTGCTCTCAGCTGCTTTTGTCATTCTCATGCCCTTCTTTATATTTTAGTAACCTTGATCCTGATTTTTATTCTGAATAGTTTCATGCTGCTTTTTTCATACCTCCCACCATAATCTTTGCTGCCTGTAGCACTGGATTAGTGGACTTTTGCTATGTGTGATGCGCTCATGTTTCTTATGCTCCATTATCATGAGGGGCAGGAATTCTTGGTCTATTTTTCCTCTCCTGGAAGTTGGTCATGGGGTCGGACCCTTGGAAACTCATGCTGTACAGTTTGTTAAAAAGTTATTGACCAGAGAGAATGAATGTTATCTGGTGAACTGTGCTCAGGGCTGCAAATCGAGAGCTTTGTGTTCTGATCCCCATTCTGCTACTGTGATTTTTTGGGTGAGTAATTTACCCGCTCTATCTTGTTTTCCTCCCACAGTTTAATGACTGCACAACTGTTTGAAACTATAAGAGTGCTACATTGCCAAGTATTTGTATTGCCATCATCAAGGCCCCAGCTCTTTTCTCCTCTCTTTGGGTTATGCAAGAAATCTGCTTCTGCTTCACTTCCCTTCAACCTTTTTTTTGCCCATCTTTATAAACTGGCTGTAAGTCATGACCTGGATGGCCAAGAGCAGAGCAGTGCCACCCCCACAGTAATGAGCCATCCTGACCCTCGCTCTTGGGTGCTGAGGGATTCCTTATTTTCTGTTTCTTGCAGCTGCTGGAGAAGAGTCTGGAAATGAGGGGGAGGAGCAATAGCAAGGAGGAAAATATTTTTGCCTTCATAAAACATTAAGGCGACCAGCTGGGACATTCCAACAGCATGTTGATTATGTTCAGATCTCTGCAATTCGCTGAGAAACATTTAACCCTTGGCTTGTGTAAAGGAGCACACTGTGGTCCCCTTGACCCCTTTGATATGACCATTGTAGAGTCAGACTAGTTAACTCATTAAGTAACTTGTGATGCGATGCCCTTTTAACTTGGGGTGTTGGAGCTAGAAGATACCATGACAGCTGGGTTTTCCAGAAAACAAGCAGTGGCAAGGTAAGGGAGAGCTGCAGGTGGCCAATTAGGGACATAGCTAAGAAGGGGAAGTTCAGAGAGCAGAGGAGCCTAGGGGTCTTATGAGTAGGAGACTGAAGGACCCTGGGCTGAGAGAGAGGAACTTGTGACTGAGGCATCACGGAGGTGGTAGGATTTTCTGTCTTTTCCTCTTGCCCCAGGGTCTGCTTGGGGGGCGGGGGGAGGAAAGTTGGGGAGGTGCTTATGGCCCAGCTCCAAAAAGCTGCAGTGATCTGGATAGTTTTTGCAGATGTGGAACAATGGGTGGGTGGGTGTGTGTGTGTGTGTGTGATCGCCAATCTCTTGGTTTCTTTCAAAATATGGGGAAAAAGGAAAATGTGCATAGCAGGATGAGTTCAGGATAATGATTGTAATCACCAGGGTAAAGGAAAGTGATTGAGCCAAGGATCAGGGAAAAGAGAGAGGGGAGGACATGTCTGTGACAAGAGATGAAGAGGTTTGAGAGAATATCCCTTCAAATGTGGCAGAGATAATCATAGGACGCATAGCTAGAAAATCAGAGGATCAGAGGATTTAAATAGTAGATCTGCTAAAATTGGGTTATCTGCAAACTGCTTCCCATTGGCTTCTGTCAGTGCTTCCTTGGGGATCAGCCAGGGGATATCAGCAGGGGTGGGCTTGGAAAGCATGTTTGGTGCAATGGGAGGGCAGGCACAGGACAAAGGCCTGCTACATAGGTTTGTGCAGAAGATATATGCATGCAGAGGATGTGCTGTAAGTGTGTGCAGAATGTACTGTGTGTGGGTGTTGTGGAGGAGGGGTGTGTGCTGGAAGTGTAGCTATTAGAGGGTCTGTTTGAAGAGAAGGGTTTTTTAATCTGGGTATGGATCAGGCTCACGTATGATACAGGATCACAGGAATCCTGGGCTTGTTTCAGTTCTTCCTAGCATGAGAAAGATAACTGGTCTTCTGCCTTTCCTTCTTCATCATCACCTAGCCTCAAATCTCAGATGCAGGCAGAGTTCTGCCTCTTTAGCCTGCCCACTGGGAGCATAAAATGATCTGGATCATGTTCTCTTTCTATGCACCTGAGGGAGTGCTGTGGGCAGGAGCTCCTGGAAGAGGGAGAGGCAGTTAGTTCCTCTGACCTGCCAACAGTAGTGTGGAGTGAGGCAGCGCATGTGTTGCTCTTGTGCATAAGAGGCCTATCTGAACATCAGATAGCAGGGTTTGAACCCCTTCTAGCAGCAGTGCTGAGGAGGTGCAACAGGCAGGAGTAGCAACCTCAGCAGTAGCAGTGACACAGCTGGTATGGGATGGGGAGGTACAGAGCAGCCTGCTGAATCAAGGTGGGAACTGCACCTGTTGTGCAGTCAGTTTGAATAGGAGCTTGGATCTGAATGTGGGCCTTTGTTTTCTAGGCCATCAGGGAGTTGGTTGTGCTGCTGAGACAGTGGGCTGCTTTCCTGCAGAAAGGCAGCCCCCTGCACTTTTCCTTCAGTAAGTCCTTTTAGCTGATTAAAAGAACAGTATGGATAGGCTGCAGAAACAGCTGTCTGCAGATGGAAGGAGGGTTTTTAGGGCAGCTACATAGTAAGAAGCGAGGAATGGGTGGGGAATTGCAAACCAATGCAAATAGAGAGCAAAAGGAGAGGTGGAGACTGAGAGGAGGAGGAGGAGGGGAGGAAAGAGAATCAGCAGGAATGGAAGAGTGTGGGTTGGGGGTGGAAGAGAAAGGCATGGCATTCACAGGGTGGGGTGAAGAGAAAAAGGGAAGCTCTTTAGAGGGTGTGTGTCTGCATGTAAGAATAAGTGTGTTTGGTGCAGAGGGGAGTGCAGCTGCTAGTTGATTTTGCAGGGGGTGTCTGAGAGATGCACAGAGGGATGTGTGCTTCTAGATGTTTCGGTGCTTGTGTTTCTGAGAGGTGCCATGTGTGGAGGGGACCCTTGGTTTTGGAGGGTCTCTGTGAGGTGACTGGGATTCTAGGTTGCTGCAGCAGTGAGCCCTGGAGAATGTTATTTATAGCAGCAGCCTCTGAGGCAGGGAAAGTTTGCTCAAGCTGTCATTTGTGTGAGCTGGAAAGCAAGTCTGCCTCCTCCCTCTTTTGCTTTCTCTGATTTTTTTTCACTGTAATTAGTGAGCTTTATGTGAGCAGGTCAGGGCTGCCAGACTCCCTTGGAAAGACTGCATTCTCTATGTAGGGATAAGTGTCCCTGCCTGTGGCAGTCTTTAGTTTTGGCCTCTGCTGAATTTTCAGGGTTATTTTGGAGGTAGCCAAGCATGAATGGTAGGATCCATAGGAGGGCAGAAGCAGTGCTATAGGTCCCTTCTGAAAGCTCAGTAAGAAAATCCTAGGACTTGTGTTCAGAGCCTAAACATTCCCTTTGGGCTTAAATGTCACAGCAAAATTTATGCCAGATCATTTTTGCTATTGAGAGACCCAGATGTTGGAAAACCCTGATATAAGATGATTCTGTGCTTATTCACCTCTAGAGTTTGCTTCCTCTTTTGAACCAGAAAGGGCTTCTGTTTGAGTGCCACAAATAAAAATTACAGATCTGTAAAGGGAAAGGGACAATGCATGGTTCTAGCATTCTCATATTGCATGTGTTTGTTTCTACAGTAGATACTAACAGCACCTTGTTAGGTGATGCAGGGTCTTTCAGTTTGAATAGAAGAGACTGTCACAGATAAGTGTGTAGGAAAACTTCAAGTTCAGGCTGCCATTCTGCCACCTGACCTTGGCGACAGTGGGGCAGTCTTGTGCTATTTGAGGTATGTATGTGCTGCTGCATGGATCCTTTCTCCTAGGTGTGAATTCCCAACATTTACCACCCTTCTCTCTGTCCCACTCACATGCTCACACACTCAGACATGCATACACACTCGCACACATCCCCATTGACATACACATGTCCTTTGCTACATAGGGTTCTTGTTACTTTGGCACTTGAACTCTGCTTCCTTAATGCCCTCTGGAAAATGTTAAAAGTGAAACTGGATACTCATGATATTTATATGTAGCCTATATTAGTGCAGGACTTAAGCCCTACCTTGGAAATCACCATTCCTTTGGATAAAAGAGAGTCTGGATGAAAAATGATCATTTGATAAGGTGTGTCTAAAAATCTTAGTGGAAAAATAATTGTGTATAGGCTTAGGATAAGAGAGCAGTTATGTGGATTGAAAATTGAAGAGTTCTACCCATGTGGGAAATGATGTCAGTATATAAGTTGGGGGACGAAGGAGGAGGCTTTTAAGAGGGGTGCAGTAACTTCTAGTTTGGGTTCTGTTTGGAATACATTGGAAATTATTGGAATACATTACACATAGCAGGCAGGGCAGTGAAATGTGATGGAAGGATTCAGAAAGTCCAGAAATGTGCACTACAAATAAAATAAGATTCCTTCTGGGAAAAGTTAGTGGGAGGGAGCGGAGTACTGAGAGAGGTTAGGAGTAATAGGGGTAAGGAGTAGCAAGTTGGAAATATTTTTAATGCATAGTGACAAAAAAAAGCTAGTGGATTTTGCAAAGGATTTGTGTGACAGACCCACCAAGTCGGGGGTTTTCAATATTTTTTTTAACAAGTGTACCCCTTCAGTCTCAAAGTTTCAGCTCATGTACCCCTTTATATTTTTTTTCATGTTTTTAATGTTACCAGTTATGTTCCTGGCTGCTGCCTGCCCCAAGTGCAGCCTTAGCCCAACCCCCTGCGGGGAAGAGCCCAAAGCCACCTTGGCCCCAGCCCGCAGCGGCAGCCTGCCCTTGCCTTGTGCTCATATCCAGGGGCACACGCCTCCCAGGGAGCGTGCAGTGATGAGAGCTCACGCTCCCCCAGATGATCTGCTTGTGGCTCTGTCCTGTGCCTTGCCTCGATTGTGCAGCGCCTGCCCCAGCCCCACTCCCTCCCTCGCTTCGGGGGCCTTGATCTACCCCCCCCTACACCCCTTCTCTCACAGCAGACTTACCAGCCAAATCCGGCTGCTCTCCACGTTGCCAGGCTGTGCTCCTGGCTGCCTGTGTGCTACGCTGTGGCTGTGTGCATGCATGGGGATTTATCACCCACATCAGCCAAAAACAGCTGACTGCTAATACTTGTACATTCATTCTGTGTATCCCCTATGACCTTTTTAAGTACCCCTAGGGGTATGCGTACCCCAGGTTGACAAACACTGCACTAAGTGATAGTCCCTCTTTCAGAGACTGGTAAGAATAAGATGGCATTTTGTGGTAAAATTATACCTCCCTTTCAGTGGAGTGGTGTTGGAAAAGGAAGCGGGCCTCTATAGTTGTATGTAGGTACCTTATTATATAACTGCAAAGAGTTTCAGGATGTTTTTCAAAGAAAAATCATTGGAGGAGGTGAAAGGATTGATTGAGAGAGTTCAAGAGCTAAAGGATGCATTAGTTTGACTAAAAGATGATGGCCAGAAGAGGGTAATGAGTGTCTTCAAGTAACTGAAGGATATAAAAACAAGGAGGGAGAGGAAGTTTTAGGACTGTTTGTGGAGAGTAGAGAAATCATGGGATAAAATTTAGCAATGCGCAAGTTAAAAATAGTAGTAGGAAATAGTTTCTAATGGTAGGAGTAGCCTGGAAGAATTTACCAAAGTAGCAATGGAAGCTTTTAATTGTTATACTCATTTAAAACTAAGCCTTTCATTCTCAAGCTCAGGCCTCATGGTGATCTGAGTGGTATAAATACGCAAAAGGAAACAAGGTTGCATTGGCCTTTGGGGAAATATTCTAATATAATAAAAGCCTTTGTCTGTCTGTCTGTCTGTCTGTCTGTCTGTCCATAACACTCTATTGGCACTCTGTTTGGTTGTCTTGGCAGCCAATCACAATGCTGACTGAAGCAACCAATCAAGAGTGCTCCAAGAGCATTCCGGACAGGAGGAGGTGGTGGCAGTGCGGCGGAGCACTGCCATGATGGCGGGGATGAAGCAGGGGGGCCTCACCTGCCCCCGTCCCTACTCCCTGGAGGCGGTGGTGTCACAGGGTGCTGGCTGGAGGGTACAGAGGGGATGGCGGGGCAAGCTTCTCCCCCTTCCCCACTGCCCCCTGCTCCTGGGAGGTGGCAGTGGTGCAGGGTGGTGGCGCTCCGTCCTTGCCTCCCTGCCCCTCCCTGTCATTCCTGACGGGCAATTGGCTAGCATATATATAAATTTGATGACCTTAATAGGTCTTTTCCATATCTAGTTTCTTTGAGTCTAAGATTACATACCTGTTCCTCTTTTTTTTTTTTCCAAAGCAGATACTTTGGAGCAAAGGGACCAGCCTGAAACTAGCCAGAGAAAGACCATCTAGAAGATCAGCAACTGATACATCTTAGTTTAGTTTACATTTGAACTTGGAGACCAAAGAACCAGTGTAGGTGCCAAACCTTAAATTATAAATGGAACTGTCAGCCCAGTGTACAGTGTCAGGAGCAGGACTGAAGAGAAATCATGGGAACTATCAAACCATTGTTCAGCTGCAGTAAATGAGCATAAAAGTATCCACAGCAGGGTATGTAAGCTGTGTCTGAAGCCATTTCCCACATAGAGCCAAACAAGGTTTAACACAGTTTGCCTCCTCATCTAACACAGTTACAAACCGTGGTTAGAAAAAGTTCCATTGACTTCCTATGAGCTTACTCTGTAGCAGCTGCTCTGAGAGTTTCTGATGTGTGACCAACCTCAGCACTGAAAAATCATTCAGCAGTGAGTCCTATCCCACAGTCCTTTGAAGAGAAGAGAGCTAGTTGCCATGTCCTGTTTGTGAGCCTAGATAAAATTGCCTGGTTTCATCCATAATAGCAGGATCTTTCCCAAAGAGAGTTAGGAATAACAGAGTTATGCCATGATGTGCTCTCATTTTCAGTTACTTTTACCTTCAAATGTGCTTTTTTTTTTTTTTTTTTTAACAAGGTGACTGATCCAATGACAATTCCAAGATGGAATGAAATTAACATATTATTTGAATTTGCTAATATTATAAAAATAGCTCATTTTCAAGTAACAAGATAGTCAAATTGGCACAGCTCAGCTATGTCTAAAACATTGCCTTTTGTTAAATACCTTTTCTCTACTGTAGCCAGCCCAGGCTGACATCACCCAGCCCTTGTTTTTCTTGTTGTAGACAAGTTAAGCTGAATGGTTTACAACCATGAATTAGTGTGTGCATTTGAATACAACCAAAGGATATTACAACAAAAACAAACATCCTTCATCTCCAGTCATTCCTTTGGGCTGATACCTCTACAATATTCACGCGGGCTGACTTGGTTTTTTTAATTTTTTTTTATATTCTTTGGAGGAACTAAGCATTGGTGACTTTCATCAATTTCTGTCAGATTTGTGGGTGCTCCATGTTTTTGAAAGCTGGCTGTGTCCTGGCTGCATGTGCAAATTGTTGCATGTGGCCCATCCTCACTCTTGGTTCTCTGCTCAGCATTGTCTTCCTAGCTCACTTGCACTTGATCAGATGTCCACTGCCACTAGATACCAATTCCTAGATGGTGGCAAGCCTTAGGACCCTGTAGAAGAGCTTTGAAGAAGCAGGATGGTCTAATCAAGTGTCACTTTTTAGCACAAATGTTTCCGGCTACTCTAGCATCATTTTTGCTCAAGCTTGGAATCTTCAGCAAACTCAGATTGTGGTCTTTGAAGTATCAAAATGTGGGTGGTTGCAGACATACTGCATTGATACAACACTTGTATGCTGTTTTTTAACCAGATTAATGTCAGCAGGCTTCGATTGCTCCCCCATACAATAATTTTAATGGTCTCCAAGACAGCATTATTTGTTGATTTAATCAAAGTTGTTCCTAAAGATGTTTCATTGGACCATAATGTCAGACAAGTTTTCCAATGCAAGGCATTCTTCATCAGGTCTGAGAAGGGAAGCAAGCACAATGATTGTTAAGAACAGTGGGTAAAGCTGTGAAACTGGAGCCAGGAGAAATTCCCAAGGGTAGCAGACAAACAATTAGCAGAAGAAAAGAAGCTTGGTTACTGGGCAATCAAGACCTTTCAAAAGGGAGGAAGGTCATTATTACATGTAGTGTGTAGGAAGAATTTCAGGAGTCAGGTAGGTTATAGTGTGTTATAACACCCTTTATCCTAACCATACAGTTAGTCCAAAAGATATCACCCCAGAAATCCTTGCCTCTTGCCTAAATTCTGGACCATTACAGCTACAACACCATTCTGCCATTACTCTAGGAAATATAAAACTGAGCTCAGTACAGTACAGTCCCCCATGAAGTCAAAGGCAAAAGTCCCAGGACTGGGGCCCACTCTTAGCTGGTTCCATAATTCACAACATTTAATTTTTTTCTGGACTTGGGAGATCCAGTACAGGTTTTAGAAATCTTAATGTCTCTTTCTCTTCACTGTCAGTGATCACTGGCATAGTGTTCTGACTTTTGGCACTTGTGGCCAGTGATGTGCTGTTAATATTTTAACAAGTATGGATTCACTCCTAACAAAGTATTCCCCCCCACTGCTTGGCATTCAGTCCTTGCAACAAGATAAGTCTGCTCATAGAATGTTGGGCAAGGGAACTGAAGAATCTGTTCATTTGTTTTTCTCATTTACACAAAAATACTTTCCTCTGACCGTAACTGAGAAGACAGGCAACACCATTGGCAAACAAACCTATTAAGTGCACTTGCTGGAAATGTCTATGCTTTGGTTCAGAAAAAAATGCTGAGGCTGTTTGCCAGTCTAGCACGTTTTTCTGCTTGTGGAACTTGAAATGGAGGGTGATGCAGAAATCGCAGGGCATGTGTGAGACTGTATGATGTCACCTGATGTAATTCATGTAAATGTGATCCCTGGGGACCTGCTAGGGATCGTTTAGCAGTACTGAGAAAGGGGGCATCTTCAGAGATGATGTGGCTCTAACTTCCGCTTAAATTGGTTGGGTGTCCACCTTGTATTTCACTGCTAATCATAAGATCATAAGAGGATAGAGGCAGACAAGGTTCCTTGGGTGAATCTGATATCTTTTATTAGACCAACCCAAATAGTTGGAAAATAGTTATTAAGCAAGCTTTCGGGTTCAAAAACCCTTCGTCAGGCTAAGGAAGTTTCAGCAGCTGGTGTGTGCTCTTCCTGGATGGAATGAAAAGTGAAGAAGCCAGCGGCTGGGCTGGTATGCATACAAGACAGGTAGTCAGTGAAAATGTAGATTGAGGAGTCAATGGGTGAGAGACAGGGTTGGGGGCGGGGGGGCGGGGGAGAGAGAGAGAGAGAGAAGGGGGATGAAAGTGGAGAGATACCTGGGGTGTCATATGTCAGGCAGGTTATAATGTCATAAATCCAATGTCTATATTTAGTCCATAATTTTTAGTATCCAGGAGGTTGATGAAGTAGAGTTCATAGGCTCGTCTCTGGGAAGTGTTTTGTAAGTTTCCTTTGAGGATCAGGACTGAGAGATTGGAGAGAGAGAGTGGTTTTCTTGTGAGAAATGTGCCCCCACAGGTAATTGGGTATTTCTGTCTTTGATAGATTTCCGGTGTGCATTCATTCTGGTGCGCAGTTGTTGTTTTTTCTCTCCTATGTATTTTCCATCAGGGCATTTGGTGCATTGGGTGAGATATATCACATTTCTGGAGGTGCAGCTGTAAGATCCAGGAATGCTGATGGCTGTGTTGCGGGGTGTAGTAATAGTTGGGGGTGGTGGAAATGTGTTGGCAGGTTTTGCGTTTCTTGTCATGGCATGGTCTGGATCCTTTTGGGGTGTTCTGGTCTTGAGGAAGTTTGCTTCTGGTGATGAGGTTAGCTCTGGGAAGATCTTTTTAAGAATAGGGTCTCTTTCTAGTATGAGTTGGAGTTGTTTGAGGATTTTCTGTACAGGTTCAAGTCATAACCAGCGGTGTGCAATTTGTGGGGGTTTTTCTTCTGTACTGCAGCAGTTCTTCACGTGGTATCCGGGTGGCTCTTTCAAACGTGCAATTTATCTCTCTGGAGGAGTGTCCTTGTTGGGTGAAAGCCTTTTTAAAATTGGTGAGGTTTTGAAGATAGCAAGACTGTAGTTCATTTAGGGTATTGGTTGTCTCCATTTAGGACATACATTGACCCCTGTCCTGAAGACAATGTAGATTGTAAAATAATCCAAGCATTTTTGCAAAAAACAAAGCAGTGATTGCAAAATAGATGCCAAGCAAGCACCTTAGCGGCTCAGATGTTGTGCCTGAAGTAAAAAGGAAACAAAACAAAACAAAAGCTGTTGTAAACTTGGCAAAGTACAACTCTATGCCTGAACACTGGGTAGCCAGTCCTACTTAAGTCTGTTGGGTATTAAGTTGATAAGGGGATATGCTGTGTACAGGGTTTTTATTTGATTGTTAAATGGATGCTATGTCTGTTGTCAGATTCCATTCCACAAAAAGGAGGTAATGTGGGCTGGCAACTTCCATATTATTCATTATTTTTCTTAATTATTTCTTAATTTTTCTCCATTTAATTGAGAATACCAACTTTCATTTAAAAAAAACAAACAAACCATTCTGTAAATGTCCAGCTCTCCAGGTTGCAGAATAAAGCTTGAAAATGACAACCCTAAAGGTTCAAAACCTAGAAGACAAACTAAAATAACCTCAAATGTATTATTCTTTAAAAAGAGAAAAAAAAAGACCCCAGAAATTAACTCCTGACTTAGTCGGCCTGTGGTTAACAGTACTTCTACTGTTTAAGAGAAGTTGATTTCATTGTATTAGACTTTACATGGTATATTGTGTGCAGTTCTGTGGGCATTGTCTTCCAAAGAAATAAGTGCTGTGAAAAGGCTGATATACAGGGTCTCCTGAATTAGTGAAAAGGTTTAGAGAATTGGGTTTGTTCTCCTGAGGAAAAGGAGCCCTGTAGAAGATTTTGATAAGGGCTTTTGACATTCTAAAAGGAATTGATAAAGTCAGAATAAAGATTGCATTGCTGGGGAAATCAACAATGTAGACGTAGATGTCGTCTAAGACCAGGATAATAGGGGCCCCAGGAGAGAGGAGAGCTCCCAAATGGGAAGAGGTAGCTGGAGGAAGTAACCAAGGGGGTGGTTTATAAGAGGAGCACAGATGTGCTCAGAAGATATCTTGATTTGTTTCTGTACTAGTCAGAGGTTTGGGTTAGGGCCCTTGTGAGAAAGTAAGGAGGCAAAAATAAGATGCATTGGAGGTGGGCCAGCATGCTGGGCCACCTGACTTGTCTTTTTCCTGTTACTAGCAATACCTTTTGTTCTCATAACTGGCATCATTCCACCTCAAAGTGTATATTCTTGCCAGAACCCCCAGATTATTCCAGGGCTGGGCTTATCAGTAAAAGCTCGTCTTTTGCAGGCCTGAAGGGCAATTTAGTAATTTAATAAATCATGCCACTTTATTGCAACAGACATGTGTTTGCTTTGAAGTGGGAGTGTGGACAGCCCTGAGCTGTCCCCACTCTTCAGTTACCGTGGGCAGGTGTTCCAGGGGCTTGAGGGGACTGATCCTCTTTACCCTGGGTAGAATTGGGCCTCAAGCCTCTGGAGCACCTGCCCAGCTTTATCTGCTTGGGGAATCTTGAGACACCCCTCTGTAAGCAGGGAAAGTCAGTATTCCCTGCTTATGAAGACCTTATGGGATTTCCAAGGCAAATCTCTATAAATGGGGGAAGCCCACGTGAGTACCTATGTGGAGGCATCAGACCCCGGGGAATGCCTGACACTACGTCTCTTTGTGCTAGGGCCTGCATGGCCCTGTACCTCTACGCTGTGACTTGCACTGGATCCTGTGCTGACCTGTTTCACTTGGAGGCAGGGGTCAATGTGGGGCCTGATGCTGGCTGCTGTGGAAGTGCGGAGCCAGAGAATCCCCAGTACCCCATCCACTCCAACCCAGGACCTGTGCTAATCTGTGCTTCTACCTGTAGCACAGGTCAGTGCAGGACCTGGTGCATATCCCAACATAGAGACATGAGATGCCAGGAATTCCCTGGCTCTCATGCCAACTCATGCCTCTTTGTGATGCATTGGTCAGTATGAATCCCTGCAAGGAGGTGAAGGGCAGTGAGGGATGCAAGTAATCCCCAGGCAAGGGGAGCACACTGCCCAATAAAGGTGATCTGCTTCCATTTAGCAATGTCTGTTTCTGCCCTCATTCTTCCTGCTAATTTAAACATGAGATTTCTTCTTATGTGGTTTTCTTACGCTAAAAACAGACATTGGTGGGGCTGAGTGGTCAGGGCTGTGATTCCTCAAAACAGGCAGGGACAGTTCTTTACACACACATCTTAAATGGCATTTAAATTGAATTAGTCACTGTTGTCCCAGGGAAAGTTCAAATACTTCCAGGTACTTAATGTGGAGCAACTTGTTCCTCTGTAGGAACCCCAGAAAAAAGGCTTTTTCCTGGGAGAAGTCCGAGATCTGTTTTCAACCTTAGGTTCTGTATGTGGAGAAACTCTTCCATCCTGGGGGAAGAGGAGAATTCTGTTTTCCCTGGGTCTGGGTTACATTTCCACACTGCGCTTTATCAGTTCTTGCTGGATGTACTGCAAATGTTTGACAGGGGCAAATTGTGTTGGAGAATGACCTGGGAATGCAGCCTTGCTGTTCATTTCACCCTGGTATCCCTTCAGTGTACACAGTAAGCCTCACACAGGATTCAGGAGGAGGAGATATATTTTTGTATGTGTGGAGCCATAGGCAAGAAAACCCATTCCAGCTAACCCTGGGACATTTCCTAAAGATGAAATCACATCCCCCAGTAGAAGAACAATTCTTAGATTGTGAGGACCCAGGCTTCAAGGCAGAAAGAGCTCCATTTAGGGGGTTTAAATATAGCTGGCTCAAGATCGATGATGTTTAATACAAGTTCTAATTGTCAGTTTCCACTGAAGTGGAGTACAGTAAGTGTATGTAGTGTGGCGTAGTTGTAAGAACAGGGAGGGCCTCTGTATTCTGCACTTGTGAAGACACAGCCTATGAGTTATGGTGAGTGTCCCATGTCTGGCCAGGTGGCAGAGGGAGGGGGAAGGTTTGCAGGCACACAGAGAACTCTGGTGGAAGACTGTCCAGTAATGGGGGGCGGTTACTGAGGAAGGCAGGTGTGTGCTGTAATCCAGCGGCCTTTCCACACAGTAATAGTGTGGCGAAGTGTGCTGAAGGAGAAGGGCACCAGAAACTGATGTACATGGCTGTTATCTACTATGCTTGTAATAGACTTCTTCAGTACAATGAAAACTTCATTTGTCATTTGTATGATATAAGTAACTTCAATAGCTTAAACCCGTTAATAATTCTAGTGGGGAGAGAAATACAAGCGTACAGGCAAAGGATAAAACGTGATTCCATCTGGTGATGTGAGAAGGAGGAGGGTATTTTGCATACACATTGCTGCAGAGCATAAGATTCTTACTTCTGCAGCGGCCAGGTTGCATGGCAGGGTAGAGTGCTAGATGAGGAAAGGAGGCAGAGATCAAGGGTGTGGACGCACATAACAATAAGCCAATTCAAATCGGGTTTGAATCGGAGGTGATCAGGCCATATACTGCCGTTGAACTGGTATAAACTGGCTGGAACAGTTAAAGTGTACCTGGAAAGCAACTCCTCTGACCTGTTGAATTTTGAACTGTTCTGTGTTTAGTGTGTATGCCAAACAACACAGATCTGGTTGGTCCTCCAGGCATCCCACAATGCAATGCTCTGCCCTCCCTTATTGCTGCAAGTGGCTGGTGTGGGCCAAACTACTGCCCCTGGGGTCAAAGCTTACCTCTATGGATGTATTGAGAATTTTGAATACATGGAGGGAATTTTGAATCTCCCCTTGAAATGAATGGGAAGTTGTTTTTGATTGAATGTGGTCACTATTTTCTGTGTGTGTGAAAGGAGATGGCAGCAGCATTTTACATGTGCTGTGGTCTATAGGGCTGATGCTTTAGGAGACCACAAGAGAGGCAGCTTCAGTAGCTGCAGACAGCAGAGGAAAAGGCTTGTGTGACAGGTTTAAGGCACAACAGTTCTTTCATTTGCGTTTTCTGTTGAAACACTGTCATTTTAAATGCTTTTTGGAGTTAAGACAGGGGCTGTGGGACTGACAGCAAGGGGCTTGCAGGGGTGATCTATAGATGAGTTAAGGCAGGGGTCGGCAGTGTTTTTGGACAGAGAGCCAAAAACACCCGCAACATTGACTTGTGATGTTGCTGTGCCAGGGGAGCCATGAGAAGCCTGATCCTTGTTGTGGCAATACAGCCTCATCACCTTCCTCGCCACCCACCCTGAGGTGCGTATACCAAACAAAACGCCTTCTCATGCCACGCTCTGGCACTTGTGCTGGGGGTTGCCTATGCCTGAGTTAAGGGATGGTTTTGGAGTGGGTGTGGAGGGTCTTGCTCAGTCTTCTGATGCTTTGCGTGGAGATGGTGAATATATTGAGACAGCAGAGCCTCCCCATAGACATCTCTGCTGATTCTTCTGGTCTCCAGTAGGCCGGCTGAGGCACTGTATAGGATCCAGAATTTAACCATCTGTGTTGGCTCTGTGGCTTCAGTTTCGCATGCGATAGTCTAACCTGCAGGAAGGAAAGTGTAGACTAGATTGCAGGTGGCAGAGGTGTGTAGGAGCCCAATGCCTCTGTGAATTATGGGGGCATGAGGGAATGGTGCAGTCTGGCATGCCACAGGCTGTTGGGGTCCAAACAGCATGTCTTGAACTGTAGCATGGTTATGTGAGCTCAAGCTAATTTTGTTTGTAGATTTGACTTGAGGGGAGCAGTGGAGTCAGGATGAGTCTGTTAGGGGTTGTAGGGTTTGGCGGTGTCCCTTGTGTGAGGAGTCGCTATGTATTGCCCGTGTCCTCAGGCTGTTGCTGCGTCTGCGGCTGCAGTTGCAGCTCCCTGAAGCTCTTGCATTTCCTTCTACACCTTTTTTGAGGTTTATGTCCGTTCTGTTAGGATGCTGGATTAAACAAAATCTTTCTGAATCTTGTCTTGCTGAAGCATCTCTCTCTCTCGTTCTTTTCTGTAAGCCTTCACCCTATAGACAGCTAGTTGTACCCCTCCCCCACATCCTGCCATCCCCTAGAGAGCATGTCACAGGGAATTAAAACGGCTGAAAAGGCCTTGGAGAGGCTGCTGCTTTAGAACAGTCGCTCCTCTCTGGCCAGGAGGGTGGCCCCTCCTCAGTGCCCCATTGTGTCCTGTTCAATTCCCCTCCCCCCATTCAGTGAATGCCACAGGACAGACCAGCAGCTCAGAGCATTTTCAATCTTTGCTCCAGCAGCACGGTCTCTGATGCCATCCACTGCAGGGGCAGGGGGGGGTTCCCACACACAGCGAGACTCCAGGACCTTCCTGAATCATTGCTGCAGCACGCTTGATCGCTCCAGTTTCCTGGTAGCAGAAGAGGGGAGGTTTCGTTGCTGCTGCACTTGCTGGCTGAGAGCTCTCTTCTCTCTCCATCTGTGTGTGCCTCTCCCCATGACTCTAACAGCATCGCGTGCTCTCACTCTCAATCCTTCTTCCCACAATTCACACACAGTCTCCTCAGAACAAGGATGATGTCACTTCCTTCTGGAGTGTGTCGGGGGTGTGGAAGGGGGGAAGTCACGACCCCCAGCTCATTTGCTCTGAGCAGCCCCAGTTGAATAAATGAGGTTGCTATCTTGGAGAGAGGGAATTTTTCTGAAGATTATGCCTTGCTTCTTCGGCAGCTAGTCCCTGAGCCATCCTCTCTTCTGACTGGGATTTTCAATGGCTGCATCAGAGTTTGCTGTTTCTTCCTTCACTTGTGATTTCTGTCTCCCTGGACATGCACTTTCCCTGAAACACCCTCACGGAAGAAAAGAATGAGCTGCTGCTGGACCACCTGCCATGTAAGTATTGCTGATTCCTATAGATCTTATGCTGACCTGAGCATTGTCAGTCTGGGTGTTCCTTCACTCAAGGCTTGTGCATGCTTGTGATCCCCCCAGATTGGGGTTCAGGGTCCCAGGGCTTCTTGCATTACTGGTTCAGATTCATGCTGTATCTGAAGCTCTTTTGTAAGTGGATGTGAGGTGTAGAGACTTGGGTCCCTATCAGTTGGACCTATCTTCTAACCTAAGAACCTCAAGGCTCCTTTTGCTCAATTCCCTCACTTTTCCTCCCCACTCCTTTTCTCAGATGTAGTTCTTTGGCCACATCCCTGGGCTTCAGGTCCTAGGACTCCATCGAAGGAAAGAGCTATTTCTTTCTTGCAGTGACTCCAGGGTTGTACTAAAGGCCTTCTCTCACACCTTTTTTCCTGTCTAAACTAAGGCAAGGGCCCCAGACCCCTAGTTTAGATTTCTTAAAGGCAATCTTTAGGTATTTACTGAACTTGTCCTATCCCTGCTTCCCACATTGCTGTGTTCAGGGAGTTCAGGAAGGAAAAGACTATCAATATCAATCTCTGTCTTTTTCATATTGAGTAATGAAAGACAAGGGATGCTGTTCCCTGTCCAACTGTTGCTATAGGTCAGGAATCCACCTGAGGGTTTCCTTTCCCTGTGAAGTAACACTCCTTGACATGATAGAAGGTGGCAGTCAGTAGGAAACAATGTAGTGTACAGCTGCATGCATTGCTAGGGGGCTCCTGGAAAGTACAATGATGTTGGGGGGAGCAGTTGTAAGCTAAGTATTGATGAAAGTACCTGTAGTGCTAAGGATCAGCAATACACAAGGAACTACTAGGAGAGACCAGTGTGTGCCCAGGCCAGGGCAACAGTAAGTAAGAAAGAACAGGTTGAAAAATATCTCTGTGTATTTTAATAGGTGATAGCAATATTCAAGGAAAGGTAGAAAGTACCACCATGTGCCATGACAGGTGGTAGGGTATTCATGGTAAGGCTTGAAAGTATCACCATCTGGCCAATGGAGTGAGCTGTTTGAAGGGTAGGGCTGTAATGTACCAAGTGCACTGATGAGTATGTGCCTGGGAAGTGTGAATCCAAATGGTGTGTAGTTTCACATTTTTTTTTGTTCTGCTGATCTTGGAATACAGTGTTTTCTTTACTGAAGTGAGTAACACTCTGGAAGTGTGTCAGCATATTAATTGTGGAATCTCCTGAAAAGTGTTAAAGATGTGCGAACGCATTTATTGCTGTATGACTGAGGTGCGTGACTGTGACTGAGATGTGCAGGAGATCAAATTCAACTGGACCAGGTTGGCAGCAGGGCCCTGTTGGGAGTAGATGTAGGAGAAGAACTGCCATCCTGTTCTTGTCCAGGACGAGATCTTCAGACCCAGTAGGTGGAAGAAAGAGCAGAAGCATGAGTGTTAGGTACAAGATGAGGGTATCTGTGACATGTGGTAATATCAGACTCCCTAATAGTGCAGTTTGGGGTGTGGGGATGCAGGTTGCCTGGACTATCAGGAACCCAAAGTACTTGGCTGTTTGAAGGTTCTGCTTAGGTGACAAGTAACCACTTCACTCATCACATCATTCACATCATATGACAACAGGACTGGAATGTGAGACTTAATGTTAGAATTTTGAAATGTTTGTTTTGTGTTAGGAATAAGGCATGGTGGTCTGTAGCCTTTGACATCTTGTTGTAAATCCTGATTATATCACAAGTAATAGTGAATGGTTATTGTTTTTGTCTGGATTATGTAGTTTGACCCAGGTAGTACTTAGTATTTCAGAGACACAACTCTGGAATAGCGTGGTTGCTGCAGATTAGGACTGAGATGCATTGACAGATTTATCTGAAGGCCTGGAACTAGAAGAGCAGAAGGTGGTGATTCAGAATTGAGATGCACTGGCCAAGCTCTCTGGTAACCAAAGCTCTGAAACAGCATAGGATGCTCTAGGTCATAGAGGAAGTGCTGTGGCAGAGCTGAGGGTAAAGAAGCCTTGTACTGCAGGGAATGTTGTTATAAGGTCACCATTTATGTATGATGGCAGAGCACATTGGAAGCCAGAAGTGGAGTAGCATGATCTGCAGCATGCTAGGATAGAAATACCTCCGTGAAGCCATGAGCAAATGCTAGAGGTTATGTAGTAGATCACTGCAGAGGCATATGATCATCAGGCCTCTATGAGGCCTGAAAGTCCAAAATAACCTGCAGTTCTGCAGGGCAGGCTTGTGATGCTTTGGCAGAACTCTTGGTGTAGGGGGCTGGGTTGGATTAGAGTATAATGGGGTGCAGCAAAGCAGGACTCAAATGCCTTGGCTGAACCCTGGCAAGGGTAGAAGCTGGATAGTTCTATGGTCTTTGTGGCTGGCAGTAATTGTTTTTCTTTCTAAGGTCATTGGGTTGAAAAGTTAGGAAAAAAGTGGGAGGGACAGAGAAAAGTAATCCCCCAACTGATTATGATTTTAATGCATGCAGGAGACAAAGTGAGACATGGGGACTGTAACACAATCAACAAGTAGCACTCCTTTTCTCTTGTGGTGTGCCAGGGAAAGTGGGGAGGTATGCTTCCCTGTGGGATGATGGGCAGCTCTCTAGCGGGGTGAGAGATGTAGTGGTGGTGTGAGGGCCAACTCTTAATGGATACTTTGGTGCATCTGGCCAAGTAAGCAGAAGGCATTATCAGGAAACTTGGGAGAGAAGAGCCTGGTGGCAGATACGTGTAGGCAAGAGCATGGTAATAGGAGGTTGTACAGAGCTTTGTGCCCGTAAAACCTGTCAGAGGCATCCCGCTGGGATCACTTACAAACACTGTGCTCTGTAACACAATTCCAGGTAATCTTGTAAGCTGGAGTCAGGTGAGTGTTTATTGCATTCACTGAGAGTTGTTGTGCACCTGTTTCAACTAACACTTCCCCCTCATTACACTGCTCCTCTTCTTCTCTCACCGTCTCTTTTTCCTGGAGTCTAGGATGCCCCCTGGTGATGGGCAGAGGAAACTATGATGCTATCATTTGTGTAGGACAGGGAGGACTCTTAGGCAGGCCCTTGATGTGTGGTGGATGGAAGGGGTGCTAGCACAGGCCCTGTCTTTTTGAGGTGGCTGGAGATGACCTACATTATTAATTCCTGTGCTGCTGTTTCAGGAGGTGAGTGTCGTGTCTGCTGAGCCTCTTCAGACCTGCTAGCCATGCCAGGGATTGTGGTGTTCCGCCGTCGCTGGTCTGTAGGCAGCGATGACCTCGTTTTGCCAGCCATCTTCCTTTTCCTCCTTCATACCACCTGGTAAGTAAGAAGTACATAGACTCAGGAGAGGGCTGCCCTGAGCCCGCTCATGACTTTCTTTTGCAACTCCTGTCTCCTGGGTCTGGTGTTCTCCATATGCTCCTTGGTGTAGCACAGGCAGCTTCTACTGGAAACTTGTGCTAGATTGTTCTGAATGTCTGGTGCCTCTTCTTGCCATTCTGTTGGTCAGTGCAATTCAAAGCTGCTGTTCTGATTTTTCCCATGGAAAATGTATTTAGAAGCCTGGTGCCTGTAACCCCCTGACACATTTTTATTGCCATCATGTTGAATTTTAGTGGGAGGCGGGGGGTGGGGAAGCTCTTCCCGATACGGGCTCAAGGGAAAAGGATAAGAGTGTACTGTTTTTAGCAGATCCCAAAGGATAGCTCAGAGACACCAATTAGGTGAGTCTCAGGTTACCAAGGTGGTCAAATCTGGGCAGCATGTCTCCAGAATGATAGTTGGGGAGGGGTGTGTTCAGGACCAAGTTAACCAAGATGAGTAGAAGAACTGGCAGGAAATGTATGGGACACCTAGGATCCTTCTGTTATTCTGAGGGATGGAAAGGCTGGATTTATGAGGTGGTGGTAGTAGTGGGGGATATGGCTAGATGGGGAGATGCTTTGCTTCATGTTGCCACTGGTAACTGCTTGGCTTGTGCTTGACAGGTTTGTGATCCTTTCTGTGGTGCTCTTTGGGCTGGTGTACAATCCCAACGAGACCTGTTCTCTTAACCTGGTGGACCACGGCAGAGGCTACCTGGGCATCCTTCTCAGCTGCATGATAGCAGAAGTGGCAATCATCTGGCTCAGCATGAGAGGCAGCATCCTGTACACAGAGCCTCGGGATTCGATGCAGTATGTGCTCTATGTCAGACTGGGTAAGAGGCAGTGGCCTGGGGCCTTCTAACTACTCAGCCTCCTCACTGCCATCTGTTACTCTCAGAAGACTCTTCCTTCACATACCCTGACAAACTCACAGCTCCTAGAAGACATCCAGATGGCCACTCCTCTGACTTGCACAGAATATACAGCCCCTCTGGAACAGGAGTGGAGTGCCCTACTCCTGCTTACATATCTTGATCCATCACCCAAAATACTTCCCTGACGCACCTTTCCTTCATCCCCGTTCACCAAGATACCAGCCTACACCCCTTTCCCTACAACAAGCAGATTTGCTTTCCCATATTCAATAAATAGCATATCCAAGTTGTTAAACATTTATCCCTTCACTCCACCTTTCCACAAGTCTTGCCATAATACAAGCATATGCCTCTGGAAACCATGTATATGCCCACCGTGAGGTGTTTACCTGCCCCTCTCTGATGCATGTGTACACTGCAGCCAGCTACTTTATGCACATATGGACCAGCTTTTGACCCACATTTGTGATGTATCTACCCAACCAGCAGTCTGCATATTTACTGTGTAGGTGAATATATGTACTGGATGCCCACAGGCCTCCTCTCTTCCTGAGATGCATGTGTAACCAATCTTTTCCTCCTAAGACCTTTCTCCCACTGCCTACCCTCCAGATATTCCAGGAATCATACCAAAAAGGGCAGCAGCCCTTTTCTCCAGGGTTCCTCATGTCTCCTGTTTATCCTCTAAGATACAGAAATGTACTAGTCCTCCAGACACCTATCCCAGGGAGAAATGTTTTCATCAGAACATGGTGAAAAGCTTTTGGCTAGATGGGGCCAAATCCATTTTAAACATGTGGGCAGAGCAACCTGTTGCCAATTCTTGTTTGCCTGGTTTGATCCCGTTTAGGATTCATTAATGACCCAGAATTCTCTCTTGAGAGCTCTCTGTATGGGAGATATTTCCGCTTGTGAGTACTAAGTGCAAACCATTAATGAGGAAAGCAAACTCATTTTCCTCTCTTTATTTCTGGCAGACAGACTGAATCTCCCTAGAGAAGGGAGCAGAGGCTGCCAGTTTGAGAAATAATGTATTAAAATCAGACTGAGTGGAGGGGTCCAAGAAGGGGGAGCAAATGAAAATGCAGTCTCTTTCCCTGCCCAAGATGCCAACCCTGTTTAAAACCATTTTTGCACTAGGATGTTGTCCCTTTCTCCTCCATGTCTCTCACTGTGGTTACCACAGTGATGATGGCAATGGGAGTATTGTCACCAGTGCAGTTTAGGCCCTTGGGACTTCCAGATTTTTAGCATGTGCGATCTAGATGAGCTCGGAATCCAGGGGAGTCTTGGCTACTCTAATGCTCCCATCTGGTGGGGCTAACCTCATGCTAGCAACTGTGGGAATTTTTTGAATGTGCAGCCAGTATCATAAGACCAAGTCCAGTTTTTAAGCATTCTTTAAAAGTATTTGCCCACCAACCCGGTTGGCTCGCTAAAGAGTCTTAGAAATTATATTTGCTGAACCATTCATAAGTAGTGCTTACCAACATAGATGGGGCCGTAGAAATGGCAGAAGTTTTGGTGCTTGGCAGGTTTGCTGTTAATCACTGACACAGAAGACCAGTGGATTGGGCACGTGTCTGTATTTTTGCTGAGGGGAAACTGCTCCAGTGATTGGGATATACCAACTAATGAGAGAAGTGGTACTTAAAGTGCTTAATAAAAAAAGGTTTTGGCTTTGGAAAAATGGCAGTAGGTGCCTGGAGTACACGTGAGATCAGCCACAGCATTCCGTTGCCTACCATAGGTAGGGGATAGCTATGACCTGAGGTCTGGCAGAGTTAGGATAGTTAAATGCTCCACATTCTTTTACATTTGTGAAAGTAGGTAGGACTGATCCTCAGGTTACACATGCATCCTCTTGAATCTGCTGGAACCAAGGATAATTAAAGGCTCCCCATCTACCCCTTTCTGATCCTACAAGAAGCAAGAGGGATTAACTGTCTGAGATGGACAGGCCTGAGGACTGATTTCTTCCCTTCATATGCATATACTTTCAGAGGAAGGAGGCTAAGAAACCAGTTCAGAAACTGGGAGGCCCTGAGGCAATTATCTCTTCCACCATAGACTTCATGTGTGACTTTGGGCAGGGGACTTAGTCTCACTGCACTTCAGTTCCTCAGGGATTGGGTACTGGAATAAGAGGGTCTGGATATATTTTTAAATTTCCCAAGATTGTACAGAGTTGGATTCATCCCACATTGACACCCTTCTAAATTGGCTGCCTTAGTTAGGCAGGCCATTTAACATGGTGCGACCTAGCAGCTCATGTTATATAAGGGAATCTATGTACATTGCACTGGGGAAGAGGGAAAGGCTAGAGATCTCTGGGCATTTATAGATGTGCTCTGGGGGGTGGGAGGAGGTGGGGAGTACTTTAATTAGCTAGCTGCACTAATTAAAAGCGCCCAAGCATCACATGTATCAGTGTCCACACACTGAAAAAAAAATGGTGGCGAGGTGCTTTGAACTGAAACTCATTGAATGAGCTTTAGTTTAAAGCACCCAGCCACCATTTTTCAGTGCAGGGACACTGGAGGCTGCTGGAGTGCGTTAATTTCTGCGCTCCAGCAGACTTGATTAATTGTGTTGGATTTATAGCAAATTGGAGCAGCCTCGTTGTCTTTTTGTAGGAGCCCTCTATGTCCTACTTTTGCCTGTGATGCAACTCCAGGGGTTGCAGTGGTGTGAGTATAGTTTGTGCGTTATGTAGGGATAGGGGGCATACAGGGTCTAACGGCTTTCTGCATCACGTCCTTAAAGATTACCTTCCAAAGTCTTGTAGCTAAAACCCCAGTAATCTATTCTGTGCTGCTGTCCTGCTAGAAAACAGAATACAGAACTGAGCCCAACAGCGTAATTAGCAAGCCGGTGGCTAAAGGTCATGTGGTGTTCAGGATTTTTCTCTCAGCCTGGAAGCTGTTGATGGGAGGCATAGGTGGAACTGCCAAAGACTAGGCTGCTGTTTTTCTTGTCTCCTTTGTGAAGGGGGAGGTAGTGCTAACCTTTAGAAAGATGCCGCTATTGTGTGCTGTGTTTCTGTTGTTTCAGCCATCCTGGTGATCGAGTTTGTGTATGCTATAGTGGGCATTGTTTGGCTAACCCAGTACTACACCTCGTGCAATGACCTCACTGCCAAGAGTGTCACCTTGGGTATGTATTTGGTGTCCTTGAGTGTCCTGAATGTGGTGCTTGGGTAGTGCATATCCTACACACTCCTTTGTAGATAGTGGGGTGCCCCATAATCCATTCTCATACATGGGGAGGGCCTCCCTGGAAATGGATTGAAAAACAGTAGCTGTGAAGACAGTACTTCTTATCTGAATATGCAGTCACACAGAGCAGGTACTGTGTACATACACTTGAGCTGCCTGCAGTGAGACAGGAATCCAAGACCCCATCATAGGCCAGCGTAAAAGGCTCAGGTCCCCTTCAGTTTGTTTCATAGAAGACTTTACTGTTTATGCAGAATTCCTTTCAGGATCTCAGCCAGTCTTACCAGGGTCCTGATACCAGCCCTGGAATCCCTGAGGTATTGAACAGATATTTAGGTGTCTTCTGCATGGGTAACCTCCGAGCAAGAATCTCAAGGCTGGAGAACCCTCTCAGAGGATTTCCCTTCACCACAGTTGGCTGCAAGAGTGAGCAGGGTTGCATCATCCCTCTGCTCTCTGCAGCAGTGGAGAGGTGAGCGTGGTGTGCACACAGGAGACTAGGGTGGAGGAGCCCTTACTGTGGCCCAAGGATAGAGGCCCTGATTTCCTCTCTGCTCTCTCTGCAGGAATGGTAGTGTGCAACTGGGTCGTCATTCTGAGTGTCTGCATCACTGTCCTGTGCGTCTTTGACCCGACAGGGCGAACCTTCGTCAAGCTTCGGGCCACAAAGAGAAGGCAGCGCAACCTGAGGACATACAACCTGCGGTAAGGGAGCATGGAACAGCTCTCCAGGAAGAGGTCTGGAACTACATGTTGATCTCTCCAGCTCTTGGCACTCTCCCTTTCCTACCTTGGGGACCTCTCACATGCAGGCATTGCTTCCCTCCTTTGTGAAAGGTCATTTGGAAAGAATGTAGTTCTGACGCTCCTGTACATTCATGGTGTGTGGTATGTGTAGATCAGTGTATGTGTCCAGAGAAAATCGGACACTGGAGGAGGTCTGACTAGACCCCATATAAGCCAGTGGATTTGCTGCTCCTGATGAGCTCTGATCAGTAGTTTCTAGTGTTCTTCACCCTGGGCATGCTTTTTCCCCTGTTACACTGATGTAACACTTATCCTGCAGTTAAGAGTGAGACACTATCTTCATTCCAAGCTCCTTTATTCCTTTTTTTTATCTTTTTCAAAATATGACCCTTTGGTCTGAAATGCCCTGTGTTTGGCCTAAGTCCAGAAGCAATTTTTTTGTGTTGGTGTTTAGACGTTGTAATTAAGAACCTCTTGTGCCTGTGTGAGCTTACTCAAATGGGAAAGTGAAAGCTTTTTTTCACCAAGCAAGAATTTTTCAGACTTTTTTTTTTCTTATAATGCTGGGACAACACAAACAGGCTTTGTTTTCAAATGCAGTCTTGACACACGCATAGCCCTTGGTCAGGAATGTGGCTTTGCGGGGTTGTGGGCATTTTCTTTTAAATGTGCAAAATTACAGACTTTTGGAGAAAAGCCTGCAGGTCACGTACTTCATCTCAAGAATATCTACTGCAGTGGAGTAGAGTGCTCCAAATGTTTGATCCATTTGAGACAATGAAAGAGCATTCAGATGGTGCTTATGTATTGGGAAGGACCTTGGACCTTTTCCAGGCCATGTAGAATGTTGATAGACCCTTAAAGGAATGTGATTTTTTTATTTCATTAGGGCGAGACCCTTTGTTATTATTTCATTATGTTCCTTGCATCAGTCCCAAGAGTCTTTAGGACTCATGGTACCTCATTAATCAAACTTACATGATGCAAGAATGCTGCATTAAAATACAGATGTATAGAAAGTTCAGGATGAATAGCATGTGGGCGTAGGACCACATGCTGCAATCTTAGTAGGCGTGGCTCAGCCCTTCACCTTCCTAGGAGGGAAACTGAGTGCCATGTAGCCTGAGATGTTAAAAATAAACTTTTCTCTGCTTCATGGGGATATTAAAGAGGGCATATACAAGCATAGGGGTTTGCCCAGTGCTGAACTTAATTACCTTGCCATCCCATAGTATTTGTGCAGTGTGCTGTGTACCTGTTGTTTGCACTGCTGTGCCCAGAAGCAGCTGCATTTCATTGTTGATGGCTGTTTAAATAGACAGTTTTGAGATTGAGTGAGTTATACTGTGATATGGAAACCTCATGTGCTGATGTTTTTATTATTAAAGCAATACTGCCCGAAGGGCTTATTTTTATACCCTCCTGTGGTCTGGGAGCATAATCCTGTAAGGTACCAAGGTCTGCCCATTCCCATTGAGATCAATGGGAGTTAAGGACATTCAGAACCTTTCAGGATGAAATCTTTAGTTTAGAGTCTTTTTACTTGTATGTATGAAAGTGATCTTTGTAATCTACTTGAAAATCTGAGCTGTATTTTCCTTGCCTCATAACAGAACATGTTAAGATGACAGGTTTCTTTTGGGTTTATTTGTCACATTTAGGACACTTAGATTTCAGTGGCTTCCTTTTTGTTGTATTTTGCTATATTTCTTTAACTCATTTTAGTTTCATTGTGGTTTTGGCTGTACAAATGGCAGTCAGATATATGTGTATGCATGTGTGTGTTTAACAGACTTACAGAACTAAGGAAGAGTTCCGCTAATTATGCTAATTCTGTTCTAGCAAATTTCTTTGGGCCAAGTAAACAGGAAATTTTAGCTTCAAAAAATCCTATTTGGGAAAACTTGGAGGGAATGAAAATACCAGCTCATCACAGGCTCTTCAGCCTGCCAGCTTGAGGTTGTGAAGTCGTTGACATGGCCATCTGGGCTCTCTTGTTTTCTGGAGCTATTGATTGTTGCTAGCTTCTTAAAACAGCAATATTCTTGTTCCTCTTTTGGAGTCTTACTACCAGATTCTGGGTTGTTTTTAAAAACTTTGAAGACCCTGTCAGGCATGGCCAGGTGAATCTTCTCATCTGTTCCCGCATCCCTGTTGGAGCACCTTCTCTTACCAGATCTTTTATGAAGCAGCCCATTTGTATGCATCGGCTTTTCCCAGCAGGATCCTGTGCTCAGAGAACAGAATTGAGGTGATCTGTTTCTGAGCAATCTAAGCTGTATTTCATTCTACTGCTACCAGTATTAAAGTCTGTTTTGGGCATATCTCTATAGAATAGCTTTTCAGAAGAAATCAGATACCATTCCCCACATCTTTTAAAGGCAGATGTATTTGGTAGATCTAATAATCTGTGTTTTGTACACATCTCAATCAAAAGTAGGGAAGGACTAGTTCACAAAGTGTAGATCCTACTATCCAGTGGCACTCTGGCTTTGTTTGAGCTCCTTTGCAATGGATTGTCAACAGAACTTTGCAAATATTTGATCGTATCAGTTCAGAGGCTGCACCAAAACATTGAGAAGTATTGTGTGTTGGGTTGAACAAAACATTTTGCTTTTAGGATTTTTAACCTTTAAAAAAAATTTGCGGGGCAATTTTTCAAAGAAAATGAAGTAAAAACTGAAACATCTTTTTTAAAGAAATGTTTAGAACTGTTTTCAGCTAAATTTTTTCATAAAATTTGAAAATCATTTTGGTTCCTCCAGAATTGTATTTTTATTGGATAAACTATTTGCTGAAAAATGTTGCCCTGTTCTATTTGTAAAGTCCAATTTGTAGAAGCCCAGGCTTTCTTCTGTAGAGGTAAAAAGGTCTGTTGTTGTGTGGTACAATCAATCCAGAAAAGGTTACTTCACCTGCAAACAGCTACTTCTAGGCACCCTCCTACACTCCAAAGAGCCAGACATTTTCAAACATTTTACCTCTCTCAGACCATGGCAAAGCAGTAACCTCATTACAGCCTTTCTTCTCAGGGATGGGACCAAGTCTGTGGACACTAATGTTTAGGTCTTGCCAGATGGGTCAAAGCTTTCATGAAAACTCACCTCCTCTGTACTTCTAACAATATTTGTCATGTACAGAACACTGCCCTCTAAATCATTCTACTTGTCCTGCATATGTTTAGGCATACAGAGCTTGAGCCAGAATCATCTTTATACTAAGACCCTTTAGTGCTGCCAGAGCAGTCTAAAGAGGCCTTGTAATAAAAGAGAAGTTGGCCATGTGTGCATGATATCACTGACAGCAGACATCTGCAAGGTGTGTATACTGGCTCTTGGGGCTTTCTCTGTGCATGTCCTCTTTGCTGTCCTATTACCTGTTTTCCTCATATGCATGTTTACTCTCTGCTTCTATGGCACAGGCACCGCCTGGAAGAGGGACAGGCCAGCAGCTGGACACGCCGCCTCAAAGTTTTTCTGTGCTGCACGAGAACAAAGGATTCCCAGTCAGTAAGTAACTAAGCATTTCCCTATCAGGAAGCAAACACTAGGCATCATCTGCCCTGGTCTTGGGCTCTTCAGAACAGGGTACAGGACATAAGGATGAGCACAACCACAGCAATTTGTGGTCAGTTTCATAGTTTCCTTTTTCTTGCTTACTTTTCTTACACAAACAATGGGAAATGGACAAAGAGACAGAGACGTGTCTTAAAATGGGAAGATCCAAACACACCAGTATCAGCAGGAGAACTCCTGTGGACAGCTGGAGTTCCTGAAGCTACTACTGACTGCATAGACTCAAATTAACAATGTTCTTTGAATTCTTTTCATGGCTTACAAACTGATTGTGGCAGGACATCAGTGTAGGAGTCAGTGACCAGTTCTCAGTGTGGGAAGCTTCATACTGCAGAAGCGGGCCTCACAGGCCTAACCTAAGCTCTTTATCTTGCTTCCACTGCAGTCAGCTGCTATTTTGCCATTGGCTTCAGAGGGAGCAGATTCATGCTGTAGAGCAAATATTCAGTATATTTATAAATGACCTGCTAGAGTGGTAAATAGTAAGGTGGCAAATTTTGCTGATGACTCAGTAATATTTAGGTTAACGGCAACATTTGAGAGAAACTCCTGAAGGACCAGACAGAACCAGGGAATTGTTACCAATGGTAGATGAAAGTCATTGTAGATAAGGACAAGGTAATGCACATTGGAAGAAAAAAATTAAATTACTTGAGCACACTGATGATCTTTGAATTAGTTATAACCTCTCAGGAAAAGACCTAGGAGTTATCAAGGACAGCTCAGCAAAGACGTCAATGCACAGTAGTGGCCAAAAACAAACAAAAAAAAAAGTTTGACTTCATTAAGAGGGAATAGAGAATAGTACAGAAAAACACTCCCCAAATGCAGCATGTTCTTGCCTCCTACTCTCAAAGGCAGGAGAAATAAGAGAAGTGAAGGGTTAGGGTTCTGAGGGATGTGAATTTGTGTGTTCAGAAATAAAATTATTTGATTTGGAAAATTAAAACGTTTTGTATTTCAGAGTAATTCTTACTATTATTTAAATTTCATTCTGCAGTAAGTTTTGGTATTTTGACCTTTTGTCCTCATTCAGCATATAAATGAATATCAAAATGAATAGCACTTCCTGTGAGATGGAGGTTTTGTTTTTCAATCTGCTGAGGAATTGCTGTTTTCTCCTTCTTGGAGATAGGAACTTTCATTTTTGTGGTCTGGAGTTGCAGTGTTGGGGCACCTTCCTACAGTGCAGGGAGAAAAGTTGCTGTCTTCATACTGAAGTTCATAGCCATTGTTGCTTATCCCAGGCTTCTAGGAAAAGTTGGCTCTGTCAGTGTGGTCATTGCCTGGACTTGCAAACAGACTTCTACCTCATGGACACCTTTATGAGCTACTAAGCAGAGATGGTGCCTATGGGCATTTTTATACATGCAGGTGCCATGGTGCTGGGTGCTTTGAAAAGTGTCCTGTGCTGCGATGCTTGCAGTAGTATAGGTGGCAAAATGCGTGTCAGCACTGAGAAAATAGCGGTGGTTCACTTTTTAAAACTAAAACATATACAAGGTGCATTAGTTCAAAAGTGCACTGCCACCGTTTTCTGTGTGCTGACGTATATTTTGTGGCACATACAACTGCATGCAGCACAGTGTAGTGCAGGTCAGCTCGCATGCAGAGCAGACTCAATTAATTGAGTGCTGCAAAGTGGTGGATCTCCAGCATGTCGTAGGACCAAAAAGTATGTGTATAAATGTCCTATGAGTTTGGGGTGTAATGTGGACCACAAAGGGTATATCTACATGTGTGCTTTACAGTGGAGTAGACTAATTAGCTCCACAGTAAAGCATCACTGTCTACACCTGTGCTGGTATTAGAGAGAAGTAAACTAATGAACCCTGTAGTAATTTACTGTGCTGTGACGCGTGTGTAAACACTGCTGGTGGGAGTCGGTTGCACCTGGACAGCCCAGCCAGCTGGGGGCTTGCTCTTGCTCTGGCTCAAATTGCTGTCCTGGGCTCACATGTAAAAACTGTGCCTGGCAGCAGTTTACTCCAGCTCCAACAGCTCCAAAGTTTATTGCTTTGCATTAATTATACCTGTAAATGCACCCAATGAGTCTAAGTGTCAGCCGCGTTCTCTACAGGTGCAGCTACACGTGTGCTTTAATGCACATTAGCGTATTTTAATGCGCATTAACGTGTCACTGAAAAAATGTGCTATTTCGTTAGTGCGCATTAAAATAGGCAATTGTATTTTAAGCAGCACTTAAAAATTGTGCTCTTTAGTTAATGCGCAGTAAGACAGGCTAGTGTGCATTTGCCTAGTACCTCACAATGGGAGGCTTGTGTAAGTCCAGCATCTCGGAGCTGACTCAGTCAAGTCTACTGGAGTGTGGCAGTTGCAGTTGCCACACTCCAGCAGCCTCCCGTGTCTCATATATCAGCACCCCCATCCTTCAAACTGGTGGCAGGTGCTTTATCTAAAGCTCACTCAACAAGCTTTAGATAAAGTGTCCTAACTGCCATTTTGAAGTGCAGAGACTCTGAGGTCTTGCAGGTACTTTTTGAAAGCTTTCTTGCTGAGCAAGGAGTAACAGTTAACCTTTCACCCTGGTTTTTCCACTGGGAAAGATTGTTTGTTGCCTTTGACTTCTGGGAGTTTTTTCTCACCAACATTTGTTTGCATTTCCTGCATGCCCTGGTTCAGGGAACTATGCTAGAAACTGAAGTATAGATATGTGACAGAGAGCTTGGGGGCTCTGTCACTTTAAGTGGGAAGCAGCCCAGGGAGGGCCCTGCCAGAGTGCAGCTGGGACTGGATTGCTATAGAGACCAGCTGAGATTAATTAACAGGCACCTGCAAGCAACCCAGGGGAGTCCCCTGACTGGAAGGGGCCAGGGCCCTGGGAGAGAGATGGCAGGGCCAGGGCAGGCAGTCTGGCTGTGGAGGCTGAGCAAGGAAGAGCTTTTTAGGGGTGCCTGTGACTGAGAATCAAACTGTGTGTGCTAGGCCCTGAGACCGCTAGGGAAGCTAAGGGCTAGCAGAGGATTTAGACCCACGTTGCGGTAGTAGTTTTGTTATAGCCAGAAGGGCTTGTGTTAGATGTTTGGTTTCAGTATTCGGAGTGAAGATCTCAGTGGGCTGGGGGGGGACTATGAAGGGTGGCTTGAAGGTCCCATAGCACCTGTAGGGAGTGCACAGCAATCCCATAGTGCCCAAGAGAGGCAATCCTTTAGTCCCTGTGAGGGGTGCGCTGTGCACTCCCAGAGGGGTGATTTCAGAGAGCCTGGAGTGGCTCAACCACCCGAGAGAGGGCTGAGCTATAAGGCCTCGGAACAGGTAGGCCTAGGGCCTGAGGCCCAGACAGTCCTGGGAGGTTCAGCAGCCTGAAAAATGTTGGTGATAAGGCCTTGGAAGGCAGACAAGAAGCTGGGAACCCTGGAGCATGGTCTAGTCATTGGACTATAGTTGGAGGGCTCAGCAGTAGCAAAAAAAGGGTGGAGGCCGAGACAGTCTAAGCCCGACACTAAAACAGGGCTCCTAGAGTTAGAGCTGGGATAGGATTTGCATGGCCAGCAGGAAGTGTTACGGCCGCCACTGGGACCTGAACCTGTCACAAGGTAACGGGGCAGAGCCATCTCTTGGGGGGGGGGGGGGGGGGGGGGGGGGGACGAATTGGGGTGACCACACAAGTCCCGCACAAACTGATATGCCCCTGGCCCCGGACATCTCTAGGGTCGGCTCTGCTAGGGGGTAATGTTTCAGAATGGGCTAAGATTAACGCTGGACAAAATGCTACTTAAAAGAGCACGCTTAAGTGTGGCATTGTGCATCACTGGCTTTTGAAGTCCCATGCTTTCAATTACTGATGATTCAGATTTGTAGTATAGGCAGCCAGATATGGAAGTAAATAATCTTGCCCTGCAGGAGTCTGCCTGAGGCAGTGATATGAGCCCTGTCTTGCCCTCATCTCTGCAAAGAGAAAAGGGATTTGCTTCCTTGCCTTGCCTAGTTTGCTAGAGATGGAATGCATTTATTTCCAGAAATGAAGAATTGCAAATGAGTGGTCAGAGCAGGAGAAGTGAGATTGCATCCTCTAAACCAGCCTCTCCTGTCACATGCATACTCCAGCATTCAAAGATTTTTAGAGCACTTTGGGTCTTGCTCGGTGTCCTTCCCCTTGTGTGAGACCCTTTTACATTTCACCCCTCCAGTTCAGTCATCTTTTTCTGTAGATAGGCTCTCCATCTATTTATTAGGAGTTCAGCTTTGAACACTTCTAGAGTCCTTTTGCTCCACATATCCCCTTGAGACGCATTTTGCTTGTGTCAGTGGAGGGTGGGCCTAGGCCTCTTCCAGGGACAATATTGTCCCCTTAAGTACCAGGTAATTGTTAGCTTTACCCGTTGCTTATATTCCTGCAGATGTATAATACCACCCAGGACTGAGGTGACTCTGAAACCATGTAGCAAACAGAATGATGATAATCAAATTAGGAGAGGTACACAGAATATTCTTAGAAGTAATTCAGCTATTTCTCTTCCTAAAATGAATTGTTTAAATCAAATGACTATTAAAGAAGGAGGCTGGTCTTGAGGCTAAGGAACTGGCTGGAGCTTTGGTTCAGTTCCAAGCTTCCTTTGTGCCTCTGTTTATCACCCTCAAAACAAGTCAAGAATCCTTCCTTTCTCTCTTTGTCTTCTCTATCACAGGGACACTCTTCCTGTCTATATGTATAGCACCCAGCACTCAGGTGGCGCTGTTTTTGGATGAGGCTTCTGGGTGCTGCTACTGTAAATATAAATGAGCAGTATTAATAATTATTAGACTAGATCTGTCTCCCATGAGGTCCCCTGGGGGATGGTTTGGAATGAGGCCATTGTTGTGTTACTGATTCCCATTAATTTGCTTTCCCTTTTAGCTCCTTCCCTTCCTCACCCTTCCCAAATTCCTAATCCTTAACCCTTCCCTTTCTGGATTTTGCAGGATGCCTACTCTGAAATCGCCTACCTGTTTGCTGAGTTTTTCCGAGACCTTGACATAGTCCCATCTGACATCATTGCAGGCCTGGTCCTCCTGCGGCAGCGGCAGAGGGCAAAACGCAGCGCGGTGCTGGATGAGGTGAGTGCTAGGGGTGTCTTCAGGTCCTGTTGTGCCTATAAGGGACCCTGAGGATATGGCTACGTAACTTATTTCCACCTGGCTTCTGGTTTTACCTGTTCCTCTGATGTCTCAGTACATGTGAAATACCCACGTTGTTTCTGTAGCCCAATGGGTCACTCATAGTCACTGCTCTGTGAAGTAAAAATATTTGTTTACCTGAGATTTCTAATGGGCTTTAGGGACAGTGAGTCAAAAATTTCAGCCACTTTCCTTTTGTAGGGGGTGATGCATACAGATTTAGCCCCACATCCCAGAAGTGCTATCGCCTTGAGGGTTGAATAGGTTGATTACTTCACATTGCACAGCAAAATAACCAGTCCTTCCTTTAGAGGAATGTAAAGTAGACTCCCGCATCAGGATTCATTCTGCATCCATCATACCAATGTAGTTTTGGTGCTCCTGGTGTTGTAGGAATTACAGTTTACAAATAATCTGGTGGAATCTATGACAAACATGCCACAGCTCGTATAGAAGGAAACCAGGTGACCTGCTCACAGTCACATTGGGTGTTAGTGACAGGGCTGGGAATTGAACCTGAGCCTCCCAGCTTCCAGGCTAGGACCATGACTCCCGAGTCATCCATCTTCCCTGCACTGGGTTGAAAGAGCAAAGGGAATCTTTGGGGGATTGTTGAGCTCTCAGGGAGTTACTGAACCTGGAATTTAATTTACTCCTACAAAAAAAAAAAGTGATGGGAGTGAAATGGTCAAGAGTTTCCATTTCTTGGGCTTGTGTGGCTATTGGCAGCAGAGGTGCTGAACCAGGGGAGCTGAGATTAGAGTGGACAGAAGTTGGAGCAGTGATGGGTTCAGAAAGCTGGCCAGGTGGTAGGAAAACATCTTGCCGTCTGTGAATTGTGTTGACATAGGACACTTGCCCTCCTTCTGCACAGCCAGTGTTTCTTGGTGACCCGGAGAGGACTCTTGCTTATGCATGTATGTGATTTACAGGCGAACAATGACATTCTGGCCTTTCTGTCTGGGATGCCAGTGACAAGGAACACCAAGTACCTGGATCTGAAAAATGCAGTAAGTCATCAGTTAGTGATCTCACCTGTTCTGTCTGCAGCTTTTAAGAGTACAGCAAGCCCACCTTATTTCTTCACACAGCCCTGTTCCCTTTTCTCCATCTCAGCAAATTTTTACTCTTTTCTTCCTCTCTTTGGCGTAATCACAAAAAAAAATTAAGATTTATTAGATGATCATAAAAAGTGCTTGCACTTGTGGGCTTTTTCATCTTCAATGTTCCCTAAGGCAGTGGTTCTCAACCTTTTTTTACCAGGACCCATTTATAAACATCAATGGCCAGTCCTGACCCAGTTCCCCTCACTCCTGACCAATTGCCACCCCCCCCCCCCTCCAGGCCCCAACCCCACAGTGTGTGGGCCAGGGGGTGGGTGTGTGGGATGGGGGTGTGTATTTCTGGAGCATGAGGGGCCCCAAGCAGCCCCTTACAGGCTTGGAACTCTGCCAGCCTGCTAGGGAAAAGCCATGATTTCCCATGTTTTTCTCTTTTAAAGGAGAATCCATTTTTAAGGTTTGTTGGTCCATTTTTAAATTATGTTCACAACCCTCTCATATATTCTTGCAACCCACTTCTTGGTCGTGACCTACAGGTTGAGAAATGCTGCCTTAAGGCTCTCTATGACCCTCCATGCATTCAGTACTCTTTCTCAGTTGAGTGGCAATACTGGAAATTAGGGACTTATCCAGGGCTAAAGACGTGGACTCAGTCATACAGCTGTAATACAGACTGGTATGCAGGTGCTGCCAGCATAGTTTCTGGATCCCAGCATGTGGGGTTCCATTTCAGTTTGAGCAGCAAGCCACCTAGATCAGGAGGGAGCATTGCTTCCTGGCACCAGTTGTCTCTGCAGGTTGCAGTTCTGTACTGAAGAAGAAGGCAGCTGCAATCTGTTTCATTATGTGCAAATTAAGCTTGGCTTTTGTCTCCTGGCATGCTGCCACTGCAGCTCTTGTCTGAGCAAATTTTGTTCATCTCTCTGGATTTGGGGATAAATCATGCAAGAGAGGCTAGGTGACCCAATCCAAGTCTCTTCTGATTAAGTGATTCTGTGATTAACCTGCCTGTGGGCCTCTTCTCCTGTACTGTTTAATGCTGGCGTTCTGCTTGCCATCAGACAAGCAAGTCATTCCACCCAGGTCAGGGGAGGGAGTGTGCCGGCATGTCTCCTGTTATTAACCAGCTTAATACTGATTGCACACATGTTGAGGCAGGTGGGCCCAGGCTAGGTGGAAGGTTTTACCATCCATCTCTGTGCACCTCGGTGCCTCACTGTGGCTAGATGGAAATGATATATATTTTAAAATATCTTGTTCCTAAGAAGTAACTTTCTTCTATCTTGGTTCGGGCATTGTAGAGCACTTGGCCTCCTTGGACATTGGGAGTAGAAATTGGACCATCTCCACAAAATTGCCATGTAGCAAAGCCTACTGTGGGGAGACTTCCCTCACAAAGGGCTGTCATTTTGTGTAAAAGAGGAGAAGAGATCTGTTTCTTAACTTTATTAAACATTAAGAGTGAACTCCTCAGCTGGTGTTAATTGGTTTTGTTCCACCGCTACGCTGATTTACTTCAGCAGAGGATCTGGCCAAGGACAACCAGTGTGCCCTGCACAAGGCAGCTAGAGGAAAAGAAAAGTCTGGGACTTGCAGCTGTGCTGGCAGTGGAGGAGAAAGGCTTACATTTGCCCAGGCCAAGGAAAAGCAAGGCTGCATGTCTTCCACTTTGGTCAGGTGGGGAAAAGTTTGGAGAAGGGAGTTGAGCAAGGAGATTAGCACCAAGAGGATGCAAAAAGCATTTAGTGTATCCCTTGTGCCTTTTCAGCAAGAGATGCAGCGGTACAAAGAAGTGTGTTACTACATGCTCTTTGCCCTGGCTGCCTATGGCTGGCCCATGTACCTGATGAGGAAACCCACCTGTGGACTTTGTCGCCTGGCTAGATCCTGCTCGTGAGTAACCATCCTCCACTGTCCCCTTGCTTTCGCTTTTTCTCACCCAATTTTTCTTCCGATCTCACTTTTTCACTTTTCCCTTCTGTCCTCCATTTTATTTTATCATTCTCCTTTCCTTTCTATGCTTCTCTCCTGCTTTCTTCCATTCTTTTTTCTGTTTCCTCCACATTTCTTTGTCACCTCTCAGCTGTCTTCCCCTCTTTTCCACTCATTTTCTTTATCTGTCCTTTTCCGTTTCTTTCTTTTCAGACTCCTGTTCTCACTGTTTCTCATCATCTACCCTGCCTATTACATAAACCAGACTGTCTCTCTCTCGCCCTTTCTGGCAAGCTAAGGACCTTGCCAGTCCTTTATGCTATGAACAGCTAGCACCAGGAACTAATTTGGCATAAGGCTAAATTTGTTCAGCATCAAAATCACCATTTTGGAGCTCAGAAGTCAGATTTATCACAGGATTATAGGGAGCTGACATTTGGGTATTTATTGAGGCATCAGTGAGACTTGGCCAGGATCTGTCCTCTGGGCTTTCTGGGACTGATTGATTTTAGTTTTGGGGGGGTTTTTTGGTTTTTGGTTTTTTGCTTTTAAATACACTGGATTCAGTGTACTAGATATGATGTGACTCTCTCCTGGTATCAACAGTATAGTTAAAATTGAGGTGAAATTTTCATTTTAAACATTGTTCTCATTTTCAGTGACTTAAAACTTCATCAGCAAATTCCCTGTGAGGCTAAACTTCTAGTGCTTAGTCTCAGCCCAAAGGTTTTTTGGATTCTAGGAAAGTTTTTTAGTAAAAATCTCTTCCCTTTTTGAACTACATGAGGAGTGATGGGGGAAAAATTTGAAGTGGTTAAATTTTTTTTGAATTGCTCTCTTGGGGCTTAGCTGCCTCCAGAACTACTGTATGACCTTTATGGACATGGGCTTGAATAAGGAATAGCTGTTCCATCTGGGCGTGTAATAATAAATATAACATCCTTCCAGGTGTTCTTAGGTGTAGACTGGTCAAAGATTCTTCAGGGATTAGTTGTGTTGTGGCTCCCTCTGGTGTCCACAAGTAAAATTACACCCCCCTATCCCTGGAAGGATGTCTATGTAAGTTGGTCCAATAAAAAATATCCCCCCCCCCCAAAAAAAAACAAACAAAAAAAACAAAAACAAAAAAACCACCAAAAAAAGAACTCTGAACATGTCACTGCACTGGGGCAGCTCCACCCAGGTCATCAATTGTGGAAGCTGTGACAGATAGGGCACAGACATTTTTACCTTTTGGTCTTATGCCTCTGCTTGGCTCCTGATTAGATGTAAACAGTACTTCTGTCCTATAGGTGCTAAAGCTTCTTCTAGTAATAGTGCCAGTGTAGAAAAATAATGAATTGAGATGAGGCCAGAAAGTCATATCCAGTCTCCCAGGCTTGCAAAGTGTCTTCCTTTGTTTCTGTTCCCTAGGTCTGTGGCTCCCTTGCTTCCAAACCTCTTACTATTTCCTAATTGCTGCTTGCTCTTTCTGCAGATGTTGCTGTCTCTGTCCCTCACGGCCTCGCTATGCACCTGGTGTCACCATTGAGGAGGATAACTGCTGTGGGTGCAATGCTATTGCCATCCGTCGCCACTTTCTGGATGAAAACATGACCTCTGTGGATATTGTCTACACCTCTTGTCATGACGCTGTAAGGAGATTTTCAACTCCCAGTTTCTCAGGACATGTTCCCAAGACACTTTCTCATGAAAGCCTGACACTCTTTGGTATAGCTTGGGGACATACTGTAAATGTACTGAGCCTTCTCCCCAGAACCAATATGTTGCTCCTGGACCTGTGTTACCAAATTGTTACTGCAGATCTTGGCCAGGGACAGTCCAGATGATGATGCTGTGAAAGGGGTGATCTATCATACTGACAGTTCACTTACCCATAAGACAAGAGGTAAAGGGAAAGTCCCAACTTTATGGCACTGAACTTTTTAACAGAGCGGTGTATTTTCCCCAGGTCTATGAAACGCCCTTCTATGTGGCTGTGGACCATGATAAGAAGAAAGTGGTCATCAGTATCCGAGGAACTCTCTCTCCAAAGGTATGCATACCATGCGACGGATTCCCTTATTGGCATTCATGTTTGCCTCAGATGCTGGGGAACCTCTTTAGGGACAAGTTGAGACCTTTTTTTTATACCCGCTTCCTGTCTCATGCTGTAAAGTATACTGGATTCTCTTCTTCCAGGATGCCCTGACTGACTTAACTGGAGATGCAGAACGCCTTCCAGTTGAGGGTCATCATGGAACCTGGCTGGGACACAAGGTATGGAGAAAAGCCTTCTCATTCTACCCTACTAACTTCTCAACATTGTCCCAGCTTCCTTCCCCCAAAATGTTGTGAGATTCCTTTAATAATTAGAGGCTCTTGGATGAAATGCACTATATGATTTCAGCGTGGTGGTGGTGTTATAAAAGCAAATACTTTACTTTATTTCAGTTAAGGTCACTGTGGCATTTAAAGAAAATAAATATGTTTAAACAAAACAAACCATAATAAAAAGTAAGGTGTAAAATAAAACACAGTAAGAGAAAGTTCTGAAAAACGAAAGAAAAATGAAAAACAAAGGCAACTTGCTAAAATGTTGTCTATATTGAGAGAGCTTGCACCAGTGCAACAAAAGTGATGCAGTGTATTAGAGATCTAGGCTTGGTGTCACTAAATTGGTTTAGTATAGATAACAATTTAGGCCCCATTCCAGCAAAGCACTAATGCACTTGCTTCATAGTGTCAGTGGGACTAATCCCATTCTTAAAGTTGAGTAAAATCCTGATCCTGGAAGCCTTGCTCATGCCAGAGGTCTTATTTGTCTGGATATAACACTGGTGTACAAGGTCTACCTGAATAGTTTTGTATGTGGATGGGCTTTTCAGAGTGCCACTTTGTTGAAAGCAAGGCAGTATTCTTGTTCTCACAAATGTGAAGTCTGTTTTATACTTCTGAAACAATAGATTAATTGGTGTAACAATTTCTGAGTGAGAACAGGCAGAAATTGATAAATGAAGTAATGTTTTGTCATATAACTGACATTCAGAAGTTTAACATCTACGCTGCTTGATTAATTTCTTAAAGTGTGCATATTTTTCATGTCGCTTGCTTCTGAATAAATTTATTTAATTTAAAATTGCTTAGCGCAACAGCACTTGTAAACAACCAATATAAAGTAAAAAAGGAAAAATTAAACCAAATGAAAATGACATTTAAGAAGCTGAGTCTGTTAAACAGCTGTCTATTAGCTATCGTACAAATTAAGAATAGATGTTAGATGTAAGGTCTTTTAATTGGTCTTTTAAAAATATTTTATTATTATGTCTGTCAGTATGTGAAATTTTTTTTTAAATCATTCCCTATATTCTTTTTGCTTGGCCTTTTTATTAATACATTCCTTTCAATTCTTTGATTTAATGGCTTAGTTAGTTTAACTAAAATTGATTTAGTTTCCTGGATTTTTAATGTATTTTGTTTGATAAAAACATAATTATTATATCTAAATATTGTAATATGTTTTCACACATCTTAGTCTTTAGCTAATAATATTAAATTCACAAATATAGTTTTATGTTAAAATATTAATATTTACCCTTACATAACAAAGTACTATCAGCTTCTCAGGGAGACTAACAAAGATAATAGAATGTTGATGCATCTTCCTTAATGTGATTTTAATGTCCAATAATCAGTTGTTGTTATGAAAACAAATTAAGTGTTTTGCTGATATTTGCATGTATTTGGAAAATAGTATGTGGCAATTTTGGCACTTCCTCTAAGTTCTTGATTTTTTTTTTTTTTTTTTTTTTTTGTGATGATGATTTATTTTCATGTAGTGAGCATGCAACAAATAGCCCACCTCTACTCTTTGATCTAGCCCAATGTTCTGTTCAATACAGAGTTGATCATACAATCTGCAAATGAATATTCTTGACAAATACGTGCTAATTTATGTAGCACCCCCACTGATTCGCACACTTTTTTCTGCAGTTGTAATGATTGGCCGAGTTACCCCTGATGCCACAGTTGTGTTGGTTAGGAACTACAGTCAAGCCCCCAGTGCTGGCTTATATAGCTATAACTACTAAGGTTAGCTGATCATCATGGTAAAAATATGTTAAGGTTCCACGTTCCTGGGGGAAAGTAATTGCAAAAGACAACCATATTGTTTTGAGAAAAATGTTCTTTTTCCCCCAGTAATGTCTGTTTAAAAATAAACCTCCTCTGAACATATATAAAACCAAATTTCTAAGAAAAGAATAAAATAGCAACAATGTCACAGAGGGTTCTCTGGTGGCAGGTTAGTGAGTGTGACAAGAGATCATGACAAGTAAGAAAAAGACCAAAAAGTCATGACTGTGACAAATGAGCGTTCTACCTTAGCTGGTATATACAACAGCTGCTAGCCATAATCAGTTAACTGCAAACTATTTATTTTCAAATAGAGCCTATATATGGATTTTCAGAGATTTACTAGTATGGAAGGTCTGAAGGGGTTTTGAACCATAGAGAACCAAAGTAACATTGAACTCTCCAAATTTCAAAGAGAAGTAATTTTTTTAATTACTTAAAACTCAGAAAAATTAATTAATATTCCCTTGCATCTTCCAAAATCTCCATTTTATGTATGCTATTTTAGATTAGGCCTGGCTTTATTCCTTCAGATTTACAAAGCAGAATGCAAGAGACAGGATTTCTTATGGTTTTATGCTAGGTAAATGCAATTTTAATTAAAATGATGAACTGTGACCAACATGACTATGATGTCAAAGCATTAAAATTACTATTTGAATATGGAATGTTATCCGTATCTATATTATATCAATCAGGCTGGCTAATACAGCCTATTAATAATATTATAATGGATTTACCTCAAGAGTTTCCAAATTAGGAGTCTAAATGTATGTGTGTCGGTATCTAAGTAAGTGGCCAGATCTTTCAGAAGTGCAGGAGCACCCAGCCATTTCACTGAAGTCAGAAAATTAACAGAGACTCTGCTTCTTGAATGAGGCTGAAGTTGATGAGCTGCTGGAAGTTCTGGAACAGAGACTTAAAATACCATGGCATCTACTTTTTGATTATGATGACAGCATTACAGATGTCCCATTTGCAGGTTCAGCAAAATCATCTATGTTCTGTTTTTGCCATTCAGCAGTCAGTTTTATTTAACGGTTCATTTGATTTGAAGAATTTGAAAAAATCCTAGCTTCTGTTGTATTTGAGAGGAGTATGGATTACTTGTAGTTTAATATTTAACAAAACCTGATAAGGTTCTTTATTTGAAACTTGTTATAGTTTTGCTGCATCCATCCCGTTTTTTCCTATAATTTAATTCAATTTTAGGCATGTTGAATTACAGGAAAATCGTATGCTAATGTTAGGTGGTCACTAAACACAAGTGGTCCATTTGCAACATGAATCAGCCCCTTCCAAATACAGGGGGCAAATGTACACTATGCAGATAGAAAGCTGACAAATAAGATGAGCTGGTCTGCTTTATATAGAGGCAGCATATCTGATACTCCCATCTTCTAGAAGTCTTTAGGTTCTGACAAATCAAAGCCATTCTTATGGATTACAACTGCCTAGCCACTTCAGTATCTTCAGTGTCTAATATGAGTTGAATTCCACTCAATTGCTACTTCCTTCCTCAGTCACTAGTGGCCCTTTCTCATCAAGGCTTTTAGGATGTCCTGCCACTTTTGTTTGTAATGGTATTTTAATGCTCTCATTATTTCCCTGTTAGCACTTGGGAGGAATTAGCATTGCCATCATTACAAATTGAAATGGGAATGCACAGTCAAGGTAAGATGCCAGAACTAAGGCAGTACAGGTAGACAGATGATTTTGTGTTTCAAGTGTTGGAGGACGTTCAACTACTGTGATGCAGTGAGGCCTTGGCATATTGCCATAATATAAATATTTACTGCTGCTACCTAACCGTTCAGACATGATAACTAGGTGTACCTACTCCTAACCTATTTATCCTTTTTAAAATGAAATGACATGCAGAGTGAATACTTGGCTGTCCAGTGCCTCATTGCCTACTGGATGAGTCCAAAGCTTAGACAGCCCCTGGAGTACTAGTCAGTAGAGTGGGAGTTTCTTTGTGTGGAGGTAGCTTGGGTAGGTGTGCTAATGCTCACATTTTGGTTTCTGTTTCTTGGCATCTCCCATCAGGGAATGGTGTTGTCTGCTGAATACATCAAGAAGAAACTGGAGCAGGAGATGGTTCTTTCTCAAGCCTTTGGGCATGATTTAGTGAGTATTTGCTTCCTTGTGTCCTGCACATGATATCTGGGTGACAGGATTCCCTTATGCCACTGGCATTCTGTCTCCAGCTACACTTTGCTGAAACCACTGTACTAGAATGACTCTTGGTTGCTCCAAGCTTCCTCCCAATTCTTGCTGCTCCTGGGTACCGGAGAGATGACTTCTTTCATATTTCTTCCATGTTGCTGTTTCTGAAATGTTCTTCACCACAGTTGTGTAAAGCCCATGAGTTAGCCCTTGGGGGGGAAAAAGTGAAAAACAGAATGTCAGGCTGACTGTGTCAAAATGCACCCCATCTCCAGGTGACCTAGAAAAGAGGAGCCTAGGGAAAACTGAAGATTGAATTCTCATGTGTTTGGGGGCTCTCAGTCTGTAGAAAGTGTTTTGGATCGCCCTACCCCATAGCACTCATGTGGGCTATTCAGATTTATGTTAATACCAGCTGATCCCTATGTAGATAACTTCCAAAGGAAATGTAAACTACACTCCAACACTATATAATTAACTCTTTTCCAGAGGAGAGTTTCTCTGAAATGCCCGATTCCCTACTGCAAGATGATTGTCCTTCAGGAACTGGGAAGGAAGTAGGAAGCAACCTAGAAAACAATGAAGGAGCAGGAGAAAGGAAAGATAAGAAAAGAACGGTGGTAAACTGTAGGACCTAACAGTCCAGTGCCTAGTTAGCTTATAAGATCCACCTTATAGTGTCTGGCAAATAGATGGAAGGATGTACAGACCGCCAGCCTGCAGATTTCTGTATATCATGTTTATTCCTTTCTGCCCAGAAAGTGAGAATTGACCTTTTAAGTGAGCTTTTACTCATGAGAGAAGGAATTCCACCTTTTGTCGTACGGAACATATTAATCAGGATTTGGACTTGAAAGGATATTGTAGTGTGGTAGCTGGATTTTCTCTTGTATGTGGTATACATAAAGCAGTTGTCATAGTTTTGTCCAGTAATTTGATCAGCTGCCTCACATCAGGGCATTTCATTGGACTTCCTCCTGATAAATGGCTCCATGTAATATGTCCAGGTTTTAGTAAGTGTAAAGTGATGTAGCCTACAAAGAGCTTGGCCCATAGATGAAAGGATGATGTCTTAGTTAATTTGAGATGGAGAGAGAAATGCATAAGCATTCAAGTGCTGTTTAAAATTTAATTGAGGAGGAAGAAATGATTATTTGATAGGCAAAGCATTCATTTCACTGACCTTATTAGATCCAAGTGGCCATGATGTGTCCTGTAAGCAGAATTACAAAATAGTAGACATGATTTCTTACAGTTCCAGTTTACATCCTAATTCTCTTTTTAAGAGAGAGGCAAAGTTTGGTCGTTGTCTTATTAAACCTGGAGTCCTAAAGATGTGATGCTTGACTCTCCTTTTCTTGAGAAAACCTAAAGGCTGTTTTCATTGCTATCTAGTTGTGTAGGGAAATAAGTCTCAAATTTTTGAAGTTTTTATTCTGGATAGGCACTGCCTGAAATAAGAAAGATCCAGAAAGGTAAACCATTTGATCTGTGGAGTTCCTCATTCCTAAAGATAAAGTGAAGAAGTTGTCTGTTTAATTCTCATTCCTGAAGGGCACAGAATCTGACTCAATCATTTGGCCAGAACATTATGTTTGTTTTATACTTAGGTGTGGCCAAAAGCAGCAGAAAAGCAAGCAACCCACTCTGAGCTCTCCAGTTTATTAGACGTGCCCCTATAGTTTTTCTCACCCCCACCTATTTCTATCAATTTTTCCTAGTAGGCGGGTTTTTAGAACTGTCCCTCCTTTTCAAAAAATGTGTATATTTTGAGTTGCCCCTGTGAATGCACGCAGCTCCCCAGTATTGTGTTTATAACTGATGGATTCCCTTCAGTGATGAGACAGGTTCACAGGTAACACCAGAATTATCCTTTCCCCAGCCCTCCAAAGAAAAGTTGGGCCCCCTAAGTTGATGATGTAGGAGTGAATTTCAGGGCGTCCAGAAATGAGTGTCCTTCTGGGGTCAGGAATTGAGTGCAATTGGTGGAGATGTCTATATGTTCCTGTATGCAGAATCTGAATTCCACTCCCACTTCAGAAAGGGGCATTTTACTAGATCATAATTATCTTCCATTTGTAGAAGACAAAGGGGTCTGGAGCATGTGGGCATGGAGATGAGTAAGCTTTTGCAAAGCAGAGGAAACAGTTAAGAAAGATGATCGTGTTCTTCAGGAATGTCTCAGCAGGTCTTTTCTTTGCAGGGCAGAGGAACAAAGCACTACGGCCTGATTGTGGTGGGACATTCCCTAGGGGCTGGCACAGCTGCCATTCTGTCCTTCCTTCTGCGTCCCCAGTACCCATCACTGAAGTGCTTTGCGTATTCTCCCCCAGGTGGGCTGCTGAGGTAAGTATTGGGAGACAAGACCTAAATGGGCAATTGGGGAAGTATAGATGCCTGTGCACCGAGACGGCTGATCATTATTATGTCTTAGTTGCCCTGGGGTACATCAGTATCAGGGCCCTGTTGTGCTTGATGCTGTATTGGTAAATAGTAAGTGATAGTTCCCACCCCAAAGAACATAGAGCCTTGAAGAATGTTAGGTTTATAAAAGATGATATTGCTGTTGGTTGATGCTAGCAGCCTTGCTGAGTCTGTCCTGGTTTTGGACCTTAATTATGATGGCAGGTGAATGCTGTCCTGAACATTCATAGTATCCATGAAGTCACATGGCAGATCAGTCTCCTGTCCAATCCTGTAGTCTCATCCTGTTAACTTAGGCAGGTGTGAGCCACAGCCAAGAAACTGAAAGCACTGAGGATATGCTTCTCTTCCCACATCCTCCACTGCACAATGTCACATGATGTTTGGACACTGTCTGCCAGCCATTTCAGATGCATTTGCAGTAATCTATCACAATGCAAATACTAGATCTGGTCATGTGACTTAAATGATATCTAAGGAACATCAACCATCTTCAGTCATGGAGAAGAAAGATATCCCTACAGCAGTCACAACAGTTACTATGAATGGGCTTTATAGTAAACTGGTGGAGATCAACTCCTATAACGATCACTACAGTGAAGGAAGGGGTGCCCTTCCAGTGTCCTGGAGCCATACCCATCATAGTAATCACCCTGGACATTGACCTTCAACACCTGTTACTGTGATAGCAGCCCTCAAGTAGCTGGAGGACCGAGTCCTCTGCAGTGCCAGTTGGAGACATTGCTCACCACAGTGAGCCCTAAGGGACTTCCATTGTTTAACTATGAGGATCTATTCCTGGCAGAGGTCCCTTAGATTGTGGTAGACAGTAGCCGCAGTCAGGCTTTTCTGTGAACCTGTGAAGCACTCCATAGTTCTGGGAGGGGCCCTCTGTGCCTTGTTTTTAATCATTATTGTTCTGTCCAAGATGTGCAAGGACATCCAACAGTCCTGGTAATTATGTTGGCCTCTGGCTGTTATGATACAGTCTGAAAGTCAGGGTGAAGTAAAGAAAGTGTGACTGTACTTCAAGAACTACTCCCTCTTCCCCTGGGCCTGTGGAAAGGGATGTGCGGGTGTCCCACAGAAGGGGTGGCACTCTTTGTCCTTTAACAACCTGTAGTGTTTATCCTGTAGGGTGTGCTGTCCCTCCTGTCTCTCTGTGTTCAAACACTTCCATTCCTAAACTTATGCGGGGCCTTATTCAGGGGGCAGGGCAAAGCAAGAACTGCATCTCCAAGGTATGGGCGTGGGTCGTGTATTTCAGCCTTGTGTTACAAGAGCACAGGGTGGTAGCCCTCAGTAACAGAACTTATGGCTTGTACAGCACCACAGCTCAAATTCAGCCTTTTGGAAATCAAACCCTTCAGAGGCTGAAAGCTAATTGGCCGTGGAGTGCACTTGTCTGCTAGTGAAATCCCACTTGCTTCTTCTTGGATCATATTTCTCTTCCAGTGAGGATGCCATGGAGTACTCGAAAGAGTTTGTGACTGCAGTGGTGCTTGGCAAAGATCTAGTCCCCAGGCAAGTGGAGAAGTCTCAGAATTCCTCACTTCAGTATCTGCTTGTCCTATACCGAAGGCACTTGTTTCTGTTTCTGAAAACCTTCCAGATCATATCTGTCTCCAGTTTCCTCATTTACCTGTCCTCATGTGCTTCTTCCTTGTCCCTCTCTTCCTAGTTACCTGTATTGCTGTATCTTTTACCTGGACACCTATATTGGTGTATCCCACACCTGTGTGTATTGGCATAACCCTCCCCTAGCTCTCAGTTGCCTGTATGAATGAAAAAGGTGAATATCCTGACTGAAATGTTCACTGTGGCATCTGACATAGTTGTGCCATATCCCTGGTTACTTGTTCCGTGTCATCTTACACCTGTGTGCTGTCTTGCCCTCGTGTGTTGTGCCGTGTCATCTCGCACCTGTTTACTGACTTCCTGGTTATCTGTGCTGTGTCATCTCACACCTGTGTGCCCTCTCCCTGCTTATGTGAATTTGGAAACCTCACACTCTTATCTCCTGGAAGACATGTGCTAATGGATAGGGCATGGGAGTAGGAGCCAAAAGAGCTGAATTCTATTTCCAGCTCTGCTGCCAGGTCAGTGTCTGATCTTGGACAAATGGCTTTGCATGTCCATGTCTATTTCCCCATCTTACAGAAGGGGATAAATGATACCAAACTGCTTTTGTAAAGCACTTTGAGGTCTATGGAGGAAAAGCACTGTGCAGTGCTAAAGGTAAATGGTATGATAAGAGCTTTGACTTATGCATTGTCTCCCTGGCGATCTATGTAGTGGTGTCTCGCACCCTTGCAGCATCTCATCTCTGAACCCTTTTCCTGGCACCTTGTGTTGTGAGGTGACACTCATATGTCATCCACTTGTCATCCCTTCTTGTCTCTGCCCATCTCTCTGGTCATCCGTATTGTCAGATTTCATGTCTGTGTACTATCTTACCAGTTTATCTGTGGTTTGTAACCAGGTGTATTAGATGATCTGTCACCTGTTTGATGTTTCTTGGCTCATCTGTATTTGAGACATCTGTTATACCTCTGTACCATCTCTTACAGTGTTGTATCCTCTCTTTGTCTGTCCTTTCCCTTGGTTTACACTTGACACAATGCTTACATCTTAGTGGTCACCTATATGGTTTTAGGTGATACCTGTTCTTCCTTCTCTCCTCCCAGGATTGGTCTCTCTCAGCTGGAAGGATTTCGCCGGCAGCTTCTTGATGTTCTCCAGAGAAGTACCAAGCCTAAGGTAAGGAGATTTAAATTCATGTGGTGTTAAGAGTCTCAGCAAGTGTTCTCATGCAAATATCTAGAGCAGATGAATCAGCAGTGTCTTCAACTGAGTCTGTTTACGAGTTCATGCTCCAATTCTTCTAATTCTTCCTGTTCCATAACAAGCAACAGCCAGTAATGGACTAAGCAGTGGAGTAGGTGTGAATTTTTAAGCATGCAACTCCAGGGTGTCTTCCCACTTTGAGCAGTTGTGGGTTAAAAGTGAATTATGTTCTCCTTTTGGAAATGAAGGAGCTACATAGCATTCATTTCCAGCAGTCTGGGAAATGCCAGTAGTCTTAAGTAAACCAGAAGCCTTAGTTTTGATGCCAAGAATTTTAAAGGTGACCTGCAAAGGGTGAAAATGTAGAGCCTGGACACACTCCACATTTACACTGGTGTGGATGTGGAGCAGGTGGACGCAGCTTACATCTGTGTGACTTACTCAAATCTGGCATCAAATTCCCCCATAAAAATTGAGAGTAAAAGTACATAAGTGTAAGTTAGGCAGACAAGGTTCCTTGGGTGAATTTGAGATCTTTTATTAGACCAACCCAAATAGTTGGAGAATAGTTATTAAGCAAGCTTTCAGGTTCAAAAACCCTTCATCAGGCTAAGGAAGTTTCAGCAGTTGGTGTGTGCTCTTCCTGGATGGAATGAAAAGTAAAGAAGCCAGGTGCTGGGCTGGGGAGTCAGTTGCCAGGCAGATTATAATGTATCAAAAATCCAGTGTCTATATTTAGTCCATGATCTCTAGTATCCAGGAGGTTGATGAAATGGAGTTCGTAGGCTCGTCTCTGGGAAGTGTTGTGTAAGTTATGCTTTTATAGGTATTTTGGAGTCTGTAGCTGATTCTGGGATAGCCATTGGCTTCAAATAAATAGGCTATTTCCTGGTCCTAGTACTTTATGTACCACCTAGTACTTTATGTACATTGGTGTACAAAACCAACTGTAAATAGCACTGGAAACATCTGTCCAGGCCCAGAGTTTGTCTCTCTTTCTTGGTGTGTAATAAATTTTTCAGACTTTTGTTTGCATCGATTACACCTCTGCTTTTTTATATTAGAAATCTGGATCTTGTCTTAGAAGGTCCTATGGGTACTTGGAACTGCTAGGTGTATGCGCTCACAAGGACCAGGAAAGTGAGACTTGGTCAGTTGAGAGGGAGAAAGGGCTCCTGTACAGAATTTTTAACATTTTGTTTTCCTTCATTTTTTGCCAATAATTCTTAAACTTAAATGTCTAATAAGCAGTTATGAGACAAGATTTCTTTTTAAAAGATTCAGCCTCCTTTCACTTCAGCTGAGGGTTAATAATGTTCCCACTGCAGGTCTGTGGCCCCTTGAAGGAAACATTCAGCAGAAACAGGGAAGATAAGATATTACTATTTTTTATGGTTAAAACGGGTTGGGGGGGAGGACACCTTTTTTATGCATCCTGTTATAGCAAACAAATGCTCAAGCCCCACACTTTCCTTTGCAGATCATTTTATAAGTGCTGGGCAAGCTGCTTAAAGAAGCCCAATAATGGTGTGCTGTGAGATGATCCTGAAAAACACACGCTTTCCCTTTCCCTTTCTCTGTTTCTGCATCACACACTGGCATTTCTCAGTCCCCTTCTTTTCCTCTTTTTGGACAGTGGCGAATAATTGTGGGTGCCACAAAGTGTATACCTAAGTCAGAGCTCCCTGAAGAGATAGAAGGGAATTCCGTGACCAGTAACCGTCTCTGGACCCACCCCAGCGACCTAACCATTGCCCTGTCTGCCAGTACACCACTCTACCCACCCGGCCGCATCATCCATGTGGTGCACAATCATCCTGTTGAGCAGTGCTGGTAAGTAGAGCCGGAACCACCTCCATAGTGTAAGTCACTGTCAGGTGGGTGGTGGGGACCTTTGGCTTTGGAAAAGAATTCCACAGGACAGCCTTCAAGAAAGTGGCAACATTCCTTGGCTTGTCTGTAAGGTGCTGTTGTCTGGCACTACTGTGTGGTGATTAAGTTTGTCCTGTGAAGGAGGGAAGGAGGATCTTGCTTCGTTATTGTCTGGTTTTGGATCTTTGGAGTTCTGACACGAGCAAATGTGGCATTACTATCTCATCCCAGCCAGGGGGTAGGCAAAATACAGCCTATGGGCCATGTCTGGCCCATCAGTTGATCCTGTCAGGCCTGCCAGCAGCTGCTAAGAGCCTAAGGAGGGAGAGCTGTGCCCTGCACCACTCTGCTCTGCTGCAGCTGGTGCTGGGCTGGACTGTGCAGCATGCAGACTTCTCTACTCCTCCCCCCCACATCCATCTTTGCCCCCATCCGGCTTCCGGTTAGTGCTGTAACGTCTTGGCACCATGGGCACCAGCAGCCAGGCCTGCATGGGATGGGGTGCAGTGCGGTGTGCCAAGTAGCCATCCTGCCCGCCCACCGCAATGAGCTTTTGTCACCGCTGAGCTGCTAGGAAGCCAGTCCATGCTGACTGCAGGGAGGGCTCAGCACAGGATAGCTGCCCCCAACTTTCCTGGTGCAGCATGGCAGCAGCAGCTCATTGCGGTGGGTGAGCGGGTTGGCTATTCTGCACCGCATTGCTTCCCATTCATTGTGAGCCCAGCCGCCAGCAGCCATGCTGCCAGCACTGTGCAGCACCAACAGGAAGCTGGGAGGGGGGGCAGGGATGGATGTGGCAGGGTGGAGGAGTCTGATCACTGTGTGGCCCAGCCTGGCCTTGGCTGTGGAAGAGCGGAGCGGCACAAGGTGCAGCCCTTCCTTCTCAGGCTCCCAGGGGCAGTTGACAGGCCAGGTAGGATCAACTGGCATCTCCCTCTTCCTCCTCCACCCCTATTGGCCCTCAACAGTTCACCAAAACTCCTTAAGTGGCCCTCTAAGCCAAATAATTGCTCACTCCTGCCCCAGGTCCACCCTTAGTTCTATTTTTCTGCCTCCCTCTCTCATTATTTCGCTTTGGCCACCTCTCTGCCTCACCTGGTATCCCATCTCTGTCTGTCTGTCTTGATAATTACTCCTCTTGCAGTTGCTGTGACCAGGAGGATCCCACGTATTTTGCCATTTGGGGGGACAATAAAGCATTTAATGAAGTGATCATCTCTCCAGCAATGCTGCATGAGCACCTTCCCTATGTGGTCATGGAGGGACTCAACAAGGTAATGTTGAGCAGCTGGGTGAAACTCAACTCAGCACGTGTGTGCAGGTGCCCAATCTAAGATTTTTGGAGTAATGAGAGACAAATATAGAAGATTTAGGATGATGCTGACAGTGTGAACTTCATGCTTGGGGAAGGGTAAGAACGAGGGAGAAACAAGGGTCTAAGCTAGTAGAGCTCCCACTCAGCTCCACACAAAAGCTGCCTGCTTGTTGGAGAAGCCAGAAGTCACTTGTTGGTATATGGCTTCATTAACTATTCAAAGGCATGTATTACAGTAACGCGTAGAGGCCTAATCCAATTAAGTGTGTTGTTGTAATAAGCCTAGTACTTGCACGTGATAAGACATGGTATGGTTCCTGCCCTGAGAGTTTCCAGTCTAAGCAGATGATGAGTCAGAAGAGGAAGAGAAATAGAGATGTCCTCCAATTTGTTCATGTCAGAGCTGGAAACAGAACTTGATTTTTCTGAGAACCAGTCCAGCGCTTTGGCCACCAAACCATGCTGCATTTCCAGACCAACACCATGCAACTCCGGCCTTGGCCACTCCTGGGTTTCTATCTTCAGGACCTGCCTGTGCCAGACCCTGTCTCCTGTGTTCAGGGTGAAATCTAATCAGCCATAACTTTTGTGGGTCAGCAGTAAATAACTTGAAGCTATGTGAGGCTGTCAAGCACTGGCTAGCAGTATGGAACCACAGGAGAATACCTGACACCATATTATGGGGGCACTATTGGGTATCTCGGCATGTCAGGTAGCCAGAAGTGTTTCAGAAGTCATATGCCCCGACTTGCAGCCCCTGCTTGAGCCAATGAGATTGAATTATTTATTCTCCTCTATTTGGCACTGGTGAGGCCATCTGGTGTATTGTTCAGTTTTGGGCCCCCCACTACGGAAAGGATGTAGATAAATTGGAGAGAGTCCAGCAGAGGGCAACAAAATTGGTGAAGGGGTTGGGGCACATGACTTCTAAGGTGAGGCTGAGGAAACTGGGATTATTTAGTCTGGAGAAGAGAAGACTCGGGGGATTTAATAGCAACCTTCAGTTACCTGAAGCGGGGTCCCAAAGAAGATAGAGCTAGACTGTTCTCAGTGGTGGCAGATGACAGAACAAGGAGCAATGGTCTTAGGTTGCAGCAAGGGAAGTTTAGATTAGATATGATGAAAAACTTTCTCACTAGGAGGAAACATTACCCAGACACACTGTGGAATCTCCATCCTTGGAGATTTTTAAGACCTAGCTAGACAACCTTGGTTGGGATGATCCACTTGGGGATGGTCCTACTTTCAGCAGGGGGTTGGTCTAAATGACTTCCTGAGGTCCTGTCCAACCCTTATTTTCTATGATTCTATGAATACTAGTGCATGTAGAAAAGTGTTCCAGAATGGGTCCACTGTAAAAACACCCCCCCCCCCCCAAAACAAAAAAACCAAACCAAAAAACCAAACATCCCCCTCCCCCCCCCCCCCCCAACCTGTGTATTACAGCTTCTGGTAACCAGAGCTTTTACCCAGGTCTCATGGGCCCACCCCCATCAAGGGGGTGGGGGTGGGTGACTGTCACCGGTGAGAGCTCAGCAGAGCAAGGCTGATCTCTCTGTGAAGGCATTACTATTCCATTGTTCACTTTGAATAGGTCCTGGAGAATTACAACAAGGGCAAGACTGCCTTACTTTCTGCAGCCAAAGTAATGGTGAGTCCCACAGAAGTGGATCTCAACCCAGAGTTGATCTTCCAGAATCAGCCCTTGCCCAGCGGGCCTGCAGTACAGGTTGGAACTGGAGCCATATTAGCAGACAGAAGGAACAGCAGCATCAAGTAAGGATGTGACTTTTAATTTTTTTGAAAGATCTGCTCTGAGCCTTTGGAGGGGTTATTGCCTCCAGCTGGGTATTTAGTTGGTCTTTGAATGCTTCAAGTAAGCTGTGTGTGAGTAATAGATTTAGTGACTCAAGTGGGACGTATTTCTAGGATGGGGGTGTCAAACATATGGTCCACAGGGCATATGGTCTGGGACGTGGGACTCAGACTGGTTCTGCACACCACATGCAGTGTCTGATGTGCAAGCTGGAACTGGCACCACAGGTGCTGTGTACGGCCTAGGGAAGCCTATGTGAACCAACATGCTGTGCCCTGCTGAACAAGCTGGAGTGCTGGTTTTAGGGCTGGTCTGGATTGGGCTGTGCTGAAGCCAGTGCATGGGACCAGTCCAGCCATACACACACCACTTGCAGACCATGGCAGCCCTGCTCTGGGGCTTGCACTGCAGGTGGCATACAGGGCCAGCACAGGTTGCATGCTGTACTCCACTGGACCAGTTGTGCACACTGGTGCTTGCACAACCTAATCCTGATCAGCCCCAGAGCTAGCACTCTGGGGTCAATCTGGCAGGTCACAGCATGCAGCAACCACCCTGTGTTGTTCCCCTGCATTATGTGCAGCACTCGCAGCACAGGTTCCAGCCCACGCACCACCTGCAGCACAAACCCCTGGGGAGGGCCGATGTGTGCTGCACAAGGGGCCAGCCTGAGGAGCACACTGCCCATGGCACTCCGTTGAACAGCCCTGCGTACTGGCCATGGTGAGGCCGTTTTAGCCTGCAGACTGGTCCAGCAACACCCATCTGGCCTGCAGCACCAGGTGAGTTTCACATCCCTGATCCAAGAGATAAAAAGGACTCTGCCACGTTAAAAAAGGAGTCTTTTTGATGTGTTTGAAGTGGAGGGGAACATGGACAGTGTCTGCTCATCTTACTCTCTGGCTATAAACAGATGCCACAAAATGAAGCGGATTAGCTATGTTGGGTTGTGTCCTGGCACAGCTGATCTGCTTCAATGGGTGACACAGACATTGTCCTTGTCTCACAGGGTTGGGCCTCTGCTGCTCCTGGGTTTTCACAGGCCAGATCTTGTGGGACAACTGCAAGTAGGGTAAACCCAAAGTTCCCTGCTTGCAGATGTGTCCCCTAAAAATCCCCAAGTAGGGGATTACCTGGGCACACATATGGGGCTTCTGTGACCCGACTCAGAACATGCCTCCACAAATGCTGGGGGATTGCTTGGGCACAGGTTTGTAGTGGGGAGCCTGGGGTTCCCCCATTTGAAGAGGTGCTATACAGTTTTTATGGTGATACAATGGTGATGTCTGTTTCCAGCCTGTGACTGTGCATTCCTCCCCCAAGACTGGGATTCAGTGGTGGGGCAAAACTTGCAATCTAAATCTCCATATTTGTGTACCCTGTAAATGCAATAGTGTTGATTAGTAATAAGAGGGGTGTGAGACTCTCTTGGTGAGGACAAGGCCTTCATTTTTATAGCACCTGGTGTAAAGTGTCTGCCTAAATGATTTACACTACAGCATAAATAGGGTTGTTGCAATTGCAGAAGCCTACGGAGGGGAGAGAGACAGAAAAAGTATGGATGCCAGGAAGGGAGGCAGGAGGGATGATTCTGAGGGTGGTCAGATGTTTGGAGGCACAGGGAAGGAGCTATTGCTAGATGAACAAAGGGAGTGAGGACTGGAGTAGGCAGTGACTGAGGGCAGCTGAATTAAAATTATAGAGACTTATGAAAAAAGGTAATTTTCATTTGGAATCAGTAATACATGGAGAGCTAAGGACACCACTAGAGGAGAGGGAGTGAACAAGCTTACATTTCTTTTTCCCTGTATGAAGGCTTGGGGGTACATTGCCAATGCTAGAATTTGAAGAGCTGGAACCTGGATAGGCCACAGAGAGAGGAAGAGTTGGAGTAGACAGTGGGAGAGGAAGTGAAGACTTGTATATTGATTTCAAAAGACATAACTGAGATTGGCTTCTGTGGATGGTGTTGTACTGATGACATGCAAGTTTGTAGGTGTAATAGATATGAGAGGAGAAGATCAGGTCCAAGTCAGGCGTGCCACTAGGATCCTAAGCAGTAGGAGTAAATGGGAATCAAGGATAGAGACAGAAGATATGAAGTCGTATCTGAGGGGTAGCTTATGTCCCCATGAAGCACTTCTGTTCTTGAGATTTCAGATGATAGAGAAACTTGAGGTGAAGCCACATGCACGTCTGGCCAAGATAGGCAGAGGTAGGTCACAGTAGAGTCATTCGAAGTAGTGAGAAAGACATGGAAATTGAGAACCCTTAGGAATTCCTGCAAATTTCTCTCCGTCCCTCCTTTAGCTGAATTGTGCAATCCCTTTTTTACATTTCTCAGAGCCTTTCATCATTAGTCACTACCAGAGTAAGCCCACCTCCCTGAAAAGGCCATCCCATCTTGTGATGTAGTTTTTTAACAGCCCTGGTAATAAGCTGGGGATTCACCGAGGAGAAGGAAGCAGATGAGCCTGGGGATGTAGGGAAAGTTCAGGGTAGGAAAAGGTAATAAGTGTGGGGAGAGGGGGAGAGGCCTTGGACAACTCACTTAGTCTCCCTATTTGTCAGTCTCCTCATTCCCAAAAGAAGGATAACAAGTGCATGAAATTTAATTACTTATAGGTTGCATACTATCCTATGGTCATCATGAAAGGCATTACGGAGTTCTGTCAGCAGTGATACCTCCGTCAAAAATGCCACTCAAAGGGCAGGCACCAGTCAAGAGACAAGGGAAAGAGAAAAAGGCTAAACTTGTGGCAGAGTTGTAACCAACAGTTTCAGATTGGAAGGAAGCAGGAATAGAGAGTGAGAAATTGACTGCAAGTGTATGTGATAGGATTGGGCTGAGAGGAGATGCACAAGTACTCTCAGTAAGCCTGGAGATGTCAGTGCTGAGAGATGGTGTCTGATCCTTTGCTTACCCAGGATTTGCTGCTTTTTAGAGGGATATGGCAGCTTCACATTTGTATTTTGTCTTTGCAGGAGCAAGTCACAATCTGAAATCAGCTTGGAGGGGTTTTATGAGACCAAGCCCCTTTCTTCTGTGCAGAAGGACCCTGTAGAGCTTCTGCTCCTGGATACCAAGGAGCGCCTGTCTGTGGAGCTGCAGGACCGCCGTGCTCCTCTGGCCACCATGGAGAGTCTGTCTGATAATGAGTCCATCTACAGCTTTGATTCACGGCGCTCCTCAGGCTTCCGGAGCATCCGTGGCTCCCCCAGTCTCCATGCTGTCATGGAGAAGGATGAGACGCACTGTTTTTATATAGACCCCGTTATCCCTGAGGAGAACCCCTCCCTCAGCTCGAGGACAGAGCTGCTTGCTGCTGACAGCCTCTCTAAACATTCACAGGAGACACAGCCCCCTGAGACCTTGCATAACAGTGGTGGCACTACCCCCCAGCGACGCTGCAGCGAGGAAGGGGCTGGCAGCGAAGGGGACAGAATTTCCTTTACAGGCCAAGAGGAGCTGTCCCTCCAGAATGGACGGCTCCCTGATGTGCCCAGTCCACAAGTGCTGGAGTTTGCTGAGTTTATAGACAGCCTCTTCAATCTGGACAGCAAAAGCAGCTCCTTCCAGGACATCTATTGCATGATGGTATCAGATAGCTCCAATGACTTTGCAGAGATGCCTAAGTCTGTCAGTGATCAGGAGATCCTGCTGAGAGCACAGTATGAGCCCAACCTGGTCCCCAAGCCCCCTAGGTTGTTCGCAGGCTCAACTGATCCTTCTTCAGGCATCTCAGTCTCACCTTCCTTCCCTCTGAGTTCATCTGGAGAACTTATGGACATTACTCCCACAGGCATGAGCAGCCAGGAATGCCTGGCCACTGACAAAATCCGGACTTCCACCCCGTCTGGTCACATGACCAGCCCCACCAAGCAGGAGGACCTCATGATCTCAGCCCTCTAGTGCAGGAGAGGAGGGGGAGGCTCTGAGCCAATCCCGTCAGCTGAATGCTGGGATAACACTTGGAGGAGCTGGTCGTTGGGCAGTTCAGGATCAGGGGAGACACCTGGAAACATTCCTTTGGGGTGCTAGGCCAGTGGCACTCTGCTGTCAGGAGGATGGAGTCCACGCCTTGGTCATGCACTTACATTTGGGAGATGAAGCGCTGCCTGGCAAAGCCTGCTACACTAAGAGGGTCTCATTCACTGAAGTTAGATGTTTGGTTTCCCTACCTCAGTCTTTCTGATTAAATCGGGGCGGGGGGGGTACTTGCTGAGGTATGGGAGTCGGATTTCCTGCTCCAGGGTGTCTGCTGAAGTTAGGGGATTGATTCCCTGGGGAGCTAGTGGATCAGAAGCAAGGGGGGTGGATCACTTTGCTGTTACCATTTCAGTGGTTCCAGTAGTGAGTGGATTGTGACTTTGGGCCCTATTGCACTAACACATCATGTCAGACCCAGACACCAATTCATTGCCCTTTCATGGTGTTTGTCTTTTGTAAGACCCTCTCTCCTGTTTTAAAGCCATTGGGGCTGTTATTCCAGGGGAATGCAGCCACCCCTTCCCTGACCGGGTGCAGCGAGACTCAGGCTGGCACTGTGTGTTTTCGCTCCCCTGATTACCTCTGTTCAGTGACTACTTGGCTTCTTCTGAGAAGAAAGAAAACCTGTGGTACTGGAGAGCATCAGGCCTCTGCTGCATTCCCTCCTTCACCAGCAGGAGGCCCCTCCGTCACCTCTTCACAGCTCCCCAAACCATTCCGAACTGGCAACACCCCCATCAAAAGACTCACAGGATTCTCATCTCAATAGTGCACGGATGGGTCAGGTTAATCCAGTTTTCAGTATTTCAGAGGCTTCCAGAACCCAACATTATTCACCATGTCCCTGTGGTGCCTGGAAGCCTTCTCAGTCCTCAGACTACCGGTACGGTCATCGTAGGTCAGTGCCGGTCTCTGCCATTGGAGTTCAGGGAAAAGATGAACCTTAACTAACCTAACCTTAACATACTTGAAATCTCATGTATGTTTACAGAGCTGCTAAAGCTATTTGGAAGGTATTTATTGACCAAACAGGGAAGCTCTCTCTGAGCAAGAAGAACGTTCACACTCCCTTTCCAGGGCCATTCACTCTATTTGGGGGCTGGGGGGAGAGTGAGGTGGACAGGAAGTGCTGTTTTAAAACCCCCTGTTTTAAAGAGGAAACAGGGTGGTAGGAGAAACCCTTTGATCTAAGCCCGTGGGGAAACTGCATGCATCCTTCATCCTGGCTTCCCACAAGGGTTCATCAGCTTCACCCTACTGCACAATAACTCATTAAAAAGCCCCAATATGTCATTAATAAAACTGTCTAAGCAACCAGTCCTGCGGTGCAGAACTCCAGAACCCAGGGTAGCCTGGTGGCTCTATTTAATGGCAGGAATTTGTTGATGATGGAAGTGGGAGAGAAACTTCCTTCTTAGAAAGTTAAAATCTACTATTGTCTACAAGAGTCTTTTAACTTACAAAATACCTTCATATCCAAACTCAGCAGAATCAGTCTATTGTCTAGGGCTTTGCCTTTTTTACTAGAAACAGACTTCTGTTTGATACTGCTATAAAATGCCCCCATATTACATACTCTTAGCTGTGGAATTTCTACACTGAGGAGAATTCCACATTTCCCAGAATGTCATCCCCATTATACAAGAGAAGAGTAGGGGCCAGGGCCCTGTGTGCTGGGTGCTGTATAAACACAGAGCAAAGAGATGGTGTAAAATGCTATCAAATCAGAACACTAGCTTTTTTTACACCTGCTCTTCTTTAATGTAAGATTTCAGAAGGTGTATGGTAATGCTGAATTGTGCATGTCCCAGAGGCTTGTGTCTAGTCTTACAACTTTGTATAGGATGAATTCCCCTTTCTCTACTGTGAAGTACTTAGCTTTTGGAAATGCAGGAGTTTTAACTTATTAACACTAAACATTTTTACCCGGCTCATTAGTTGAGACCAAAATATGACCTTAAAATTATTAGGGTCAGGAGGAAGAATGCCCACTGGATTCAAAGCAACTCTCTTTTTTAATAGTTTATTTCTTTCTGAGCAACAACAAGTTGCTTTTTTATATAGGCCCTCCAAAAAAGAGCAGTGCATTGTGTTCCCTTTGCTGACTGAGGCAGCTGTTAGCCAGTATTATGCTGACAGCATGAACGGTTCTGGAACCCAGACAAGATCGGTTGTGTTAATATCATCCTCCATTGCAAACACAGAGTGAGAATGAATGGGTAGAGATAAATGAGTAAGAGATTTAATATCAGGAGGGCATTACAATAAAGTGTAGTGTTAGAATAGAGTCGGGTGTGTGCAAGATTTAGGGATATGGGAAAGTAGCAAGCTAAACTCACTCCTACAGACTGGCTGCTGACGAGCCTGTATTGTGGAAAGGGCCTGAGACACTGCTGGAGCAGTGTGCTAGCTTGAAGAGAGAGAAAGTCCATTCCTGTCTTTCTCAGACAGGCGGGCAGTGATAACACTTAGCACTTATCTAGCGCTTTATATTTTCAAAGCACTTTACAAACATCAGTGAAGGAATTGCCTCAGTCCCTGTTGGCTAGATTGGTGTTAGGATACAGGGCTGTTGCTTGTCTCAATCAATCTGCTGTTGTTAGGGGGAGCCTGTGCCCTAGATGGGGAGATTACATGAAATTAGGAGCCAGACTCTCATAAATTAGGGGTTTGAATTGCTGCTCTGGGCCTTGTCGAACATTATACTTAGGACATGTTAATTGTACTTAAACCATGAGCCACCTCATATTCAAGCAGTAAAACTTGCCAAGTGCATTCATGTTGTAGGAAAGTTAGGACTTTTTGTAGGAGAAGTAGCTCCAGATCATATTAAGTAGCACGTCATCCTGCTGACTTTGGGTCCCAGCCCTGGGACCACACCAGATTCTCCAACCAGTTCTGGTGCAGTCCTAGGGCTGAGACTGACAATCAGCTGATTGTTGGTCCCAACTCTGGGATCTCACTGGAATCTCAAACTGATTCTGGTCCTGAGGTACTAGCAGGGTGGTGCCCTCCTCTGGGCTTGATTTTTCTATGCTGCCCTCCACTTCCTGCCAGCAGCAGAGAGACAGCTCATGAGAGCTCCCTATAAAGCATGCAGGCTGGCAGAGTGTAGTAAGCGTTACCATGTGACAGCTCAGAACACGTTTTAATGTTTAGTATGGCACAGTAATGCTCACTACGATCTAAATAAAACGCACGCTAAGTGTCCATGTGACAAGGCCATCTGTCAGTGAAAGTCTTGTTATTGTGTTACGATTTCCATAGTGACCTGATTTTTGGCTAAGAGGTCACAGCACTGCACTAGGGAATTGACACTGTTGTGGGCACTGATCCATGGTTTCCTTTGGTGAGTGTGTGGGTATGTATTTGACAGTCTCCGTTGTCAGAGCCATTAGAGTTGTATCTGAAAGGGACACAAATACAGTTTTGCTTCCCATTTTGTGGTCTGTGATTACTGGGCTTCTTCTGAGTAGCATAGGAATAGGCGATATCTGATGATCCAGGGTTGCCACTGACCACTGGAGAAGGGGAGTAGAGGTATGAAAGAGGCCAGTTAGCAAAGCTGCATACTTTAGCAGGAGTAGCTATTTTCTTCTGTCCCCTCCTGAGAAACCAGGATTATTTGCAGTCATTGGCCCTCCCAAAGTAATCCCACAGTCTCTGAATGAAGGATGCCCATGTACACCTTATACTGGCCATTTCTAAGGAAACATTTATCTTCACCCCCATCAACTTTATGCTTTATAGGAAGCACTTGCAAAACCTAGCCTCTCTTTGCACCTTAAAAGAATGTATCCGATTAGTCAGTTTTAGAATGTAATGCCAAGCCCTTGGCTACCTCCTCCACATGTATGTCATGCTGCAGTTTCCTTTCTCGCCCTTTTTCCACCCCAATGTGCAGTTGTCTCAAACATGTCGCTTTTTCAGGTTCCTTAATTGCTTGGCTGCTGGTTCTTATCCTTCAGCTCCTGTGCAGCACTCTTGTGCCTTTCAACATTTGGAAATTCCAGTGAAATCTCAGCGGGGTGTCACACTGAGCGGGGCAGTACAGAAGGTGCAATCTGATGTACCTGACTCACTGGACAGCAGCTAAGCAGTTCATAGTGCCAATCAGTTCATTGCCACACCCATGCCTTCCATCCCAGATGGGGCAATTGGTACTGCAGTATCCTTCTGATGAAGGATTGGAGTGGAGGGCACCTAGATATTGGAGCTCAGAGGCTGGGTTTCGTGCACCTTAAAATAGATCATGTGAAACTCTGTACATCAACACAGCTTTGCCAAAGAGACCCACAAAGCAATGCCCTTGGTTAGACACTTTCTAGTTAGCTGAATTATAATGAGACGTCACACACTGCATTTTATCTTTAAACCCTCAGCAAACTAATGGAATGCAACCTCTGGAACAACTGAGAACATTGCAGGAAGCTTTAAGCTGTTGTAGGAACACAGCTTTAACTCAGTTCTTTTGAGTCAGAGAGAAGGTCTCTGGCTCTGCCTTAGAAAACTCTGGCAGAGAGGTCTCGTTCTTGCTTTTGCATATGCACACAAATGTTAGGCTGTGCTGGAGACCTGATCCCAAGCCATTGCACTCACTGGAAAGACTATTTATAGTAATGCATTTAGATCAAGCCCTTAAAGCAGCTTGGCTTTAGCATGCGATAGCTTTTTAAATTACTCTTTGGTTTTGGCAGGTACTGTCTGTGTCCCAGTTGCAGATCAGTTCCCTCCTGTGTTATGTACTATACAAACATGGAACCAAAAGACAGAATCTGCCTCAAGGTTTTACATCTCCCCTCCTTCTCTGGGGTGGTGCACTTTCAGTTTGGGACCATCACTTTCTCTTGCCACTCTTTGCTCCCCTTTTCTTTCTTGGCTCTTCAGAAGGTTAAGTTACCTTATCATGAGGTGCTAGTACCCCAATCCACATTCTTGGGCCATCCCATATGCCCGGTGCTGACTCCATCCCACCCATCTGACCTTTGTCTGGGATTCCTAACTCCTGCACCTTTTGCCCACCCTCTCCCCTTGTTAGATTCCCATCCTGAAAAGTCTTGCCTTCAGTGCCCAGAACTTAGCAATATTGGCTCTGGGTATTTGATATTTAAGCCATTGCTTCTGCCTCCTGATTTGGACCCTGTTTAAATTCACAACTCCTTTTTATTTCTCTTTTAACTTTATTTGGAAGAGAATGGTAGTTATATCAGATATGATGTTCTCAGATGACTTAAATTGCAAAAATACGCCTGAGGGTAGAAATACAAATGATGATGTATTCCACAGACTTCCATTTCTAAGCCCATCAGCTATTAGTTGCATTAATTTGTATTATAATAGCATCTAAGGGCCCAATCTGCAATTAGACATTAAATACAAATATTTAATTAATCCAGAAAGAACAGAGGAGTGTGCATTGTAACCAAACACCAAAGGAGCATGAGAGAGAAGGGAAGCCACTAAACATGACACAATGGATATGAAATAGATGCTGCTGTGGGCTTTTTCCCCACAAGCAACCTGACTTATTTCCTTGCTTCAATCAGTACCTCCTTCAAAGGAAAATATACACAAGAACAAAGACATTACCTTGGCAGACCAGTGCTCTATCTAGGCTAGTACCCTATCTCTGACCCTGGGAGTAGGCACTGGATGGCTGCAGCTGCTTCAGAGGAGAGTGCAAGAAATACTAGAGCAGGCATTTACTGACATATTGGGAAGTTACTTGCTTGTCCCCTCCTTTCAAGTCTGACTCATCCTGAAACACAGGGCTCTTTCTCTTATTGCTCCTTTTGGACTTTTTCTGTCATCTAACAAAACTTCAAATGTTCTCCTTATTCAAGTAAATGCCCATTCTTCTTTTGAATTCTGTGAAGTTCTTGGCCCCTGTCATACCTTGTAGCAAGAAGTTCTGCAGGCTAAATTAATGTTGTATAAAAACGGATTTTATTTGTATCCTTCTAAATTTGTTCTCTGACGGTGTTAATGAACATCTTATACTTGTTACAAAGGACGAACAGGAATGCCTTCTCCCAGCTTTTAACAGTTCTGTATATCATGTCCCCTTCTGATTTGCCTTTTGTCTAAACTGAAGCAGCCTGATATTTTTAATTGAACCCTTTCAATATGGAAGTATCTTCATGCCTCTGGTCATTCCTGCCACATCATTAATTTCTTACTCTGTCCTGGGAGTTAGGGTAACTATGAATGCATGCGAGATTCCTGGGAAGCATCCCATTGACTTATAAAATGTTATTCCATAATGTTGTCAGTGCCTTTCCCTGTCCCATTCTTTATGCAGTCTACTGTTTTGTGTGCTGTTTTTACTGCCAGTGGGCACTGAGCAGGGGTCTTCATTGAATTACCTGCAATAATACCAGTGTCCCTCCTGAATTTTACATCTTAATTTAGAGCCCAGTAAGGTGTATGAGAGGTTCAGAATATTCCTTATAATGCCTATTACTTGGCAGTAATCCAAGCTAATTTCAAGATAATATAAAGCTGTTACTTTGCATGTGATAGAATATGTTACTCCTTTCCAGTCATTCTTGGTTAAATCCACTTTAAATTGCTTTCCAGGCTTCCCTAGTTTAGTTTGACGTAAATATATATTTTTTTCACCTGCCTACATTGCCCCTGTTTGCTGGCTCTCCTTTCCGGATCACTAATGCATGCTTCACACCCTGCCATTAACAAAACAAGTAACAAAATGCACCCTGCCTATGCAAAATGTACCTGATTTCCTCTGCAGGTTTTACGTGTAGCACAAACAAGTCCAGAAATCTGGTGTAGCTCTGTGGGTTAGCCTGAAATAAGAGTACCCTGTGATATTTCCACACCCTCAGCACGTATCATACATATAAGCACCTTGTGTACTTTGACTACTGCCTACTATAGCTAAGTCCTGACCTTGCTGCTGCGTGGTAGGGCAGCCCAGCAAGCTTGGGTTCATCTCCATGGTCAGCACTGCTTTTTCAGCAGATGACTCTTGCCTTTCAAACTCAACTTCTGTAAGTTTTGAGAGTAGAGGGACAATGACCCCCACTTCTTCTCAGTGATAGTGGAAATAAATAACTGTTTTCTATAAGCTCCTTTTCTATAAGGCCTTAACAACAAGAGTTACAAGAGCAAAGTTACAAAAAAAAATGGATGAAGTGCATTAAGCCTGAGGGTCTAGCATAGAAGAAAAACCTGAAGCAAAATAGACAGACTTTATAATATAAACACTACTAACATGCTAGACACTATGCAATAGTACGGTAAGGTACATACATCATTAAATAAGGAAAATGAATATAGTTATTTAACACCCCCACCCCCCCAAGATACAACATGAGTTTTTTCACTGTAGCATGCACAGCTCACCTTAAGCCCATATAAAGGCTAGAAATCCAGTTACTGTTTTTCACAGGCCTCTCTCCTTTGGTCTCCTGTATGTGAGAATGCCCAGTCTGTACCAGAAGCTCTGTACATCCTTTTCAGTAGCAGTCCTAGAATTAAAAATCTCATCGTTGCTTTTCTGAGCTGGAGCAGTTTGTATCCTCTTATTTATGTCCAGATAAAGACTCCTTATAGTCAGCTGCACAGCTCAACTGACAAAAGGACCACATCTTGACCTTGGGTTCCCTTCTGTGTTGTCCCCTGGGAGATGAGTTATATTTCATCACTCAAGTGGTGACTGACTGATCCTTAACTGTCTTGATGTGAGGTAGGCAAGGATTTTACAGATGAGGAAAGCAAGAAGGAGATGCTGAGGCTTGCCTAAGGTCAGTCAGTCCACATCAGGATCTGGGAATTCCTGGTTCCCAAGCCTGTACTCAAGTCACTAAATCATACTGCTCTGAGACAGACATGCTTGGGGAAATGGATTATTTTAATCTTTCTTTCACTCTGTCTCCAAGCCCGAAGAGAGAATCTCTCTAGGAACCAAGTCTTATATGTGCTAATTATGTTTCCTTTCCACCCACGAGGTCCCCTTATTATGTTACCAAACTACCACTGGCACATGCTGTCCTGAAAGAGGGGTGTGGGGGGTGACATGTTGGGGTCATCCCATGGGATGCCAGTTTCTATTTGATTTGATTAGTGTTTTAGACCCCATTTTTAGAGGAAGGGCTTTGCTGCAACATAAAATGGTAGGAAACCATATCAAGGCAGTGGACAAGCCTGAAACCCAAATACCAATCTCTGCAAATCCCATATGACTGCAATTCTGATGTGTACCCTAGAAAGGAGACCTTGTAATGTATAACCACAGCCTATGAAGTGTCTGCAGCAGAGTATTGTTTTTAGCGTGTGGCTCATGGTGGAGTTCTTGGTTCTCGTGATGAGGTGGTTGTGCTGGAAGCAGCCTGCTGCCTTGCCTCCTTTCCTGTCTCCACATGCCACTATGGGGGGTTTCCTCTTCAGCATCTCCCTATTGAATTCATGCCCCTTGCTTTTCTTGGAGTCATTGCACTTTGTTCCCTGAGCAGGAGGAGGGGATGGGGGTACTGATGGCATGAACTGTGGCCACTGAAGATCATACACTGGAAATTTAGAACAAAACCAGAGAGAGAGCAAATTAAGTTGCCAGTTATATTCTTTTTCAAAGGAAGTGGCAGTACTAGGAGACATCAGGAAATGTACACAGTTGTTTTTAAGCACTTTGTTGTCTCCATTGATGTAACTTTCTTTGTCTGTTTTGGTTTGTGTTTATGTTGTGCCTTTGCTTCCCATTGGTTTGAGGTGCAAGGACCCTGCTTTGGACAGAACACCAGGTCCACAAGATTCTTTTCCTCACTTCCACACATTGCTCCTATATTGGAAGGGGGAGGAAAAGTGGTGTAAGGATTAGGTGCTGATTGCCCCACTCTTGCTGCCACTGGTAGTCCCTGTTTCCCAATCTGTTAGGCTTTGCCAGGTGTTTTCACTGTTCCATGCTCCCTCAGGTTGTCTTAAAGTGCCAATGGCAAAGCCTGACTTGTCTGAAGCTGGTCTCCTCCTTGTGTCCATGAGGTCAGTCATTCTGCTTCATTTGTCTAGTTTGTGATCTTGTCCTGGGCAAAGGCAGTTCCTGATGCCCCAGAGGAAGGTAACACTGCTTTAACATGTGCCATGTCTAGCTAACTGCAGTTCTATACTTGAACAACCTGCTGAATACCAGCAGGAATCATAATGAGCAAAATGGCCCCTGTTTGAGCGCTGGCCCTGTTCTGCAAGAATTATTAATTAAAGGAACTTACTGTGTCTAAACTGTCCATTGTATTTCTGGTGTAATGAACTGCATTCAGTATGGCTATGGAACCCTGATCTTCCAAAGCCAGGCTCTGATGTTGGTGGGTTGGGCATTTTTTGCTGCTGTTACCACTGTGTGTGAATCCTCTGCTAACATGACCATATCCTCCTCCGTTTTGCCTTTCTCTTATGCAAGAGGTCCTCCCACTCACTGAGCCCAGGAGATGGGGAGATGGTTACTATGCCACTAGCGTGAATGATTTTACAAAAGTAAATATAATGGAATGCAGACAAATCCTCCATCAATTTACACTGGGAATCCACTGCTCTGCTGTCCCTCATGGTCTATGTGAATTTTTGATGGTCCAAAGGAGAGGTATCTCATACGAGGGGTAGAATTAGAAGGGCATCTCCTGTCTCTCAAGTAGCATGCATGTTTCTCAGCATTCAGACAGGGTTATTGGCAATTGTCTGCTTGGTCTGTCCTATTGTAATGCACACTTTGTGTGCGGTGTGCATGCAAAGTGATCACATTAGACATGTGGTTGATGGACCACTATGACACAGCAGTATGTCTGAGGCACCTGCTGGTGGCCACTGTCTTGTGGAGAAGTGACATCTGCAGCCAAAGCACTCTGGAGGTCTGGACCCTATCCCATGCTGCTGCTATTAAAGCTGGAGAGGTCCCCTCTAAGTCAGAGCCTGAAACCTCCATTCTGGTGATAAGCTTTATTAAGCAGCCAAGAGAAAACCAAGCATGTGGCTTATCAGTGGTAAGATGCACCACACCATCTGCATGTTCAGAATGCTGGGCACCAGCAGTGGGATGCTGCTGACCTTTCAGCGAGCTTGGCTGTTTGCTGGTGTGTCCTGTCACTTTAGCTGCCTGCCTGGCCGCTCAGGCAATGCTGCTGTGCATGTGCAGCTGGGAGATTGGAGGTGCCCAGGCGACTATCTCTATCATCTGTACGCTCCCTCTCGTTGCACGCCCCTTTCGGTGGAGCAGTGACACCTGAGTCAGTATTACAGAACACCGATTTTGTTTCAACAGGGCCTTCCGACCCTCACATTTGGAACAGGCTTTGGAAAATAACTGTTGTTATTCAAAACGTTTGTGTATAATTCTATCCTTTCTCCTTCCCCTTCCTTCTCCTTTGATACGAATTAATGCCTCTGCCCATAGGAAAGGCCTACTGCCTACTTCTTTCACATTTTTGCGTAAGTGCTGAGGCAAGTCAGACCAGGGAAATTACTAATGAATGCTTTCATTTTTCCTGAGTCTTTACAGTTCAGAGCCTTTGCATTAAGGGAGAAAAGACTTTTTGACCTAACCCAGAGCAGCTCTAACTCCGGGCCATGGGATTTAGAGAGACTTCATATGCCGTTCCTGGGGAAGAAGCAAAGGAGTCCATGTTCCTGCACTCAAACAAGATGTTACTGCCCCTCCTAGGAATGCACCTGCTGGATCCCTGCTCAGAATTGCCCCAGCATGAAGACAATAAGGAAACTTGAGCACTCTTCATGTGCCATTCTCATGTGACTTTTTGTACCTATGTATGAAAGTTCTAAACTAATATTGCTGTAAAGAAAGATACAAATTAATATAGCATATTATATAAAGATATATGTATATAAAAGTGTCTGTATATTGTGTAGAGCTGCGTGCAAAATGGATGTAGAAGCATGATTGGCATATGTGACTCCCCTCGCCCTGGCCCCTAATGCTGGCTTGGAGAATGAGAGCCATGTGGTTTGACTGCTGTGATGATAACCTAAAGGACTGTGTGAGGATGAGTGTAGAGAGAGCTGGAAATTACATGGGGTTCTGTGTTGCAGCAGTACAGGGAAAGACTAGTTGCTAATTTGTCACCTGGGTGGTTTCTACAGAGAGCTGGCCATGTATCTTCCCTCTGTAGCACCCAGGGATCTTTCTCTTAGAGGTGCATGAGAACCAGGATATCTCCCTGTTCTGGGAGATCTTTGGGACCACATATTTCTTTCTTCCTCCCAGTTCCCTGCACCCACCATGAGGAACACTAAGCCCTGTATTTCCCCCTGGAAATCTCCAGCTTCTGTATGTTCCTGTACAACTAAATGGGGATCACAAAGGAGACTCCTGACTGATATGGAAAACTCTGTGTTCCAGAAAGTATAAAATCCAACCTAAATCCAACCTAAATCTTTCTGATAGGAGTTGATGTGAGAAAAGGGCTGCAGAATAGCTTTGGTACTACTGGTTATCAGCTACCTGAAGTCAATTTACTAGGAGAGAGATTAACATGAACAGGGCAGTAGATAAAAGAAAAAACTCTTTGAAGTGAGACAGTGCAATGAGAGGAAGCTTAAACCCTACCCCTGTAGAAGAAGGCTGGAAAGATGCAACAGATTGTAGTCCTTTTGCAAAATGGAAGTGCAAGAAAAGAATGGTGGTCAGTGTAACTTAGTAGCAGTCCCAAGAGGCAAAGGAGCATTCCCAAGCTGTCTGTGAAGTGGAGTGTGAAGCAATACGTTGCTCTTGGGAACAGTGGTAAATGTGTCCTGGAACAGGGAGAGGAGCACAGCAATCCAAGCGAGGACATATAATGAGGGACAATGAAGGAAGCAAACAAGCTAACAGAGCATTTCTCACCTAGCTGTTAGGAATACTTGGTCAGGGAGGAACAATGCTAGAAAGAAAACAACATGAATAAACCGAGTGGGATAGTTAACACATTTTGTATGGTGATTTCCTACTGAGTGGGGAAATCTGCTGTAAATCTCTGCTGTAAATTCAGGTGCATTAATTGCAGCATAGATGCGCCCACAGAGCAGCAGGGCAGATGGGGAGACATGCCCTATGGAATCCTCAAAGATTCATTGGTTTGGCACATTTTTTATTTAGTAGCTTATTGATGATGATGTATATAGTATGTTGTCTGAAATTAATACAGGGTGCTAATTTGATGAGCGAGGATGGGGTGATCCAAAAGACATGGAGATGACAAGTATGGTCATTCACATTATAGTCATCCAAGGTGGGTACATCGAGGCAAGTGGGAGGAAGGGGAAGCCCAGGTCTCTAGGAAGGAGAACTTTGATAAGATGCAATAACAGACAAGACATAAGGATGGCAGAGAAGAAGCTTGCTATGCATTATGTCAACAATGCACCTGATGTGCCATACTGTGACCACAATCTTGTGCTGAATCAGACCTGCTGCTCCAGCCCCAGATCCCAGCCCTGTGCTCACTGAATCAGACCTGGCCCCCCATCTCTGTACATGTTAGATCAGGCCCTACTGCCCCATCCGCAGCCCCTTGTGTGCCAACAGGATCCCTCATTCAAGACTTTGCTGTGTGGCCTGCAGGACTTGGAAATTTGACAGTTGCGGAGTGATGGCAGTGATAATTGCCACTGTGACTCGTACCTCCTAACACCCTTTACAAATTTCCAGGCCCTTGGAATCACACAGCTTCATGGACTGGATCTGGCTTGTGCTTGAGTAACCCTAGACTAATGTCTGAAGCATCTTCCTAACCCCTCCCCCTGCTCTCCCTTTAGGTACCTTGCTGTCTCTGGCTCATAAGGTGAAATCAGGATACAGTTCCACAGTGCCAGTTATAAGTGAAGTACTATCTTCTTTAGTGCAGTTGTTTTCTCCTGCAGCAGATGGCACCATTCCTCCTTGCACTCAGCTTTCTACCCTTTTGCATTGTGCAATCACATATTGGTAGAGGGCTTCAGATGCCCTGAAGCTCAGAGCCAGTAAAGTTTGAATATTATTTGCAGCTCTGGAAAAGTTCCATGACCTGGCTATTGTGGTGCCTATTGAACAATGGGTATGCAGGCCCAACTGATCTGGGACAAGTGAAGGGCTGGGAGGTCTCACGCTGGATGGGTTGCCGTAAGGGGTGCTATTTTGGAAGGTTTGCAGATGTGTTCCTGATTGCCATGAGCTACCCATTATGGGGCAATCCAAAGGGCCTGAGAAGCATAAACCAGGGAGGATTATTACAACCCAGGAGTATCACTGGGCAGTTTTTCTGCTTTGTTTCTCTAAATTCTACTGTCAGACTTGCATTTATTAGGTGGGGTCAGTGCTGTAGTAGAGAGCCAGTATCGCTGGCCGGGTCTTGGGGACTGGAGTTTCCATCCTCACCGATGATCTGCTCTTGAGTTTTGCCTTGAGGCCCCACCGATCACATTCAAACCTCCTAACTTCAAACTTAATCCCCAGCACAACTGCAAAATAACCGGCTCTGAGCCCCTGTCCCACAACTGATACGCGTGTACAGTCCTGAAAAGCTGCCCACCCTGCCCCAGCCCAGAACGGATGTGTTTTCTCCCGCTCGACCTTCCCTTTGTTTCTTTTAACTCAAGGGTAGCATTCTTGCCAGTTTCAGGAACAGGCCTTTCTGGTTAATGAGTAACCAGCGGGAGATTTATTAGCACAGTTCCTTTGCTGAGAAGAGATAACAGAATAAGCTGAAGTTCTGCTTCCGTCTCAGCCAGTGCTGAGCATTTGTGGTACTCTCAGGCTTGTGGGTAGGTGAGCTCTCTGCTGGTCAGTTGAGTAGCTCCAAAGTAGACTAGCCCATCTGCAGGAAAAGACCCACCAGTTGGGCAGACCAGACTTCCTCTTGTCTCTATGAGTGCATGTCTCACTGCATGCTGGCTGTGGTGTACATTACTGAGGGGCTTATGTATGGGCACATGTTTCCAGCTGATATGTGTGCATATGCCCTTGCACCATGCATTGCAGATGAAGGTGCCACAACCTATGGCTATAAACCATCCAAAGTGCTGAGGCATCTGAAAGCATGGCTTTATAAATAACGGTCACAAGCTGGCAGAGGGTAGATTCAGACTAGACATCAGGAGGTGCTACTTCACAGTCAGGACGGCTAGGACCTGGAACCAACTTTCAAGCGAATTGGTGCTGGCTCCTACCCTGGGGGTCTTTAAGAGGAGGTTAGACGAACACCTTGCTGGGGTCGTTTGACCCCAGTGCTCTTTCCTGCCATGGCAGGGGGTCGGACTTGATGATCTGCTCAGGTCCCTTCCGACCTTACCACATATGAAACTAGGAAACTATGATTATTACTATTGGTATAGGTGAGAGTCTGTGTCTAGTTGTCTTGTCCTGTGTACAGGGCTACTTGCCAATCTCTCTTTGCACCTGCTTTCTGGCTGGCTGGATCCTGCTGGAAGAAAAAGTAGGGGTCTTTGCCTCCTTGTTACAAGAACCTCTGCCCAAAGAGCTGTCTCTTGCATGGCTCTCTGAAGACAGATGGGGCTCATGGGAAGTGGGGATCACAAGTTCACAGTGTGCTTTGGGACTGGGGAGAAAGTCCCCAGAGGGCTACTGCGGAGTTAAAGTTTGCCTAGAAACTGGCAGGAACTGCCTGAAATACTAGTGAGAGGCCATCTGAGCAAGCAGGGTTTTGTTTGGGTGGTTGCACAGCCTCCATTATGAAATGCCAGCATTCTGTGCAGCTGGCCGGGGGCTCCCATAATAACCATGCCTGCTGATGAAGGGAAGAATTGCAGCAGTGTTTGAAGCAAGGCGATTCTAGAACAGAGGGATAAAAGCTATTAGGCAGCCTGGAGAGAGACCCACATGTACAGAGAGAGAGAGAAATAGAGAGGGACCCAGGGGCTCAGGGAGTACTAAATCTAATATTTTATAAGGTTGCTGCTCATCACCCTGGAATCTGACAGGCTCTAAAAGAGAGGCCCAGGTAGAGGGTGATATGTTGAATGAGGCCAAATAGGGGGAGGAGTGGAGAGAGTACTAAAAGGGGAAATAATGTACAAACATAAGGCCAATGAGAGAAACAAGCAGTTGTTCAAGATACCCTCCCCAGTGTAAGAATTTACTGGTAAGTACAGACCAGGACTAGGCCAAACACTTAGGGCTGGTATGAGCTCTCATTTTTTGCTCCTAAGCAAATGCTTAGCTAATAACCAACATTCAGGAGTACCACAGAAGGGACAGGCTCCTCAGGAATAAAGCTGTGGAGAGTTGCTGACTGTAGCTCTTTGGCTCCTTGTTCAGCCCGCAGTTTGAATTAATTCAGTGCATAAGCAGAAAGCACTCTCACTAGCTGAGATGCCCTCGCAGCACCATGGCAAAGGAGCCTTCTAAAATGAGTTTAGAGAATGGAGCTTTGCTTCTGTCACCAGCAAGGGGTGTCCCATAGGATAAGGTTTTACAGGTTATTTGCTTCCTCCTTCCATCTTTCCTTCCATTGTACGGAGACAGCCTGTTCCCATGGAGCAAGAGGGCAATCTGGGACATACTTTACATCACCTGTGTTGTAATCACTGCTAACTAGAATGGCTAACGAGGTCAATGACCTGAGCAGAATGACATAATTCTCAATACTACTTTTAACATTATCTCCTGCTGCTTTTCTCACATATCCTCCCCCTGTTTTCTCAAACAAAACAGTTTGCAAAAATGGAAAGAAGGCTCCAGCAGTTCCTCTGTGTTCAACAAAAGAACCTCAGTAGAGCAGCGCAGTTACAGCAAACAGCCACCTGGGAAGAAGACAACTTAGAGCTAAGGCTCTCTGAACCTCAGCTCTGTCCCAAAGCCCTGATCCAAACTCTTTCTCCATGAGAGGCCTTCACACTAGGGCTCTGCAAAGTTTCACCCCGTGTTTTGTCTCCAAGCTGTTTCAATGCATTTCAAGCTCAAAACAGCGACATCAAAAGGAAACAAAAGCCTTTGAAACAGCTTCAGAATGAAACAAGGGCACTCAAAATGTTTTGAAAGTTTCGAAATGTTTCGAAGCCAGGCTTACTGGGCTTCAGCACCAGTCCCAGTCAGGAGTAGCAGCCTCCTGTCATCCGACAGGCAGATCAGGCCTGGCCTGCACCCCCGGGAGGGCTGCAGGGCTGTGCTGGATTTCTCCCTGGGGTGCAAGCCCCTGATATGCCTGCCCCATGACAGGAGGCTGCACCAATCTTCCCAGTATTGGGAAGGAGGAGTCTGGCACAATCCCCGCAGCCCTCCCAGGGGTTCAGGTGAGCCCCCAATCTGTCTGCCGTATGACAGGAGGCTGGTGCTGGCTGGGGCCAGCAGCAGCACTGATCCTCCCAGATCCGGCAGACAGATCGGGGCCTGCCTGCAGCCCCAGAAGGGCTGCAGGGGCTGTGCCGATCTGCTCCTGGGGGTGTGGCCCCCAATTAGCCTCCCAGATCACAGGAGGCTGGTGCTGCCACCTGGAGCCAGCCGCAGGTGAGCCTGGGGCAAATCAGCTCGTGTGGGGACCTGCCCCTGCCCCGGGATTGGGCCTGGGGGGTCACCACACGAGCTGATTTGCACTGGGCCCCGCACCCTCCTTGGGGTGGCTCTGGTACAGGGCCCAGTGCAAATCAGCTTGTGCAGGGACCCGCCCTGATCCTAGGGCAGGGGCAGGTCTCTGCATGAGTTGATTTGCCCCAAGCCTGCCTGCCACTGGCCCCCAACCTGCCTCCTGTGATCTGGGAGGCAGGTTGGGGGTCTGCATCCCTGGGAGCAGTCCAGCACAGCCCCCACAGCCCTCCCAGGGGTGCAGGTGGCCCAATCTGCCTGCCAGATGACAGGAGGCTGGTGCTGCCAGCTGTGGTCAGTGACAGCACGGATTTTCCCAGCGCTGGGTGTGGGCTGTGCCCAGCACCGTTCCAGGTGACAGGAACAGCCTTCTGTGATCCAACGACTCCTGGGGGTACACCCAGGGGGTGATCTGCCTGCCGGATGACAGGAGACTGGTGCTGCCAGCTGGGGCCAGTGGCAGCACCGATCTTCCCGGTGCTGGGTGGGTAAAATGTTGAAACAGCATCAAAACAGCAAAACAGTTTTGACGAAATGAAATGGAACAGTGCTTTCAAAATGAAACAAAACTCGAAATGAAACACTTTCTGTCAGAATGTTGAAACGGACGTTGAAGTGGAATGATGCTGTTTCGCAGAGCCCTACTTCACACCACATCTTCTCCCTCCACGTCCATGATGAGCTATATATATCCCATATACTTTGGATTTACTGCCCAGTAATTTACTGTGCAGTAATCCAGCCCTGGGCAGGCATCTACACACGCGAACTCTTGGGATCAGATTTGCTGCTTATGGGAGTAGATTGGTCCAGGCCTCCTCCTGGCCTGCTCTGCTCCACTGCAGCATCCAGAGGGAACTGGAGAATCTAGCTACTGCTACTCAGATGCCATAGGCACTCTTTAAAAGGCAGCCCCATGTGGTGTTCCTTGGCCACATGCTTTTCTGGCCTGGAGCACTCTGCAGCCTGCTGGCATAGCCCTCTAGGACACTGTCTGTAGAGCCTGCTCCATACCCAGGCCCCTGCAGTGACAACCCATGCTGCAGGCTTCTGCTTGCTGCCACACCCGCTGCACTTCACCACCGCAGTGACCACTGCCTGGCCACGGTCGGCCTTGACCCTGCCTGCCCCTCTGTGCTACATAGCTGTGTGGCCAGGCTCACTGCCCCACCTGGGGCCTGCCACCCCCAGGCTGTCACCTACCAGCCCCCAGCAGGGACATCAATCATGCTCATGTGGATGCTGCCATGGGTGCCATCCATGAGGTCCTGGGGCTCCAGCCCTGCAGTGTGTGGGCCTGCCATGCCAGCCAGGATTGGTGGCTCCAAGTCATCTAGCACATGTGGGACAATAAGCAGTGGGTGGACTCCTTCTGGATGACCTGGGCCACATTGCAGGAGCTACTCAACCAGCTCCGCCTACACCTGGAGTGGCAGCCCACCACCATGTGGCCACCCCTCCCTACAGAGACCAGGCTGGCCATTGCCCTCCTTAAGCTTGCCAAGCCTACCAGCCTGCGGTACATCAGCCACCTCTTCAGGGTGGGTCAGGCAACCTCCAGGAAAGCTGTCTTGGAGGTCTGTGGCACACTCCAGGACATGCTGGGCCACATTGTGTCCTAGGTTCACAACCCCCTGGGGGTGGTGGTGGGGTTCCATGCCCTGGGCTTCCTGCAGTGCATTTGGGCCCTGGATGGGACCCATATCCCTGTCACCTACCTGCCCCAGGAGGGCCACCCATACTGCAGCCAGTAGGGTTTCCATTCAGTCATGCTTCAGGCTGTGGTGGACCACCAGGGTGTCTTCAGTAACATCAGCAATGGATTGGCTGGCAGTGCCCAAGATGCCTTGGTCTTTTGGAATTCCACCCTGCCAGCCCTAGTGAAGAGAAGTTGCTTTGTGCCAGTGTGCTGGACCTCCAGCTGGGTGATGTGACTGTCCCACACCTCCTGATCAGGGGCCACACCTACCTGTTCCTGCCCTGGCTCCTCAGCCCATGCCCACTGGGGGTCTTGCAGCTGGGCTGGGGGCAGCTGCCAGGGGGCAGGTGGGGCCAGAGCTGGGGGCAGGGCAGTGGGTGGCATGAGGGTGACCACCAGGGCCAGGATGGTGTCCAGCATCCCAGCTGTCCTCCGTGGTGGCCTGCTGCTCCTGGGCCTCCACCATCCTCTTGAGGAGGGTGATGTGCCTCTCCTCAAGGGCCAGGAGCCTGTCCCTGGACATGATCTTCATGATCCCTCTCCTGTCATGCATTATGTCTTTGGAGTACCAGGCCCACTCCTCTACCAGCCATTCCTCTGCCATGGTAACCAGGTATTCCAGCAGCAGGGTCCAGTCTTGCATCCACTGTAGTTGGGATGCAGAAGCATGCAGAAGGTGTCGGCCAAGGGTGACAGAGTCCCTGAGGGCGTATCGCTGGTGGCAGCTGGTGCCTCTCTCCCATGTGCAGCTGTTGGACCTGCAGAGCCAGGAGAAAAAGGCTCTTTGTGAGAGTTTCAACATTTTAGAGATAACATGCACTACACCAGGGGGCTGCACACTGCCTGGCCTCAGATCAGGGGTCATGCACGCACAGGTGTCCAGAGACCATGGTAAATTGGCCAGGCAGGCCTGGAGCTGCTCGATAAGGCCAGGGGCAGAAAGCGCACCTGGATTTGAGCCCCGTGCCCCGAGGGGCCCTCCCCTGCAGAAGAATCATTGCTGCCAGGCTATGGTGGAGACTCTGGCAGGCCGCCCATGCAGGAGAACACTGTGTGGCTCCGTCCAGGGCCCTGGGGAGTGAGGATGCGGTCCAGCAGCTGCATAAAGGGCATGGTCCTGCGGGCAGCTTCAGAGCGGCGGTTGTGGATGGTGACATGGACCCACTGCACTCACAGGGCCTTGACCTTTATGTGGCATTGCCATGCTGATCGCTGGTGTCTGTGCTCCTGCATGTGGCCCACCAGGGCCTCACAGATTTGGGCACTGAAGTGCCTGTCCCAGGCAAACTGGCTTTGCACATCAGTGTTGCACCACAGTGCAGTCAGGTCTCTGGTCTCTCCCTGGGACCATTTGGGGCCCCAGGGTGATGTGTTTGGCATCACAGAGGAGCCATCATGTTTCCTTTGACAGCCCTCAGGGCCTCTGCCTGAGACACTGGGTGTTGTTGGGCCTGGGCACATGCCTGCAGTGCAAGGGCACATTGTGTGGTAGCCAGCTAGGTGGTGAGGTTGGCCTGGGGGGCCACTGCTGAGGTCCATGAGTCTGATACGGCAGGCACTGGGCCACTGCTTTGGGACCTGATGGCCAGAGGCAGGCCACCTTGCTTCCAGACAGTCACATCACCCAGATGGCACAGGCCCAGGGGACATGCCAAAGTTTTAAAGGCCAGGCTGGGGCACGCAAAGGGTCATCCCAGCCCCGGAGCTGGAGAAACTCTGATCCCTGTGCCTCTTGGGCAAACTTGAGGGTGGTCCCCTGGTGGTGGGGCTGACAGGGAGCAAATGTGCTCCCAATCAGCATTTACACATGTGCTACAGGACAGCGTCTACTGCATGGTTAATTTACTACCTGCATTTGCAGGTAGTAAATTAACTGCACAGTAGACTAATTTACTGAACAGTAACTGCCTGCATGTGTACACGGTAATGCTTTACTGCACAGTAAATTAGTCTACTGTGCATTAAAGGGTCTCGTGTAGATGTACCCAGTGTCATCTTACTTCACCCATCTCAAGTCCTTCAAATATGTTAATGTGCATATTTTTATAACATGCTAACATGATAGACTTAGGACTAAGTCACAAAAAGCAATAAGGAGGAGGAGCCATCCACTTTGTGTGTTAACTGGCTTTCAGGACCTCAAGCAGAGTGGAAAAGGTGCCTAATAAGTGAAAGGATCTGGCCCTTACAGTCTAACAGGGCAAGATGGACAAAGGGCAGAAGGAGAAACAGAAGCACAAAACAGAAGGGCACAGCAGATGCAGAATGAGAACTCAAGTCCCAACTCCATCCCTCCCCACCAGACCATGCGCCTTCTCACTTTTTAGATGATGTTTGGCCTTGGGATGTTGGAAGCAGCCCCAGGAGAGATGGGGCACAGGGCAGAGAAATGGTCCCCTGAATCCTGTTAAGTGATATCACCACCACAGCTGAGATGGGTCAAGAGATACTGGACCTCAGGATGTGTCATTAATCCAGGACCGTGTAGTTTCCAAATTGTACCCCAATCTAGGATCATGTTGTGTGACTTTCCACATTAGTGAGAAAAGATAACTGAAAGGTAATTTCATCACCGTGTGTAAGTGCCTTCATAGTAATAACACACCTTGTAATCCAGGCTGTTTAAACTCAGCAGAGAAAGGCAAAAGGAAAGTCAATGCCTGGAAATTAAAGCCAAATTAATTCAACCTGGAAATAAGGGACAAGCAATCTACCAAGAGAAGAGATGGATTCTCCATCTCTTGATGGCTTCTAATGCAGACCATCTAGATGCCTTTTTGGAAGATGTTTTAGTCAACTGCAAGTGGCTCTGCTCCACATTGGAGTGAAAGGATGAAATTCAGTGGCTTGGTCTACATGGGAGTTCATACTAGATTAACTAAGGCTCCTTTCTAAGCTTAAAATATTTAAGTTTTTTTGCCAGTTTCTTTGTTTGAACAAGCCAAACATGGTAGCAATTTGAAAGCTTCCCACTGATGGAGCGGATTAATGTTCACAGCAAAATGCACTTGCAGTGGCTGAAGGTGTAGCCTAGAAGCAGTGTATCACATGGAATCACTTCTACACATCTTGCAAGGTTTGAGCAGAGTCTCTGCACAGTGTTTAATTTCCTGTAAGCACAGTGCTTGGTTTAGGAGCCAACTCAGCTGGGGTGTCTATAGGTTTTTTGGAAATCCCTTGCACCAGAGCTGTCTGACACATTGCGAGATCCTCCCAGGAGCCTAGGGAGGTTTTCTACATTTCTTGAGCCAGCCATAGTGTGGATAACATTTGCAGGCTCTTCCAGATCTTATTGGTAGTGTGCTATAGGGAAGGAGGCTTGGGTTATGGGATCTAATCCTGGTTCTGAACCTGACTTGCTGTGTGACCTTCAAGAAGTCACGCTGTCCCAAATTTCCAGAAATGGTCTGTAATTCTGGTTGTCTAGTGTTAGACTTCTGTAGCTGAACAGATAAGGAAAGCCATGGTTCTACAATCCCCAATCATTGACTGTAGATATTAAATGCCCGATAAAGCCTCAAGGAGTTTTAGACCCCCAGACTAAAAGTTTACTTTTGCCAAGGTGGCCTTTAAACTCTTGATCCCCAGTTCCCTCATTCATAAAGTGAGGGTAATGTTTACCAACCTCACAAAGGAAAGGGAGGGGCGGCACCTGCCCCTGTTCTTTTCAACTGTATCAGTCGGTATGTACATCTCTTGGCCATATTGGTTAGCATAAGGATTAACTGCTTCCTGCTGCTGGGCAGGTTTGAGAGTAAAGTGGTTGCTCATGTTCAGATGACGCTGAAGTGATTAGTTCTCTAGGAAGGTGCTGGTCTCTGTGAGTGAGGCAACTGATCCTGATAGTGATATAGGTCTGCGTGGGAATGGGCTGTTCATAGTAGCTGTGTTGATACAACTCCTCCCCAGTGATGGTTCATGCCCATGGGTGACAAGCAGGGATCCAGCTTTTCTGTTTCCCATGGAAAAAAAAATGTGGATTTTCCCCTATAACTGAGAAAAATGCTGATTTTTTTATTTTAATGGAGAAACACACAGATTTTCCACTTTTGCAGAGCTCTCTGCAGGCTGGCAGAGTTCCAGCCTATAAGGGGCTGGGGGGAGTGGGAGGAGGGCAGTCAGGCAAGGGGTGCCATGTGCATATGCACACTCACACGTGCACAGAGCTACCAGGCAGCCTGAAGAGCACCTCCTGCAGGTAAGTCTGGCGGGGGAAGGAGGGGAATTGAGGCCCTCATAGTGAGGGAGGGAGTGGGCAGGGCTGGGGCTGCTGCCCAGCTGGTGCGTGTGTGAGTCTTGGAGCCTAGGGCCAGAATGTGCAGCCACAGGGCCCTGGTGGGGAGCGGGGTGGAGCCATGGGTGGCTCGTCCGGGGGCAGAGGCAGGGGCAGGCTGCCCACTGCAGGCTCAGGCTCCCCACCCTGCTGCTCTGCCCCGCCCCCCCCCCGGACCTCCTCAGCCCAGAGGGTGGGACCTGAAGCAGCAGGGCAGACCAGGGCAGAGAAGTTCTTTGCTGCTGCAAGCCCCATGCCACCCTGGCAAAGTGCCCCCTGCCCACCTGGCAGCAGTGGGGGCAGCAGCACTGAGTTGTGCTCCTCGCTGCTGCTGGGTGGGCAGAGGGCACCTCACCAGAGCAGCACAGGGCTTGTGGCAGTGGCACTGAACTTTCCTGCCTGGCCCCACTCTGCCCTGGTGCACTGGGTCCCTCTCACTGGGCCTTGGAGGTCCCAGGGGAGGGTATCAGGGCAGGGAGCCCACAGTGGGCAGCCCGCATCCCCCCACCCCACAGGCCCCACTCCCATTTTGCCACCCATGGGAGAGGGGAAGCTGGGCTCCATGCTCTGCTCCTCGGCAGCAGCTGCCACTTCCCTCGGGTGGCAGTCATGGCTTGGGCGCTGCTGTGTGGGGCAGGGGGCTGCGGACCTGGGTCCCTGGCTCTGTAGCCCTGGGAGCTGTGGGTCTCCTCCAGCAGTGCTGGGGGGGCAGGGCGGCTGTGAGTAGGGAGTAAGGGGCACCGGCAGAGTCCAGGGGTTGTCAGTGAGGAGTGAGGGGCACCAGCAGGGTTGTGGGCTTGTGACTTGGGAGTGAGAGGCCTGGATCTCCGTCCTGGTGAGAAAAGGGGGCAGGGGGAGCTCTGAGTTTCCATGCTAAAAACTCAGAATCAAATATCCAAATGTATAGGTACTTAGAATTTATTTTATTATAGTGATTGAGGCAGTGGTAGCCTTCCACGTTGCTTTAAAATTGTAAATATTTCAATAAAACATAGTGTTCAATTGATACATATATATGTATATAGATATATATATACACACACACATACACATATATATATATATGTGGTGTTTTATTTTAATTGCAGATTTCGGGTTCAGAGAATGTGCAATTTTTAAACAAGGAGAACCAGGATCCCTGCTTATAAGATACCACTCCTTGCAGGGCTGCATTAAGAGATGGCAAGCCATTTGGTGGTATTGGGTTATGAATGTGTCACATTGTGTGAGAGGTGACTGTGTCCCATGCCTCTTGGGTTCATCTTATTGACCGCGTTCTTGTGGAGTTACTCATTCACCCGTTAGTCTTTGTTTGTGGGTTTTCGATCCATGTATGATGAACTCACTGGCTGGCTCAAAGGGACACTGTCACACCCTTGGTGGGAGAACTCAACCTGCACTTCTCCCAGGGAAGCCATAAGGGAGGAACCCTGGAGGACTCTGGGGACACCTATACATGTGACAGACTTCTCCTCCAACATGTGCTATTTAGCATGCATCAGAGCAGACTTGGTTAATTGTGTCTGCTGCGAGTCTGCAGGAGTGTGCTAATTAACGTGCTCCAGCAGCCTCCACGTCATGTGTAGTAAGTGTCCCCATGTTTCAAAATGCTGGCAGGAGTGCTTTAACTAAAGCTTTTCAAATGAGCTTTAGTTAAAGTGGCCCCACCACTATTTTGAAGTGCGGGACGCTGAATACACATGATGCTGTGGGTGCCTTAAGTAGAGTGGCTTTCAGAGTACTGTAACCACAGTTACCATAATTCTCCCTGAAGGCCACAGGGTCACCATGACTCTGGATTTCAGGTACTTTCCTGGGGGGTCCCTGAGACAATAACCCCTATTCTGCAGTCATAGCCTGTGCCACAAGTTCAGGTCACCAAAGCCATGTTGAGGAGGTCAGAGACATGAGCACAACAATGTTAATGCTTGAGTCGCAGCAACTATTCCTTATAGGTCACTGACATGATCCCACTGACTTTGTTTCCCTCCTTACTCAAGAAAAAGCATCCTGAACTCCAGCTACACAAGCAATGCTGGGTTATTCACATCAAGCAAATTAAACAGCGCTTGGAGGTAGAAGTGGTACTCTGTCCTTCACTGCCAGGGACTGGGCACAGACACAGCAACTCTCACTCAAGCACCTGAGTGAGTAATAGTAACCTACGTGCCCAGGTCACCAGTCACCCACCAGGATGATGAAAACCCTGACTTGAGATGTGTGTGATGTGGGAACTGGTGTATCTGTCCTGCTGGTGAGTCTCTGAGCTGGTAATCCTAATGAAGCACAGGAAGGAGTGCTGCGATGTTGCCACAATGTGAGAGTAGATCTGCCAGGCCTGTATTTTGTATTTTAAAATCAAATGCTTTTGTTGTTTATACTGACTTTTCTGCTCAGCTGTTTGACTGTGTAGTTAGAGCCAGGGTGGCCAGCTAGAGCTGAATCTCAAAGACAGCTCCTGAAATGAGCTCTTTGATTGTGAACTATTATTTATCATTAACTCCTCTGGACTGTTATTGCGAGCAAACTGTAATTTACATTGCTGTATGATGGGCTGTGCACAGTTTGTGGGCTAGAGGGGAGGGGCTTTAAACAAAATAGCAGTTCAGTAATAAGGAGAATTTTCCCTGTTTGATGCAAATTGATCTGTACCAACACTGGATCGAAGCTGATTCATGCTTCCAATGGAAAGTATGGCTCTTCAGTTCCTCTGGACCTGATGTGGAGCTGCATGGAAGATCTCAGGCGTCCAGGAAGATTTCAAACACTACAACCACCTAGCTAGTTCTCTTCTGAGGTCCCTTCCTGAACGAGGGCTTATTCACTCTCTTTTTGCTAAAGTCCTGGAGACATACCCTCAATTGTATTAATCAGTGCAGCTTCGTTAAGTTAATGGAGATATGCTAGTTTATTCCAGCTGTTGTCATCTGACATCACATAGCAAAGGTATGACCTTAATCCTAGTCACTTGATATAGGTCAGAGTTACAAACATAATGGGAGTTTATACATGTGCTCCAGGAGCGGGGGTAGGGGAAGCTTTAATTAGAGCAGCTCCAAGAGCCACTCTGATTAAAGTGCCCGGAGCGTCATGTGTATCAGCATCCCCATCATGTGTACCAGTGTCCCTGTGCTGAAAAATAGAAGTGGGGGTGCTTTATCTAAAGCTTGTTGAACAAGCTTGAGTTAAACTGCCTCCCACCCTGCCATTTTTGAGTGCAGGAACACTAATACATGTGATGTTGGAGTGGTAATTACCACACTCCAGCAGACTCAATTAATGCCTTGATGCATTAATGCAGCCTTAATGCATGAGTATAGGCACCCAATACCACTATCATGTAGCAGGGATTGGCATCTACTGGCTCTAACAGTTCGTTACACCCAGGTCATGGCCTTTGTTACAGAATTTACAACTCACTAGCAGTCACAGGAACCCTTACTGATAGGGACATGCTATATATCTATGAATTTACAAGGTGCCATCAGAAGAGTATTTGAGTGCCTCTGAAATGTTTACAAGTAGATCTGCCAGTATCCCTTTCTTTTCTGTTGGGTCCTAGCCTGTCGGAGAGATAGCCTGTTCTAGGTTGACTTAAGTATTGTGAATGTATTATATGGTTATTGGCAGGCATGAAGAACCTATTGAGGGATAAAATAAGTCTAAGGATTTGTCTTGATTAACATAGCAGGTGTTTTGGAATATAGTAGTATCTACTATGTTCTATTATCTACTGTGCTCTGACTAGACTTTCTAAGACTACAGCGTAGAGAAGGCAAGTGGTACAACTTGTCATAGAAGCATAGAAAATGAGGGTTGGAAGGGACTTCAGGAGGTCATCTAGTCCAACCCCCTGCTCGAAGCAGGATTATCCCCAGCTATATCATCCCAGCCCAGGCTTTGTCTAGCCAGCTTTTAAAAACCTCCAAGGATGGAGATTCCACCACCTCTCTGGGTGACCTGTTTTAGTGCTTTACTACCCTCCTAGTAAGAAAGTTTTTCTTAGTATCGAACCTAAACTTCTCTTGCTGCAACTTGAGACCATTGCTCCTTGTTCTGTCATCTGCCACCACTGAGAACAGTGTAGCTCAGGGGCGGGCAATTATTTGGACCCACAGGTCACATAGGCAATTCTGGGGAGCTGCAGTGGGCTGGTCAGCACCCCCCGCCAACAGCCTGGAACCTGCGCACTCTGTGGCTCCTCCCTGCCACTGCCAACAGCACACAGCCCCACTTCCACCCCGCCCACTCCATGCCCACTCCAGACTCGCCCCGGCTGCAGTGGATGAACCAGAACCCACATGCACAGCCCCAAACCCAGCCTGCCCGATGCCTGCACTGCACCGCCTGCCTGCACTGAGCAGCAGCAGCAGCCGGGCAATTGCTGCTCGGCATGGGGGAAAAGTGGCCCCTCTCCCCTCTCCACTGCTAGGCCCTTCTGGCTGCAGCTGCCTGGAGCCAATGCCCAAGCTGCCCTGTGGATCTTCTCCACCGCTGTCACCGCTGCCTCTGGGCTGCCCAGCAGGGCAGCAGTGGCAATGCAGAGAAGCCACAGGGCAGCCCAGTCATGGGCTCCAGGTGGCTGCAGCCAGAAGGACCTGACAGCGGTGAGGGGGGGGGGGGGGGGGGCGCTTTTCCTCCATGCTGGGCAGCAGCTTCTGCCTGCTGCCACCACCGCTGCTGCTGCTAAGTGTGGGTGGACAAATCTGGAGCAGGCAGGGGGCGGGCTGGGAGTGGGGCTATGCACATGGGTACCCACCAGTACCATGGGGCTGGGGCCAGCAGCGGTGGCAGCTGGAAGGAGCCGCCATCGCCTGGGCTGCCTAGAAAGGCAGTCCAGCTGTGGAGCTACCTCAGCCCTGTTGCATGCCAAGTGGGCGGCGGGATGTGCCACGAGCCAGATGGCACCTGGGCCAGGTAGAACCAAGGGACCTGCTGCAGGCTGGAAAAAGTCCCTCTGTGGGTCAGATCCAGCCTGAGGGCCATATTTCTCCGACCCTGGTCTAGCTCCATCCTCATTGGAAATACCCTTCAGGTAGTTGAAGGCTCTATTAAATCCCACCTCAGCCTTCTCTTTTCCAGACTAAATCAGTCCAGTTTCCTTACCCTCTCCTCATAGGTCATGTGCCCCAGCTCCCTAACCACTTTCATTGTCCTCTGTTGGACTCTTTTCTACTTGTTCACATCCTTTCTCTTGTGGGGGGCCCAAAACTGGACACCGTACTGCAGATGTGGCCTCAACAGTGCTGTATAGAGGGGGATAATCACTTCCTTTGGTCTGTTGGCAACACTCCTGCTAGTTCAGCCCAATATTCCATTAGCCTTCTTCACAACAAGGCCACACTATTGGCTCATATTCAGCTTATTGTCCACTGTAACCCCAGGTCCTTTTCTGCAGTTTGTCCCCAGCTTGTAGCAGTACATGGGATTGTTCCGTCCTAAGTGCAGGGCTTTGCATTTCTCCTTATTGAACCTCATGAGATTTCTTTTGGTCCAGTCTTCTAGTATGTCAATGACTCTCTGAATCCTAGCCCTGCTCTCCAGCAGTGTTCCCTCTGAGCTATGTGGCGTGCGCAGCCGCACAGGTGCACTCATGCCGTGCTGCTAGGCTTGTCTGTGCAGTTGCACATGCCACGCAGCTTGGAGGGAATAAAGCTCTCCGGCATATCTGGTACTTTCCCCAGCTTGGTGTCATCTGCAAACTTTCTGAGGGTGCACTCCATCCTATCTTCTGGTTGTTAATGAAGATACTGAACAAACCAGCCCCAGGACTGACCCCTGGGGACTCCACTTGATACCAGCTGGTATCTAGACATTGAGCCGTTGATTACTACCCTGATTGATCCAGCCAATTTTCTATCCACCTTGCAGCCCCTTCATCTAGCTCGTACTTCGTTAGCTTGCTTGCAAGAATGTTGTGGGAGACAGTATCAAAAGCTAAAGTCAAGGTGTATGTTAGAGTTTAAGAACATTCTACCTAATGTTTTCCAAAAACACAGTTTAGCTTTATACAGATGTACCCAAAGAGGTGCCTTGGCAGTCACTTCTGTCAGTAAGTCTGTGCTCCTTATTCTCTCCTGCAGGAGTGAGTTCTCTTGCCCAGACCCAGCTCCAGTAAAAGTTGTGTCTCATGAACTCAGGGGTCTCCTTCATACTAGTGAATTTCAGCTGTTGCAGAGGCTGGCTGTGGAGGGAGAGGCAGGCTCTCAGGTAGCTAGAGGCTTTCCAAGGGAAGGTTTTGGACACTGGAACAGAGGTTTTGAACTTGCCAGGAGCTAGAGGAAAAGTTTGTTCTCATATTTTGTATCAGCTTTTTCAATGATCGGATGGAATTCCTACAAATGTCATCAATAATAGAAAGTTGAGGTTGCTCGCACACAACTACCGTTGAAACAGCCCCTCAAAGTCCAGGAAATAAAGCCTGATCCCTGACCCAGTGAAGGCAATGGGTGCCTTTTTAGTGACTGCAGTGTGTTTTGGATTAGACTTCATATATGCTGAAGATGATGAAGAAACAGATATACACTATATTACTCTGTGCATATATTACTCCTGCCAGGTAGCCCCCACACTGAAGCACTTTGTGCCCCAGCCATCCCCTACACAGCAAGTTGAGCCAGATTGGAGCAGCCCCGGGCTGGTAGGCTGACCCCCCTGAATCCCCTGCCAGCCAGAGCTGCTCCAACCTAGCTCAATGTCCTGTGGTCCCAGGTGCATGTTCAAATGTGGTGCCTGGGAGCAATAAACTCCGGTGCAATATGCACTGGAGTTTATTACTACGCATTAATTGCACATGTAGATGTGCCCATAGTGGGGTTTTTTCAGCCCCAAACCTCTATAAAGCAAAATACCACATTAGCCATATGAGCAGAAGAAATCACATTCTACCCTTAGCATGTGTCTCTTCTAATATGGGCATATAATTCATGCATGCTAAATTTATAAGTGCCACACTTTTCTCTTCCCATCCCTATACCGGCAACACAGAGAGACACATCATTTTAAAGGACTCAACAGTGGCCAGAGGGTCATAATAACGATCAGTGCCAGCTCATTGACCCAGTAACGTTAGTTCTTTCTAGGTCACTGACTTAGGTAAAATAACCTTCACTCCATGTTTGCCAGCAGGTAAAAGTAGATTCCTAGTATCCTTCTGAGACCCTTTCCCCACATCCCTAGCATTCAACTCAATGAGACCAGCTCTTCTGGGCCAGCTAGAAACAGACAAGGACAAACCCACAGGTTGCTACTGTGCTGCCCCTTGTTATATGTCACAGCAATAGACCTGTTCCCAGAAGAGTAGCCTTGAGCTACCCTACTGGGAATTAGGATTCTGCCTGGACTCAGTGCTGAGGAAGCAAGGGCCCAAGGGCTCTGATAACACAGGTCTGTTTGGAAGGCCTGGCTGTTCCCAGGGATTTGAGGGTGAGGGGGTGGGGTGGGGGGATGTTGGGTGTGAATGTTTAATTATTTTGTTGTAGAGCTGGACTTTGAGATTTAGTGCCAGAGGGAGTAGCACCCGCACCTTCAATGAGTAATATCCCTCCCCTACCCTCCTCCTGCCTCCTGGCTCATGCTCACAACCAATCCAATTGGCATAGAGAGAGCAGTGTTTACAGACAGCGTGACCTAAAGGAAATGAGGAAGGGAGTGTGTGTGCATGGGCGAGAGAAACAAGGGATGGAGGAGAACACAGATGGGGTGGGAGAGAAAGTTGGAGGGAAACAGCAGGAAAAGCAAGGGGGGTAAGAGTGCTCAGAAACCCCCTTGGCTCAGCAAGGGCATTCAGGAATGCCTGAGGACTAAAAGGAGGGCGTACAACTGGTGGAAGGGAGGAGCTATCACCAAGGAGGAGTACTCTTCCTCGGCCCGGGAGTGTAGGAGGGCTATTAGGAAGGCCAAGGTAGAGATGGACCTCAGGCTAGTGTCCAGGATTAAGGACAACAAAAAGTCCTTTTTCAAGTACATTGGGAACAAGAAGAGGGCACCAGGCAATGTAGGGCCCCTGAAAGACACAAACGGTAAACTTGTGGCCACGCCAGGCAAGAAAGCTGATATTTTTAACGGTGTCTTTGCCTCTGTTTTCCTGAACAGAGATCGGGATATCCCACCTACCAGAGGTAGGGACAATCTTGGGGATAGCTCTATCAAGCCTTCAGTCAGTGCAGATGTAGTTAGGGATCTTCTGGAAGGGCTAGACATTTTTAAATCTGCAGGTCCAGATGCCCTCCACCCAAGGGTGTTGAGGGAGCTGGCAGGGGTCATCGCAGAACCCTTGGCCTGGCTGTATGAGCATTCGTGGTCATCTGGCCAGGTGCCAGGGGATTGGAAACTGGCTAATGTGGTCCCAGTTTTCAAGAAGAGGAGGAAGGAGGACCCAAGTAACTATAGGCTTGTAAGCCTCACCTTGGTGCTCGGGAAGATCTTGGAGAGAATCATCAAGGAGCACATCTGTGGGGGGGCCAGCAGGGGAGATCATGCTCAGGGACAATCAGCATGGGTTCATCAAAGGCAGGTCCTGCCTGACCAACCTGATTGCTTTTTAAGACCAAGTAACTAAATCCTTGGATGATGGTGTTGCCATGGACATAGTCTTTCTAGACTTTAAGAAGGCCTTTGACACTGTCTCTCACCCCATCCTCATCAATAAATTAAGTGACTGAGGCATTGATGCCTGCACAGTTGGATGGGTAAAAAATTGACTGATGGGGCGCACCCAGAGAGTAGTGGTGGACGGGTTGTACTCAACCTGGCGAGATGTGAGTAGTGGAGTACCCCAGGGCTCAGTCCTTGGGCCCGCACTGTTTAACATCTTCATCAGCGACTTGGACAAGGGGGTGGAAAGCATGCTGTCCAAGTTTGCTGATGATACTAAGTTGTGGGGCGAGGTGGACACACTTGAAGGGAGAGAGAGGCTGCAACTAGATCTAGACAGACTACAAAAGTGGGCAGATGAGAATAGGATGGGGTTCAACGTAGACAAATGCAGGGTGCTGCACCTTGGGAGAAGGAATCCACAGCATACATGCAGGCTGGGGAGTTCCCTTCTTGAAAGCACAGAGGCGGAAAGGGATCTTGGAGTCATTATTGACTCCAAGATGAACATGAGCCGCCAATGCCAGACTGCAGCCAGCAAGGCCAGCCATACCTTGTCATGCATCCAAAGTTGCATCTCAAGCCGGTCCAGAGAGGCGATACTCCCCCTCTATGTGACTTTGGTCAGGCCACAGTTGGAGTACTGCATCCAGTACTGGGCACCACACTTCAAAAGGGATGTGGTCATCCTGGAGATGGTTCAGAGGAGGGCCACCTGCTTGGTGAGAGGGCAGCACGACAGGCCCTATGAGGAGAGACTGAAGGACCTGAACCTGTTCAGCCTCAGCAAGAGGAGGCTGAGGAGAGACCTAGTGGCTGCCTACAAGCTCATCAGGGGAGATTGACAGCAAATAGGCAGAGCCCTTTTCTCCCCAGCACCACCTGGAGTGACGAGGAACAATGGTAATAAGCTGATGGAGAATAGGTTTAGGTTAGAGATCAGAAGGCAATATTTTACAGTTAGGGTGGCCAAAATCTGGAACCAACTTCCCAGGGAAGTGGTCCTCGCCCCTACCTTGGGCAAATTCAAGAAGAGGTTGGATGATCACCTGTCTGGGGTCTTGTGAACTCAGCATTCATTCCTGCCTGTGGCAGGGGGTCAGGTTAGATGATCTGTTCAGGTCCCTCCTGAACCTAGCTACTATGAAACTATGAAAAGAAAAGAGAAAGAGAACAAACAGCATGCCATGAAAAAGGCTTTGGGAAAAGCAAAGACAAGTGCCCATCAAGGGATATTGGATCCCCTTAACAGGATTTTAAAAAGTTTGTCTTCTGTGTCACTGTGGTCAGTCAGACTGACACCACATAATTGTAGAATGGAAATCTGCTCCTTCATGGGGACAAATTCAGGGTTTGCACCTGTAAAGGACTGGACATTTTCACTCATTTTCTCAGGGGCCATGATGGAACACCCACTTCGCCACCTTCAAGGTAGTCTGCCAAGCCCATCTCTTTCCCTTAGGTCTGGAAAGGGAAGAAGCAACAGATTTTGGGACAGAGATCATGACTGTGGCCTCTGGGCACCATTGTACCACAACAAATAATAAAGATAAAGTGGTGGGGGGGAGGAGGAAAGGGGGCTAAGGGACATCTTGTTTGTTTCAGGAATGGGGGAGGATATGGGACCCAGAGAACTGGCTTTTATTCCACTAATTTCTTGCCTTTCTGGGGCAAGTCACTTAATCTCCCTCAGTTGAAAAGGGGGTGGGAGGTGGGGATAACAGTGCTTCAGTCAAAAGGGTTTTCTATCCTAGGGATGAAAGTCATTAGTGATTTTGAAGTACCTGGGTACCACAGTAACGAGGCACATCTGAATACATAGGTAGACAGGGTCATTTTGAATCCAGGTGCCCAGAGACAATGGAGATAAAACTTGGTAGACATGCCTGGCTAGATGCTCGCTATTGCCCCAAAGCAGCAAGTTATTTCAGAAATTCCTTCTAAGCCACATTCCATTTTCTGAATGCTGTGGAAGTAGGGGCATAGGTTGGATTTGTCAAACCAGGAGGTTGATAGGTAGGAGGTAGGAGACAAGACTGAACATTCAAGAGCAGGCTGTTACAATAACTCTGTAGATCAGATAGTAGTAACCTGCATGTTGTTTGTCCTGCTCCTCAAGGGTATGTGTTGTGCATATTTATACTTTGAAGTTACTGTATCTGAAACGCTGGAGGGCTGTTGCAGCTGTGATGGTCCAGGAAATATGTGAGAAGCAAGGTTTTTTGGTGTCATCTTTTATGGGACCAGCTGTATAGTTGGGTGAAATATTAGACAAGCTTTTGGGCACAGAGTGCCCTTCCTCAAGCCCTTCTGTGTATGAGGAGGACACTTTGTTGGTGCTTAATTTTTACTCTCTGTTACAGTTTTAGTAGTTAACTGGACACTCTCAGAGGTACTGTTGAGTGTTCCTAATCTCCTCTCCACTCTCTGCTTTTCTTCAGCAGAGTATCGCATAGCTGTTGTGTGGTATGACCTAGTGTGGTGTTGTTGTGTTGCTCTGTTATTGGTGAGGTGCATATGGGAGCTAACTAAGACACCCCAGGGGACTGGAGTTTTCAGAGGGTTTAGGACTGGGGCTGTTGAGTTTTCCATGAAAACAAACAACACCGAAGAATTTGCACTTCAGAGGTGGGGGGTCCCAGCCGAAGAATTACACAGATTTTCCAAACAAGAGAGCAAAAAAAACAAACTAGATTTACTGAAAGGCAAGTCAGCTCTAAGATTGCCCTAGTATCTTAGGACACAATATTAAACCTCTTCTTGATATTTGCCACAATAGACTAGTACTAGCTCTTCTTCTAGGAGGTCCTGTTTATAGATTCTTTTGACTGCTTGACAGTCACTAATGAAGTGACCCAGAATAACCCTTGCCTCTCAAGGTAGTTTTGCTGTGCTTCAGTAACCAAAGCCAAGATAACAGATCCTCCCTCTGTCACTTCTGCAAGTTATTTTTTGCCTCCTAGTTTATCCCAAGTTAGTCAATGGAGCCTGAAGAACTTCTGGAATTACAGCTGATGCTGGGCACACTAAAATTGTGGCTTGCTCATCTGATCATCTAAAATATTTTCTCTCTGACATTCACTTCTGTCTCCTACCTGCCAGGCTCCTGAAGCTACACCTTAAAGGTAAACACCTTGCTCTCCAGTGTTCAGGGACCAGGGGAGATGAATTAGTCTCTTACCTCCAGTGATGGGGTCCTTTTCAGGCAGCATTAATGTCAGGAGGTGGAGCAGTAAATACATAGAGGATTCCACTAAGAATTTAGTGCACATCACAAGTGACTTGTCTGTCACTCTGGATCATGAGGACCATATGGGAGAGAAGAGAGGCTCACAGGTAGAGAGCAGTGCATAGTGAAGTACCATGGAGAATAAGGGAAGGATTTTCTGAAGTTGCCAGTATTGCCTGACTTTGCTTCTGTTGGAGTCAAGGGTAAATCAGGCTACTGACTTAAGCAGGAGCAAAATGAGGGCAATTAACTTTGAGGGGAGTTGAGTTAGGCCAAAGCTGAGCCCTTGGAAAATCTTATTCCAAGTGCTGCTCTCACCTCTGGAGTTGTAGGGGGTAGGGGGAGGCAGGGAAGGGCTCCTTTCAAGACCAAAGGCCATCAAGATTACCCTTTTAACTTCAGTGGAACATCAGTGACTGGCTGAGGTTCTGACCAAGGACCTGGCCCTTCATCTTGAGTGCTAGATGAGGGAGCAAATCCAAGACTGGAAGAATATAGACAGAGAAGGGAAGATGTTTAAAAGTGCAATAGGAGTTAGGTGCTTGACTCTTATTCACCAGCTCCTTTTGTGCCTTGAAACATCTCCTAATCAATTTCCTTCTGGTCCAAGGGCTGTGGAGAGTAGGATCTGATTGAAGGAGGAGACCACGATCCCCTGTCGGCCTTGGAGAAGGGTGTTCTTGCAGGGCAGAAGGCAGGTGGCACTGTTAGCACAGGTGGATGGAGGGGTAAAGCTCATGACAGACCCTAGTCTCTTAGTATGGGCAAAGGGCTTCATTGAAACCAAAAGCACATAAAGCAAGCTCCTGTGGGCAGGAGAATGATGAATGATAGCAAAACAGCAGAGAAGCAAGGCAACTATTTTGAACGGACCAGATTTGCCCCCCCTGCGCTTATGTGGTGTAAGGTCCTGTTGGTGTGAGTAAGGCTGGCCAGGTCTAGTCTTAAATTGCCAAACAGCCTCAAATCTCAATTTTACAGCCAGCAGTAGAAGGAAATATATACATTCATTAGTGTTGATTGTTAATTTATCAGTCTTGGCTATTCATTAGTTTCAGGACTGCAGTTCAAGACTCATCTCAGGAACAGGGAACCCGCCATTATGTTATGATCAAGCTCTAGGGACATATTTGGGTCTGTTTTGAATCAGGCCTCTAGAGAAATGTTTTGTTTCCTCTCCAAGCACATGCAGTTTGTATCTGTAGATGGGGGGTGGGGGTTAGGGTGTATGTGTGTGTGTGTGTGGGAACAGCACTGGGGGAATAACAGGGAATAACAATTGTTTTAGTGGAAAGAGAGAGAGAGAAGAAAAAAAAGGCTGTTGAGCTCTTGCTTTCCAACTCTGAAAGAATAGGTCTATTACTATCCCCAAACCGCAGCCCCCTCCCCTCCCCAGAGAAGAATTGGTCACTGCACAGCTGTGTGAGAGAGAAAAATATATTTATATATATAAGAGAATCTGCCCTTCTGAATTGGTTTGTGGAGATGGACAAAACCTCATTGTGCGCTTTATCTGACCCGAAGAGAATGGGCCCACAGTCTTCAGCTGGCAGGGGCTCTGCCTTTGGTTAACTGTGGTCAGATAACTGTAACTTCATTTAGATACTGTACTGTTATTTTTTTCAGGCATTATTATTGATTGTGGGCACATCTGGGGAAGAAAACACAAATCTCTGCCCCCCTCCCCTTGTTCAAAAAAGGAAGATGACAAGTTTTAAGAATGAAGGACAGATCCTACAGCTAGCGCCAAGGCCTGAATACACTCATTTTCAGCTTCATGCTGTTTGGATTGACGATGGCTGATTGGCAGGAAGCACAGCGAGGTTACAGAGGTTTCTCTCTATCAGGTGCAAGTCCCAGGACCCTTGTTTTTTACTTTCTTCCTTCTCTTTCCTTTGTCCAAGGATGGCAGTTCAGTGCTTCGCACCTCAGAGGAAAGAGCCCATTTGCTAGACTCTCTCCCTTAGAAGCAGCACTGTACCTAGACTCCTGGTGGCCCCGGCCAAACTTTTAGTATCGGGCCCCCCTTCGCCGGAGACAATGATAATAATAATAATAATTTTCACCATTTTGGGGCCCCCTTTCTGTCCAGGCCCTGGGCAGCTGCCTGGTTTGCCCATGCCTGTGTTTGTCCCTGCTTAGAAGCATAATCAAGCTGGATGGTGACGTGGGACACGCAAAAAAAAAGTTCAACCCAAGGAGGTTGTTTTTGACAGGGAGAAAACCCCCTGTCCATGTTTTGCCATGCCCAGAGCTGAGCTATCAGGCCACAGATCTGACGGGCGTGGGTGGGAGGGTCTTGCATGTTCTCTCTCCCACTTGCGAAGTCTTTTGAGGTCTTTTTCTAAAAAGTGTGTCTGGGGGCTCCTTCTTTCAGCACCCCGGTGGCCCCCGGCCATCAGCAACCCCGCAGTAACAAACCAAGGCAGGCAGCGGAGCGTGCCTCAGGCCTGTCCAAGGAGCGGCGAGTGACCCTTTGGGGCTGCTGCTGGGGGCCATGGGCAGGGATGGAAAGGGTGTGTGGGCAGGGGACGTCCCCAAGCTCTCACTAAGGGCGCCTCCAGCCTCGCTCCAGACCAGCGTGCATGGCCGGCCACCGGTGGGTGCCGCCCCAGCCCCTTCGGGCCACCCTGCAGCCCAACGGGGCGCCCCCCGAGGGCGGGCAAGAGGGCAACATGAGTGGCAAGGGGCTGACAAGGGTAGGACTCAGGGAGGGAGGGGAAGGGGAAAGGGAAGCGGGAGCAGCCCGGGGAGAGGGCGGCGAGGGCCCGGGGGAGAAGAGCAGCGCTCCGGGTCGCGCCCCTCCTCGGCCCGCCCGCGCACTGCCGCCTCCGGCCAGCAGAGGGGCAGGGCCCCCGGGGAGGAGGAGGAGGAGCGGGGAAGGGGGAGCCGGAGCCGGAGGGAGGAGCGGCCGCGGGGGCAGGGGCAGGGGCAGCGGAGCCCGCCCGCAGCCCAAGTTCGGTGCCAGGCTCGTGGCTGTTCCCGGGAGGCTGATGGGCAGCGGCCGGGCCACGCCGGGGCCCAGCCCGCCCCGGGGCAGGCGCTGAGCTGGGCCCCCGGGGATGCCCCGCGCCGGGCTCGCCCTCTAGCCCGCCCGCCCCGTGCATGGCCCAGCTATGGAGGTGGTGGACGAGACGGAGGCTCTGCAGCGCTTCTTCGAAGGTAGGAGCCCGGCCCGGGGCTGCCCCGCCCGCCCGCGGGAAGAGGGCAGCACCTCCTCCCCCCAGCAGGGGCTGCCCACAGGAGCCAGGTGCCGCGCGTGGGTGCTGAGCAGCCGGGGGGGGGCTGTCACACACGGGGCACGGGGCGCCCGCTCCCCCTCACGCGTCTCAGTCTTCACGTCGCAGCCCGGGCACCCCACGCCCCCGCCGGGTACCAGCCCCCTGAGCCCCACGCCGTGTTGGGCCCCCCGGAGTTAGGGCACCCCCGCCCCGGTAATGGACTTCTTGCAGAGTGCTGTGCGGGGAGCAGAGCGCCGTCTCTCATTAATGACAGACACGTGATATTTCTCTGTGACACAGGCCAAGTTGCCCTTTTCCCCAGCATTGGTAGGCGCCGGTGGTCCCCTCCAGCCCCAGGAGACGTGGACCAGGTTCCCTCCGTTCCCACCTCCATGTGGATGGGGAGTGACGTTGAAGCCAAGGGAGTGGCAGGGGTGCAGAAATGGTAGAGAGGAGAATCGTCCCCTTTTGCTTGGCTCAGGGCGATGCACGATGCAGCTGCGCAGTGATGACCGAGCCGTCGGTGCAGCCAGACCGTTGCATTTAGGTGTCACGTGGTGGACTGAAGGGTGCGGAGCAGTTGGGGCCTTGCCGCCATTTCTGCCCTTTGTTTTAATCGTTGGATCCTCCCACTGTCCTTCCTCCCCTCCCTGTCTTTGTTTGTCCATCTCTTCCTTCTGTCCCTCCGTGTTTCTTTTTCCTTAGTCCTCTTTCTCCCTTCTCTCCCGGGTGCTGTCTCTCTTCCTTCCTGTCATGTCTCCTTGCTCTCCCTGGCACCCCTCTTTCTGGGCTTCCTGCTGGAAGGGCAGCAGCCATGGGAAACAGGTTGACACTTCAGGTGTGCAGAGTCCCTGCACTTGGCATTGCCCTTTTTACACAAAGAGCCTGGGGCAAAGGGAACATGCATTGGGTCTTCCTAGCCTGTTTCTCTTCTCAGCTGGACCTGTGGGCTTTCTACTGCTGCTCTTGATAGCCCAAGCAGCAGTGTAGTCTCTTCTCTGACTGACTTAAAGCCTGGGTTAATCAATTGACCAAGCCCACAGTTTGACACCTCTTGTGGTGTTTTTGTTGAGATACACTCCCTCTGGGCCCAGGGTGTGAGGTGCTTTAGGTGTCTGAAGTTCTGAAATGGCTGAGATGATTTTGACCTGGGATTTTTACATGTGGAAATGCCCCTTGTAGACTAGGGGACAACCAAACCCTAGGGCCCCTGGGCGTGCATGTAGGATGTCTGCCACCGATTTGGAGAGTATCTGAAGTCCCAGACTGATGAGTCTGGGAAGGAGGATACTTGCCCAGTGACAGAGCCACGTGGACTTGAACAATTGAGTTCTGCTCAATTGAAACTCAGAACTTGACTAGTAGATTTTGCCCAGTAGAATTGGGGACTGATTTGGCCCTTGAACCAAAAAGAAATGCATGTTGTAGGGAAAGAGAGGCAACTTCAGTGGAACTTTAGTGATCCTATGGAAGATGAAGTGCATGTTGTTTTTCTATGTGCTGCTCTAGGGAAAAGATTTTCTTGTGGTTTCCAGCCCTATCCTGAGTTTGAGTGGAACAACTTTAACCAGGACAAGAAGACTGACAATAGGGGCAGTTGCTGTGTGCACCAACCTGTTGCCTATGTAGCTGATGTATTTTCAGTAGGGTCCCCTTTAGGTGTAGGTCCTGACCCCCTTCCCTGTGGTCCTAGCTTCGGGCATAGCCCCCATCTGCATCTGACCTGACTCCAATGTCTTGGTTTCCATGCTCATCCCTTGCAGCCTGCGACGCTGAAAGGCATTAATCTTGAGTTGTGCTTCTCTCCTTTCCACTTTGTATTTCACAGAAATACATAGCACCTGATCTCATCTGGTTGAACTAAAAACGTCTTGTCCCCAGCTCTCCCTTATTCCTAGCCATGTGGAAATGGAAAGCAAAGAGCACCAGTGCAGAAGGACTTCTTTTAAACTGTGCAAGGTGCTCACTCAGTCATTTGATTTCTGTCTCTGAGCATTTGGAGCTTGCTGAAGCCTCCAGAGGGGCTCTCTACTTTCTATGGGCAGCTAGTCCTGTTTTCATATGTTTTAAGTAGTTTCTGTTGCACAGTGCTGGTGAGGATGAGAGGGGACAGGAGAAATTTTGACCCAAAGGACTGTCATGCAGCCTGTGCTAAGAAGTGTTGAGAAGATTATTTTTCTGTCTGCTGCATACCAGCTACCCAAGGTGCTTTGAAGAAGTGAGTAGTCGAACTGATCCCCAGCTGAAAGTCTAAGTTGTATGTTGCTGGTTTTCCATCAAGGATTCTGGTTTGACCTAACATTGCAGTGTCCTGAGAGATTAATGATTTCTGGGCAAGTAACATACAGACAGATAGCAGACCTGATGGAATGGTATTAATTTGGAAAGATAAAATAGATACCCTGAGACTTCTTTAACATCAGCATCCTTATTCTCTTCTATGGGGGAGTTGCACATTTGGATCTTTCCTTCTTGTAGTGCAGTCATTTTTTCTTCTTCACAGAAGAGCATCCTTTCTGTAAGTGGAGATTTCATGCTCCTAGAAATGTCTTCCTACAGGTTGCACACCCACTGAAGTAAATTAGAGAGTTCACACCACTTAATTTTGAATTGTGTTTCACCAGATTTGAGTCTTCTGGAAGCAGATCCACTGTATTTAAGAATGATCCACTAGTCTTTTTATTACACACAGTTTCAAGACACTGTGCAAGGGTAATGCATCCTTTCAGACTTCTGAGAAGCAGGGTCAGTGTCAGAGGTTAAATAACTTGTTCAAAACTTGGGAGTGAGGGAGTGGCAGAGTGAGGATTAGAACTCAAGTGATCCCATTGTTCTTGGTCTGTTAGATGGTGTGGCAGATCCCTTCTCTGGAGAGAAACCTCAAGAAGAAATGGGTAGTCCTCTGTGATTCCACTTTCCCCAAACAGCTGTGTCTGTGGGAGTGAGAGCTCCTAGGATCCCAGGATCCCAGCTTCAGTCCCAGCTGCAGATGAGGCCAGATGCTGATTCTTTTTGATCTTAGAGGTCTCAGAAGCTGGGACCTTTTGTTCAGAAAGAAGTTTTCTGGTTGGACCTATCATCCGCCTGCCAGGGTTGGACTTATCCACCTCCCTCACACAGAATAGTGTGCTGCATTTGCAGGGAGATTAATAAATACGTGAAGGTGAAGGGGCAAAAAAAGGAAGTTGAAATGTTTTGGGCTTTGGGCTGAGATTCAGAGAAGGCCGAGGGAGGTATGGGAGGTCTTGGATTAGCATGATAGCTTAACAGCTTCTGTAGGAGGTTTGGGTGAAATCGCACTACTTGTGATGGAAGAGGTACCCTTGGTGCCTATTGGAGTTGGTTGCGTGGGTGCTGGGGATTCTCCAAGCAGACCCACTCTTGGTTCAGAAGATTCTGACTGCTTGGGTCTGATTTTGCAGTAGCCTGATCCATGTTGTGTTTTCCCATGGCACTTACCCTCACAGTGTCTAACAGAACTGCAGCAGGAGAAAAGGGAAAGCTTTTTAGGTGGAAGGGAAGGGAGTAAAGCTTGGTCTCTCCAGAGTGTTTACCTAGAGCGTTTGTATTTCGTATCAAAGGGAAGGTGGGGAGTAGAAAAAGCCTGACCCTTGGCTGGCATCTTGCTCGAAACCCTACCTTCCTCCCTGCTTAACACTCATGTAAGGGAAACAGTTACGCCAGAGCTCAGCTATTTGGGATCCCTCTCTCCCTTGGCTAATTGATGAGATAAGAGGTTGTTAAAGAATGTATATCAGGAAAGATGTGCCGAGCAGCTTTAAAAGGAAGAGTAAGAGGGTGGGGGATGGTTGGGTGGTTTGGCAGCTCTCTGCAACAGAGGGCCAGAAACACCTGAAGAAATGGAGTGGGAAATGTGAAGGGTTTGGACAGATGGAAGCTTCAAATGGAGCTGCCATCTCAGGGATAGGGGAGAGTCAACTGAATGCAAAGGGCCAGGGCCCCAGCACATATATGTTAGCTAGCTCTCTCGACTGCAATGGAATTAGGCAACTTTACAGCAGCTGAGGATCTGGCCATTTAAATCCTTGTGCAGAGGGTCAGAGGGTAACAAACTCCTGAGTGTGTGTTTGGAGAGTGGCTGTGCTATGCCCATAAGGGCTGCCGATACTGTGGTAGAGCTGCCTGAAGGCTTACAGGAGCCTCTGAGCTGTGAGTGTGAATGAGTGAGTGGGTGCTGGTGTTTATCAGCCAAGAAGCAAATATGTTTGTATTAGCAAATGCATTTGTCTGGAGGAGAGTGTGTGTGTGTGTGTGCGCGCACGTGCGCACTGAAGTAGTGCTCTTTTCTGGTGCTTTCTTTTATGGATCCTATCTCACTTTCCAGACACTGTTGGTGACTGTGGTCTCACAGCCCTCCCAGGAGGTAAGTCGGAACTGTTGCCCCCATTTTACAGTGGTGCAGAGAAGGGAAGAGAGTCACAGAGCAGAAAACTGAATCCTGAGTTCCAGACTCCTGTGCTTTGTGCCTTTGTCTAAGCATGGAGTGATGTTCCCTGTCATGGGCTGGTGGGTATTGGTGAGGTGCTGGGAATATGAATATATTAGTGTAGTGGTTTTCAACCTTGTTTGTACCAGGATCTATTTGTAAACATCAGTGGCCATTCCTGACTCAGTGGCCCTCATCCCCAACCCACTGACCCCTGCCTCCAGCCCCCCAGTGTGGGGGGCCCAAGCAGCTCCTTGCCAGCCTGGAAGGGAAAAGCCACAGTTTCCCATTTTTTTTCTTCTTTAAAGGATAATCCATTTTAAAAGTTTGTTGATCCATTTTTTGTTTGTGACCCTTTCATATATTCTTGTGATCCATGGGATGAGAAACACTGTATTAGTGCATGCATGTGAGAATTTGGCAATGAGTAGGGGATCTGCAGGGGTGGGGTTGGTATTAGCAAGAGTATGTCTGTGAATGTGTCAGTAAACCCATAAGCCTTAGCTCAGAGGATGAGGTAAATGAGTAGCTTACCAGTGTTGGTCTTTGTATATAAGGGGCCAAAAGTTGTCCTTAGTTGCAGCTAGTAGGTTCCACTGTGGAAGCTGGGTCATTGTTGATCCATGCCAGCTAATGATTTGCTGCATTGTTTTTCGTGACCCTGTAAGGTCACTTAAGATGAGGTGTAGCCTCAAGTTTTTGGTGCCAGGGTATTGGGGGGCATGAATAAGGGGTTTCAAAGGAGCCTGAGAGAGACAGTTGAGGGTTGTAAGTGGGGCATTATGATGGGACCCTAAATGGGCTGTTTGGAGGTCCCTGAAATGGCATGAATGGATTATCCTCCCAGGAGCAAAGATGGCAGAGAGACCACAGAACCTGGGGCCTCCTGGGTGGAAGCTGTGGGCTCTGCAGTGGTCCGGGCTCCAGGCAGGAATGCTGCGGAGGAGGTAGCAGAGGTATCGCTGTTGAAATGAGCAGAATTGGCCCTGCATGACCTGGTGGAAATGCTTGAACTCACATGTGTACCTGACCTGGCAGCCTCTTGCACTGAGGTCCTTCTCATTACTCCCAGATGGTGGGAAGGAAAGGAAGGGTGTGTGGGTGAAGACAAGAGCAGTGAGGGGAAGACAGGAGCAGGAAGGGCACTGTGGCATGCTTGCATCTCCACAGCGCCTCTCCTTCATCTGGCTCTATGTATACGTTGTAGGGATTGTTTCTCTGAATGTCAAAATTCAGGCAGCTCTGGGGCAGAACACAGCAGCTATTTAAGGACCCAGAGCAAGTTCTTCTACACTTGATCTAGCCTATAAAAAGGCCAAGAAGCGTACTAGATAAGCAACTGGTTCCAAAACCAGAGATGAGGTACTGATATAATTGAAAATTCAGGGATCGTCTTGGCTGGCAGAGCATAATTACTTGAGTTGGTATGTGTGTGACACTAGCATTAACACCCCTGCCCTTAGGAATGTGGCAGGGGTTCTTCACTGACTGTGAGAAGGGCAGAGCCTCAGGTTGATGCCTTGTTGGAAAGATGGCCTCTCCTGTAACAGAGGCTCCCTTCACACTGGGTTGTGGCATGGGTCGTTATGGACTCGGGGGTATTGAATTGTCAACACTAGCTTCAGTCAAAAGTGTTTCCTTGAGGATCAGGTCTCGGCTTTGGCCACAGGCTCACCAGCTTGCCTGTCTGGGGCTCAGCCTTTGCTGTTTGCTTCCTCTGAAGGCTCTCCTCAGCTCTAGGGCCATTTCTGACTTTCTGACTTTCTCTGGGAAATCATACTACAGTCAGTCATTGTGAACACTGTGAGGGCAGCAGGAGAGCAGCTGACAATGGCAGGGAGGAGGAACACTGGTGTTCAGGGTTTGCTTTGCCCCATGACTGAGAGCAGAGAGACCCTTGCTGTGTCCAAGGGCAGCCTGGGGAAGCTACTTGCCTTGAGCCCAGGGCATACCTTTCCCTGAGTTGGTGTCCCGTCTCAAGGTGAGGAGCCAGGATGAGGATTGGTGCAGTCTCTCTTGGGCCTTGTCAGTGCGCTCGGGAAGCTAAGAGGCTTTGTGCATGGAGTGCTTGGCTGAGCTGAGTTAGCCTGTGACAGAGAGGTCCTGGGGAACCTGGTACAGCACAAACACATGACTGGCCTTCAGGGTAATCCCTTTTCAGACCCAAATCCCAGTGTGTGCCTCCTGTTAAAGCGAGGAGCTGCACAGAGGTGGCAGCCTCCTGACCTCCTCCTCAACCCCCCCGTTATTCACAAAGGGAATAGATGTGGTAGGTGGCAGCGCTCGGATTCAGAGCAGCTGAGTGAGGAAGCGTGATGACAAAGGGGGAGAGTGGGGACCCAGTGGGAGCGTAATACCTGCCCTTGGCACAACTCAGGATGCGCTGGATCCGCACAGGTAACTGCATGGGGCCCCTTAACCCTTCCATTGCTGATCTCTCCTCTCCTCCTGCCTGTCTGTCTTCCTTGCTTCCTCTCTTGTCTGCACACTTTTCAGTCCTGTGCCTTCATTTATATCTGATTTCTCTTCCCTGCCCGACTCCCTGTTGCATGTAGGTTGCTGAGGAGACTGCACAACAGGAGGATTCCCATCCATTTCCTTTACTTCAGGGGAAGGAAAAGACCAGCAACCTGGGCCCCTGGGAACTTTCTGAGCCACAGGGAGAAAGTGCAGCTCCTGTATCAGGAGGATGGAAGGAGGAGGCTCCCAGAAGCCGTGGCCACATTGTTTGCCCTCGGCCTGCCCTGTGGTGCATGGCCACCACAGAGCAAATTTCTATCTCAGTTGAAACATTATTGTCATGGGGTTGCTCCCCAGCCTCTGCTCACTGGCCCCATCCTTGCCTTGGGCCTTTCCCAGGGCTTGAGACCAAGGGAGAAGGGAAGAAGGGGTGAGAGTGGAAGCAGGGCAGAGAGCTATTGAGCAGGGTTTGACAAAGGGATAAGCGATTATCTTGGAGGAGGCTGTGATTGAGAGAGAGCAACCTGCACTGATGCCTATGGCAGCTGCCCTGGAGTTCAGGTGTCTGTGGAGCGAGAAGTTCTTTGCCACAATTTCTAGCAGGTGAAAGCATCTGTTGCTGGCACAGGGGATCTGGGGCTGCTGGCTTGGTACCCCACTGGCTCAACCTCACTGGTTGGTGCCTGGGAGGAGCTGAGTGGAGAGGAGGGTGTCTGCTAATGGCAGGTTGAAACGGGGCCTGGGGGTTGCTGACTGAAGTGACACCTCCGTGGCAGAGAGGGTTGGCTGGGGAGGGTTCCTTCTTGTGTTTGTGGGTGCTGGTGGTCAAGGGCTCCTGACAGCGGAGCGTGATGGGGATGCTGGTTGAGATAAGCATGCATTGGTAGCTGGGAAGCTGGCTGGGGTGGGAGTGATTGTTGTATGGTTTTATTGCTTGTAGCTGGTGGGTAGGATTCAGGGAGAGGAGCCTGCCTAGGACATGGACTCATCAGGGGCCGGGCAGCTGAGACAGGCCCAGCCGTGACCTTCCCAGTCCTTGCTGTGAGGTGAACTAACAGCCCTTACCTCGTGAGTGGTATCTTCGGGCAATTTGAGGCAGAACTGGCTTGAACAAATCTTGTATTGGGTCACCAAGGGATCCTTTGGAGCTGAAGCACATGATGGCTTTACCACAGAGACAACCTGGAAGAAAGCTGTATTTTGTTTGAGCTGCATCCCTCCTTCGCTGGGGTTCTGCTCTTAGCCTCATGGATCTCTGAAGGATGGATTTGCCTCTACTTTCATCAGTGTAGCCAGAGTTGGGCAAATACTGCACAGCATTAACCTGTTGCTTTTTGCTTTGATGGATCATCCACAGCAGTGACCTGGGCTTGGGGTGGGCTCCCCTCTACCTGTTTCACCCTGTTTTTTCTCTTGATTTCTCTAGTGAGCCAGGCTGCATCCTCTTTACCGTCTCCTCAGGAACTTCCTACTGAGGTTCTGGCTGCACTTTTCCCTGCACCTTTTATTTCATGCACATCCCATATGTAGCCTCACCAAGTCCTTTGGACGTACTGGTGAACCTCCCTGTCTACCAGACCAGGAAGGAGGCACTGGGTGGGGTTAACTGGGCAACTATGGGGCTGTTTTTCTCTTACATTTCTGGGTATGTCTCCAGGCAGAGTTACACTGGGCTTCATCTACAGACTCTTTTTTAGATGCATTTGAGGGGCAGAGGTAGCTAGCCAGTGTTCTCTGCTTGGTGTCTTACCTTGGAGCCCTGGTTATCAACCTATAACCTGTATTCCTTTTCCTGCTTTTTCATCCTTTGTGTCAAGCACTTGGTTGCTATACAATTAGCGGCCTCCTTCTAACCACAGAGGGAGGATTATGGTTTCTGGTGTGCCAAGGCCCACAGTGCCTATATAGTAAATAGGCACTTTTCTTTTACTTTTGGTTGGCAGTAAAGACTGGAGATGCCAGTGAGACCCTTCCTAGTCTCTTGCTATCCTGGTTAAGGACTGCATGGATCCATCAGATCCCTGATGGGGCCAAAGTGTTATGCCGAGCAGAGACTGACCCCATGTGAGTGCAGAGGGCTGAAGGGGGACCTCGCAGCTGGCATGAATGGAATGGACATGGCTTTCCTGCAGGCTGCTTGGCTGTGTGAACTGCTATATGCAGGCCCCAGGATAAAACCCATTGGATCCTCAGGGATCCTCCAGGACTCCAAATCTTTTCTCTGAGGCAGTTGCTACTGGGAACTCCCAGTGGGGTATGTATACCATTTGCCAACTGTCCAGAAAGGAAAGCTGTGGGGCTGACAGCTTGGCAGAGAACATGCTGGGTAACCACCCCCCTACGCCTGTCTGAAGGTGTTCCGGATTGGCTGAGCGCTTGCCCTTGGACTTTGTGCTCTCTGATAAGAACCCCAATGATCTAAATTAACCTGAAGAATGATTAACCCAGCATGTGTGCTGCCAGGGAACCTGGGGAGCAGCCCTAGCTCTAGAGATGCAAACAGGAACCCACTGCTGCCCAAATCAGGCCTGGGCTGCAGCTGCTTGCAGGACCCATGCCTATCCTGGGTGCCATCTGTGAGCACTAGTCATCATAGGAGGAAGCATTCTTTGTGGGAGAGAGCCTGTGCCTGGGCTCCTCTCTGGGAAGGCAAACTGATGGGGATGATGGGAGAGATGAGATCAGTGTACTCGGTAAGTGGGACGAGATGCAAAGGCAGTGCCTGCTGTGAGGAAAGTCTGAGGGACAGGCTGTCCACACACCCTGCTCCTGAATCGAGGATCTTCTCTACCCACTCCTGCATCCCTTTCCACATGGAACCCTGTGTGAGATTGCTCAGGAACTTTAAAGATCCCCTAAGAGCCATCCCTGGCAATGTCTCCTCTGGGCTGGGTCACCTTGGCGTCTTCCGTGGCACCCCCTCTATGGTTTACACTCAGTTGCCTGGCCAGTGCGCACAGGCAGGGTGGGCTTCTCTTGTTGGGCTTCTGGGATGCCCTGGAGAATGCTTGAGGGTGCACATGAATGGCAGGCTTCCTTCCCCAGCCTGGTAATGTGATACCTCAGGCTGGGCACTTATCTCCCTGAACTTTGCCTGTTTTGAAGCAGTGACTGCAGATGGCAGGAAGGAGAGCCTAGAGAGCAGCCAGCTACGGCTGTCAAGTGGCAATGTGAGGCAGTGGCTGGGAAAGCACCAGGTTAGCTTCTGGGACAGCTCAGAGGTGCTTCTGGGCAGGCAGGTGGTGAGAAGGGCATGGGGCTGTGTGTAAATGGCCTTATGTACTCTGTTCCAGGGCATGGGAGAAGCAGGTGACTAGGGATTCATAAGCCAGAAGCTAATTTACACCAACCCCATCCTGCCTAATGCATCCCACCCTCATTGTGTCTGTTCATCCCTGTTTCCTGTCCTCTTAGATCTTTCTCCCTCCACAGCCCTAGTCACCTTTTCCCAGTTCACTGGGGCAGGCAGGTTGAATTACTCCATTTTTTTTAACCGTTACTGACTACATATTTCACCAGGAGTTAAAACAAAAATGGGATCAGACTGGAAAATGGCAGGCTGCACAGGTTTAAGTTTAACAGGTTAGGAGCAATAGGGGATGGAGCCAGAGGTTGGAGGGACCCTGTCAGGTCCACATAACCTTCCACTTCCAACTCCGAGAGCTATGGTCCCTTCTGCCCTCAAAAATTCTGAATCTATGATTAAAATAGAAAATATCCACTAAAACAGCTTTTGGTGGGACTTAAACTTTCTCAATGAAATCTGCAACCTAAACATTGCAACACTGTGGTAGTGCATGGGTCCCAAAGAGTCATGCCAGCTGGCCTCGTTGTGTTGTTCAGAATCAGACAAATAGCAGTTACTGGAGAGGGTGCTATGGGGCAGGAGACAAGGCCCTGGATAGGGACTCTGGAGATTTAGACCTCTAAGCTAACTCCTTTGAAAGTCTCAGTCCGGGCATGCTGAGTGATCTTTTAGGAGCTGCTTCCTCTTTTTTCCCCTTCCTAATTTGTGTCCATCTTATCTATTGAGAACTCTTAGTTCTTTGGGGCAGGAGACTACCTCCTCCTGTGTGACTGTACAGCACTCCACACGGTGGGGCACCGATTTTGATCACAACCTTGAGGCACTAATGTGACCCAAATAATAATAAATGCAGGTTGCTTAAGATCTTTAATACGTTTCAATACGGACAAGTGCAGGGTGCTGCACTTGGGCAGTAGTAACCAGCAGCACACTTATAAGTTGGGAAACTCCCTTCTTGAGAGCCTGGAGGCAGAAAGGGATCTTGGAGTCATCACTGACTCCAAGATGAACATGGGCTGACAGTGCGAGGTCACGGTCGGCAGGGCTAACCGGACCCTATCGTGCATCCACAGGTGCATCTCAAGTAGGGCCAAGGAGGTGATCCTCCCCCTCTACACAACACTGGTCAGGCCACAGCTGGAGTACTGTGTCCAGTTCTAGGCACCCCACTTCAGGAGGGATGTGGACAACATTGAGAGGGTCCAGAGGAGGGCCATCTGCATGATCCGGGGACAGCAGGGCAGACCCTACAATGAGAGGCTACGGGACCTGAATCTGTTCAGCCTTCACAAGAGAAGGCTGAGGGGGGACCTGGTGACCGTCTACAAACTCACTAGGGGGGACCAGAAGGGTTTGGGGGAGACCTTGTTTCCCCTAGTGCCCTCCGGAATAACAAGGACTAACGGCCACAAGTTGTTGGAGAGTAGGTTTAGATTAGACATTTGTAAGAACTACTTCACAATTAGGGCGGCTAGGATCTGAAACTAACTTCCAAGGGAAGTGGTGCTGGCTCCTACCCTGGGGGTCTTTCAGAAGTGGCTCGATGCCTACCTGGCTGGGGTCATTTGAGCCCAGTTTTCCTTCTGCCCAGGCAGGGGGTCGGACTTGAAGATCTACAAGGTCCCTTCCGACCCTACTTCTATGATTCTATGATTTAACAATCACTTAGGTTTAGTGATCTTTGGGGGTTGTCAGGAGCCTTAGACATTTTTTTTTTTTTTTTTTTAGCTTTTTTTACCCATCACTGCTTCTCTTCAAAATATATTTCAGATGGACACTGGCAACCCAGATAAACAGGAAATCAACTAACCAGATTTTGGTTTATCGTCAGTGAAGTACTGACATGCATGTTTTGCTTTCAAGGGGAAAGCACCTGCTTAAATGATGTGCTAAATTAGGGCCATTAGTATTGTTTCATCATAAGTTGCATATTGATAATGCAGTGACCAGCCATGAGTATGGTACAGAGATAAAGGTGGTGCTTGCTTTGAGGAGACCTAAACCACAGATGCACAGAAAACTGGATTCTTTGAATTGTTGGGTTGGTCTTTCCCTTTTCTGATTTACTTCTGAACTCTTGGCTTCTGGATACAGTGAAAAAGGTGAAACTTTAAAGAGAGGCGAGAATGGAGAGAAAGGGACAACTGGGTGGGTTCCATCCTGAGGGACAGTGCATTGAGATGTTCAGAGAAGAATGGGAAGAAGTAAAAACGGAGAATCAACGTAGAAAAATGCCAAGCTGGGGAGAGCTTTGCAGGCTAGGAGGAGAGGTCTAAGCTAGATACTGTGCTGGGGGCAGGGGGAGGAGCTGGCAAAGGGACTCAAAAAGGGAAGCAAATTTGTAGGTCATAGGGCAAGAAAGTGAGAGAATCTAGTGCTTGAGATAACCTGGTTTGCTCAGGCAAAGTCTCCTCTGCTCGAGAACTGGGTTTCTCTGCTCTCAGAATGTCCCAATGGGGCACCCATGCTGTGATGCTGATACTCCCCCCACAAGATACCTTGGGATGGAGGAAATCCCTAATACTCTGCTTTGTAGGTGCAGGCACTCTGGGAATACCCAGCAGCAGCACCTGTAGGGTCTGTCTATGCCATGGTGGCAGAGAGCACTGTCTCTCCAAGACATGATGAGCCTGGCTCATCTATTCCTGCTATGATTCTGAGTATGACAGATGTACAAGTCTTAAGCATGCTGCAAGGGTGTCCCCATGACATTATTCCCCAGGTTGATGCATGGAGATAAAAAGTGGGTAAGTAGGGCTCATTTCTTTGGTGGAGGACTGAGTGCTCTGCCACTGTGGGTGAAACACCCCATTAGGGTAGTAGGCACAGACTTTCTCCCCGCTTTGTCATTAAATTGTTAGAAATACCCTGTGTACCATGTATAAGTTAGAGCCCCATTGCTCTTGATTGGGGGGTGGGGAGTGGCTGGAGTCGTTCTAAACCCATTGTGGGAGGGCATGGTCTAGGTAAGACCAGAGAAGTGTCACCACAACAGCCTGCCTTGGAAAGGAGGAAGGATCCCTGCCAGTCACTTGACACGTAACATTCCAGGCTTCCTGATGTTAATTAGCCCAGCTCCACTGCGGTCAGGGCTTGCTCTGCTTTGCACCAACTGAGGACCTGGCTAGAGCATGAGCAGGAGATTTCTGAGTAATGTTTTTTTAAAGTGCATTTAATTTGTGATCTGCAGGAAACCCTGTGTATGAGGGCGCAACAAAGGGCAGATCTGGGTGATGGCACATGCAGGGTGGGCAGTGGTTTCATTTCACTGGTTGTTGAGGGAAGTGGAGGAGGGAAGCATGTGGCGTTAGAGAGTGGAAGGGCAGCCAGAGTCCTGCGCATATGCTGCTCACTGAGGGACTGTTCCTCACGTGGGGAGTCGTGGTCAGGTCAGTGATTTGTATGGGCTTGAGTCCCAGATGCTGTTCCAGTTGAGCTGTTGGGGCAGTTGTTTTAACACACAGGAGAGCCTCTCAGGTTCACAGTTGGCTGGTTCACAAGCTTGGTCATCCAAAGGTTTTGAAACATTCCTGAGGGGAAGGTTTAATAATCCAAGAGTCTTGGAAGTGCTCAGTCACCAGTACTTGCATTGTGGTGAGGACCAGAGCCTGCAGGTGTGATCAGGGCCTCGTTGTGTGGGAGAGACAAGGGGAGACAAGCCCTACACAAGGGGAGACAAAACCAAAGGGTTGGGGACTGGGAAGATTCTGTTGCCATGTCCTAGAGGGGTTGCTAAGGGTGTATCTCTATCTCCATGCCATCACCATGAAGCAGGCCTTGCCTTGTCACTTCCACCCTACAGGCAACAAAGATCAGATAATGGGTAATGCAAGTTCCTTGAGTGGCTCTGAGCACTCTGTAGCAAGCATGCCTCAGCCAGACAGAGGTGCTCTAGGCTGCTTGACGGCAGATATGTTGTCATGCTTTGGGAGCTGGTGCATACAGGGTGGGAGTGAATTGAATGGGGGTGTGCTTCACCACTGCATGTCCACACCTGGCAGAGAGGTGGTGTAGGCATGCTTCTCAGTGCAGAGGGAGGGGTTGACTTCTCTGAGGTGGGACAGTGACCTTTGCATAGCTGGGGATTGAACCTCAGTGGCATGCATCCTCAGTTTACAGCATTGCTCCATTTGTAGGAGCAGTTGAACAGTCTACTTAGTGACTCCACATTTGTCTTTGGCCTGTCCCTTTGCAAATTGACAACATTTGGTCTTTACCAATGGATATTTTGGGGCCTGTTCATACCATGGGGGCAATGTGTCCTGGCTTAGGTGGGCTTGAGTATGGGATGGTGGGTGGTAATGGCTGACAAGGTGGACTCGGGAAGGTCCTGCTTAGGCACACTGTATGCAGACGTGTCTCAGTACAGTTCAGTTGCATATGGAGGTGTCCAGTCTTCAAAAAAAGCAAGCAGGAAATCTGTTGGGGTTTCAGGCCAGAAGGGACAACTGGTTCCTCTAGTCAGACCTCCTGTATAATGCTGCTCTGAACAATATGCTGCTCCACTAAAACTAAGAGGGAGGAATGAATGGACTTAATTCCATTAATTAGGGGGATTAGTGGTAATATTTACCATAATTGGAATTTATCCAAGACATTGGTTAATGTCCCTGTTCTTGCTAAAAGAACCATGGGACTTTTGATCCTGAGTGCATCTCAACATAGCAGCATTTGCAGGGAGGACTGCCAACAGCACCCCCATGTAGAACCTGCATGGTTCTTGGGGGTTTCCCACTCACTTTCTAAACTGACTTGACCTGGGATCACCCTCAAGTGGTCATCTACCCTCCTGGCCTAGTGACATCCTAGGGGGCTTTGTTGAAACTTGCAGAAGCGCCGAGAGGCTCAGCACAGATTATCCATAATGTTTCAAGCTTTCTTTAAAGCAGTGATGATGTATACAGCAAAAACATGCAATTGAAGCAACAGTAAGGCTTCCAGTATCACCAGTCAGCCATGTGCTCAGTCCAGGATCCAAGAAAAAGAGGAGTTCAAGTGACTGGGGTTGCTAAGTCTGTCAGCCTCAGCCTTTCTTGGCAAGTCATCCATGTGCTCTGCCTCAGATGAATGGGCAAGTGGGTTCTAGAGGATAGAGCACTGGACTTGGACTCCAGAGGCCTGATATGGGGCTGTTCCTGGCTCTGCCATGGACTTCTCAGTTGACTGTGTGCAAGTCACTTCATTTCTCAGTGCTCTCTTGCCCCTTTTATCCTTTGTCTGACTTGCTTTCTGTGATTAGGGAAACAGGAACAGTTTCTCACTCTGTATTCATCCTGCACCCTGCTCCTGGCTGAGACCTCTAACGACTACTGCAATATAAATGGTGAGATGCCAGTAATTCAGAATGTTATACTTAGAGTGAGAGGAGAGGAGGGGGTGTCAGTGGGAAGTTATCCTGGAAGGACCAGAGCTTTAAGGACTGAGGGTTTTAGAGAGAGTAGAACAGGATTTCTTGGTGGTTGGATAGAGGCGTTGGTGCCTGGAACACCAGTGAATCACTGGATGAGTGGCGCAGCTTGGGTTGGGTCAGGATGTTGTTACTGGAAGGCAAAAATTGTTTGCTTCTCACATGCTGTGTGTGAGGTGCTGGAATAAGGGTCCTTGGTACAGCTATGTTCTAGTACCTTGGACAGCAGTGTTGTCATTTAATTCTTGCTCCTAATGTCATTTATACCACAAGAGCAGTACATTTGAGAACAAATCCCTTCTTTGCTCATCTCCTGGTGTATTCTGAAACCCTGGATAAACCTGTGTACATATGACCCCAAGGGCTGGAGGGGAATGCAGGGAGATCTGGGGCATCTGTTACCCCATGCTGAGGTCACCCTTTCCTCCATCAATTATTCTTGTAGTAAAGAAGATTCCCAGAGTTCATCTGAGCTCTTGTGAAAGGTGAGGATCCAGCCACAAGGCTCACCTGCCTGTTCATCTCTGACCCTGAGGGTCTCGGCAGTCTCTCCTTTCTGGAGTAAGGGAGTAATCCCCACTTTGGTTCTGTTGTGGCTTCCATCCACACTTCCTTTACAATCTCTGAACCATGGCTGTAGGATTATGGATGAAGGTTAGAGGTAGTCCCCCACCTCCCTTCTCCCAGCTGTGTCATGGGAGGTGCACAGAAAGGCAGAGTTCAGTCTGATCCTGTTAAGTGTCTTTGGTTTGGTAGTTTGGATAAATAATGCCAATGAATTTTCCTGCTGCTGCTAAATTAGAAAGGAGCCAAGAACATAAGTGGGGGAAGGAAATAGGAGAGGAGTCAAGTGTCTAAATTGCTCAAGTGCCTGGGTCCCATTGAAAGCCTTAAATTGGCTCTTAATCACTTATTTACTTTTGAGAAATTAATCTTAAAACACAAGGTGCAGAAATCCTGGACAGTGATGTACCATGATCAGGGTTTTTCCATTTCACTGCTTCCCTGGGCTCCACTGTCAGGCTGTCAGTCTATTGGATCTATTTTGTCTTGGGCTTAGAGAGAAAGGGATCCATGGTGTTCATTGGGTCTGACCTGCCAAGCAAGCTGGCAGTAGTATTTTTCCTAGAAGCAGGACTGGACCATGTTTCTTAGAAAGATAATCTGAGCTCATTTTAGAGGCTCTAAACAATGCGTTAGTATCATTGTTACGTGTCATGTTTATTACAGCAGTGCCCAAGGGTAGGACTGAGGTGCTGTACAATTATTGAGTCACTGATGTTCTGTACTCCAAACAGCTGATGAATTCCCACCACATACTTGGGAAACTGTCCCATTGCACAGCTGTCCTCCCTGCTAGGAATTTGTCTTGTTTCAAGGTTTAATGTGTCCTGCTTCAAATCCCAGATTTCAGATCAAACCTTTTTTTTCAAGACTTCCCCCTGTACCATAATATGGGCTATTTTTTCTACTTGTACATACCGACGGCAGTGATCAAGTCACATCTCTGCTTTTAGGCTTGATAAGCTGAATAGGCTGAGCTCCCTAAGAGTTGCATTATAAGGCTTTTTTTCTTTTCTTTTTTTTTTTTTTTTACAGTGCCTGGACCATTTGAGGGACCCTTGTTTGAATTCTTTCCACTATTTCTTCATCTGTCTGGATCCTGGCACTGGGTGTAGAGGTTTTACCAGTGTTGTACACAGAGGCAATATCACTTCCCCATCCTAATGGCTCTTCCCCTTCTTATGTATCCCAGGATCACGTTAGCCCTATTAGCCGCAACACTACACCATGAGTTCATGCCACATTTATTATTGACAGTGACCACTGGCTGCTTTTGAATCACTGTTTTCCAATATGGAGTCTTCCATCCCATAGGGATAGCCTGCATTCCTGACTTCCAGACCACTTAACCATTTAGTGTGGCCTAGTTAAAGTGCTTTTTATTGGACTATGGCCATTTAACCAGGTAATTCAAATCACAGTTGGTAAGAGTAACCTTCCTTCCTCATCAGTTATCATGCCAATCTTTGTCCCATCTGCAAGCATAACCAGCACAGGTTTTATATCATTGATAAAAACACTGAATATTGTTTAACCAACCCGTGGATAGACCCTGGTAGGGATGGCTCTTCTCCCTGACATCTCTTCAGAAGAGATGCATTTTGATATCTGTCAATAAACCACTTTCTAATTAATTTAATAATTGTCTAAGAAATTCCATGTAATACAAGTTTTTAATTCGAGAGATTATACCAAAGATTATTTGGTACCAAGTCAAATGCTTTGGAGAAATCTAAACATGATGACCTCCTTAGGACATTCCTTTCTCTGTCCTTTTGTTATTTTTATGTATAATACCTAGTGCAATAGGACACAGACCAGGACCTTTAGGAGCTGCCACAATAGGAACTGTGTATTTAAGAATTTAAAGAGAATTGCATGCATCAGAAATGTGCTGAAAATAATTTAGGAAAGTAGAAATGGAAGGAACCACATGAGGTCATCATCTAGTCCATCAAGGCTGGATCATCCCTGACTAAACCATCCCAGTCAAGTGTCTTTCCAATCTGCTCATGAAAATTTCCAGGGATGAAGATTCTACAACTTCTCTAAGTAACCTGTTCCAATGCTTGACTGACCTCATAGAGAGCTCTTAATCTCCAACCTAAATTTCTTCTGCTGCAGTTTGAGACTCTTGTTCCTAGTCCTGTCCCTTACAACCACAGGCGGTGTCCCCATCCTGTTTATAATTAACCTTCAAGTATTTGAAAGACTATTATCATATATCCCCTCAGTCTTCTCTTCTCAAGACTAAATACTCCTAGCTCTTTCAGCCTTTCCACGTAAGTCTTGCTTTTTGGCTCTCAAATCAATTTTGTCACTATATGCTGGACTTTCTGATGATCCTATGTATCCATCTGGCATAGATAAATCGGAGAGTATGGTTGGAAGGGACTTCACAAGGTCATCTAGTCCAGCCACCTGCTCAAGACAGGATCATCCCTGACTAAACCATTCCAGTTAAGTGTCTGTCCAATCTGCTATTGAAAATTTCCAAGGATGGAGATTCCATAATTTCTAGGTAGCCTGTTCCAATGCTTGACCACCCTCATATTTAGAAAGTTATTTCTAATCTTCAACCTAAATTTCCTCTGATGCAGCTTGAGGCCATTGCCCTTAGTCTTGTCTCCTATATCCACAGAAACAAGGCTATTTCCATTCTCTCTATAATCAGTCTCCAAATATTTGAAGATGGTTATCAAATCCTCCCTTAATCTTCTCTTCTCTAGATTAAATAATCCTAGTTCTTTCAGGCTTTCCTCATAAGTCTTGCTTCTCAGGGCCCTAATCATATTGTTACTGGGACTGCTGGCAAGACTACAGGATTTGTCAGAGAAATGACAAGTCATAAATGGGGTAGATCTTGGTAGATAGGAACTGGAAATTCTCCCTGTGGCTTCAGGAGAATTTTTGACAGGCCTCATTTTATGAAGATGTATGCAGCAGGGTGGAAAGGAAGACAGAAGAGGCAGCAATTCCCAGGCTGGTAAGGGAATATCGGTTCCAGGGACACAGACAGTGCCCAGACTCTCTGCCTCAGAGAATTTTTGCTCAGTACGGACCTCAGAGTGAAACATGGGAAGCCAACCAACAGAAACTCCTGCAGAAAATCTAACACATGTAACCCAGATGATTTCCAACTACAGAAGAATCTCATTTCAACAGAAATGGCTGTGGAAGAAAACGTCCAGGGTGAACAACTTTGGACTTTGTTAGCTTCACGTAACAGAAAAAGGGATTAAAAACATCCTGACAAAGGACCAAACACCTTTTCCAAGGACGTGAGAAATGTCAGCAAGAATTTCTCCACATGGAATCTTGGTCTCCCTCTTTAGTTTAAAGAACTAAATTAACAAACATTGCCTCAAACATTACCTACACAGAGGTAGCAACATTGCTAGTAAAGTGCTGACGTAGGAAACAGTTTCTTCTTCCTCTCATAGCCCCTTCTTCTGCACTGGACTCTTTTGAGTTGGTCCACATTTGTTCTTGAAGTGCATGACTCAAAACTGGACACAGTACTCTAGGTGAGGCCTCACCAGTGCTGAATACAGTGGAAGAATTGCTTCCTTTAATTGTCTAGTAACACTCCTGTTAATACAACCCAGTATGCTATTATTGATTTTGGAACAAGAGGACATGGTTAGCTCATATTCAGCTTCTGGTCCATTGTTACCCCCAGGTCCTTCTCTGTAGTGCTGTAGCCCAGCCAGTCATTCCCTAGTCTGTATTTTGGCATGCAATTATTCCATCCCAAGTGCAAAATCTGCACTTTTCCTTGTTGACTTTCATTTGATTGGATTGCAATAATTTCTTCAGTCTATCCAGGTCATTCTGAACCCTTGCTCTACCCTTCAGAGTGTCTGCAACTCCACCTAATGTGATGTTATCCTTAAATTTGCTGTGCACTCAATCCCATTGTCCAAATAATTAATGAAAAATCTGAACAGTATTGGACCTAGGATAGATCTATGGGGAACCCAATTTGATACCTCCTTCTAATGCATTGAGCCATTGATAACTTGTTGAGCATGATGATCCATTTCATAGTACTTTCATATACTGTGTACTTCCTTATCTTATGGATAACAATGCCATGGGAGGAAGTGTCAAAAGTCCTTGTTAAAGTCAAGATCTATCACGTCCATTGCTCTTCACCCATCCACAGAGCCTGTTACCTTAAAGGAAATCAGGTTAGTCGGGCATGACTTGCTCTTAGTGAATCCATACTGGCTGTTTTTGATCATTCACCCTGTTTTCCTCTAGGTGCTTCAAAGTATTCCTTGAGAAACTACTCCATGATATTTCCAGGTATTGAGGTCAGACCAACTGGAGTATCATCCTCTGGTCCTCCTTCTTCCCTTTCTTAAGATGGGCCTATATTTTCCCTTTTTCCAGTCATCCAGGACATCACCTGACCTCCCCAAGTTCTCAAGGAGGATAGCCAATTTCTCTGAATTACCTCAGTCAATTTCTTCAGTATCCTAAGCTGTATCCCATCCAGTCTGGCTGACTGGAAAGCATCTAGCTTCTTTAAGTAATTTTTTTTTTAATCTGTTTTTTCACTACTCTAGGGTGTTTGTCTCCTCCTCTATCTTTGCTGCTAATTGCACTCATGGTCTGATAGCTGACCTTTTTTGTGAAAATTGATATAAAAATGGCATATAATACTTCAGCCTTCTCTGCATCATATGTAATTATTTTGCCATCTTCATTCTATAAGGAACTCGCATTTTCTGTGGTTTTCCGCTTATTTCTGACATACTTGTAGAATTCCTTTGTTTTGTCTTTTATGTTTCTTGTCAGTTGCATCTCAGCTTGTTCTAGGCTTCCTGATTAACAGGCAGTTTTTCCTTGGTCCTCCCAGTCATGAGTCACGGGCATCAGAGGGAAAGGTGCATCGAAGAGGTTAACAGAAGACTCTGGTGATGGTGCCATCATGAGGGGTTTGGCTTCTTCAACCATGGTCCACACTTCAGGGAGAGAGGCAGTAGCTTGTTGAGAAGGGATGGCCTCCACCTCACCCTGAAAGGGAAGAAGCTTTTCTCGGCCAGAATGGCTGACCTATTTAACAGGGCTTTAAACTAGGATTGCTGGGGGATGGGTGGTCAACTAATAGTTCAAGCCTGGGTCACGTCAACTATAGTATTAACAGGTTAGGTAGCCCAAGGGAACCTACTCCGATGACAGCCCAAGGAAAGGTCACATCCCAGTGTGCAGGGAAGCCCAGGGCTTTCCCTAGCAGGCTCAACTGCCTGTACACAAACGCCAGGAGTTTGGGAAACGAGCAAGAGGACCTGGCCCTTCTCCTGAGTGACAAAGATTATGATCTCGTAGGGATAACGGAGACCTGGTGGGACTCCACCTGCAACTGGTCCATAGGTATAGAAGGCTATACTTTGTACAGGAGAGACCGTGTTGGGAAGAGGGGTTGGGGGTAGCTCTCTACATGAAGGAGAAGTACACTTCCCTTCAAACTGAGTTTAGCAATCAAGGAGGGCATCTTGAGACCCCCTGGGTTAAAATATGGGCAGAGCATGGGGAAGGGGATATAATTGTAGGAGTCTATTACAGACCTCCCAACCAAGAGGAAGAGCTGGATCTTGAATTAAGTAAGGAACTGGCTGAGGCTGCATGCTCCCGATGCATGATTGTCACGGGTGACTTCAACCTCCCTGACATCTTGTGGGAAGAGCACACGGCCAAATCTGACCAGTCACATAGCTTCCTCGCTTGCATTGATGAGCTCTACCTAACACAAGAGGTCTGTGGGTTGATTCGGGGAGAGGCAGTGCTGGATCTGGTTCTGGCCAAAGGGGATGACCTGGTGAGAGACCTGAGGATTGAGGGGAAGGTTGGTGAACCGATGACCTGATCACTTTTTCCGTCCAGCGCAGGGCAGACCTATCTCTCCGTAAAACAGAAATTCTCAACTTTGGGAAGGCTGACTTTCACAAACTCAGGAGACTGGTCATTCAGGCACTTAAAAGACTATGGCCTCTCAGAAAGGGGAGTCCACAAGGAATGGTTATTCCTTAAGGATGCAATCCTCGAAGCACAAGGAAAGTCCATTCCATCCCGCAGGAAAGGCGGTCAGCAGGCTGGGAAACCCCATTGGCTTAATAGGGAACTTTAGGACCTCCTGAAACTAAAAAGAGAAGCCTACACCAGATATAATTCCCATTTTCTCACCAAGGAGGACTACGCAGCACTGTCCGTACCTGTAGAGAGAGGACCATAAAGCCAGGACCAGAAGAGCCAAGGCAGAAACTGAACTCGGACTAGCCACGGGAATCCAGGACAACAAAGTCCTTCAGATATGTGGGAAGTCGGAGAAAGAACAAAGGCAACATTGGACCCCTGCTAAATCAGATGGGGCAGCTGATGTCTGATGCTCAGGAAAAGGCCAGTCTCCTACATGATTTCTTTGTGTAGGTCTTCCACCTGCTCAAGGGGGCCACCCTGTTGGACAGGACACAAAGCATCCAGGGTGTGGAAGATGGGCCCACAATTGATGTAAATCAAGTGAGGGAACACCTCAAGAGGCTAGACATCCATAAGTCCATGGGCCCAGATGGTATGTGCCCAAGAGTCCTGAAGGAGCTGGTGAACATTGCAGCATGCCCTATGGTGAAGGTATATGAGAACTTGGGACATTTGGGAGAGGTACTGGAAGACTGGAAAAGAGCCAACATGGTCCCAATCATCAAGGAAGGAAGATTCAGAGAATTACAGGCCAATCAGTCTGACATCCATATCTGGAAAGAGCCTGGAGAAAATTATCAAAGGTTCCATCAGCAACAGGCTAATGGAAGGCAACCTTCTGAGTGCCAGCCAACATGGCTTCATTGCTGGCAGGTCTTGCCTGACCAACCTCGTCTCCTTTTATGACCAGCTGACACACTGCCTGTACAAAGGAGACTAGGTTTATGTCCTATCTGGATTTCAAGAAAGCCTTCAACTTGGTCTCCCATGGTGTCTTCGTGGTTAAGCTGGGGAACTGCAGCTTCGACCATCTCGTGGTCCAACTGGCTCCAGGGTTGGACCCAAAGAGTAACAGTTGATGGGAGGAAATCACCATGCTGCAAGGTGACCAGTGGTATCCCTCAGGGCTCAGTACTCTTCAACATCTTCATTAATGATCTGGATTCAGGTGTCAGATGTGAACTGGTGAAGTTCATGGACGACACTAAACTATGGGGGAAGGTGGTCACACAGGAGGATAGGCTGGGGATACAGGCTGGCCTGGACAGGGTTGCAAGGTGGGCAGACCAAAACCTGATGGCATTCAATGTAGAGAAGTGCAGGATGCTCCATCTTGGGAGGAAAAACCAGCATCATACTTATAGGCTCAGCATTGCTACGCTCGCAGGCACTATGACCGAAAGAGACTTGGGGGTCTTGATTGACCACAAGATGAACGTGAACCACCAATGCGGTGCTGTAGCCGGCAAAGCAAACCAAACTCTGGCATGCATCCACCGATACATCTCAAGCTAAACCAGGGATGTCATCCTCACGTGTTACTCAGCCTTAGTGAGATCACAGCTGGAGTACTACATCCAGTTTTGGGTTCCCCACTTCAGGATGGACATGGATTATCTTGAGAGTCCAGAGGACAGCCACCTGCATGATCAAAGGCCAAGAGAGCAAGCCTTACGAGGAGAGGCTGAGGTACATGGGACTGTTCAGCCTGGAGAAGAGAAGGCTCAGGGGGGACTTGGTAGCAGCCTATAAGTATATAAGGGGGGTGCACCAGGATCTGGGAGAACAGTTGTTTACCAAGGCTCCCCAAGGGGTAACAAGGTCTAACAGCCAGAAACTTATGGAAGGCCGACTTAGACTGGACATGAGGAAAAACTTCTTTACAGTCCAAGTGTCCAGGGTCTGGAACAGATTCCTTCCAGAGGTAGTGCAAGCACCTAGACTCATTCAAAAACCATTTGGATGCTTATCTTGCTGGGATCATTTGACCCCAGCAGACTTCCTGCCTATGGCAGGGGACCAAGACTCGATCTCACGAAGTTCCTTCCAGTCCCTAATGTCTATGAAACCTATGATTAGGTTCTCCCTGTATGCCCATATGATGCTATTGTATTATTTTCTAGTAATATGACTAAATTTCCACTTTTTGTAGGGTCCCTTTTGGAGTTTCATCTCACTGAAGTGGTTGTTAGTTTAGCCAGGCTGGTCTTGGTCTGGACTTCCCGTTATTCTATCACACCAAGATAGCTTGCTCCTGAAACCCTAACGTGGCCTCCTTAAAATACAGACAGCTCTCCTGGACTCCTTTTTATCCTCAGGTTTGACTTCCAGGGGCTCCTGTCCTCCAGTTTCCTGAATTTCCTAAAGTGTCTGTGTTTTTTTCCCCCTTCCCTTAGGATCTTGAACTCTATCATTTCACGGTCACTCTTGCCCATGTTGCCTTCCATTTTCCCATTCTTTGCCAATTCCTCCCTGTTTGTGAGTAGGAAGTTACGAAGAGCTTCCCCCGCCAACTGGCCTTCCCACCACCTGTACCAAAAAGTTATACCCAACACACTCCCAGAACATGCTGGAATTCCTGTGCACTGCCATGCTTCTGTCTCAGCAGATGTCACTGTAATTAAAGTCCCCCCTGAAAACCAGGTCCTGTGATTTGGAAACTTCCATTAATTGTTTAAGAAGGGCTCATTCACCTACTCTTTCTGGTTTGGTGGGCTATAGCAGGGTCCTACTGTGACATCCACCCTGCTGTTCTCCCCTTTTACTTTAACCCAGAAGTAGTGGCATAACTAGGGTGGGATGAGTGGGGCAACTGCCTTGGGCACTGACTTGGGGAGGAGAGTGGGGTGAAAAAAAAGTGGTTGCTGCAGACAGTTGTGTAGTTGCACTTGTGTAGTGGCAACCAGAAGCTGCCACTGGCTCTGTGTACCAGACACCTGGCCACATCCCTGCACTGATACTTTGAGGCTTTCAACAGGCCTACCTTCCACTATGTACTGCACCTTGGCACATATGCATATCCCTATCCCTTCCTCAACAAGTATTATACCAAGTTAGAACAAGAAAAGAAAGAAGTAGTCCAGTCAAGGATTTGGCCCAGGTAAAGTCGGCAGAGCTTTGTGGCTAGGGATTTAGCTTCCATTTTGAAAAAAATACCAAGTGCAACTGCAGAACAGTATTTCCAGGAACTAGTCTTCCATGGGAGGGAGCCAGGTGGGAGGTAAGAAGGTGCTTAGAGACCTAGGGGTGAATGGGGACAGCAAATCAGAGTTTGCAGTGCTATTGGCAGCATGCCAGGCCATGTCAGTATTGAGTTGTGCATAACAGGGCATCTTTTCCTTTATGGATCTTGACAACACCTAGATTATTTTGCTTAGTTCTTGGTACCATATTACCAGACAGAGGAGAAATGACCAGGTACTGGAAGGCTGGATTTGTGAAGGGAGACTCACAGGAGTCTTAATTAAAATATAATGCACAGCCTAATGGTGCAGCCCATGTGGAGCTCAGTATGAAGGGTATTGGCAGGGAGAAGTTGTAGAATCATAGAAAAGTAGGGCTGGAAGGGACCACACGTGGTCATCTAGTCCAACTCCTGCTCAAAGGAGGAACATGCTTATCCAAACCATCCCATGTCTAACCTAATCCTAAAACTGCGCAAACAACCCTATTGCACTATTACAAGGCACGTAGCTCAAAGTCCCCAAGAACACTCCAACGTGCCATGGTAAAGCAGGGGGACGAGGGCTACCAGTATCTCACCATTGCAAGGGTTGTTAAGGAAGAGTACATAGGAATGAGGAAAGGAGTATTTTTGGGTTGGATGTCAGCAAGTTCCTTCTCATGGTGAATGGGTTATTTTAAGGGTGTCAAAGATGTAACCCATGGGCCGAATTCAGCTTCCAGAGCCCTATCATCTCACTTATGGTGCTGCCCATGGATCTCAGACTGGTCTGGCACATGAAGCCAGCCCAGCGCACACTGCATGTAGTGCCTGCATCAGACTGGCCCTGCACTGTGGATCCATCCCTGTACTACTCAGCCAGCCTGTAGGGCCCAATAAATTTGACACCCCTGGATTATTATATGGAAGAGTCCCTCCAGGGGAGTGCTGCAAGTCCTGTCCCTTGGAACATTTTGCAACTAGGCTGGACAAAAGACTGGAAAATGAACTGTAATGAGTAATCCCACATGGGGATGAACATGATGACCTAACAGATCTTTGGATATAATGACTCGTGCTCCTTGTGTAATTTCCTTTCTCAGTCCTCTCTTGTAATCCAGTCCTTTGTTACATCAGTGCTGGCTGCTAATGAAACTGTCTAACTACTGTAGTCCAAAACCTTATTGTTAATTCCCAAATGTGACAATGTTCGGGTTCCAGGGGCAGCTGTGATGTCCCCTGGTGGCCATGCAACCCATGCCCTGCTCTGGCTCTAGGGAACCCTCCCCTCTCGCCAGCCATGCCTTGATGTGCCTATTGAATGTTAGAAAGGGAGGCTGCCTAAGGGTGCTAGAGCAAGCCTTCTGTTCTTCTGAAAGCCAGCAGGTCCCACCTGGTTTAGTCCTGCTTTATGCCTAGTGGCCCTCTCTGCTCACTTGTGCCCCTCAGGGTACTTGCAGCCTTGAGGGCTATTCACTGCCTCTGAACTTCCTCTACAGCCATGCCCAAGCCTTTTAGGTGTTACTGTATAATCACTCCCTTGTTGGGACCTAAGCCTCCACCCCTTTTCTCTAGGTAGGCCTTCGAGCCTGGGCCCACTGTACTGGACCTGGCTTCTAGGTACCAGCTCTTGTTTTGATTACTTTAGGCCTGGGTCCCCTGGCCCTGCCTCGGCCCTAGTCTGGGCAGTGAGCCTGCTTCAGCTCTGTTTGGGCCCTCTTGCCCCATTGGCTTGAGTTGCACTCAGCTGCAGTCCTCCCCTACACTGCTACTTTATAAGGCTCAAGGTCTGTGTCTTGAGCCCCCAGCCCCCTGGCAGGGCTCCAGACACTCATGCCCTCAGACATGGCTGGGATCTCCATACCACCCCTACAAGTCCCAATCTGAAACCACCAGTATGAACTATAATAAAGGAACAAGCCCTCTGGCTATAATACCAGTTACCCTGCTCTGTGCCCAAACATAAACAGTAGCTACAACAAGGCTTTCCCCTTATCCTGTGTCATATTCCTCTGCATTCTGTTTACCTCCTACAGGGTAGCACCAGTAGGGTTACCATATTTCCAGTTTAAAAAAAAAGGACAATTGTCAGAGGGGCGGTAACATGATATTGGGGGTGAGGAGTGAGGGCGGCAGTGATATGCTGATATGATGCCCCCACCCTTCACTCCAAAGCTCTGCTGCTGCCCCTTACTCTTGACCTGCAGACCTCTGGCTCTACCACTGCCCCTTACTCCTAAACCACAGTACCCCACCCCCTGGACCATGTTAGTGCCCCTAACACCTGACCCACAGCCCCCTGGCATCACCCACAGGCCCTTGCTTCCCCTAGTGCCCCTCACTCCCAAGCCCCTGCTCCCCCCAGCCCTGTAGCATCTCTTGGCTGTCCTGCCCCTGAATACAAGGGCACTGGCCCCCGTGCTGCCGACTGAGCCATGCGGCTTCCTGCTGCCCCTGAAAGGTCCCCCCACCCCTTTCCCCCACTGGAGGGGCAGGCGCCTCCCCTGCCCTGCTGCAGCCCTAGCATCTGGACAGCTTCTCCCAGCGTTGGAGGGCACCCCCACCCTCCCACATAAGCACACACACAGCCTGCCCAGACAGTACCCAAGCCCAGGCCCTCTACCCCCCACCCCTCATAGACTTACCTGCATCCAGCTGCTAGGGCTGCTTTCACCACCCTGCCTGGTTACATGCTGGCCATATGAATGAGTGTGCACACATGCATGTGGCGCCTCCTGGCTCCACTCGTCCTCCCCCTGCTCCTCCAGCCCCAAGCAGCTCTTTGCTATGGCAAGCAGGGAAGTGCCAGGAAAAAAACCTTGATGCTGAGCAGAGCAAAATCCTGGACATTTGTTGATATTTAAAAAAAAACAACCACCTGGATGGAGATTGGTAGGCCCAAGAAGAGGACATGTCATCTGGGAAAACCCAGATGTATGGTAACCTTATGGGTGCCAGCTTGGAGCTCTCCTGGCCCTTCCTACTCCAGAGCACCTTTCTCTGCAGCCTCCAGGACCAGACTCCCTGTGTAGGCTCAGGCCCTGAGTATATATACATGCTACGCCCTGCCCCTTTCCGGTTAGGTGACTAGCAGCCATCTCAGGTATGTTCATTGTGACCCTAAGGACCTGCCTGCATGCCCTTGCAGCTGCTTAGCTACTGTTTGCAGCTCTTAGCCCTTGAGCAACCTGGCTGTCTGTCCCTTGTGCCTGTTACTGCTGGCTCTTGGTCACAATTCAACTAGCAGGTAGCTAGTTCCTTAGTTGCTAGCTTTCCCTGAGTCAGCTCCCCCTGCTGCAGTTTCCTTTTAAGTCACAGAAGCCTTCAGGCTCCCTGTTACACCTTACTCTGGGCTGCCTGCATCCCCTGGTGCAGTGATTCTCAACCAGGGTGCCATGGTACTCTGGGGTGTTTTGAGATCCTTTCAGGGGTGCTGCTTGTTTCCACATAATGTACACACAGTTATGTGTGCAAACATGATTCACAAGTTGAAAATCAGAGATTTCAAATAAGAAGCTATATTGTTAAAAACATGCTGACCTCTTATGGTCTTTCTGGCTTTCACTATTAAATTTCCTTTGTCACAAACCAAGTGAAAACTAAGAGTTGGCATTTTCTGAGGGGTACCTTGAGACTAAAAAGGCTGAGAACCACTGTCCTGCTGTGTTTTTAAGTGAAATACAATAATAAAATAAGTGGACGTAATTCTGGTAGAAGCTGAATTAGCAGCTACAGAGAGTGACAGCTGAGGGGAGGAGCAACGTAAGCTCCTCCATGTTGTCTCCAATTCTAGAAGTCAGGGGGACCTCTAAGAAGGAACATAGGCTGGAGCGTTCCCTGTAGTTCAGTCAGGCCTCGGTTTTTCTGCTGAGACTCCCCCCAAGGTATGGCTGCAGGGAGTGGCTTTTGTGATGAGGTTACCTGGACATTGAACTTTAACATGGGTCACTGAACAGCCCATATTTGGGGATGAATTAGTCCTGGCCTGGATCCAAAATGTGAACCTACCAGGGAAAGGCTGCATCTTCTCTTGCTTCTGGCATAGTCCTTTCCTTTGGCATTCATGACTATTTTTCTTTTTCTCTTTCAATTGGTCTTTCTGTGTCTTGCTTGATAGTCCTTTCTCTTTCTCCTCTCTCTTGTTTTTCTTGCTATCTGTTAAGACTCTTTCCTTGCCTTTTTCTCTCTAGCTGATATTTCTTGGTAAATGTAGGTACATATATGGTTATGATTTCAATCACCATCTGTCTGCTGATATCTCCTAAATCTAACTCTTCCATCCACCAACATTTCTTCCATCCAATTTCATGCTTCTCTAAAATGTCTCCTTCTAGATGTCCCACCACCAATTTAAATGCAAAATGGCCAAAATGAAACTCTCTGCTGCTTTTTTTTCTCTCTCTCTCCTGATAAGGCTGCTTTCTTCCAGGTCAGCCTGGTGCAGTACCTCTGCATTCTGTCCTTGACCACCAAAACTATTCTTCATTCCCAGCTCATCTCTCACCTACTGCCAGCCATTCTTCATGGGTCTCACAGATTCTCACCTTGCACTTCTTGCTTACCCAAAATACTGACATCAGCCTTATCATAAATGCTCTGACTGCATCACTCCCCAAGTTGTATAACATCATTAGACTCTGCTTTTCTTCTTCATTTAGTTGACTTATTGCCCTTTGCTTTAAGGATCTGAACAGCTCTTTACCTCCTGCTGGAACATGCTCAGTCCATGCCTCTTGCCCATCTATTCCCAGTGTAATCTGCTCCCATATTTGTCTCCATGACTATTTTCATGCTGCCCCCTGCACATGTAGCCTTTTCATGCAGCATGCCAGCAATCTGCCCTCTCTTCATTCAGAACCCCTGAAAAATGCACTCCTGGGAAGTTGGACATTGAATGCTACAGGTGAGCCAGGGTGTGTTTAACACGGTAGTGTGTTTGATACCTGATGTGCATTAACTAATACGTATTTATACTGTAAGCTACCTAGTTCAGAATTCCAGTTCCTTTCATGCTCTGTTCAGGACAGAGTATAGTGAATTGACCAAAAGATTTCAAACAAAAAAAAAGTTTACAAATTTTAATGGGAAAATTACCAGTTTTCTTTTAATGACATTTTTATGAAGGTGGATAATTTTTGCTTAATGTATTTTTTTTCAAATTTTGTACTAGGTTGTAGCTTAAATGTATACTTTATCCTTAATAGGAAGAACAACTTTTCAGAACTGATTTTTTTATTTGAAAAATATTCAATTCAAGATTTAAAAATGAAAATTTCCATAAATGGCAAATAAGATGTTTCTATTACAGTTTCACATACACTTTCCTGAAAGCAAGAGATCAATCCATTTTGAAAAATGAAAATGTTTGTGAAATGTGTAGGTTTTTATACAGTGCTTTTCCTATTTTGATCAGCTTTAATACGTAATGAAAAAGATAAGTATGGAAGTTTCTAGGGCACAAACAGCCATTTCTATTTAATTCCTGTAATGTTGTCTGTTTTTCATGTCCATACCTTGAAAAGGATGTTGACCAGCTGGAAAGGGTTTAGGAAAAAAAGCTATGAGAGTGAGCAGTGTTTGTAAATCCTGTCTTAGTGAGAGAAAGAAGCAGCTCAGCGGAGTTAGCTTAGCAAAGAGAAAATTAAGAGGGGACTCAGAAATGCTCTTGGAAAAAGTGCTTTCGATCCTAAAAGGCTTCTCAGGCCAGCAAAAAAAAGTGCAACAAAATCCCCTGGCTGGATGAGAGAGAAATTTGGACCAGAAATGAAATGCACATTTTTGATGGTAAGAGTTAGGAACCAGTGGAACCACTTGCTTGGGGATGTGATAGTCTCTGTCACTTGAAATCAAGACTGGGAGACAGGTCCTCTCATATCTGTTAGGTGCCAAAGTGTGATCCCATTCTACTCTATTTGACTGTGAAAAAAATGTTAATACATCTATAACATGCCATAATCTCAGCCTTAAGACTAAGTCACAAAAAGCAGTGAGCAGGAGGAGAACCCACCCACATTTGCCTTAACTGTTTTTCAGGGACTCAGGCAGGGTGGAACTGGATCCATTTAGGTGTGTAGGTCCTCGTGGAAGCCTAGCAGGTGAAATAAGATCTAGCTTTGGGTGGCATCCAAAAGAGATGCTTCAGCTCACATCACAAGTTGGCTGCAGGAACCACTGGGTGCAATTTAAGCTGTGTCATGCAGGGATATCATAACGGTCCCTTTTGCCCTTAACACGTATGCAGTCTGAGGTAGATAAACATCCATTATAGCCCTGGGTCATTCCCCTTCAGGAGTGTGATATTCTCTGCTAATGGAGGTTATATTATATCATTCCCAAACCTAAGCAAAAAAAGAGAGATTCTAGCTTCTGCATTTCAAAAAGCTTCTGTAGGCCATACTGTAATACCACAAATACTTGATGGGTGGCAAGGCTCAAAGCACATGAAAGAGAGAACGTTTGCGTGCATCTCATTTCATTGTTAAGGAAAGAAGCAGCAACCCTCTCCTTGCATGGTTAGCATTGTCAGGCTGATCCCTCATCTCTACAGCATCAGTCAGTTCACAGAACTCAGGAAATGCTGTCAGGCCCTGGGAAATTCGCATGGGGCAGAAAGCAGAAGTAAATGAAAAGGCCTGTCCTGCGGGGATGTGTTATCCTGGGAATTCTCACATTAGTCTCTGGTAGATCTAGAGCAGTGTTTGCCAAACTTTTGATACCTGGGGCACACTTTTTTGGATTATAATTGACTGCACACTTCACTCTTACACCTGCAGAGTTGTGCGTGTGTGTGTGAAAACATATATTCCATTCCCCTGCCAGAGGAAATCATACCATTGCTGAGATGTACTGTTAAAAAATGACACCAAATACATCTGTCTTTAAGCAGAGGATTAGTAGTTATATCAGTGGTTTCAACCTTTTAGTCTCATGGCACCACTCCTTAACTTTTCTGAATTTCACAGCACCCCAGTTGAAAGTCACTGAGCTATATCTAAATTCAGAAAAGAGCTGGAGGGGGCCTTGAGGCTAAAGCTGTGAATCACTGATCTAGTTGGTGCCACCTTGCTGTGCTCTGCTCTTTCCTCTGCCCTCCCCCAAACCTTGGTCTGTACCTCTAGGAGCAAGTGTAGCCCCTCCTGAGGTTGCTTCTGCAGGGTCTCACATGCTGGCAACCACCCTCACGGCCCCTCCTGCTGGCCCTGGGAGTGTGGGAAGAATGGAGGGGGCGAGGTGTGCCCACCTGCCCACTTACAGCAGAGTACACTGCTGGGAGCGTGGGGGGTGCCAGCATGGGGGCTGCCTGGGGGTGGGAAGGGTGAGGAAAGGCAACAGTAGTGGTGGGAGTCCCCAAAGGAGCAGCTACAGGTGCAAGGTGTCGGATGGGGGAGGAAAGCAAGTATCTCCTCACACAGGGGGATCTTGCCATGGCACACCCTTTGGGAATCACTGATCTAGAGGTTTACCAGATGTTACATTTTACCAGACATTGTAATTAGTTAAATAGGGCCGCGTCTCCTCAGTGTTTTGGGTGAGAGATCTCCAAAGCAAACCCAGTCACTTCAGAGTATGTGTTAGTAGTATAGTTTGCTCACCTTGTTCAACCTGGTAAGCCAGCCATGGAGCAGATACCTGTGCACAGTGCTTATAGGCACAGGCTGTGTCACTACTACAGGCCATCTATCCAGTGAGAGGCAAAAGCCTAGTGGCTGGCCATATCTGATCATCAAGGAAATGGCATCTGTTTCACAGAACTAATGGGGTCCTGGTGAACTCTCTTTCTGGTCAGATAGGTTTCCTAGGGCAGGTAATTTGCATCTTTAGGGGCCTGGATCTTTTCAAATCACATACTGAGGTCCCTTGCTGTGTCTTTGAGTTGCATGAGACTGCAACAGGTCTGCAAACTGCTCTATTTCACTGGCTTGTCCAGGTCCTTCTGCCAAACCAGTCTCTTGCAGCCCCTGCAGGCATGAATGGCAGACCACTTCCATTGGCTTCTTATTTGTAGATGTGCTCGTGGTTGGTGGTTGCAGTGGTTTATCTGTCAAGCAGTCTGTCACATTTACAGAATTGTCCTGCCCTCCCTCCCTCCCTCTAAATACAATGTCTTGGGGCAGTTGCACCGGGACTGGGCAGAGCAGCACCATATCCAGCTTTTCTCAGTCCTGTACACATCATATCTGGGAGCAGTTTCACTGGTACAGCCACACAACTACATGGTTATGGTAGTGGGCTAACAGGAAATGGGGGCTTGCCCTGTCCTTGTAAAAGTGTCCTTGTCCTTTGGAGCTCTCAGTCTAGGGAGGCCAGACAGCTTGAAGGCTGGGGAAAAAGAGAAGACTGCTCACAGGAGGCTGTGGCAGAGCCTGCTTTTCAATTCAGATCTCTTGTGTTCCAGTCCTGTCCCATGGTGACAGACCCACAAGGAATTGCTTCCCATTCTGACCTGGGAGATCAGGGTGATCTCCTGGAGAGAGAGATCCTTTGGGAAGAGGAGCACAGTGTGGATGTCCCTAGGTTATATGGGGAATGGTGTTAGAGCTGTCTCATGGAAGATGCTCATTAGGAAGGGTAGCTTGTAGGAGGTTTTGTCCCTCCAAGGGGAGCAGACACACAGTGTTGTTGGAGCACTTCAGGGGATGGGAGGTGTTTCTAAGCAGCAGCAAGGCCCATGAATGGTGCCTGCTCCATGAACCTGCTGTCTGGGCAGAGAGAGAAGGTCTTTTAATTTTCACTGCCAACTGTCCCTGGCAAGGGGTTGAGGGGAAGTTGGTTCCCTCTCCCAAGGAACCTGTAGATCAGAGTTCAGTGACACCCCTCGCATCACGGGGCTCTAGATATTTATTGCCATTTTGTTACAGGCAACGGGTCTGTCTCAGGCATGTCCTGGTGACTGGACAGCATGGTCCTGTTGTCCTGTATGGATTTGCTGTCGTGGGGCAGCCGAGGAAGTAATGTGTTCTGTATGTTTAGAAAAGGCCTGAGTCTGGGTGTCCTGGGGTTACAGAGCAGCTGGACTGTGTAGGGCATTGCTCCCAGATATGATGAACTCAGGAGGGGCTGATAGGCTCCAGTGAGTGGGCTCTCCTGATCTTGCCCTCCCAGCCCCTCCACCTTGGCTCCTGATCAGGAGGCCAAAGCGCTATCTACTATGGCAACGGGGCTCCAGACAAACAAGCCAGTGTGCCATACTGTGCAGTCAGCTTTGCTACCGCCAGATGGCAATGCTTGTGTGCGCACTGCCATTTCCGCCATCTTAGTGCATGAATTGACAAGTGGCCCATTGACGGCAGTGGCGGGAGGGGGGGAAGACAGCAGGGAAGCGCACAAACGCTCCACTGTGTCGCCTCTTACACCTTCCCCTCCTCCTCCTCTGTCCTGATGCCCAGAGGACAATGGCTCCTTCCATGCCAAGGTTCACAGCTGGCAAGGGTGGAGGAGAGGCCAGGAGAAGGGTGGGGAGACTGGAAGAAGAAAGGGCCAAGAGAGAGGCCAGAAGCATGGAGAAGCTGGGAGGGAAGAGACCAAGGGAAATAGCAGGGGAGGTGGTGAAGAAGAGGCAGGGGTAGAAGTTGGGAAGAGGAGAAGAAGGGCTTGGGGTGAGGGAAGGGAAGTAGTTGGGGAAAAAATGGCCAGGAGAAGGGAACTGGGAAGAGCGCGGAAGTAAAATGGCTGGCCTAAAGCATTTCTCCTGTATGGCACTGCCCACCGTGGCCAACTGTACCCTGGAGACAGATGCCACCTGCACCAGTGCTGCACAGCCTACCGCTGCTCTGTGGCTTCCAGGGATGAATGGGCACCTCCTACCACAGTTACTTGGCAAATCCCTACTGACACCTGTCCCTCCAAAGGCCTTGGGAAAAGGGAGGCTGAAGCCAGCTCATGTTTGGCCAGACAGGCTCCCATCCCATAGCAATCAGCATTTTAGGGATAGTGGTGCCTTGCGTGGCAAGAACCGATGTCTGTAGTAGGCAGGGAATTTGTGATGCCCAGCAGAGGCAGAGCTGCCTCAGCAATTGTTATCTGCTATGGGTTAGGAAAAGTGGTCCTCTTTTGTGTCTGTCTATGGAAACTATCTTCAGATGTGATCCTTAGAGCTCTGAAGCCAAGTGAGGTCATGCCTGGGTGACCCTTGGTTACCCTTCAGGTAACACAGGAGGATTGTCGGAGCTGGTTCTGAGGATTCAGCAGGGGAAATGCTTGCCCGTGATCCTGTGACCCATCATGGTGCTGAAAGGCCACTTGGAGGTATGAGGTGATCTGGCTGATCTGTTTAGCGTGGGGGCTGGGGGCACTGTGCCGTGGGAGTTAGAGATGGCTTCATCCTGCCTACAGCTGGAGTGCTTGGTGCTGCAGGAGGCAGTGCAGGCAGCACAGTACCCCAGCACAGCAGCACTGTTTCTCAGATGAGGAATGGAACCAGGCCCTTGTGGCCCCTGAAGATCCTGCAGCTGGGGTTTTTTTTTGCCAAAATAGGGGTGCTAGCTTCAGTGTCCTGGTCACATACCACCTTGGACGTCAACTCCCATCTCCCTAAGTTCCCTCCATTGGCAGCAACAGTTGCATGCAGCATCTTTGCTTCTTGCACTAGTCTGCACTGTTATGTAACAACAACTTTCCATGCCAGCAGTGAGCACATCTCGATGGTGGACTGAGCGGTTCTTGTTGCTTGTATATAATATAAACATGCAAAGGGCCTGACTCTGATCTCTATCTCATGATGGGCCGAGACTTACTCTGGGGGGAAGTGTGTTGTGGTCCATGGGAGAAGAGTGTTAGCCACTGTGAGTGTGGGGGGTGACAATCTGTTCCAGCCTGCTCTTGGGGCTGCAAGGTGCTATAGAAATAGAAGGAAGTGTTGGGAGGAGCACAGATTTCTCCCTGCCATAGGTTATGTTTGAAGGGCCTATAACTCCTCTCTGAATTTTAGGACATTTTCCCCTTTTAAAAATGAAAAGAAGGGCAAAACGCTTTGCAGTCTTCTTGAATTGTGACTGCCCAGAGCTAAGCTCCCTGTTCCCTTAACTCTGACCCCAGGCTTTCCCCAAGAACCCTGTCATCACTTGGTTGCCAGAGCTGCTGGACTCAGGGCTTAGGTGAACACAGGAGCTCCTATAGACGTGCAGGGAACCGGCTCTGACATGCTGGAAATCCAGCGCGTTGGAGCAGACTCAGTTAATCAAGTCTGCTGGAGCATGGACATAAACACACTCCAACAGACTGTAGCATCACATGTATCAGTGTCCCTGCACTGAAAAATGGTGGTGAGGTGCTCTGAACTAAAGCTCGTTGGATGAGCTTTAATTCAAAGCGCCCCATCACCATTTTTCGATGTGTGAGACTTTGATACACATGATGCTCAGGCGCTTTTAATTAGCATAGCTTGCTAATTAAAGTCCCCTGTACACCTCCTGGAGCATGTGTAAAAATGTCCAGGATGCTTCGATGAACACCTTTGGAGGTGCAGGGATCTCTGTGGTGAGATGTGGTGTCTTGTTGACAGCTGATAATGTGATGCCCAGGGGACAAAATACAAGGAGAACCTCTCCCATACCTGGGCCTTTCCTTGCTTTTAAGGTTTGATATGTGTATGGGAGGGGGCAGGGTGCGGTGTTTTGAGTCCTGAAGCAACCTTTCCTGGTGCTTTGGGGCCAGATCTGTAGCTAGTGTAAATCAGTGTGGCTCCTTTGTCTTCAAATTAGTGAAAGCCCACAGAAGTTGAAAGAATTGCAGGGGTTCACACCAGCTAATGACCTGTCCCTTTAGCTTCTGGGAAATGTCCTGTATACATACCTGTAAATAGTTCTAGCTCTGAAAAGGTGCCTGCCCCAGAGGGACATCTAAGAGAACCATGGACCTGTTGATGCATGGGGTGAAAGCAACCTGGGGGCTTTGTGCAAAGTGGAGGGAGCTCAGGCTGGCCTAGATCACACACACACATGGCACTCAGTGAGGCATCTGTGCTGTGATTATGCCAATTGTGTGGATGTGGATGCTGGGGAGACTCCATCAAGGTCCCCAGACAATGGGGGCTTTGCTCTGGGGTGGTCTCTGAGTTATCTGAGGGAATGGGGCAGTTTGGCTTTGCCTCCTGCTCAGGTTACAGGAACCACTTCTCCAGGGAGTGACTGGTTAACGTTATAGTCAGGTAATAAAGAGTATAATTAAAGAAGAATGCAGGGCTGCCTATCTTAGGAAGGGGGTGGGGGAGTGTGGGCTGCAGTGGGAAGAGATGGCAGGCAGGCATGATCCAACCCCCCAAGCTCCTGGGTTGGATCTTCCAGCACCCAAGGTGTGTGTGTGTGTGTGTGTGTGTGTGTGTGGGTGTGTAAGGCAGGAGAACAAAATCAGTCCTGTTTATTTCCTAGACAAGGAGCTGTCTATCCCCTCCATGGTCCCGGCTGAGTAGGTCTCTTGAGCTTGCAGATGGGGCCCTCATCTGAACCCTGATGGATCTCATCTCATCTCATGGCAGGGGGAGAATAAGAGATGTGTCTTGGGAGCAGGGCACTGGAGCTGTGCTTGAGTCCCAGCATGCCCCATGTTGCTGAGGATGGGGATGTGTGGGGTGGGGACTGGGTGCGGTTAATGCCTTGGACCTCTGGTGTGTCTGATGTTGTTCTGAGTGGGATGTGCAGGGTGTGGGAAGGGTGCATCTTTCCCTTGGTGGGTTCCCTTTCCTTCTGGGCTGGGGCTGCAGTTTTGGGGAACAGGGCTTTGCTGCTGCTCAAACCCTTTGATCCCTCACACCTGGAAGGCAGGGATGGGGCCTGGGAGCAGGCCTGTGTTGAAGCAGTTGGACTCTTTGGGGCACTGGTCTGCTGGGTGTTAGGGGGGGAGGAGGGTAAGTATGTGCCCAGATCAGGCCACGGCTGGGAGCCTAGGTGACACAGGGAGGAGGGGATGGAGCTCAGCTGCTTGCTTCCAGCTCCCCAGGCTTAGGCAGTGTTTGGTTAGAAACCTCTCAGTAGATTCTTCAGGCTCATGGCTGGGCTGTTGGCCAATCAGCAGGGCAGCAAGTATAAACACCAGCGGAGGCCGAAGGGCTGGTGAGCGAGCGAGGCCCGGGAATGTGCCGATGCGGCAGCCCAGCCCTCTGATTTCACAACCCATTGTGTGCATTCACTGAAAGGAACTGGCAATGGCATGCACAGGGCAGGCCCTGCAGCCACCATTGCTCCTTGCTGGTGCTGCCCCCTTAGGAGCAGTGAGCATAGAGCTGAGATGCTGAAGCACCAGGTGCCAAAAACATGCCATGGCAGGCTATAGGTAGGACCCCACCAGCTGGTGGGACAGTCTACCAAGCCCACAGACTTGCAAAATGATGCTTGGCTTTTGAGCCTTACCTGCCTATGTAAGCTCCTAGAGGAGGCAGCTCAGTGTGACTTGCAGCCTTCAGCCTGGTGCCACTGTGTCACTGTGCTAAGGAGATGCCATGCTTGCTGCCCCTCATCTAGTGTGTGCAGAAGTATGTGGGAACTTAGTGCTGACTTCCCTGGGTGGATCTGGTGTCCCTTTGTGGGAGTGCCCACATCTAGAAGGATGAGGGAAACTCCTGGGTTCTTTTAGCCTCTTGTGTTGATTTCTTCTCTAGTGCAACACCATCTGCCACCAACTTCCTTTCTGGCCATGATTGAGTCATCTGAGTGCTCTGTGTCTCAGTTTCCCTTTTAGTAGAGTACAGAGGATAACTCCTCTCACACAAAAGGGCCAGTTCTTTGTGCTGGAGGTATGTGGGACACTCCAGATGGTCTGCTAGGAGCCATTGTGTCCATAAAGTTTTGCCATATGCTCCCTGCAGCCAACAAATCATCTCAGGAAGAGCATTGGTTCACTGGTGTGCATCTAGTTACATGCTGGCACCCTCGCATGTTGGAAGGTGCCTGTCTGGTGTAAATTAAATCACCATGAACTTTCATTTCCTTCTCTCAGGTGCCTTATGTCTGAGCCTGTTCAAGCATCAAGGAACAGAGGCCCTTTGAGTCAGGTAGTGTTGTCCCCTGGTTTTGGATGGAGAAGCAGGGGCCTGATACGGGGTTGAGACTCATCTGAGCCCCTCAGCAATGCCTGTTGTATGAGGTGGAGCCTTGTTTGTGCTCGCATGTGTAGGGGGGATAATCTTGAAAGGCACCAATGAGAGCTACATGTGTAACTCCTATTTCAGCCCCTCTTTCGGTGTGAGTTGCAGTGTGCTGGAAGGGTGGCTACTGTACTCACTATGACTGCGGAGACATGAGTTCATGTCCTGCTCCTGGTCATTTGGGCCTAGGAGTCAAAGCTGGTTGGATGTGATACTTATTGTATACCATTGGCTACAGGAAATGGGAATGTCTTCTATGTGGTAGATGTATGAGCTGTGTATGCTTGGGTGGCGCTTTGGGCCTTCTGTGCAAGCCCTTGTGCTCCTGCAATAGTTAAAGTGAATGCGTGGCTGCCATTGCCAGACAAGGTTCCTTGGGTGAATTTGATATCTTTTATTAGACGAACCCAAATAGTTGGAGAATATTTGTTAAGCAAGCTTTCGGGTTCAAAAACCCTGCTTGTGACATTTGCCAGCAATGGACACACCTTGGAGGTAGGGGATTATGAGAAGGCATTGAACATCTGATCTGAAATGGGGAGTCCAGAGGTGTTCCATACTAGGGGAGCTGGGCAAGCAGAGATGGTGACGGCCAACCGGGCTGAGGTCTGTGAGGCAGGAAATGTGGAAACTGCGGTAGGATTTTTTCAGCATCCAGGTCTGTCTTTGGGCAGAGGGTTGAGTTAGTTCTTACTTTATCCAATCTGGCTCTCTTCTCCTTTGCTTTCATGGCTCTTGTATACAAGCTGAACTGGTTGATGGCTGTATTCTGCTGTCTGGTGTGCGCAAAAGCAGACTCTACGTCTGCAGCCATGGGGTGATCCTGCCCTGGGGAAGCCCACGGCCCTCTTGTAGGCATGGCCTTGCCTCTCAGTAACTCCCTCCCCTCATTCCTGTCTCCTGAAGCTTTGCTCTTGCTGTTTTTTTCCCTTTTGCTGAAGTTCAGCAGCCCATTAAAATGGTTGACCTTGTCATCCTCTCCAGGTTCCCACATCTGGTTCTTGTTAAGGTATCCCAGGATGCCGTTCTCTGTCAGTCGCTCCCCCTAACCCTCCCACCCCCCTGGTGACCCAGGGAGGATTATGGGTGATTAGAAGACAGGCAGCAGAGCAAGTGTGGATGGGGGAGGGATTGTTATAAATAGAAATACCATAAACTTATCAGTCTATCACTCGTGGTAAATTCTGGTTTTAATCTCTAAGGCCTGTAAATACAGTGACTCGAAGGGGCGGGGCTCTGTTAACTCTTTCAGAGAGCTGCATAGCACCGTTTGGCTCATCTACTGGAGCCCCATGCATGCAGACACGGAGAGCTGAGGAGGAAGCAGGGCTTCCTGGACTTTCTCTATGTGCTGAGCTTGTGAGCGTGCTGCAGGGTTGGGGCTGGCACAGGAGCTAGAAGGCAGGAAGGGTGGTTGGCGCTGGTGGGTGTCTGGGGTGGTTGGTGTAGGACGTGGGAGCAGACAAGCTGCCAATCCCAACCACACAGGAAGGGGGAGTAGCTCTGGCAGCTTCATTTGGACACTGATCCTGTTTGGGAGTTTGGGGAAGGCAGAGAAAACCAGTCCAAACATTGGGATTCCTGACATTCTCACACGTACAGGGGCCTCTGCTTTCTCAGCTCCCAACTCCTTTCACAGGGAAGGTCCCCGGGCTAATGTCATCTTGTTCTTCTCAAAAAAGATTTACCTTCATGACTCTCTACACTTCCTCCATGACCCCTCAGGAGAGGGAGAGTTTGGAAAGCAGATTGAGGGAGAGAGATAGGGTAGGACTTTTAGGGGGACTCTGATAGGGAAGCAGGGACTTTGCAGAGAGTGGTGAGTGGAGTGGGGGGGAGGGGGCTTTGGGACAAGATGTGGAGTTAAGTTAGTGGAAATGAGTGGGCAGTCATTCCAGGGATGGTTTTGCTACCTGGGACAGAGGAAAACCAGAGCTTGGTAGGGGCTTACTAGGGCCAGGAGCCTGGTAGTTTCCTGACCTGTTTCTGGATGGGATTCTGAAACAGGAGGGTGTCAGGGAAGAGTGTGTAGTCTTTTTTTCTGTGCATATTGAGATGAGCTGCAGTCTGCTGTGAAGGCTCACCTCCATGAAGAAGTTGTGGTGCAGTAGGCAAGGGTCTGAATTTAGAGCACAGGGGCTGCTCCACGTGAGCTGCCAGTGTGACACACTTCAGTAGGCACTCAGGGTGTGAGCACTCAGCCCAGTTGGAAGGCAGAGGAAGCTACTCAGTATCTTGAATTGGGGTAAATCTGGAGTAACTCCTCTGACACAGGTAGAGTTACTCCAGGTTCTTACTAAAGGTGGAATTTGACCCAATTAATTTTGGAGACTCTCTGGGAAAAGCTTTTGACAATGCCACTAGGGTTACAGGCTTCAGGGGACTCTGGAATGAGGATTATTGAGCCTGGGCTCTTGGAGAGGCCTGTGGGTGGCAGGATGACCTGTGAGGGTTGGCACTTCTCTTTCATGGCAATGGCTGCACACGGGTGATGGCCAGTGTCACCTGTGCTGTTTCCATTTTATTGGGGCTAGGAGGTGAGTGGTTGTCTTGTGTGGAGGTTGGTGGGTATGAAGCTTTGTGGGTCTCAGCTTTATGGATTCATGGTCCCTCTTAATCCTCAGATGGGAGGGGGAGGAGGGGCATTGTTAAAGTTGTTAGGAGCTCGTGACTAGAAAGAGGTATTAGCTTTTAATTAATCACCTAAGCTGGCTTTTGGTAACAGCCCCTGTTGAATAAAAGTTTCAGGCAATGAGATGCTCTTAAGAGCCCGCACTCCGCAGCAGACATTCCAGAGATGCTTTCTGTCCCAGCGAAGGGAGCAGGGGCACAGGGAGGACCAGGGGCAGGGCAGAGGATCTTGGGGATGAGATTCCCAGGCTGGCCAGGTTGGATCAGAAGCAGCAGGGAACAAACAAGAATTTGCTACAAAGCACCTCAGCCATCTGATGCAGGCCTCAGAGAGCTTGTCTTCTCGTTTCCTCTGCAGTCAGCTCCTGGGCCTGCAGACTCAAGCTGAGGAATGTTCTTCCTTGGCTTTACTTTTAGGATGTGAATAGCCTCCTCCCCTTACCTCTGCTACCCCATGACACACCACCAGTTCCCCTGCTATGGTTGTTATTAAGTCTGCTGCAGCTCCAGAGCTGCTCAGCTGACACACCTTTCACGTCAGGGTGCTTATCTCACCTGAGGCTTGTGTCTTAATCGAGTTTTCATGAAGGTGACCTCTCAGGCAAAGTGACTGGGCAGGTGTGAGCTCGCCTACCTGCAGGGTTAGACTGCGGAGTGGCCAGAAACCATCTCTAAGAGACATTCTCAAGCTAGAGTCCTGCACCAGAACTTCTGCTTGTCTGAGGAGCGCTTCTTGAAGTGGGAAGGGATGTAGAGCTCCCCCCAGGGAAGCTTGGTAGTTTGGTCCCTCGCTCCAGGAGACCTTGATTCAAATCCTTAATCACATGCTGAAGGAACTCTGTTTTCTGAATGCTTTTCTAGCTTGCTTTTGTCCACATCAATACATGCTTTAGTATGACTGTAATTCTCTGCTCAAGACAGAAGTATCCCTGGCTTAGCAGGTGGTGCCATGAACATGACTGAAAACCACAAGAGCTGGTCTGGGAGAAAAGAAACACTGCAGCTTTGGGGATGGTGCCTTGGCAGAGCTGGATTGGGGAGAGCCTGTGGGGTGGAAGAGCGGGGAAAGCAGCCGAGAGAACACATGCTAAGCCATGGTGGGAAGGTTCCCAAGCATGTGCCCCCACTTACCCTGGATTCAGTTGTGATGATACTTCAACCACAAGACATCTGATTAGGGATGCATCACTGCTTTGTCATTTCAGCCTAGGTGAGTCCTGTATCTAAACAGGCTTATCAGGTGATGAGGATCTGTAGGTAGGGTAAGACCCTAGTACTCTCCTGCCCCATGCTCTGTTGCTTCAGGAACAAGCTGTGGAAATGTCCCTGTTTGTCTTATAAATCATGTCCTGCTCTTTGTTTGTCTCTGGGAGCAGCACAAGAGCCTCCACTGGGTGCTGGAGGGGCTGGGGATGCCAGGATCTGTGTGTTTGTCTGTCTTCCTTGGAAACAGGTGTTAGCAAGGGAGTGGCAAGCGCCCTTACTCTGTCCACCACTCTGTGGCCTGCCATTGAGGTATGTGGTACACAAAGGGTTAGGTGCCTTACAGTGGAATTGCTACCCAGGCTTTTCTCTCTGGCCTGTGTTACCAAGGAAAAGATCTCCACCCCCCTCCCCACCAACCCTCACCCTGTCCATTTGGCAAAATTCCTAGCTGGATTTATTTCTGCCGATTTGCTTGTCTTGGTATGAAAGGGATTTTCACAGGGGAAAGACCTGATTGGCTGGACTCAGGGTGAAGCCCCTTTTTTTCATTTTTGCGGTTCATTGGCTAACCTTTACCCAGAGTGCAGCCTTCGTGGGGAGGGGAGGGTGGTCCTTTGAGAACATGTGCACGAGTCTGCTAGGCAAGTGACATATTGTTTCAGCCTGAAGGGATCAGGCCTTTGGGGCAGGGCTGTCTTCATGCTCTGGACTCGGGGAGGAGGAGGGCTGGGACTCCTCTTCCACCTTTCTTGGCAATGTCTTTGGCACTTAGGGTTGGCATAGACTCCAGAGGGCTGCAAGCTCCTACTTCAGAGAGGCAGATAAAGAAAGCACTTTCTATCAACAAAGCCCAGCCCAGCTTCCACAGCACGGGAGGAGGAGGAGGAGGAGGGACCCTAGAGGAAAAGAGGGAAGAAAGTCCAGCCCTTTCCTTTCTAGAGAGGGGAGAGTAAAGAGGGAGGAGGACATATGAAGCTCGCCAAAAAACTTTGGAAACATCGGAAGCCCCTGGTAGGGGTTGAGTATGTTTGCTGGTTGTAGGGCTACTTTTGATTTTGGACTGACTCATGGATTTGACTTGATTTGGCTGGGAACACAAAACATTTCTTTAAAAAAAAAGGCATGTGAAGGGAGCTCAGCTCTGTTCTGAAGCTGTCATGGCAGCAGCAGAGTAATTCCAGCACGTTCTGCAAGACTGAGGCAAGGGTCCAAAGGGAAGAAAAAGAAAGTAGACTCCCAAATCCACCCATGGAGCCCACGCAATGCAGCCCTTCTGCAGGGCCTAATTTTCACTCTAGTTAAGCCTAGCCAAGGGCTCCTGTGGCCCACCCAGAGCAGCTCTTCCAGAGCGGTGGTCTTGTTCATGTGACCTAGGGAAAACCAGTGGCTTCTTCTGCTCATGTCACCAAGACCTACTGTCAGGTTAACTCCAGCCTGTCCTGGTGGTCTCACTTTAGATCATGTGATTCAGGTCCAGCCCAGCAGACTCCCTTACAACCACCCCTACATCCTACACAACTCATGCATGACTCAATGGGCCCTGGCATCCCCTGTGACTTAGGCTATGCTTAGTGGGTCCCAGTATCCCACAGAGCACACATGTTCCTATGACCCAGGCCTATCTCAGTAGACACCAGCATCCCATAGACCTCAGGCACAGTTGGTCTTCCTGCCCCGTATGATTGTGACCAACCTAGCAGGACCCCTAATCCCAGATGATTCCAGGTGGTCTTGCAGTCAGTAGTTTCCTGTCAAGCATTTTGCATCCCCTGCTACCCTTGCCAGCCTTTCTGATCTCTCTACCTTATTCTTGGTGCTGTGTTGTCTCAGTTGCTCCCAAGATGCACCCATCTATTTTCACACAGTAATGTGTGTGTGGATGGATACGGGGCCTCTCCAAAACTGGGCAACCTGTTGGCCATGCAGGAACTCAGGGAACCTTACTTGGCCCCTTTATTTTCTGATGGGTGGGAGGGCAGCGGGGGCAAAGAAACATCAAGCCTGATGTTAGCACTCACCCCTTTCACTTCCTGTCCTTGCTGCAGGTCACGATATCAATGGAGCTCTGGAGCCTTCCAACATTGATACCAGCATTTTGGAAGAGTACATCAGCAAGGAAGACTCACCAGATATGTAAGTGCTTGCTGACCCACAGCTGGGGGCTGCCTGGAGGGGCAGGGTTCAGGTGTTTTCAGCAGGGAGACAGAGGAAGAAGTTGGACAGTTTCCTTTCCAGTGATGCAATGACTCATTTGTAAATTGCTTCCTTGTGTCTCCCTCTCTACCTCTGTCTTTTTTAGAGTCTCTGCCTCATGTTCTCTGCTACCTTATTTTTTGCAACCCCATCTTCTCCTTTCTTTTCTTTTTCCACCTTTCTGTTTGTCTGTCTCTCCTTTTTTACCTCCCTGGTAGGATCACTGGAGAATCCTTTACTCCAGTCCTCTGAAGACTCCCTTTGAGTTGTAGCAAAAGCAGCACAAAGGAACTCAGATGAACGCATTTTCATCTGCTCTCCCATATGTTACTAAGAATATTTCCAAGAAAGAGAGAGAGCCCTTGGATGGTGTGTATGGAGCAGGAAGAGATCTCTATGGTACCAGAAGGGAGTGCCCTCCCCAGAGTGTGCCGAGACAAGTGAGGGTCCAGGGAAGGGCAGTCTCTCCTAGGTCCTGGCAGTGGGGATCTGGGATCTCATGTGTTGAGGTTGTGGTGCTGTCCTGCTGTAGTCAGTTGTGTCTTACCATGAGCTGAGTCACTCTGAGAGGAGCCTGCAACTGTACCATCCTTCTTAGATCCTGCAAATCATTTGGGATTGGGCTTACTCAGTCAGATTTTAGAATGGGAACCCTCAAAGGAAGACCCAAGGGGTATGATGTGCCAATGCCAGAGGCAGCACAGGTGGGGAAATAGTCTGCTGGAGCTGTTGTCTTCCCCTCCGTGAGTTGGAAAACTGAGGGCCTGTGAGCAGTTTTTGCAGCATTCAGGCCATGATGGCTATGTTGTCCTGGGTGGTTGCATTCTGTTATTCTCCATTTCTCTTCTGAGCTCGCAGAGTGTGTGTGCTGGAGCAGCTGGGCAGCAGTGCCTCCATCCCTGAGGAGGGAGTGTGAATGGAAACTGCAGGGCTGAAGTGGCAGTGAAAGGTATGGTATACATATACAACTGAGGTTCTCAACTTCTCTTCCACAGATGTTTCCCTGACATCCCTGCCTCAGCCAGCTATGCACACGCCCAGCCTTCCAGTTCTGCCACTGCCAGTGCTTCTGTGGCCAGCTCGATCTCCAGTGCTGGCCATGTGAACAACCCAGTGTCCACAGGCTCACTCCACCTTGGTCCCCCGGGTAGCCAAGTCCCGGTCCGTCATGGTCCTCTTTTGCCCAACCCCTGTGGACCGAGCTACAGTGCTCACCTTAACTGCAATAATAACAATGGCATGGTAGTGCCCAAGGGGTACCACAGCGGCCACTGCCTGAACAACGTGGTCCCTCCAATCAAAGCGGAGCCCAAGGCCTCCTACGCACCTGGGTAAGTGAGCTGGAGCAAGGGAGGATGAGTGAGGGTAGGTGGTGAGGCCAGATGTTTCTCCAAGGCTGGAGCTAACTATGTGTTAGGGCCTCTGAGGCCTGACATGCTGGTTCCACAAAGCCTTGGGTGGTAGGGACACAAACATATTTGGGCTCTTAAATCATGCACGGGTGCCTAAACATGGATATAGGTGGTGAAACTTGAGTCCTGAAGTTTGACAGTGCTGTGCAAAATCTCTGCCTCAGTCACATGCATCAGAATAGATTAAACCAGGGGTGGGCAAAATGCGGCCTGCGGTCTAGATGCGGCCTGCCAGGCCATTCTATCCGGCCTGTGGGGCCCCTAAAAAATTTAGTAAATTAATATTTATCTGCCCTGGCTGCCTGTCGTGTGGCCCTTGATGGCTTGCCAAAACTCGGTAAGTGGCACTCCGCCCAAAATAATTGCCCTCCCCTGGATTAAACTGATCACAACCCTTATGGCAACATGGTGTGAAAGCCAATGGTGTGATGGCCAACAGCTTTCACAGATGGTGTGAAAGCCAACAGCTAGGGAGGATGAGGATCAAGGACTTTTATGGAACACACCTGCAGATTCACAATGGAAGAATCTTATAGCATCTCTGTGAAAAAAAAGATGTCCACGCTTGGGATCCATTCTGGATGGAGAAAATCCTCATTCCAGGATTGCACTGTGCCTGTCCTAGTTGAGCTGAATCAGACTAAGCAGTGCCTTTCTTGGTATGGCATCTCGCTTGCTGTACTCAACAGAAGAATGAAATGGAATGTGAACTATATTTGCAGTCACTTGGAATGTGCTCTGTGTGCCACCCTTTTTAGGGGGAGGAAGACTGAATTTCTGTGTCTGTGATGCCCTGGACTAGATTGGATGTGTAGCTCCATTTGGAGAAATTACATCCAGCATCACAATCTAATTTCTGTGCTCTGGGGCATTGGCGGGCATAATGGGTAGGGAGGAACTAACAGCAGGGATGGATGGAACATGGCAAGAGCATGCCACTGATTGCTGTGGTTAGCCAGGATTGGTATATTGTGATTGGACTGCTATGGCACACTAGCAGGGCACAGCAGTGCTGGCCAGACCAGATACTGTCATGGTGGACAGGGTGCTGGTTACCATGGAGAGTGAGAGGTGGCTGGTAACCATTATATCCATGGGAAAATGTACCCTAGCTCTTTGAGCTAAGAGAGGGTGTGTGCTCCCTGGATGCAGTGGGCACCTGTGCTGAACTTCTCACAGCTTCATGGCTTTTATGATTAGATCAAAGCTTTGGTTCCTGGAAACCCATTTGGACTGGCCTGGCACATTCTCCAGTCCTCTTTACTTTGTACTGCGGGGGGAGGAACTTTCCTCACTCAGTGTAAAGGCAGACTCCTGAGAAATAAGTCAGGAAGTCAGGCATCAGATAGCAATGGACCCCTGCAGTACCACACCCTCTCTCCTCCTCGTTCTGTATGTGATGCATGGCAGCCTGGCCACTTCCTCTCCCTATAGCTCCACCTGCTACAGCATCTAAAAGGTCCTGGCATCGCCCACCCATCCCAGACAGACAGTGTGTTGGCATTGCTGTGGTACTTCAAGGACTGCCTCCTTCTTCACTGATGTGAGTAGGTGCTTCATGCAGAGGTCAAAGCTGGGATGGGGCCTTTGTTTGGTGCAAGGTTGTGCATTGCTCATTGACTTTTTCTTTTTTGCTGGGCCAAATTCATCCTTGGAAAGGACTTGGCCCACTGGAAAAATTCAGAAAGATCCTCATGAAAGAGATGGAAATAAATAAATAAACTGGTTCTTGTATCTGTTCTCATTTTATTCCCAGTGTGGGAGATAAGACTGAGATTTCCTTTGCTCATTGTCTATGAAATGAGAAGCAGCCCAGCACAGGTCATGTCTTGAGCATTCCAGCTATTCACTACACTGGTTGCTGCAGGCCTGCATGGAATATGTCATGGTGATCATAAGGACTGCAGCCCTGCTCTGTAAGCACTGTCAGCTCACCTGCCTGTTGGTGTGTGGGGTGTCTTGCCTCAACACTGGTACAGGTGAGCTTGAGTCTTGTGGGACATTGGAAAATTTTGGATAACCCATAGTTTGGATCCAGGGAGCTACAGCCAAGGAGGAAGCTCTGCTTGATGCTCAGGATGTAGGGAGGAGCTGGAACTCAGCAAGATGGGAGTCTCAGCTAGCTTGAGCTCAGAGCAACTCTTCCACCTCCCGCGCTCTCCCTCCATGCTGAGAACTGCTCTCTCTGCGGCAACCTGCTCAGCACTGCCTCAGAATTACAGGCCAACTCCAGTGCACTCAATGAGTGTCTCGTTGACTCAGAGCCCTCCCCTTCCTCTGAGATCCAAGAAGGCTCCATGTCATCCCAGGAATCATCCCACGCAAGCCTACTGACCTGAGGCCAAGGCCTGATAGGTATCACTCCCAAAGAAGCAGAAACACACCCATTAGGTTTACATTGTTCTTCAGAAGACAAGAATGGCACAATCAAAAATAATTTGTACTGAACTCCAGATTGCCTCTGGGCTCTTTGCCTCTGTAGCTTGAAACCCTGTCTCATAGGTGTTTGTGCTATCACCCTCAAACCTGCCCCATGCTCTCAATGGTCTGGAAAACAGACTCCTCGTGGATTTCTGTGGCATGTAGATTGCTCCATCTTGCACCCACTTGCTACACCATGCAAACCAGATCTAACTCTTAGTGGTATGCAGAGTGCATCCATCACCCTTCACCCCATGCCCTCTGTGGGGTGCTTTTGCTAGGGCATTGCTTGCAGTCTTACTAGAGTTACCTCCTTTTCCTCTAAATGGAAGACCCATGCTACATCCCCTGGGCAAAGGAGAGGATCTAAAGTCTCTCCACCTTGGGAGAATTGGGAAAATATCATGTACCTACCCTATAGGCAGCATGGGGAAGCCTACAGGGGGTCTGGGAAGTAAGGTTAGAGAGGGCCTACTAATATGGAATTGGAGCAGAAGGCACATAAGGGAGCCTGCAAGACCCATATCCAAAAGAATGCCCCCCTGGTGGTGGTGCAGGGGGCAGGAAACAGACTCACCACCTTTTAGTGGGTTGATTTTCCCTCTTGTCCCTCAAACCCTTAATAAAAAGACTTAGTCAGCTGGTATCAGTCCTATTTCTTAGGCAACCTGCCACCTTAACTCTGTAGCCTTTGTAATGCTCAAGATCTGATTACATCATAGTGTGAAGCATCTTTGGGGTGAAGAGAGGGGTCTAACTTAGACATCTTTTCAGAGAGGCTTGTGTGCATTCTGCAAGACCCCAGTTCACCACACACTCTTTCTCAAGTCTCTTCCTGATGGCTTATCTGGCCTGCTGTGCTGTTTACTCTATGAAGGGCTTGAGGTTTTGTGTGCACACCTGGTTCACCTGGTTCCTGGACCCTGGCGTGGCTGTGTGGTGGGACACACTTACAGGGCTAAGCTTGTGTGTCCAGAAGTAATTTGCTCCTGGCTCTGTCTGGGAGCAGAGGGAGAACGTCTTCGTGGGAAGGAGGAGATGATAGCAATCATTCTGTCAGCAATCGCTGTAAGAAGGAATGAGGGTTTGGGAGAGAGAAGGAGTATGGGATGAGACAGCACAGCAAAAGCTGCCTAAGACTAAGCTGTTCTGCAGGCTGGGGTAGAGTGCTGAAGGTGACAGGCCTGTTGTGAAACCTGGCTTGATGGAGAGGTGGGTAAAGTTGTCCACTTGCTTAGGTACAGTTAGGCTTAAGTACAGTTAGGCTAGTGAAACAAACTGGGGACACCATCCCCAGCGACACTGCAGGCAATAACAGTCTGAGCCTATGTACTCTCAGTACCCTGGTGCCTCAGCCAGGCATAGGCTGAGAGGTGCCTTTTGGCTTCTGAGACCTGTTTCGTCTTGGCACTCTGTGCTGAGGCTGCCTCTTGTAGTGGTCTGTGGCAGTAGCTTGTGTGCTGGGGATACATGACAATCAGAGACTGAGTTGGGACTCAGAACATCTTGTATAAGCCACCAAGATGGCTAGCCATGTTAGTCTAAAGTCATGCAGAAGGCAGGGAAGGGTGGCACCTTGAACACTGTCTAGTTCAGAGGGGTTTGAACTTCAGACCACTTACTTCAACAGATGCTGTGAGGGGACATTTATAACCTCTGTTGAAGCAGGCTGTTGCCTACAAAAGCTCATGCCTCTCCAAATTAGTTAGACTGTAAAGTGCCACCCTGCCCTGCCTTCTGCTTGTATAAGTCACTGAAGGTAGATCAGAAGGTGATGATGACTTTAGGACCAGCTGGGACCTTGGAGGTGAGAGCTGTCCCTACCCCTTTGAGCTGTTGGGTTCCTGAGCTTGCACCAGGGGGACCAGTGTTGAGAGTAAGCTGCCTCCAGTCCTTTCCAGTCCTTCTAGGCGTGGGGGGATTGGTTGGGACCTGAGGCATAGGTGAGTGGTTGAATCATGTTTTGAGCTAGCGTTCCCTCAACTCATTTTTGCTTTTAGTGCTATGTCCTTCCCCTCCCCTCACCCTAAATCTACCTGAACTGGCCTTATGTCTGCCCACCTGCACCTATGGTTTAGCTCAAGGGCTGGCAAAATGTGGCCCGCGGGCTGGATGCGGCCTGCCAGGCCATTCTGTCTGGCCTGCAAGGCCCCTAAAAATGTAGAAAAGTAATATTTATCTGCCCCTGGTTGCCTGTCATGCGGCCCTCGATGGCTTGCCAAAACTCAGTAAGTGGCCCTTTGCCCAAAATAATTGCCTGCCCCTGGTTTAGCTCCAGGCTGGGTGAGATCAGTTGAGATGCTGGAGCTAGCTAGCTGTGATTAGGTGAGGGGAGGGCACGCGCTGGCACTCAGTGTGACAGAGCCCTCCCTTTTTTGATCTGTATGGTGGATCACAAGGCCTGTCTCTTTCTTGAGGGGTGGGAAGATTGGGGAGGAGGAGTTTAGCCTTGACTGTTGTGTGAGGAGCACAGAAAAGGAGAACATGGAACAAACTGAGTTGGATTGTGAACCTCCAGATGTGAAGTGTCCAGATGCCCAGAGCCTGTGTTGGCCCCATGGTGCAAGTCAAAATAGATAAATAATAACTAAATAAAATCCTGGTCTGTTTCCCAAGTACCACTCAGCACACAGGAAGCTGGTTGCCAGTCTTTCTGTCTGCAGGCTCAGTACTTTTGGTTAGGCCCAGAGAGTTTCCTGTTCATACTGGGTTTTGCAGAGATAGGGCTGGATTCCACCCTCCGTGGCGGTGGTGTAAACCCAGAGGAGCACCCCGGGCTCCTGTGGAGTTGCTCTGCCTTTGTACAGCTGTGAGTGAGAGCAGAGTCTGGCCCCATGGCTCACAGCCTTCGCTTTCATGCCTCAGATCCCGGAATAGAGCCAGGCTCCCCCAAAGCCTCCTTTTTATTTGCGGAGAAGCAAATGATCTTTTTCTGGGGAACAGATACATTTCTGTTTGGCTTCTTTTAACTGGACAGGAGCTGCTAAGCAAAGAGAGGAGTCTTATTAGCAGGTCAGCAGAATGGCTATAAAGTGAAACGCTTATAAATAAAATCAAAGCAAGCACTGTGGGGGGTGGTGCAGGAGCAGTGAATGCTACTCTAAGTGCTCCCAGCCCCTCCCAGAAGGAGGTGCTGTAGGGAATGGGGTTGAGGCTCCACCTCCAGAGGCACGGGGACTCCTTCCCCAGCACAGCTTATGGTAGTCAGGGTGGTTGGGGCACTGGGATATGTGGGGCTTCCTGAAACTCCAGTCCCAGCCTCCCCCAGCCCTAGTGTTGAAGAGCATACTGTGGAAGTGCTGGCTAGTAGCTCTGTCTATAGGGAGGAGCTGCAGGGCAGTTCACAGCTACTTCAGTCCCAGTCTCTCCTAGGTATAGGGGCTGGTGCAGGGCAGCTGCTGGTGCCTTGGGCACCAGCCTCTGCCAACAGGAGTCTGTCTGGGCAGCAAGGGTCGTCTGCTGTGCTGCTAGCTTGAGTTTTGTTCTGGAGTCCGGGGCGGGCTGCAAGCAGACTGAATGGATCAGTCCTGTTGGAAGCTCCCTTGGAATGACCTTCTGTTCTCTCCTTTTTCTCAATCGCTCCCCAGCACTTTACCTGACTCTCCCCCGGACTCCGGATCAGAAGCGTACTCCCCTCAGCAGGTGAATGGTAAGTGCTTAAAAAAAAAAAAAAGCCCCAAACTCAAACCCAACATCCTCCCCCTCCATGCTCCATGAGAGTGGTTGGCTCTGAAATCTTTATCAGACAGGGGAAAACAGCCGGCTGCAATACGTGGAGAGATTATCAGTTAGTAAATATCCCTAGACTTTCCCCTATTGTTCTCCTGCTAGTCTTTGAAAGCGGGAGAGAAAGAGAGCCGTGAAGGAGAGAGGAGGAACAGGAGAGGAAGAGAGGTGCACAGAGAGCAGGAGAGGGGGACTACTCCTAGGTAGGGTGTGAAATGGAGTGGGCAAGCCTCCTTTCACTGGTATCGGTACTGGGGGACTGACCGTGCCTGAGTGAGGGAGGAAGTGCGAGAGAGAGAGCACATCCCAGCAATGAAGCCTGACTGGAGGAGGCAGCCATGAACTTGCCCTTCAGCGGTAAGTTCTTTCTGAGCCTTCCTGCTCCTTCAGCGAGCCCAGCCGGTCCCAAGGAGCTTCCATTTGTCTCCTGCGAAGGGCGGGGGAACATGGAGCCCCTCCCAGAGGCTGTTTTCCACCCCTGCCAAGAAGGCGGGTCAGGCCTGCTTGGCTCTGTGTGTGTTGGAGGAAGCGGGTGGATGTGGTGTGGTCCCTGTGGCAACATTCCACTCCCTTGATGGCCGGTTATCCATGGCGGGTGGGTAGAAAGGTGTGGGAGGGTGCTCCAGGTTCCCCCTGCTGCCCTGTCAGTAGCACCCTCTTTTCAGACTCCAACCCAGTTCACGCTGGGAACAGTTCCTTCTTTTTTCTCCCTGGAAGAGGTCAAGAGTTTTGTTTATCTTACCAAAAAAATCCTTGGAATTCCTCCTGGCCCTTCCTTAAATATAACAAAGAGGCCGGGTTACTGCAGGGAGAGCTGTGCTCCTTTGCTGCCAAAGCAGCACCACCTTTGCTTCAGGAGACCAGGAGGAGAGGCTTTGGAGAACAGGTCTCGATCGGCTAATTTCTCATGAGGCAGGAGTCAGTGCCTGGGACCTGGTTTTGCCTGGCTTGGATGGGGCTGCATGTATGCAGCATGTCTGGGCCCTGGTTCAGATGTAGGACTAGGACCTTATCTCCACGGGAAACCCATGCCTCGGCAGCAGCGCCTACAAGCATGCCGTGCTAATCTATGTTGCTTCTAGACTGAAAGCGGTATAGCCACATTTACACAGCACTTCAGGCCAGTCTTTTAGTGCAGCTGAGAGCTAGGGCGATGAGCCTGCCCCCATGATATGTTAGGCCATGTCTGGCAGCACAGAGATGTAGCTCCACTGCTTCTGGATTAGGTGGCAGACCACTCAGCAGCTCAGCATGCTTCAGGGTACCACTGCTGCGGATGGCAAGCTTACTGTATTAGACATGGTCTTGCTAGTATGCGTGGTCTTTTCCACTGCTTTATGGCTAGAAATACACGAATATCAAAAAGCAGAGTCTCCATGAGATGCAGAAGATGGAGCCCAGCCATTCTGCTATCCCATGGTATGGCAGGAATAGCAGGTACCCAGAACTGGCTCCATGTTTCCCTCCACAGTGCTTTAGAAGCAACGTAGTTTATCTCAGCTGGAGTCCTAGCTGCCAGTTGCAAACCTGCATTACCTGATTGTGCTGCAAAGGCTGGGGTGTTTCTCAGTGACCTACTGGAGTACTATGTTGAGCACTTCTTGGATTGGTTCTGAAGCTCCTATCATGATGAAGAAACTTCTTTTTATCTCCCTGTGATGATCCTGTTTCCTAGATGATCTCTAGCCAAGGACTCTTCTGGGGTTTCTCTTCTCAATCAGCTGGACTGAAAGCTACCTAGGTCTTTTCTGCACCTTGCACAAATGAGCTATGTTGTGTCTTGTGACATGTTTCATGACTGAGGTCAGGACTGGTCAGAATTGCACATGGAACCAAAACTGGAGAGAACAGGAGCAGAGCTGGGTGATGTGGGTGTCAGTAAAGTGAGATCCTTCCCTAACAAATGTAAAGCCCTGCATCGAGGTGAGGAAATGAAAAAAAGAGAAATAGGACCAGATCCAGGTCCACCTATCAGGCAGCTCTGTATTCCACCTTGCTCAACTCCGTGAAAAAATGTGGGTGTACCAACTTTTGTAACATGCCATCAACTTTAACACTAAGTCATGACAAGCAGCAAGTGGGAAGAGGACACACCCAGATTTTGTATTCACTGTTTTTCTGGGATGGAACAGGATCATGCTCTGGCACCTAGTGCTGTAATTAGTCAGCTCTGCCCATTGCAGTGAAGTGATCTGGACATCCCCTTGTTCTTCAAACCTGCGTTGAGTCTTTGTTCTTTGTGTCCCCTGTAGCTGATGTGTTGTGAAACATAGTCGGACAGGTGCCTGATCTGTGATTGGAGCTCAGTTTTAGGAAGTGGCCAGAATATGAAAAAGTCCACAAACCTCTGATCCTAAGAAGAATAGTTATAATTGCCTTTTCTACTTGTCTTCTGGGGCAGCTTAGACAGTTTCTGATCCAGCCACATCAGGGCAATTCCCACTGTTATAATGCATCTCCCTCCAGTTCTGCCACAGGGGCCCTGTGTGTATAGTCCCAGTGGAATGTCCCCGTAGCTCTTGTGTCTCTATGGTGCACAGCAAAGTCTTTTGTTGTTAGGAAAAAGCCTTTAAAGGAAGCAGAATGATATAGCCCCATGCTACATCCCTCCCCTGCCCTTAATAGAAGGGCCTGGGGAAGGTTACTGTTATCTTGGCCAGGCTGCACTGATTCATCTTGAGAAAGTTTTGCTCTAGTCAGTGAGTGCTGGCCAGCATGATGGTGAAAAGGGATATTGGGGTTATGGCTGATCACAGGATGATCATGAACTGACAGTTCAATGCTGTAGTCAACAGAGCTAATAGCATACAGGGATGCATTAATCGATGCATTGTGAACAGGGCTAAGAAGGTGATATGTCTTCTCTACTCAGTGCTGGTGAGACCCCAGCTGGAGTACTGTGTCCAGTTCTGGGCACCGCACTTCAAAAAAGACATGGAGAATCTTGAAAGGGTCCAGAGAAGAAATGTTTAAGGGCCTGGAGGACAAACCTTATGAGAAAAGACTAAGGGATCTGGAACTGTTCAGCCTGGGGAAGAGATGATTGAGGGGGGACTTGGTGGCTGTCTATAAGTATGAAAAGGTGAATATTGGGAGCTGGGAGAAAAACTGTTCATTAGGGTGCCCCAGAGGAGGACAAGGAGCAGTGGCCATAAACTGTTGGATGATGGTTTCAGGTTGGATGTAAGGAAGAACTTCTTTATGGTAAGGGTGACCAGAATCTGGAATAGACTTCCCAAGGAGGTGCTGTAGTCCCCAACCTTGGAAGTCTTCAAGAGGAGACTGGACAGACACCTTGCTGGGATCATTTGATCTCAGCAGTATTCCTGCCCAGAGCAAGGGGGTTGGATCCGATCTTTTGTGGTCCCTTACAGCTCTTAATTTCTATTTCTGTGATTCTGTGATTTCCTTACAAAGGGCCTGATCAGGTTCCAGGCTAGGTCACTTCACCTTGAGAGTTGCCTGGATGTTGCTACCTAGTGGCATCAGGCACAGCTGGTGCCCAGGCCTACTTTCTCCCTAGCCTGCTATGGGCCTGTCTGGTACTGGGACCACGTTTACCTCCTAGCAACAAGGGGGCTGGCTCTGGTGCAGCAGTCCCCACTTCACCTTCAGCATACAGTGGTGTGATTAAGAAGGGGTTGGGAAGGCCTTCCAGTTTTCATTCTGGGCTCTATAGCAGTGTGTAAATGCTGGTGGTTGAGGACACCTCTGACTTTTTCCATGTCACCACTTGAGCCTTTCTCCTCTTCTCTCCTCTTGTTGACTTGGACCCTGTTGAGAGGGTTCTCTGTGGCCACACTTGCATCTTTCCTGTCCACATGCTCTCTCTGAGGCAGGCCTGGTATTATGGAGGGTATCCCTTAATCTTATAGGCCTGGAATGAAGCTTGTCTTGGCTATGGTTGTATGGGAGGTGGGGAGGACTACCACTTCTGGTTGTCCAGGAGTGAGATGTTCCTAGTGCACATGTCCACTTCCTTTTCCAGTGATGATGGGGAAACAGCTTCTCCCTGCATCTGAAACTTCTGCCCACTGTCCCCCTTCTCTCTGTCCCAGGGACAGGGGCTAGAAGCCAGTTATTTGCTTCCACAGAGAAAATCTTCTAGAAACATAGGGATGTCTGAAGTCACAGTCTAATGCAGCCTGTGTTCCCCAAATGCACTTCTACATTCCTTTAGGCAAAGGCCCATATAAAACAAATGTGTGTTGTCTGTTCTGTATAACAATCAGGTTGTGTAGGATCATGGTGAGAAAGCAAGTCTGAGGTTAGAGCTGCTGGAATACACATGGAAACTGAGGGCCTGGTAACAGCTATCTCAATATCCATGGCTGTGGGAGGAGGCAGGGCTGTCACTGATTCAGGTCCCAGCAGCAGGGTGTGTGGTGATTTCCCCACATCTGAAAAATCTTGTGTGTGGTATTTTTCCTTTTCCCATTAATCCCCACCCCCAAGCACTGGAAAACCCCAGAAAAACCCATGGAGATTTTATGAATTGAAGCACCAAGCGTGGGCTGTGTCATTTGCTGCTTAAGCATAATTGGAACTCTGACACAGACGGTCACAACTGTTGTTACTCTGATGAATAGCTTGCAGTTCTGTAGGCAGAAGACATCAGATGAGTCCCCAGCCTACTAACTAGGTAGCCCTTCCACTTGCTTTCAGCTGACCTGACAGATAGATACTTTCTATGTATTTGCTTTTTCAGTGCCTCCTTTATTGTGAAGTATTGACCAAACCAATACGAATATGTGGGAAACATGCTCAGTTGCTGCTGAGCTGCTTGAACTGGAGTTTGCAGGATATTATTCCAAGTGCAACAGTTTCCCCCTCCACCATCCATCTTGGGTTGGATTCAATGGTCCTTAAGGTCCGTTCAAACCCTATGACGTTATAATTTTATATTGGCATATTTCTATCAGTTTGACCCAACAAATTGTGGCTCAGACTCCTTCAGAGAAATCGGGAGAAATCTGGATCATACAGTTTGAATGTTAGAAAGGAAGAACAGTGCTCAAGACCATGTTATATCACTTATTAGGAAAAGGGGCAGTTATAGCTCTTCTATAGCAGTTTTCTTCAGTAGTTCTTCCAGCATCTTACATATGGCAACCACCATTATCTCTGTTTCCCAGATGAAGCACAGAAGTGAAGTGATTTGCCCCGAGTCACCCAGGAGACCAGCAACCAAGGCAGGATTTCAATGCAGGCCTCCTGAGACCCAGTCTAGTTCTATGTCCAATAATCTTCATGCTCCAAGCTTCCTTCTCCTGTTCTGGGTTGTATTTAAAGTCAGTCATTTAGGCTAAGAGCTTGTCTGCACCACAGAGGTATTGGAGGCTGTACAGCTACATTGGCAAAGCATCCTTCTGGAAGTGCAGCCTCTATCATTGAATGGAGGCAACCACATCCGTAAGCAGTATATACTACGTTGACAAAATGGCTCTTTTTCCAGGAGGTGGGGTTTGCTGGCATAGCTACATTGATCACAGGTAGGCTTTTTTTCCCTGCTTGGTCATGTAGTATTGACCTTAGGAACAGAAATGCCCCATCACTTCTCTTGATCTACTTTTTCACTTTTATCCTAGAACAGTTTCAGTTCTTTGTTATTAATTGTATCGAGCCATTTTTTTCTTAAGCTGCAAGAGCAGCATCAGCCACCTGTAATCCATAAATTTCCTTCAAAACTTCATTCAGTTGCCTTTTAAACTCTCAGACCCCTCTGTAAAGCCCATTGTGAAAAACATTGTGATAGGTTTTGATCACAGTCCTTTCTCTTGCATACACTGCAGACCATGTCTTACTATCAAAGGTAACTGCAAAGGGGCAGATCATCAGCTCGCATTGGCTGGTGTAACTCCAGTGGAGTCAGAAACTTGTCCCATTTACAGCTGGCTCACAACCCATGAGTATTTCTGTAAGGGTCAGCCAGGAAGGTGAGGCATTCTTCCTCCATTTTCAGCCACCTATGCCACGAGAATGATGTCAGTTGCAGATCTGAGCATCCATGTTGTGCTTTAGATACTTATTTTACAGCATTCATATGCCTGTATTGAAGGACATTTGTCATCTTTTTCTTTTTTCCATTTCATTTTCATTTAGTAAATGACCAAGACCACCTGCGTACACCTTTCTGTGCATTCTTGCTTGCCCTCTTCAGAAATGAGAACACAAGGTCTGTGGTTTTCTTTTTAGATGTGAAACCCATACTATTAAGCAGGAATACAGATTTTCCTGTGCAGATGCTAGTAACCTTAGGTCATTCCTTCAGTCTGACCAGCCTTCTTGTGCTACTGCCACTGTTGATTCTTAAAGTTGTTCTTTTATATATTCCTTTGTTTCTTCCTTTGCAACATTTAACATTTAAGAGCGGAGAGGTTTTATTGTGCTTGGAAGTATGTTGTCTGGCTAAAGAGTTTCCATTGTATTTTTAAATTGCTTGTAGTAAGGAGGTGAAATTACTGTAGAAGACTTCATCTTTTTAGATTCATATCTTTGCTTTCCAGTTTTGTGGAACAATCACTAATTCAGTAGTAGAAGCATGAACTGCAGGCAAGTCCTGGTGCCCACCTCTGGCCTGAGGTGGGTCATTCTGGCCTGCAGCTGGCAAAGGTGGCTTATCACTGCTGCCGAGGGAAGAAGCACCAGCTGCAGGCAGGTCCTGGCTCCTGCCCACCCACCTTTGGCTTGAGGTGTGTCATTCCAGCCCACAGCTGGCAAAGATGGTCTGTCACTGAGCTAACTGATCTGTGCCATTTTGAGGCACTGAATATGAGGACAAACTGCTCAATGAAGTTGATGGCAAAGAGCTGTTGGAAGCCCTGAAACGGGTTTAAATTTTCAATAGAGCAGTTTTGATGGAAAGACACTGAAAACATCTCGTTTCCAGGATCAGTAATTTTCCCAAAGTTTTGCTTTTCCAGTTCCAGCACAGTTTTAGTTGAGTAAATTCACTCTGGAAAAAACTGCAGATGATGGTTTTCTGCACCTTTTGAGATGAGCACCAATGCTTTCCCGTTTGCTAGTCAATATGCCAATGACGGTTATGTTTTATTTCAGAGAAACTATTTGTTGCCATGATTTCAATTAATTAAACCACTAGTTTCTACCCTTTTCTTCAGCTTTTAGGAACAGCACTAAGAATCACGTGACTTGTAATACCAGTGAGTTGGCAACTCTATAGTTTCCATGTTAAGCAGGGATCTGTAGTGTTGCTCCTTAATATTTGTTCATTATCGTCACAGAGTAGATCAGCAGAAGGAGACTATAGTGAAAGTTAATGGTGGAGATGAGGCCTGATCAACCTGATCCAAGTGGAGTTTGGGAAAGTTCAGACCCAGAGCTAAACTTCCCATATACTCCCTAAGAACTTTTTTGTCATTAAAGGCCTTATTTGCAGACATTTCCAATTTTCTGGTAGTAGAAGATGATCCTTGGGGTTGAGATTGCTCATTTTTTTTCTCTGCTCCCATGCAATTTTTTTTTTTTTTTTTTTGCAGGAAGGGAGAGAGGTGTTCAGAGATCCCCATGGTTCCACCCTTTCTCAGATATTTCCCATTCTTTTATTTTGCACCAGATGCCTTCAAAGCAGTTTAGTGGTATTCCCAACTTGCCCTGACCTTATTCCTCAATGAATACTGAGAGGTACTTGGCTCATGATCAATCAAGTCCAGTTATACAACCTGAGTAGACCTTTCTTTATAAAGACCCAGGGGCCTGCTGCAGGAGACATACTACTGGATATAATGCTTTTTACTGTGATTAGTACCATTGACTTTGGAGAAACTGCTTGCAACAGAATATGAACCATACTGGGCGTGTCTACACGTGCAGCAGACTGTACAGTTGTTACTGCACAGTCATTTAGTACTTGCTTAACTAAATACTAAATGACTGCACAGTAACCAGCATTGCTGCATAGTCCTGTCACCACATGGTTATTTTTAGATACTACTGCTCACTAGCAATGAACTACTGTGTAGTAGCTTGTTACAACTGCACAGTAGCTTCACTATCACAGTTCATGCCTGGCAACATTACGGCTCTGTAGCAGTGAGCTACAGTGCAGTAGCTTGTTGCTACTGCACCATAACGTCCCATGTAGATGTGCCCACTGGTTAGTAAATTGTTTTGAGAATGGCACTATCAGATCCCAGTTATGTAGCAAGCTCCCTGTTGGTGCACAGCTGTGCTTGCGTGGGGCTCAACGTCAAAGCAAGTCCTAAATTGAGATACAGGAGAGTTGGTTCATTTGCATCCATTCCCAAGCTCTACCTGTTAAACGTTTATTTTGATGGTGACACATTCAAATCAACTCAGATAGTGGCTTGATTTCAATATCTGATCCCATAGATAGGAAGGGGACCAGGCAGACTGCGTATTTGAATCTCCTTTTTTGTTTATTTAAATGTTAGGGTCAAAGTCCTTCCTTGGTTTAAAACTAAAGAGTATGTATTAGAAAATTAAATGTGCCTACAAAAGTCCCCTCTGCAGAGGCTTAACTGTCAGGGGCTTGGTCACCCTGTCTGTCCCCACTCTGCATGCGTTTGTTCTCACTGCTAAGAAAGTGAAAGGGAAAACTTTCGTTGACTGTGGTAGAAATAAGGGAATGCGGTGAGCATGGAGTCTGAAGCAGAGGTTAGTGGGCATGACTGTGAGAGGAAGCTGGAGCTGAAGTGCTGGCTGCCTAGAGGGATTGGGATGGAGGAGAAGAACAGCAGGTTGAACTTCTGTGCCATATCAGAGTTTTAGGGTGGCTACTAGTTGCAGGATAAAAGAGAAGTATACTGGGAAAGCAGTGACTTGCTCAGAAGGCCAGGAAGGACAGTCCTTTCGTCTGGGCACTAGCTTAGGGCTTGGAATGCCCAGGTTCAATTTCTTGCTCTGCCACAGTCTCCCTGGGTGGCAAATCTCTTATCCCCCCTGGACCTCTGTTCCCCATTTGCAAAATGGGTGCTAAGGGTTGTTGTGAGGAGAAATACATTCAAGGCATGAGACATTCAGATGTTATGGAGGCTGGGTGCCATGTAAGCTAGATAGAGGCCAGGCAGGCTGATCCCTTACATGTGGGGTGAGGGGAGTTGTTTGGGCTTGTGGGATCATACTGTAGGCATGCCGGAGGCTGGCACTGCGGGTGAAACAAGTGAGATCGGAGAGCAAAGTTCCCCCTTTGCTTTCCTGGTGCATCTACCAACTATCTCCTAGGAGCTTGGCAGCAGTTAGGTAGCAAGTGGGTGTGCTCATAGCTGTTGTTCCCACTATCCATCATCACCTCGTGGTCACTGGTCTCCACCATTTTACTTGTTGTACCCTGTCTCGTGTCCAGACTTTGATTGTCAGCTATTTGGGGAGGGTCTGTCTTTGGTCTGTGTATGTACAGTGCCTAGCACAAGAGGGGCCAGGAGTTCAGGGAAGTCTTAAAGCCCAAGTTATATAGGAGACCAGATGAGATGAATACAATGCTCCCTTCTGGACTTATGATTTATGAAAAACTGAGATGGGTTCCTGTTGCTGGACACTCAGCCAGGCTGCTGTACTGGACTGAGCCCCTTGGGCCACACATACTCTGCCAAGCTGGGGCTAGACAAAGTTTAGACACTATTTCTGGTTCTCCAACTCTGGATGCACACTGCAGGGGAGAGAGCATGGGTAACATTTTTCTTGGCTGTCTGCAAAGCACAAGAGATACACAGGTCTATAGAAGAAATAGAAAAACTAGTAAACAAATCCTTCCCTTTGCCTCCCATGCTACTTGGAGAGCCCTGTGGGTTTTGTTTGGCCCTTTCAGAGGTCCCAGCTTTTCCCTGCACCCTTTTGTTCCTGTTCATTTTTTTGTTGTGGCCTCTCCTTCTCTCAGGGTAGATGGAGAAAGCACCTCCCTTTTTACAAGTTGCAATTCCATTAGTCTTTTGACCATCCTGAGCCCCTTCAAGCCCCCATGGCTTGGTTGCTAGCTCCAGCTCTCCTGGAAGGAGGGGTTCATGTCCTTCTGCCATTGATGTTTCATTGCCCAGGTTAATCAATTCATTGCCCAGGTTAATCGATTCATTGCCCAGGTTAATGTCATTTGCATAACAGACCATCTAGGTTAACAACCCTGGGTTTGATGTTGTTTGCCCTCTGTTATTACGTCTTGGAATTCCAGTTCAAGATGAAGGCAAAAGGCATTAGGTGAGACACAGTACAGTGGCATGCAAATGGCTGTCAAACAGAAGGGAGCTTGTAGTTCGATATAGATACAGACACTCCAAAATGGTACCCAGAGGCCCTTATTCCTGATGTTGCAGTAGCACAGGGGAATGATAGCTGTCCCTTTTTGCCCGTTTACTAAGGCATTAATGGCCTATGTACTAGAAACAGAGGGGTGATTTGAAGAGGGATATCATGCTGAATGGTTTGTCTTGTTCAGTTCAAAACTTACCTGAGATGGAAGTCATCCCCTTATTATGCCTTGACTGGATTAGAAATGAGCCCACTGAGTTCTTCAGCTGCTGGGGGATGTCTGGCTGGCTGGGGGACTCCTCACCTCTGCTCCCTCAAAACTTTTTCCAAGCACAGAGGGACAAAGCCCTGTGACACTGTGGAGTTATCAAAAGAAAGGGGTGGTTGGAACTCTCCTTATCGACCAGAATTCACCAGCCATCTCCACAGGACCCCAGGGCCTTTGAAGAAGCAGGAGGTGGGAGGAGAAATCTGGTCCTAGAAGTGGTTGGGCAGGTGGAGATACCATCTTAGATTCAGATGGGAGAGGTAGGTTCAGAGTATGCCTGTGCCAGGCCTAAGGGAAGATGTGTGGTGAAGGGTGGGTTTGAGAGAGAACGGACAGGGACTGGGGCAGCAAGATGGAAGAAGTGGGTCTGGAACAAGCTGTTGTTCTTGGGAGACAGGGTGGCTGTTATGTGAGGTGGAGTTGGGACAAATTATGCCTGGTCTTGCACATGATTCTTACAAACCCTTTATTATTCTTTCTTTGAAGATCCTCACCTCCTTCGGACCATGACCCCCGAGAACATGTGCCACATGACCCCCCCTTCCCGGTTGGAGCACCCTCCTCCACCTCCTCCACCCCCGCCTCCTCACCTCCAGGGCCCCCCACCTCCTCCACCGCCTCCACCCCATCCACACCAGCCGCCGCCGCACAACCCCCACTATCCTGGCATGCAGCGGGACATGTACATGAAGGCTGAGCCGCTGATGCCGCCATATGGCATGGGGCAGGGTGTGTCGCCTGGTGATCTCCACCATGCCCAGCAGTCCCAGATGCTTCACCAGTTACTGCAGCAGCACGGAGCTGAGTAAGATCTTGGGGAGGCCAGGGCGGTGGGTGTGGGGGACCTTAGGGCCTCTAGTACTACAAGGCTTTTTCTGAGGTGCTAGTGTGCAGTGTGGGAGTGCTGGCTGGGGATAGGAGGCATAGGGGGTTAGCTATGCCTTAGGGACAGCAAAGTTACTGGGTTTCACCACATGGAGAGGAGTATCAATGGAGTTGTTGGTAATGTGCCCAGAGGTTTAGGGTAATGGGTGAAGGAGAGCATGATCGTGCAGCCTGATGGTATGAGGCAGGGGTTGTCCACAGCATGGAGCATATGGTGGTATGGCAGTGGGGGGATATGCCAGTGATGCATGGGTATTGCAGTTATGATGAAAGTGGGTGTAGTGGCAGTGTGGCTATAGGGCATAGGAGTGGTGTAGGTAATGAAGCACTTGAGTAGAGTGGGGTGTCATAGGATGGGGGCCTGTTTGTGGAGAGGGTTGGGGGCCCGTTGTCTGTGGAGGTTTGGAGTATGGTGACAGGATAGAGGTAGAGGGTCCCTAATGGAGGAAGGTTAGGGGCATCTCTGCTCTTAGAGCACTCAGAGTTTAGTGTTTGGCACCTGGAACTGAGCCCTTTCCTGGTTTCCCATCTCCAAGCCCTTCCTGTCAATTCCCCACTGGCCATTGAGACCCCCCACGCCCTCACCCCCCTTCAGGGTCCATGCTTTCCTGTAAGCTGCCTTCCCTGTGGCTCAGGGTCTGCTTTCCCGATCGCTCTCTGCAGCCTCCCAGTGCACCCCTCCAAGAAGAGGAAACACTCCGAGTCGCCCCCCAATACCCTTAATGCGCAAATGCTCAACGGGATGATAAAACAGGAGCCAGGTATGGGGTCTGTGCCACTCAGCCTTGACAGAGTCCAAACGCCTCCCTGGCACCAACAGGGGGCACTCTCACCAGGTATGTTTTTTTTGCCCCCTCCCCTCCCCGCTCCCCTGACCATGCCAGCCTCCATACACCTCCCCAGTGCCAGCAGGTGGGATGGGGGACGGAATAAGGGAAAAATGTCTGCTGGGCACAGGCAGGGGGTGCTGTCTTTGGAGAAGTGAATGAGAGCAGAGTTCCTAGCACTGAACGTGCAAAATATGGGAACTCCTCTCCTTCTGGCCCCAGACTCAGTTGTGCCATGTTTCTCAGTCAGGGGAAAGGACCCCAGGCTGTGTGTGTAGGCAGTGAGGACCTTTTCCTCATACCACTCTGGGTGCAGCGGGGGGCGCGGGGAGCTCTTGCCTGGCAGGAGTCCTTATGGAATGGTTTAAATCAGTATTTTCCTGTTGCTACAGGCCTGGTTCAAGATAACGACAGCCTAAATGGCTCTTACCTGGATCCCAACTACCAGTCCATAAAGTGGCAGCCACACCAGCAGAACAAGTGGGCAACTCTGTACGATGCCAACTACAAGGAGCTGTGAGTAACTGTTGCACTCCCCACAGAAAGAGCCGCACATGCCCCTCACTCTGCAAGAGGTTCCCAAGGGGCACTGTCCTGGGTTCCCTGGATCCCTGCCAGCCTGCCCTGTGGGAGAGGTGCTGTCTCCCAGGTAATTTTGCTTGGGGGAAACTTAATTCTTTGCAAACTGGGATGGTGAGAGAGGTTGCCAGGAATAAGGGTGCTTGTCCCATCAAGGGCAGGTTTTGCTGGAGAGGGAAGTCTCCCCATGTGCTGTCAGGACCACAGTCCAGCCTAAATGAGCAGGAGCCAGTGACACTAAGCACAGCTATTTTGAGGTGTGGTTTGGTCTAGAGGGATCTCCAGCTCCAGCCTGGATTTTTAAAATGAGTATTTTCATTTGAGTGTGAGATGTGTTGTTTTAAAAGAGTGGGCTCAGGGCTCTCAGCAGCCACTGGTAGCTGGGAGAGAGACGGGGAGCAGCACAGTGAGGCAGGGAGCGAAGAAGGGAGAGACAGAGACAAGGAATGCCATGAAGGATGGATGTGGGAGGGAAAAACTGGAAGGAGAACGGGAAGAAGTAGTGGGGAGGAACAAGTGATGGAAAGAAAAGGAAGGAATAGATAAAGGAAGAAGGAAGGAGAAATAGAGAAAGGGAAAAGCTAGGAAGCCATAAAGGAGAATGGAGATGGAAGGGAAAGATGGTTGTGTGGCTTACAGTACATGGATGGGGAGGGGCCAAGAGGAAGGCTGAGAGGCCAAGGCGGGGTGGAGGGAGTGCACAGGTGCAGCTGGCGGGATGAGCAAGATGAATGTTCAGGAAGAAATTGTTGCAAATCCTCCCTGCATTCCAGAAAGGTGACAGAAAACTGGCAAGCAGCAGGCTGGATTCCAGGAACTGCTAATCCTGTAAACATCCCTTTCTCCTTCTGTGTTTCCACCCAGCCAGTATCTGCTGTGGGTCCTACTTCAGAGCACAGGGAGGGTTTTTGTTGTCTCTGATACCAAAAAAGATGCAACTGTTGTTGGGCTTCATCAGAAGAACATTTAGGGGAAAGTCCAAGGGACCCTGGTGAGGCCAGCCCCAGGAAGGGACCACAGGAGGATTGTTTATTGAGGGTTGGATGCTGACCCTAGTGGCACAGGACTCCTTGCTAGAATGCATGCCATGTGGCTGCCTTACTCAGGACTTGCTGGTTAACCCATCCCATGTCCCTGTTACTTCTCCTGTGATCCAAGTGATGTTTTAGGTTGTTCCTATTAGAAGAAGAAATGATGGTGGAGTCACTTATTTCTTTGTTGCAGCCCTGCCTGTTGACAAAGAATGCACACAGCCTGTTCTGTATACAGCAGGTATCAAACAGCAGGAGACAGTCCTTGCTTCCAGCTTCAAGCCTCTTTCAGCCAGCACACAGCCAAAAAGCGTTTTCTCTCTTTCTCTCTCAGTAGTCTTTTCTTAGGTCCTGCTCCCACTGCTTGTTCCGGTTGTGTCTCATGCTTTTTTGTGGTCTTTTAGGTTTTAGTTTTGCTGGTTTCCTCCCTTTCTTTTACAAAACAATGCCTGGTGGGATCCTTTGGCTTACAGTTGAATTACCTTCGCCCTTGTTTAGGGTGAGGACAAGTACCTGCATTTCAACTGGAGGCTACTATGGTCACGACGATCTATTTTGATAAAAGAGCTCAACTCTTCCTTACAGCTATCTTAAAGGAAGGGTTGAAGTGATGCCTAACCCACAACAACAAATCTCTTCTCTGTACCTCTCACTCCAGTGGAGCTTAAAATAGTAATGCCTCAAATAACCCATCCCAGGCAAGAAAAAAGAAATATTATAATCAGTTTCCAGTTTTGAAGTCTTAATTATTCATCTTTTTGCTGCACCTTTCTATTGTGACATTTTTCCATGACCAACACAAAACAATTATACTTCCATCCAAATCTCCTTGGAGTTTTTCTCCTCTTGCCACCTGGGACAGGTCCTTTCCAAGAACTGCCCAAGGAACATGTGTTGTTCCTATTGAATCTGCTTGTCACACATTTTTTCCTAATGGAGAATTCATTACTGCAACAATTTCTCCAAGTCAGCTTGTGTTCCCAGTTTTGGGCATCATGCCTGTTGAAGTCCTGTGCTTATGGTTCTTCCTCAAATGGTCGTTATGGATAACTTTGGGTTAGTCTTGAGAGTCAGCTGTATTCTTTATATCTGTTTTATTTATTCAGGTCCATATTCTCTATACAATTCTTCTTGAGGCCTTTTTGACTAAGGGCTGCTACCCTTCTTTCTCCTGGGGTTGCAGAACTAGACCGGGTATTGTCTTCTGAAAGTTTTCCCATGTGACTTTTCCATGTATGAAAGGTTAGGTTCAGATGTTTCCTGGCAAAGACATGAGATCCTTCAGGTCTGGATCATTTTGTTATTGGATTATCCAGATGGTTCCATTATCTTGTTCCTCATCAGGAACCCCATAAAAGAGGTTTGCTGAAGTTGGTCCTGAGTTTATGTCAAAGTATGAGGAATGAGGGGTACTCTGTACTCTCTTTGGCTGCTGTTTGATACACCATGCAACACTCTGGGAACATGGGGACTTTGGATTGGAAAGGGCGTCCTGGACTATCAAATCCAGTTGACTGCACTCATAGATGATTATTAGCTAAAAGAACCCCCCAAATTTACCACTCCAAACCCTTGCCCACAGCTATAAGGACCAATATTGATGCACCAAAAACATTATAATGTGCCACAGGTAAGAGCAGGAGAGATGAGGGCAGCAACAGCTTCCCTTTCAGGAAACCCTTTATGCTCTAAACCAGTGCTTCTCAAAGTGGTGGTCCGCAGACCGGTGCTGGTCCGCGAGCCACCAGTCACCAGTCCGCAACGAGTTGCCAGGAAAAAAAGAAATATATTTTCAGAAGCATAACATTGATATGTCATAGCGCCACAGTTCGTATGTTCCAACACACCCGCTTATGTTACGTCATGCGAGGTGAGGAAAGAGAAAGAAACAGCCGGTCGCGCGTTTGTGTAGCGCTGTTACATGCAGTTGCTGCCACCGGCTGAACTGGGCACTGGTCCCTGGCCCACTGGAAAAACAATTGCCGGACCACCACATCAGATAGTTTGAGAAGCACTGCTCTAAACTCCATTCTTGCATCATTGCATCCAGTGTGCCAGGATCATTTGCACATCTGCAGTTATGGGAAGAGAAGATATTCATCTTTTTTTTTAGTACTGTCATCCCCTTCAGCAATGATTCCAATCAATTCTTTGTTCTTCTCCTTAGTGCAGCATTTGCAGTTAGCTCCCTAGCAAGGCCATCAGGATCAGGCATCAGCATTACTGTGTTTGGGTCCAGCCCTGCACATAACTGGGATATCATGCCAGTGAAGTTTTCCAACTACTGTGCAAAGTGCCTCTCAGGATTCCTGAATCTAAAGAGGCACTGCAAGGATGTGCAATCCTTCCTGACCTCAGACTTCTTCTCATACATATAATAATCAAATTGCTCTGTAAATTCAGCTGCAGCTCAGAGTTCCTTTAATTTTGGAGAACTTAGACTTTTGCTGTAATAGGGCATTGCCTGCTCAAATCCATAGTATTTTTGTGTCAATATTGCCTCCATTACTATAAGCACCTATATCTATTGCCAATATGAAAGGACTTTTGAAATGCAAGTCGGCCAAGACAGGAACAACTACAAGAGCCTTTTTCAGTTCTAAAAACTAAATCACGTTTTGCTGACCATTGAAACAGATTCCTTTTCTCTGCCAATATTGGCAAGCACAGGAATTAAATCATGAGTAACAGGAGCAGTGCCCTACCTTCTGCTTGCATGGAAAGTGCAGAGTCCCTGGAAAGATTTGTCTGGTTTCTTTTTTGTCAATGGAAACACTCCCCTTGCTGTTTGGGTTCTGAGATAAACTGCCTCTTCTATAAAACCTCTTGTGTTCCTTTGTGTTCATTCTAAGATTGGGAGCCTTCATTTTATCTCACACCCTTTGTAAAATGTACCAGCTCTTCAGTTCTTGTTTCAAAGATTTAGAATAATACCTATGTCTGACAAACAGACAGAGGGAAGAATGGTATTTAATAATACTTTTTCCACCGGCCTTTATTGTAGCAGGTGCTTCGCGCAAACTCAGATTCATCACTTCACATAGTTCCAGGCTTCATCCTGTGGAGAAGGCAGCTCTCTCCATGTCCTTTGGATCCACTTTCAATTGCAAACATCTGCTGGGTGCATCAGGAACATAAACCTCTACAGATCTTTTGCTAGTGTAGGTGGAAACACTTCCTTTTGCTTGTGGCTCTTAGCTGTGCTTTGGCCAGCTCAGGCTGGTGGCTGGTTCTAAATTATGTGTCAAGGACTTGGAATGTTTCTTTGTAACTCAGTCTAATTTCTTGTGGTAATTGCTGCCGGACTTTCAGAACTGGGTTAATCACACTGGCTAGAAACCCTTCATGCACATCTTCCTAGCTATTAATTTGGACAATTATATTTAACTAAGTCAAATAAGTCTCCTACGAATATTTTCCGCTCGGAGATAATGGTCTTTTGCATTATTTAAGCAGGGATAGTTTGACTTCTCCCCATTGGGCCTCTGTGGTTTCCATACAGGAAAGAAAATTGTTGTGAATGTGTGGTTTCGCCCAAGCCACCTGCCAAATTCCACATCCTGGTAGCTGACTTTCACTGCAGTGTATGTCCTTTTGAGTTCCTTCTCAATTTGGTTTCTGTGCTCCTTTGGATCTTGCTGTACAGTCTCTCTGTTAGTAAATTCCAAATTAGCCAAAGCTTTTTCTCATGTCCCCGAATCTGTGGAAAACCTCTAGTCTATGAGACTCATGTTGCTTCTCTGATCTAATCTGATTGAGCCATCTCACCATTCCAGACTTGAAGTGTTGCAGTTGGACTTCCCCATCTGTCTAGATATTTGGTAGGCTGCACCCAAAGATTCTGCCTCTCCCTGAATGTCTTCCTTTTTCAGAAACCTCTGGATGATGCTTTTAGTCTTTTTATGAACTCTGCAGCTATTATTTTAGGTCTTTCTTTAGTTCTTTTTGGCCTGCTTTGAGTTCTGTGAGTACGTTCATCATTTGCTCCATCTTGGTGTGACAGGAATGCTAGCTTATAATTTCTCTCCTTGAAAACTGGGTCTCTCTCCTGACACTGGTGTTAGCTCATTTTTGACCCAAGCAGTTAGCCATGTTTGGGGGGTTACATGTTGCTTCCCTTAGGAGGAAAATTTGATACTGGAGCCCGTTATTTCTGTGGTGCCATCTTGTTTATAAACAATGCACATTTAATTTCTCCTAACATAATTGGATTCAAACAGTAGGAGATGGTTTAGCCCTCAGATAAAAGTCCTCTCTCTCACAATTTCACAGGTAGACAAAATGTCATAAAACAAAAGCCATCAGAACCCCTCTACCAATAAGGTCCTTTGGTTTGGATAATGGTATATGTGCCAGTGTTTGGAATCAAACGCTGCTCTTGTTCCAGCTACGTGGTTTAATAATGGAGGCTTAACTGGTTAACTGGGTTTTATTATTTTTATATTTACTCATTTGACCCTGTGGGCCGGATCCTGACTGTGGGGCCTCTCACCAGCCCAAATGGCCCACCTCTGGTGGCCTGATGGGTGGCAGTGGCAGCAGCAGTGCCAGCATTAACCCTTGTGTACTGACAGTGCAGACACAGTGGCTCAGGTGTTGTTCTCTGCAGCTGCCTGAACCACTGCTGGCATGGGGGTTAACTACTGCTGGCATAGGGGTTAATATGACCACCACTCACCATGACCCTAAAGGCTGTTGCCATGGGAGACCTGGACCAAACTTGGGACCGTGGGATGTGGATAGCATTGAGAGGGTCCAAAGGAGGGCCACACTCATGATCTGGGGACAGCAGGGCAGGCCCTATGAGGAGAGGCTATGGGACCTTAACCTGTTCAGCCTTCACAAGAGAAGGCTGAGGGGAACCTGGTGGCTGTCTATAAACTTACTGGGGGGACCAGCGGGGAATGGGAGAGACCTTGTTCCCCCGAGCACCTCCCAGAGTAACAAAGAATAACGGCAATAAATTGTTAAAGAGTAGGTTCAGACTAGACATTAGAAGGCACTACTTCACAGTCAGGGCAACTAGGATCTGGAACCAACTTCCAAGGGAAGTGGTGATGGCTCCTACTTTGGGGGTCTTTAAGAGGAGGCTTGATGATTACCTAGCTGGGGTCAATTGAGCCCAGTTTTCTCTCCTGCTCAGGGCAGGGGGTTGGACTAGAAGATCTGCAAGGTCCCTTCCAACCTTACATCTGTGAATCTATGACCCAGAAATTTGGGGCGACCAGCACCTGGAGAGTTAACACTGCTGCTTGACCCAAAAACTCAGCAGTCGGCCATGTTACAACGGCATCATCTCCCCAGGTGCTGGCCCCACCAACAGAAATTTCTAGCCCCATGGGCCAGATCCAGAGGTGGGTCTTCCATACCACAAGAATCCCTCTTGGCCAGATGATTCACCTCTGTAGTCCGGATCTGACCTGTGAGCCTGTATGTTTGACACCTCTGTCTAAATTTAAGAAGGGCAGTTTTATCCCATCTGTCCTGTCATACTGAGACTGCTGATTTAATAGCCCCTTAAATGATGGTGGCACTTACACAGTGAAGGGTGGCCACAGAAAGGGAGTGTAGACAGCCTCCCTTTCAAGCTTTGAAGAGTACAGACAGAGCTGTTCCTCTTCCTCATCCTGATGAGGCAGATATGTGCCTTCCCTCACAGCTCAGAAGTTTGGGAAAGGCCAAGCCTTGTACACCCTGAATTAGTCATCAGCTGCCTCAGCTTCCCACTGCTGCTGAAAGCAGGAGAAAGGAGATTGGGTCTGCACTGTGTCCCAAAGACCATTTTGCTTGGGGAGTCCATCACATGAGTGGCGAAAGGTGCACTCTAGCACAGATCAGGGCTTTCCATGCACTGAACCATTGGAATCTGGTGGGAATACGAATGATGGAATTTCTTTTAGAGCAGAGGATCCATCTTTGTTGATCTTGGGGGCCTCCTGGTTTGGTTGCAGTGCCTCTTTAGGAAAAATGTAAATTGCTGGACTCTGGTTATATCTGTCCAGGTGTGTGCATGTACATTCACTGGGACCACTGGCAGGCTGACCTGCCTTGATACACTTAGTTTAGCTGTTGAGCAAGCAAAAAGTACTGCTCTAAGGAAACCATTGAGTAATATTTCCTTGGAACAAACAAGAATGTGTGATCCCAAGACCTTCAGTTAAGGACAAACAGAACACAGGTAGTTTGCATGCTTCACAACATCCCCCTGGTGGTAACCTAAATTCTGGCATCAAAGCATGAAAGCAGATGCAATGAGTGGTGTAGCGGAATGCATTTACTGATGGCAACTGTGCCCAGAAGCAGCAGATGTTTAATGATGGCTCTATTTACCCCTCCCCTCCACTACAGGAACACGTTCAGGTTCACATCTGACCTGTCTGTCAGAGTGGAAGGGTCAGAACATGCCTTTCTCCCCAGGACATTGCTTTCCAGACACTTGCAAAGACTACCTAGAGAATCTGTGCCCGGCCTGATTTCCATGGGTGGTGGGATTTGAGGAGAGATTCTCGTGGTCTCTTTTGTTGAACCTGCACTAGATGAGGATGGCAGCAACCAGCACCAGATAGTGGAAGAAATATCTCAGGTTTTGTCCATTTCAAGTGTTTCATGTTTGGGAATTTGATAGTGGCCACTACCCTGGCATATGAAAAGGCTTTTTTTCAGCTGTGTACCAGCACTGTTCAGCCCTGTTTAATACCTGTCTCTGTCTTTTATATAAGGTGACAGAAACCAGCAAGGCCAATTACATTCATTGGTTATTGCGATCTGAGCAGGAGCTTTGAAAGCCTTCATCTCCTGCGAGCCATTCAGTAACATTCCTGGCAGTAGTTTAGTGGGCCAGAGATTCTAGCTGCATCTCTTTTGCACCTGCCATAATCTAGGAAGTTAGGATTTATCTTGGAATCAGGCCATTTGCTTTGGCTAGACAAATGCAGAAAGAACGTTAGCATCAGTTCCAGTGCCCCCATAAATTCTTAGTATTCTGCTGTGTTGAGCTAAGGTGCCCCCTCAGTCTCTGAATTAGCTTCCAGACTTTGGGTGATTTTTTTTTTTGAGCTGAGTATGGTAGCTGCTGGTTTTTAGATCTTCGCCCCCTGGCATGGATGGAAGAGCATTCTCGTCAGGCAGATGCCCGAAGCAGGAGAGTCTTCCAAGCAGGAAAGCTAAACAAAAACTCTGGGTCTCTACAATAGCCAGATAGGGGCACAGTTCTGCACAGCTGTCAGGCAATCTCCTGTATGAGGGAACCCTTCTCCACCAAAAGTCATGGTTTCTTTTTTCGCCAGGAGGCTGGCTTCCAGGGGAAAAGCCAGGGGAGGTCTTTTGGGAAGATCCAGGCTGGGAGGAGGCTACACTTCATGCTCTGTTTCTCTTGAAAGGCTCTTCCTTAGGGCATTAGCTTTGTAGTTATTGCTTCTGCATTAGCTGCTACAATATAACGCCTTCTTGCCTGGGCACCCTATTTGATGCTCCTTCCTTTGCAGGGGAGGGGAAAGATCTTGCTTGCTATGGAGAATCTCTTTTTCCAAAACTTTCTTACCTTGCATTCTGGGAGGATGTGGATAATTTGGATGTTATGACTAGATAGAGGTGACATCTGCTCAGCCAAAAGTAATCCACCTGCCAAAGTGAGACGTGTGTGAGTGGATGAAAGATCTCTATTGTCCAACTCTTGACTGTCTAGGGCAGGGCCACTGGGAAGGGTGATTTGCTCCCCTATGCTGGGGGATAATCCTTGTTTCTCTGAGCAAGTAATTCTAAAAATCCTTTATGGGCTTTTATGACACTTGAGAGGAAGAAGCACTTCTGGGCTAAGGCCCAACAGGAGCAGAACCAGCCCAGAGGCTTGATATGGGAGTGGGAGGACAGGCTCTAAATGTTTTCTTGCCTTAATGATGCGATAATGCCAAAGTAGAGGGTGCTGTTAGATCAGCACACTGCCTTGAGCACGACTCTCTGGAGTGTACTATCTTACCCCAGTACCCTGCCTCTCTTTTCCAGGACCACTGCTACCTGATTCCTGATTATCATCTCACACCATTGTCCCACATAGACTAGCTCATGTGCCACTCTGCCTTTCCCTCCCTATGCAGGGATCTAGATCAGGCTTGTCCAACATGCGGCCCATGGGCCGCCATGCGGTCCGCCAAGCCATTTTATCTGGCCTGCGGCGGCGCCATGGAGCGCAGAGCTGGCAGCGGTGCAGGCAAGGCGGGCAGGGAGCGCGGAGGGAGTACGGCGAGGTAGGCAGGGAGCGCCGCAGGGCACGGAGCCATGGCGACGATGCGGGCAGAGAGCACGGAGGGAGCGCAGTGAGGAGGGCAGGGAGCACTGCGGGGCATGGAGCCACGGCAAAGTGGGCAGGTCCGGCCTGTGGGCCCCAGCCGGCAGCGAGGGAGGGGAGCTGCTTACTCCCGTGGGGCCTGGGGGAGCGGCCCCGCGTGGGAGGTCAAGCAGCGGCCACTGGCAGTGCCGGCCTGCGCCTGCCTCTCCCCCCCACCCCTTCAAGCCAGCCCGGCTGCCCTGTCCTGCCCTGCCCCACAGCAAGGCAGCGCCTGCTCCCCTGGCCAGACTCCCCCCGGGCACTGTGGCTCTCCGGGCCCGGCCACCTGCACACAAGGCCCCGAGGGGGCCACTTCTCACATGCTGCTGAGGACGGGAGGAGCCCGGCTGGGTCTGCACCGGCCAGCAGAAGCGGTGGCGGAGCTGTGTGCCGCTTGGGACAGGACAAGCCTGCGCCAGTCAGTCCTGAGCAGCACATGGCTCCGCTTCTGCTGGCTGGTGCGGACCTGGCCGACCTCCTCCCGTCCCCAGCAGCACATGGGAAGCCAGTTTCAGCTGCATGCTGCTTCTCCTGGCTGGTGCTGACCCGGTTCTGCCCAGGCGGGTCCTGCAGCACCATGTCAACCCGGGCATGGCATCGGCAGGCTGGGCGGGCCCCAGGTTAACCCTGGCCTGGCCCCGCAGCTTCTCTAGCACCAGGTCAGTCCGGTTGTAGCCAAGCGGCTTGTGGACCACCATGTCAACCCAGGCATGCATGCCATGTCAACCAGCACCATGTCAACCCCTGCAACTTCATTGGTGTCAAAGGTCACGTGACATCACTTCCTGATATGATACCACTTCCAGTGACGTCTTTGAATATGGCTCACTGGCCCACTGGGTGATAAAAAGTTCGTGATCCGGCCCCACATTCAAAAAGGTTGGACACCCCTGATCTAGATCACCATACCCTAATTAAAGGACCAGTGCTCCCTTTTTCATAAAGCAAGTATGCTTCAATTCAGGGAGGCCTACTTTAAAGGTTTGGGGTCTTTGTCTTGTTTGGGACTGTTGAAGAAGGAAGGTCAGCTCTCTCTGATGCCAGAGAAATGGGTTGAAAGGATTGATGTGTTCTGAATTTGAATTCAGGTGCTTGGGATTATGTCTCAGCATGAAAGGCTATGCCCCTTAGGTGATGCAGCTTGAGGGACTGGTGTTGGCCTAAAGGACTGGTGTCATTGTTTTGTATTACTTGCAATATCTTTTATCTTGGCCTCTCCCACCAGTTGTGTGGTTTCAGACCCGCTGAACCTTTGAAAGAGTTAGATGGTTTCCAAAAACAAAGCTGACTTCTGGAACAAGGCAGTTCGTTAATTTATTCCAGAGAACAGGCATAATTCATCTCCCTGACAGGGTGTGCTGATAAATCCCAGCAAGCCTTCCCTCCTCCATCTCACCATTTGTTTACAATTTGAGGTGAGGCAGCTGGTGAAGATTCAGCCCCAAGCCAAAAAGAAGTGTTTTCAATCTGAGACTGACAGGTCTGCGTTTTGATCATGGGAATAGGACTAGTGTCTTCCTCCAGGTTCTCCCCATGGTTGGCCCAGCTGGCCACCTCACTGTGGGCTTCTTCTAGGCCCTAGACTGGGGTTAAGACCCACAAGTTCTTACTTGTAAAAGAAGTGCTCCTAGACACTGAGCGGTATGGGTTCTTGGATTGCCTCAGATCTTACATCTCTGCTTGGGGTAAGGAGGGTCCTTCCTTTGGCACGGGAGAGACAACTGGCAAGAGAATATGTATCTTGGGTGAGTGCTCTTGGGATGCATAACACAACAACACTCAGGCTAAGCCCTGTTGTCCCATTAGTTTTTCATGAGTGAGTCTCCGGTGGCTGGCTAATCCTGGGAAAAGCTCATTTGGTCAAGAGGGGATCACAGAGATCATGATAGTCACATTATATGTCTTGGGTCTCTGGAATGTCCTCGGTCAGGTGCTCCGTTGGGTGGGTCTCTTGTAGCGTAGGTGAGCAGTTACTGGGCATGTCTACATGAGACGCTACTGGTATAATCAAGTACTAAATAAATACTCAGTAACCAGAGTTACTGCACAAGTAGCACCGGCGAAAGCCTTTTTAGTGATACTACTGTGCAGTAGCTGAATAATACTGCATAGTAGCATACTAGCTTTGTTTCTGCTGTCATGCGCTACTGCACAGTATTATTCAGCTACTGCACAGTTAGGGTCTTGTGTAGACTCTCCCACTGGGTTGATGCTGAGTCACTGACTCATACTGTGGAAGATGGCTGAAGAAGAGTCCAGTTTTTCTGTTTCAAAGCAGATGCCTGTCCCCCTGATCCTTGATGCTAGACACTGACTTTGGGGAGTTCATAACCTGTCCCTTTTGCAGGACAGCTCTGGGAGAAATTGCCTATTCTCCAATCCTGGGCTTCTGAATCTTGTGTTAATCTACTTCTCATCAGCAGAGGCCTTTTGGCTCAAATAATCCTTTTGACCCTAGACCTCTGTGTTCCCGGGACTTTGCCCTCTGACCCTTGCACTCTCACTAGAAAGAACCAGTGTGACTTTGGCTGCAGCCAGAGATTCCTTTGGCAGAGATGAGGCCAACCAATGCCTCAGTGATCAGATTTCATTTTTATTCTTAAAAGCAGGGCCTGGAAACCAGAGTCCTTTGTCCCCCATCAGTGCCACATTGGCTGCAGTCCTCCATCACAAGCATATGAAGGACCCACAAAATGTATGTAAATAATCTCCAAGCCAACAGAACTTGGGTCCCAGTTGGCCAGGGCCCCATGCAGTGTGATCATGGGTGCCAGGGGCCCCAAATGGGCTGAGTGGAGACTTTTTGAGAGGATGTAAGCATTCTCAAAAAGTGCATTATTATAGAGATAGAGGCAGTGACCCCTCCCATGACTTGGGGCACATTTTTGCTGTTACAGGCTGGAATTTTTTCTGGGAAGGGTAATTAAGCAGTGCAACAATCGACTAAAGGAAGAGATGAATTCTTATGTGAAGTCTTTAAATCAAGACTGAGGTATGGGCCTTTTTCCTTCCTAAAAAAGATGTCCTACACCAGCTAGAAGTTATGGGTTTGATGCAGAAACCACTGGGTGAAATTATTCTCAGGTCTGAATTACTTAGGGGGGCAGCCCAGATAATCGCAGAGTTCCAGTCTAGTCTTACAAGCTGTTAAACAGTCTTTGCCTTAGACCCTTTAAGTTTGCTTAGGATTGTTGCCCATGGAGATGACCTCACTCACAGCCAATCAGGCAGTTTGCTCTGTCTGAAGCTACAGTGAACCAGACCCTGGGGAAGGGGGTTCTGCAGGGCAGTGGCATTTCTGTCTCTCCTGAGAAGCAGGGGGAGGGGGATGTGCCGAGGGGCTCAAGCTCTGCGTCTGCGTGCTGAGCAGCCATCAGTTCAAGTAGACATTAGCCAGACCATGTTTGTAAGGCTCCTGTTTGCTTTGGGAATCCCTCCCCTCCTTCTTCTCCCTCTCTAAACTGCAGCTGGTTGTCTGTGAGAAGTGCCGAGGTATATACAGGGTAGCCTGCACCATGGGCGCCTGTGGAGGTAATGGGTGTGGTGAGAGGAGATGAGAAGAGACTACACTTGCTGGAGAGGTGAAGAGTGCAGGGCTAGAGTGGGTGAGCTGTGTATTTGTGCAAAGTGGTGTGTGTGTGGGGGAGGCATTGGAGGAACAGGCTGTGTATGTGGTGGATCTGGCTTGTCTGATGACCCAGGCCTGAAGGACCTCATTAAGATGCTTTCAGGGGTCCAATTTGTGATGGACCCATGAAAATGAACAGTGAGGAATGGACCACATGAATAAAAGTGAACAGAAGGAGCAGGGCCCCATTGTTGGGGGAGATCATCCTCATCTGCCTTTCACTGGCACTTTCCACTGAAGAAGCATCTGGTGCTGGACATTGTCAAAGATGGGATACCAGATTCAATAGATCCTGGGCCTGTCCCAGTGTACTGAGTCCTATGAGAGAAGAACCAGAAGGAAAAGAAAGGAATTTAGCAGGAAGACAGGGATGGCAAAATAAAAGCCTAATACTCTGAGGAAGGTGGGGGCGGGGGCATTGAGAGAAAGAGGGAGAAATTCCTCTCATTCTTCCTGGCTAAGGTAGTGCACTTTCCTTCCCTCGTCTGGTTTTGTTCAGGGCACATCTCAGGCAGACCAAGAGCCCTCTGGTGCTTCAAGAAAGAAGGAAACGGTTATTTATGGAGATTCCTGGGAGTTTGCTCACCAGAGCCTGGAAGCACCCCAGAGACTTTGTTCAGCATTAACCCATTCCCCACAAGGGAGACTGCAGTGACACAACTGATGTGTGGTGTATTTTGGCTCTTCTGGCATGGTTCAGTACCTGCTGAGGAGCAGCAGCTTTAAGCCCAGTTTATGGAAATGGGAGTTTCCTCCCTTGCTTGCTCCGAAGGCCTTATGGCTAAGGGCAAGCAAAACTCGAGGGCATCCAAACCCCAAGCCTCAAGGCTTGGGCCTGCACATAGGATGCCCGCCAAAGGTTTTGGAAATATCTGAAGCCCCAGGTGCAGGTGGAGGATGCTTGCCAGTTGTAGGGCCACTTATGGTTCTGAACTCTTGGATTTGGAATTAGTTTTGGCTAATTTGGCCTCGGATACAAATTATATTGAAAAAAAAAAATCTCAGCTGGCAGCATGATGGGAGTAATCTGATAGGCCACTGCAGGGGGGAAACTTGTGTGAGATGGATGGATGTCAGAACAAGGTAGGCCAGGATGTGGCTTCTACACAAAAGACCCACTTACTGTTTCTGTTGCTGCTTTCTTTGATTGTTGATCTTTTATTAGGTTCCAGGTTCTTTGCATTAATCCTTGAAGAGAGGATCCCTGAATATCTTCTCTCTTCTGTGCATAATTGTTGCATTTTTAGCAGTAGTGGGGAAAGCCCAGCAGGCCTGGTGGGCAGGCTGCATAGATCAGGGATACAGCGTGGCATGCTGAGACCTGCCGTTTGTGTTGGCCACATCTCAGCAAAAAGTTGAAGATGATATTGGAGAACTTTCTGAAACCCCTTTGGCCTACTGCTGCTGTTCAGCTCTCTCCTGGTGCAAGTACCCTGCCTTCTGGGGGAACCCAGTAGAAGCGTGTATCTTATCGTGCAGCAGGCTGGTCACTGGGATGCACTTGGGAGAATGAATGGTTTTTCTGCCAGGAATCGGAGGATCCTTTTAAGGTCTGGCAGCCATGGAGCACTGTAGTGACTTGGCCTTGGGGAGAGTTAGTATAGAAAGGGGAGCGATCCTTTCTGCATTTACCAGCTTCCTACAATGTCTGGCTTAGAAATCTGATCATCAGTGGCCACCATTCCATCCTACTCACTCTTCTTAATGCTATCTATCTACCCATCTCTCTCTACTGGGAGGAATATGGGACTGTACTTTCTTTAGTGAAAGGAGGCATGGTCTTTTGTAATGCCTGCAGTGAAAAGCAAGGCCTGGCTCCCATTCTGCCCACATTCTGTTAAAACAGGGGTCATCCATCTATGGCTGGCTGGTTGGATGTGGCCCGCAGAGCTAGGGGTTGGCTTTTGATAGCTTTCCAGTGGCACAGGGTTTGGTGGCATTTGGTGGCAGCAGAGGCTGGGTTGTAACACCAACCTGCCTCAGACCTCAGCCACCTCATTCTGGGAACAGAGAATGTTGCTTCAATACAAAACAGTGTGCCCTATGATTTGAAAATTGGGCGAAGAAAAAAAGACAGGGGAAGCATATTGCCTCCCCCAGTTGAAATGCTTGGTGAGAGTGAGTGATGCAAGTGGGCTTGCTTACCCACATGTACCTGACAGGCAGCACAGCCGAGGGGGCCCCTTGCTCCCCCAGACAGCAGGCCAGAGATCTTGGGAGGTGGGAGAAAAGGGGCTTCACTGCGAAGGCCACATATTTTCACTGTTACCACAGTAACCAGGCTGTTAAGGAGACATAGATTAAACCTTCCCAGCTGGTGTGTGTGTTTCTTCTCTGCAGCCCAAGTTTTCCCTCCCACCTTGGACATGGCATTGTGGGAGCTGGAAACTGTAAGCAGCAGCAGCAGCAGGTGGTTCTGATTTTCCTGGGAATCTGCCTGCTCGGGGTGGGTACAGCCTGGCAGCAAGGCCAGGGTCAGTGATGTAGAGATCTGAGTCTGAGCAGTGACTGGGAGAGGCTTCAGACGGTCCTGTCCAAGATAGAAGGCCTATAGAGAGAGTCCAACGCTTGCCTTAATGTAGATGCTGGATTAGTCTGACTCTCCGGCCCAAACTCTGAATCTTGAGAAGCAGCACTCAGGAGACTGATCCCATACATTAAGCCTAGACAGTAGGTGGATGGAAGAAAAGCCCAGGGGGAACAGGAGGTAGTGCTGGTGGTTCATTGTGGAGTTTTCTTCTCTCTGAATCTGCTTTGAATCTGCTCCAGTGTGGTGCAAAGGGGAGGTGTGTTATTGGACAACATCCTTCTCAAGTGAGATGTAAGCCACTGGTCCACTGGTCAGGTCCACTGGTGATCAGTAAGGATCACATGGCACCTTTTCTAAGAGCTGGGTGTTTGTATCCTGGTCAAAGTTTTGTTCTGTGGTGTACCTTCCCTTTCAGTCTGGTATAATCACCCTGACATTCCTCCTGGACATGGGATACTCTTGCACTCTCTTCCTGAAGTTTCTGTGCAGACTTGCTGTGAGACATTTGTTTTGTCTGAATCCAGAACTAGCTGCAGGCCATTTTGTGCCTATCAGCACTTTGAAGTTGTTGGAGAAAAGTCAGCATAAGACAGAAGTTTGTGAAGCCAGGTTTCTGAATGAACTGTGCAGCACTGGCAGATGGTCTGCAGAAAAGGGGAATGGTTACATGATGCTGGCTCTTTCCCCTTTGTTTCCAGTTGCCTGAATTTTAACAACCCTACTTCCCTCATTCTACTTTCACATGTTAGCAGTACTTGCCCCTACTGGTGTTATTTGGTTGTGATGGTGAGGAAAGGTGGCTTGCACAATCATTCACAAGTTGGAAGGTGTCCTCTTTTCAGGTATTATTTACACTCTTCTAGTTAGCATAAGTCATCAGGTTATGTGTAGCTCTCAGTGGATTGTTGGCCTTCTGTCTGACATCTACTCCCTTTTCTCCCCATTATGGCATGCAGCCCTATGCTAACGTATCGGGTGGATGCAGACAAAGGGTTCAACTTCTCAGTGGGTGATGATGCCTTTGTGTGCCAGAAGAAAAACCACTTCCAGGTCACAGTGTACATTGGCATGCTTGGAGATCCCAAGTACGTGAAGACGCCAGAGGGCTTGAAACCCCTCGAGTGCTTCTATCTGAAGCTGCATGGAGTCAAGGTAAGTCCTGAAAGGAGAATCTACAATACCCGAGGACTGGAAAAAATCATGGGGTGGATGAACACGGTGTTGGTGTGTGTAGGATGGTACGTGTCAAGGAGTGTGCGTGTGAATCTGCATGGGTGAATGTGTATTTTGTTACCATGTGTGTGAATAGAGGCCTAAACGTTGAACATGCACCTTCCACACACTCTGTGGGTGCCTGTGTGTGGAAAAGGTGAGTAATGCTGCACTGTGAGTGAGTGTGCCTGATAGACAAGGGTGTTGAGTGTGCCATCTGTGTGATCATGCCTGCTTGGGTGTGGGTGGGTCATGTTTTGTGACCAGTACTTTTGCCCAAAGCAAGGGTCTGAGCCTTATACTCTAGCCCCACCTCCTGGGCTGCGGTAGGCCAGAGTCAGTCACAGAGTATTTCTGACATAGGCACTCAGGAAGCTGCCCCTGGGAAATCTGGCCTGTGTGCATGCACATCTCTCTGGAGACTGGCCCTTGTATGTGTGAGTCTGGATGGGAGAACCCAGGAGGAGGCCATTTGGTCCAAACTCTGTGATGCTTCAGCCCTCTACCTTTCCAGACTCACAGCTGGAGAGGAGGTGGCATCACAGGTGATGGGTAGCAGGAGAGGCACAAGGTAACCAAGCCTCTCCTGAGCAGCAGTTTCGATGCTCAAGACTGGCAGATTGGCAGGTGGCTGGATTATACACCTGTGTGAGGAGAAGGGGGTGAGGGTGGGTAAAGCTGCAACATTCCTGTCTCTACCATGTACCTGCATCTTGTCTTCAGCTAGAGGCCTTGAACCAGTCGATCAACATAGAACAGTCGCAGTCTGATCGTAGCAAACGTCCCTTCAACCCTGTCACGTAAGTGCTCCTGTGGCTGCTGTGTGCATGCGTGTTTGTACCATCAGAGAACCACCTGAGGAGTGGAAGGAAGGGAGAGTGGGGCCAGGGATCCTTGAGGTGCTAGGATGGAGGGACCAGGTGGGTTGGGTATATAAAATGTTCTTTGTCTCTTCCCCAGATGAGGTTCCATCCTCATCATCTTGAACATATTAAGTCTGTGGGGGAATTCGCCTTTCCCCTGGACACAGATTTTGTGCATTTTGTTGGTGGCACCTGCTGACATGAAGAAAATGTGGGGGTTCCCCAGATTACTGGAACTGGGTTTAGTTCTCCTGCAGCAGGGATATGACCACTCTTCATGTGGCCTCCTTTTGATCCGTGTTCTCAATTACTCTCCTGCTTCCCCTTTCCCAGGGTCAACCTGCCTTCTGAGCAGGTTACAAAGGTCACTGTGGGGCGGTTGCACTTCAGCGAGACCACAGCCAATAACATGAGGAAGAAAGGCAAGCCTAACCCTGACCAGAGGTGAGCAGCAACATGAACTCTTCCTGGCTGTTATGGGGAGTGGGTGAGGAGGAAGGAGAAGAGGGAACCATTTGGTTAGTGGAGTGACATTCAGCTGTGTCTGCCATTTGGGAGCACTGCTGTTTTAATCAAGGCATCTTGTTGGAGTGGGCAAAGGGATGATGAGATCCAGGGGTTGGTTGTGAGCGACTCCACTGCCATCCTTGGAAGACACTGAAGATCATGAACCAGCAAGAAGCTCAGCTGGTCAGTGACAGCGAGTGGCCAGGACCTTGGGCTTACATCCCATCTGAGAGATGGTAGTTGGGCTCAAGCCACACCACCTCTTCTCTTCTCCCCTCTGGCAGCTTCCTGAGCATCTAACTCATAATGAAGCCTGCACCCTAATCAAGTTGCTCTTTTAACTGGGTGTGTGTGGTAGACTCTGGCCTGAATACTGGGCTAGCCCAGGCAGGTCCAGGTCATGGAGAAAATTTTTGCTAGTTGAAGGTGAAGCCAAAGGTGAGTAAGGGAGACTCTAATACAAGGTAGAAGAGAGGCTGGTTCTGAAAAAGGAAATAGCTGGAAATTAGGAAGATAAAGGGAAGAAAAGTAGGGGACAGGAAGGTTGTAATGTCAGGAAGGTGTAATGTGTCATAAATCTGATTCATCAGTACCTGCCAGACCTGGCCTTTTACACTTTATCTTCCCCCACTCCCGCCTTTCTCCCCTTTCCTCCCCTCCCCTCTACCCAAAGAATTGCCTGCCTATGTCCTTAGACCAACATGGCTACAACCAAAAACCCAGAAACTGTTCAGAGCAGGGATATCACCCACATGTCACTGTGCAAAGCATCCCTGTCTGTTTGAGGGGAGTTGATACCAACTGTGTCCAGGACAGATACCGGGCGGGACACTTCTGTATGGGAAGCCAGTATCAAATATGTCCATCTTGGAATGCGTACTTTGCTGGTGCCCTTATAGGTATCTCTTGTTTGCAGGTACTTCATGCTGGTTGTGGCCCTGCAGGCACATGCCCAAAGTCAAAACTACACGCTCGCAGCCCATATCTCTGAGCGCATCATTGTCAGAGTAAGTCCACACTTTTCTGTCTTTCTGGACACCTCTCTCCGGCTTTTGGGAGCTCCACTGCCATTTGCTGCATTGTCTGGGATATGCTGCCAACTTTTCCTGCCTTTGCAGTGCTCCCCACTCTCAATCCTCATGCACTGAATGAGGAAGGCAGCCTACAACAACCAGCCAAAGAACCCCCATTTCCCAGCCTTAGTAGAAATCCAGCGGGGAGACATGGACAGAGAAAGTGGCACATTCTTCAGGAGGATCACCGAGGCTGGGTCTAGGGAAGGGGCTGTTTGGGGTGAGGGATCTGCATGGTCAGGATTGCCTTAGAGAGAGCCACTGCAGATTTCTCCAGACACATAGGCCCAAGGGGTAATGCCACCTGGAGCAGCTAAGGCAGCAGTGTTCAAGTTTGCAGGCAAGGCTGTGAGGAAGGATATTTAATCCGCAAAGGGCTTGGTTCTAGGGGCCTCCTACTGCCCTGGGGAGTGTTTCGGTTGGGGCTCGAGGACTGTAGCTCTGGGGAAGAAGCTGGGTCTTGTACAGCCACTCAGAAGCAGGAAGCAGTTAAAAAAAAAAAAAAAAAAAGGCCGAGACACTATGATGATCTCAGCTCAGCTGCCTTTTAAGGGTTTTATCCATGTTCTGTAGCAAAGGACCAGGTTGGATGGATGGGGACCCTGGATTTTATAGACAAGTAGGTGTGTAATGAACTGCGCAGCTTCCATATAGACCCCCTGGGAGTAGTAAACAGTCTAGGATGTCCAGATTTATCATAGGTGCAGCCATAGCTTAATCTGCGCACAGATAGCTTTTGGCCAGTGTCTCCTCATGACATCCCAGCAGCACATCCCTGCATGATTCAGGGAGTGAGAGCCCATGCACTGTTCTTTCTATGGCAGTCCCCTGCACTTGGGCCATCCCTGTTCAGGTGATATGATGTTTGGAACAGCTCCAAAGGCTCAGGTGGCAGCTATCTCAGAATAGGAGCAATCTGGAAAGGAAAGGAATGGATGTGGACACTGCAGCTGTTTCTTTTGATCAGTTCCTGCAGGGAGAGACTTGAACAGAGCTGTGTTTCAACTAGGAGAGAGCACTACACCCCCCAGGGCTGCCTCTTCACAAGGGGCAGGCAGGGCTTTGTGCTGTGGTCTCTGGGATAAGACTCCTGCCTTCGCCTCAGCCCACATAAAATTCCTGTTGCCCACTGCTTTGTCTGGCTTAGCAGCATAGCCTTGCGCTGCTGCAGAGCTCTGCCTCACACCCCCATGGACTTACTTGTGCTGTGAGCCAGAGGCAGGGAAGGCAGAAAGGGTAGGGAGGGGTTATCCAGGCAAGTTGCCTCTCTAACTCTGTCTTGCAGGGCTGCTGTTGCTGGGCCTCAGGCTTTGTGTTGGTCCAGAAGGCTCACAGTTTAAGACCTGTTACAAAGGGTGCTTCTCATGTCACTGGGTTCACAAACCTTTGCCAGTTAGACCCAAGCCGTCTTATGGCTCTCCAGGTTGAGGGATCAGGCTGCCCCTGACAGTCATTCATGCAACATACACCTCATTCCCAGAGTAAGGTTGTGGCTGTACCATGTGGGCAGGCTGCAACATAGGTCCTGTCACTGCACTTTATTCCAGTTTGCCTTGTTTTTACATACATATGAGGGGTGAAACAACCCTGCTTGAAGCAGAAGCTCTTTGCTTTTGCAGGCAACCACAAGAGCTTCTTCTCCTCTTGTAGTTCTAATGCAGGCAGCTTTCTGTGTGTGTGGGAGATGCCCACCACCACAGAGCCATGCATGGCACCCTGGCCCTTTGGTGTCTGTCTAGTGGAGTTAAATCAGTAAGGGGTGTTATGTAGAGCTCCCCTCTGCTCCCAGCTTACCAGCCCTTTCTTCGTCTCTCAGTAATCACTGCTGCCAATGAGACTCTCCAGTCACTGCTGCATTGTCTCTTCACAGGCCTCAAACCCAGGACAGTTTGAGAGTGACAGTGATGTTCTCTGGCAGCGGGCTCAGCTCCCTGACACAGTCTTTCACCATGGCCGAGTTGGCATCAACACCGACCGTCCTGATGAAGCCCTTGTAGTTCACGGCAATGTGAAAGTCATGGGTTCACTGATGCACCCATCCGATATCCGCGTGAAAGAGGACATCCAGGAGGTGAGGGCTGACCTGAGCCCAGCAAGTGGCTCTAAAGAGGGTCATGGCACTGGGGAAGAATATACACAGTTTGAGTGTTGACATGAGCCTGCTCCATGTGCCTAGCTGAACTGGCAGTCTCAAAGAGTGAGGTCTATCCTAAGACCCTGGGATTTGCCTATTGCCTCCCAGGCTGGGCGTACCACAAGAATGCAACCACCCATCTGCTTGCTGGGCACAGGCTGTCTTATTGGGAATTCAGCTCTTTGGATTCTAGCTAGAACCAGGAAATGCAGAAGCAACAGAATGAAAACCATTGACCACAATGAACCAAACTTTATCGAACTGTAGAGCAGGGTTGGGCAGAATTCTGGGGAAATGCCTTGATCAGTTCTTAATTTGCTTGCCCTGATTAATCCCTCAAAGCAAGGTCAAGTGCTATGAGGGACAGTATCATAGTGCTTAGGGTCGGAAAGGACCTAAACAGATCATCAGGTCCAACCCCCTGCCCTGGGCAGGAATGAGTGCTGGGGTCATAACACCCCAGCCAAATATCTATCCAGCCTCCTTTTGAAGAGCACCACCTCCCTTGGGAGTCCATTCCAGAGCCTGGCAGCCCTAAGTGTAATCTTCACATGCAGAACTTTCTCTGCTTTGTCCCCTGGTGTGTGAGGGTGGGTCACTCCATTTTGTTTTATTTGTTTGATGAAACCAAGAACTGGATTATAGTCCTGGTTGATAGCTGACCTGGCCTAGCAGGTGGCCCTGGGGAGGTGGGTGTTCTTGTTCAGTGTCAGTGGAATCACTGCTGCAGACATTGGTGTGAAACATCGTTGTCTTCACTTATGGCTGCCTGGACCTAATTCTGGGACTTCTAGGAGTCAGCATCCTACTATAGCCTTGACCTGTGCTTGCCTCTTCCCAGGTGGACACCACTGAACAGCTGAAGAGGATCTCCCGTATGCGCCTGGTGCACTATAACTATAAGCCAGAGTTTGCTGCCACCATGGGGATTGAAAATACCCTAGAGACAGGTACACTACCCTGGACATCATCCTCACAGGTTCTACATAGCATGTATGTAGTTGTATTGGGTTATTAAAGCTTCCACGTCTGTTCTGCAAACTGCTATATGTGCATCAGTCAAGGTACACAAATCCTTCCACTGCTCTATTGGATCCCTGGCCTCTGTGCTGAAGCCTCTCCCTTGTGTGCTGCAGCAGCCCAATAAACTCAGTGCACATACAATAAGGGTATAACTTGAGAACAGCCGGTAGCCAAAAGTCCCTTGCCTGGTTGCTTTTCATCGGCTGGAATTTAACCACAGTGTAAAGCCTTCTAGGAACCAGTCACTTATAGTCTGATATATGGTTAGTTGCCACACAGAGTGAAGGATTCATGTCAGCCACTGACTGATTTGTAGGAAATAGATGGCCATTTTGGAAAGTGACTTAAGGCATGGTCAGGTGACTGCATATCCTATGCATCATACATAAGATTTGTATGCCGATTTAAACTAGGTGGGGATCTGTAATGGATGGAGGTGCAGCTATCTGGGTTAACTCACATAGCAGGTGGTTATTACTCGCCTTGCTATTAGGTGGCAGGGGGAGTAGGTAATATCCATGTGCTAAAGTTCCACTCCAGGATGGATCTACCCTGAGATGAACCCTAAACTGATGTAACTTGCACAGATAGTGTTTTTATTCTTGATCCCTTGAGGAGTAGTAGTAATCTACACTAGATTGGGTCATGTTACCCTGGTTTAGGGGTTTGCATTGTCTGCTTGCCAGTTAAACTGGTATAAAAAAGTTTCATCTGTTCTTGTCCTCAGGAGCTGGAACCATTGAGGTCCATTGATCCAATGATACTATTTTTCTGCAGGTGTCATTGCTCAGGAAATAAAAGAGATTCTCCCAGAAGCTGTGAAAGACACTGGGGACCTGGTGTTTGCCAATGGGAAGACCATTGAGAACTTCCTGGTGGTGAATAAGGTTAGTTCCTCCTCCAGAGAGCACCACTAATGAGAACAAGGTTCAGGAGTACAACTGGGACATAGGTGGCTTGGGCTTGATCCTACAGGGTCACAAAGGAATCAAGACAAGACAAGGTCCAGACTAGAATCAAGAGTCAAAGGATCAGGAACAGGAGGGCCAGAAAGCTGAGATCTGTATGGGACTGAGATCTAGGTGGTCACTTCAAGTAGAACCATGGGCCAAGGGAGTTGGGAGCTGGAGAGTGTGGAGCAAAGAAGTCAGGTGCTGGAGTCTGGAACAAGAAGTCTACAGGCAGAAGCTCAGGAATAAGGAGTCAGAAGCCAAGGGCTAGACGGAAAGGCATCTGTTCTGTTGAGTAGCCTACTGGGTACTGAAAAAGCTGCTGGCAACTGGGGCCACCTGGAAATAGGCTGCTGGCAGCCAGACCTACTCAGGTAAACAGCACCACCTGGGGAAATCTAGCTTGCCTGTCTGCCTGCTGCCCTGATTCTTGCAATGAGAGGTTGAGGGTGGGGATGGCAGTGAACTTCAGCATGCCAGGTGTCCTTTCTTTTGCCCTCTTGAACATAAAGTTGGAAATGAAATTGAAAATCCCTCTTGCTCAGAGTACTTGCTTGCCTCATAGATTTTATAGGTATCATACAGAAGGGGTGGAAGGGACCTTGAGAGGCCATCTAGTTGAACTGCGAGCCTGAGGCAGGATCATGCCTATCCAAACCATCTTATACAAATCAATTGTCTTGCCTCTTAGAAAAACTACAGTCCACCCTGACACAACACACAATATAACACCCTAATCTGCCACAGGTAAAGCAGCAGGGACAGTGGCAGCCAACATCCTGCTGCTGCAGAGATGATTAAAATATGCTTGAGAGATCCCAGGAAGAGGGCCAGGCCCCCTGCTACAGAGAAAGGCAAAACCTCCATAGTCTATTTCAATCTGACCATAGGGTAAAATTTCTTTTGGACCCCAGATGTAACGATCAATCTGACCCTGAGCCAAGGGGCAGACCCACTAGCCAGGAACATCTGGGCTTAAGTCCCCATGGGAGCATTGGCACACTCCGGTCAAAATCTTCAGCCTTTGCTGCAGTCAGTACCAAGTGCCTCTGAGGAAAGCTTTAAAAAAGAAAAAACAAACCAAAAAACCAAAAAAACCAAACAAACCCTTGACACATGTAGAAGCAGGAGGGGAGAAAATCCCCATGTGGCAAACAGCAAAGTCCAGAAGCTTGGGGAAATACCCATAGCAGAACATAGGCATAGTGATCATCCCTGACCAGTGGCTGACCAACCTTTTGAACACCTCCAGCGATGAAGAGGCTGCAACTTTCCTAGGCAGTATATTCTACTGCCTCATTGTAACTGAAATCTTTTCTGAGCCCAAAACTGCACACAATACTCTAGATAAGGCCTAACCATTGCTGAGCAGAGAGGCAATCACTTCTTGTGTCTTGAACCTAATGCTTCTTGTAACAGGGGGCTCTCTTGGGGCCGGTCTGCCATTGGCCCGCCCACCTGTTTCTGGGCCAACTGCCTGTCTCCTCACCTGCCATGCCTTGTTGTTTCTTAGCTGTGGTGTTAATTAGGCGGGAGGCTGCCCATTCTTACCCTGACGCCAGGGGGTGCTATCTGCGGCTCCATTCCTCCCCTACACCACATCACAAGCCTCGCAGATGGCATCCAGGTGACAGTGCTCCTGGCCTACAGCCAAGCCTAGCTTAGCCCTTGTTGTCAGGTCCCAGACACACACATTCATACCACCCTCTTCACTAGATCCTCTCACAGGGTCTCTTCCATGCATCAACAACACATACCACCTTGCTCCCTCTCCCAGAGCAGACCCCTTCAGCCATAGGCTTTATCTAGCGCACACCTTGGGTGGCAGATGTACCATCTTTTGGGCCTCTCCTGTGACCCTCACCGGGGTAGTGGCCAGCCAGTTACCCAACTGGGGCCAAGTTTGCCCTGGCTCCTCCCAGGGCAACTCTATTCATACTCATACACACACAAACTGGGGCTCCACATCTCCACCCCTTTGCACTGAGGTCACAGGACGTCCCTCCCTGGTGGGGGCTCAGGTGGCCGTAGCTATGCCTGGCCCTACCTGGGTCTTACACCCTCTTTGGGTTCAGGTGACCATAGCCATGCCTGGCCCCCTTGTATCCGCAGTATTGTGGGGGCTAGGGGTTAAGGCACCCCAACCCACCTTTCACCAGGGTGGTAACTGGCCTGTCATTTTCTGGAGGCTCCTGCACCACTGGGAGCCCTACCAGGCCATCCACTCCCAGCAGAGTGCAGTTTTAGGTTATGCCCAGGACCAAGGAGCCTCCAAACCAGCCCCCAAAGCTCCTGCCCTTACCTCCAAGATGTTTCATACAACCTTCCAGCCAGGTAATGTTTCTGCCAGTAGGGAACTGCTCTGTATATATAGGTGGCCAGAGTTCTAAAATGGCCGCCGTAGTCAAGCACCTGCTGGCTGTCTGGCTCAGCCCTTAAAGTGGGAGGCACCAACGGTGCCTTGCCACACTTCTATTGATGCATCTCAAAACCATATTTATCTTTTGTGCAGCTGCATCACACTGCAGACTTATAGTGAATCTATGAGCCACCAAGACTCCGAGATCCTTCTCTGTAATGCTGCCATCCAGCCAGGTGTCACCCATTTTGTGTTTGTATTTTTGATTATTCTTCCCTAGCTGTAGCACTTTGCATTTGTCAGCACTGAATTTAATCCATTTAGGTCCAGGCTAGCTTTCCTATCTGTCAAGATCCTTTCAAGTTGCGCACTTGTCCTCCAATGTGTTTGCAGTCCTTCCCAGTTTTGTGTCGAAAGCAGACTTGAAGTCCAGATACACTATATCCCCAGTGTTCCTTTCATTCACCCAAATGTCAAAGGAGGAGATCAAGTTTGACATGATTTATTCTTAGTAAATCCATGTTGGGTGCCTGTGATCTGCCTTTCTTTCTCCAGAAGCTTGCTAATGGACTTCCTTAGAATATGCTCCAGTAACTTCCTGAGTCAAATGAGATGAGGCTAAGGCCCCCTTTACATATGCAGGTAAAGACACAAATGGATCTAATGCATAATCCACACAATCGTGCTATGTGCCATGCCACATGTGCATGGCAGGTGGCGCAATTGTGGAATTGCACATTTAGTTCCAGTTGTGCCTTATTACAAGTGTAGAGGGAGTCCGATCCTGGGCTTCCCCTTGGGTTGGCAAGCAGCAGGCTGTCACAGCTGGGAGCCCCCTTTGCTGAGGGGTCTCCCAGCTACAGAGGCCATGTGCAGCCAAACTGAGAGTCCTGCACCTGACAGGGCTCTGAGTCCCAGCTGTGCCACATGTGCAACCAGGACCAAGAGCCCCATCAGGTGTGGGACTCTCAGTCCTGGCTGTGTGTGTGGGCTGGCAGGTTTCATGCACCCCTGGGCCTGGGGATTTGATGCATCCCCAAGCGTTGGGGATTGCGGCAGCCATGATCCCCCAGCCCCAGGGGTTTCAATTGCCCCCAAGTCTTACACATATGTGAGACAGTTGCTATCCCAAGAGAGCCTAGTTAGGACCTGTCCCAGTTAGGACCAGGCACAGCGGTGAAAGAAAAGCTTCAGGGATGATGAAACAACATTGGTGGGACCACTTCTGTGCCGGTGGGACAGTACTGCAGTTAGAACTGATGGGGATGTGTGGACTGGAGCTCTTTCACTTTACTGAGGAGGCTGCAGTTGGTGGGATGGTATCTTTGGGGCCCCCTGATCTTTGGAACTCAGTTTTCACCTAGGGCAAAGGCTGCAAAGTAGCTCAGGTCTCACAAACTGTTGCATGTGGAGCAAAGTATTGAGGGTGGGGAGAGGCAGGAGAGAGAGGATTTGTGCTGTTTATTTCCAGTTTGGCTGGGCAGGGGAGGGGCTAGGTGAGCAACAGCTTTGTAACAGATAAAAACTGTACATGCTGCCAAGAACACCCAGTACTGGAGACAGTGCCTTTATCTATTTTGCTGGTGCAAAGTAAAATAAATCCCTTGCAAATGTTTATCAGTTCCAAACAGCTGTGGAGAACTTGGCTGGGTTTCCTGATGCACCGGTCTACATGGCCCAGTGCTGATGGGTGGTCTGGAACCTTTCCGTTGGGCTCAAGCAGATTTTGAACATTTCAAGAGGGAAAACTAGTTTTGATGGGCAGCCTGATCTGGCCAGGCCACTGCCCACATGTGTGTCTATCCCTATGCTCCCAGAGAAAACTCATTCCTTCTGCTTCTGCCCCTGGCAGGAGCGGATCTTCATGGAGAACGTTGGGGCTGTGAAGGAACTTTGCAAATTGACCGACAACTTGGAGACCCGCATCGATGAGCTGGAGAGGTGGAGTCACAAACTGGCTAAGCTCAAGCGCTTGGACAGTATGAAGTCGACTGTCAGCTCTGGGACCTTCAGGTAGGGCCAAAGGCAGGAGGCAGAGGAGCAGGGAAGGAATGTGCACCCTGAAGCACAGGCAACCCTAGCACTGCGGGGTGGGGCACTGGGAGATTCTGCCTTGGATAGGGGCAGCCCCTTACAGCTACAGGGAGCTCAGCACCAGGGAGAATGAAGTGAGATTTCCCCTTAGGCCCAGACCCTGGGGCAGAGTTAAGGCTATTGCAGCAACTCATTCTGCAGTGACTTTCACTCTTTCAGGGCTTTGAATCCCCGGGCTCTCTGAGCCAGATTCTCTAAACGTGCCATGCGAGTTTGTTACAGGCGAGCTACCACCCCTGAACTCCACCTTCACCGAGCTTTATGGCTCTGTGTGCTGCCAAAGCCTACCCACTTCAAACCTTTCTTCTCCTTTTGCAGCCAAGCAGGAAGTCAGTTCAGCCGTGCAGGAAGTGTTCCCCACAAAAAGAGGCCCCCCAAAATGGCTAGCAAGGTAAGAAGGCTTTTTCCAAAGGAACAGGAGTTGTGTTAGGTGGTGTGCAAAGCATGAGGGTGTGTGTCAGGACACTGTTGTGCATGTAAGCCTTTTGCATTGTTGTGCTTCTGCTGGAGGGCAGGAGAAGCTGGGGTGCAGCTCTGGGGAGCTGCGTGGTGTGTTGGGGGTAGGGGTGCTTGAATGGAGATGTTACACCTACATGTTACGCCTACACGTGCCCAGGACTGCCTAGTTAGTACCTACTGGTACTGTGCAGTCCTGGCAGCGCAGTTATTTTTAAACACTGCATCACCATAGTGATGAGCTACGGTGACAAAGTGTTGGCATCATGGTTTGTGCCTGCCAATGCTACGTCACCATAGTGATGAGCTACATCACCATAGCTCATTGTATGGCAATGTAGTGTCTCGTGTAGATGCACCCAGTAAGTTGTACCAGCACTGGGGAGTCCCTCTGTCTCCAGCACTTTCAGTATTGTTACCTGCCTTACTGCCTTCAGATCCCCGGGCCCACCTATCCCCTACCACTGCCAGTCTCCTGTAGCCACCATCTCCCTACAGTCACTTTAAGTGCAGCACTGTTGGCCAGTGTCTTCTAGAGCAGTTGTTCTCAACCTTTTGTACCAGGACCTGTTTGTAAACATTGATGGCTAGTCCTGACCCAGTAAACAGTTTAAGTAGAAACCAGCCCCCTGGCCCCTCACTCCTGACCCCGATTTCTGGGGGTGTGTTTGGGGCATAGGGGGCCCCAAGCAGTCCCTTGCAAGTTGGAACTCTGCCAGCCTCCAAGGGAAAACCCATGGTTTCCCATGTTTTTCTCCTTTAAAGGAGAATCCTATTTTAAAGTTTGATCCATTTTTTAAGTTTGTTTGTGACCCTTACATATATTCTTGCAACCCACTTTTGCGTCACGACCCACAGGTTGAGAAACACTGTTCTAGAGGAACTGTCCTACTTATTCTTCAGTGATAGTGAAGGGCATTATATGAAGCAGGAGGAATGGCCTCCTGCTGGGGTGGGGGCAGGAAGTCCTCCCCTTCCAGGGAAGTTTAAGGCAGTAGAAAGAGCTGCCTTACGGAGTTCAGCACCGTACAAGCAGTTGATTCCCCTGCATTTGTCCTGCAGTCCCCGTCTCCTGTCATGGAACAAGCCTGCATCAGCCAACGCTTCCTCCAGGGTACCATCATTGCTCTGGTCATCATCATGGCATTCAGGTGAGTGACTGTCCCCCTGGCTGCTTGTCCATAGCATGGCAAGCTACTTTCCTCAGTCACGCACGGTACAGCAAAGGGATAACCTCGGGGTCTTTTCAGCTGGCTATCTCCTGTGTACCATTTTAAAAGCATCTTGCTCACCCAGCGGGTCGGGTATCTCCTTCCTCCAGTCACATCAGTGTTGCTCAGGTTCATGGTTCTTGGTCCAGGTTCAGCTTTAGAGTAAGCAGGCACAATTCACGTTACTTTCTGTGGGAGCAACAGCACCTTAGGGCTGAGTCTGAGCCCAATCCCTTGCTTGCTTCACCATCACTTCCCCTTATAGCCCTGCGGCTCATGTAGCCAATCTCATTGTTGTTCCCTGTATCTGTGAATGCCTTTTCTACCCTAGAGCGCTGCTGTTCTTCATATCTCTCCCAGGCCGCCATTTGCCAGAGCCCCATCAGCCATGACCTCTACCCAACAGTGGAACTGCATGTATCAGACATGTCATTCATTGCATGCTCTCCTCAGTGTAGAGAGCTCAGCTACTCCATGATCATCCACAGGCTGAGCTGTGGTCAGTGCATAACAAATAAAAATACCTCTGCCTTAACTGCTGGCCAGACCAGTTGATCCACTCCAGGGAGTTCTAGGTAAATGCTCATCTCTCAGGGTGGCCTTGTTGCTCATGGCAACTGGTGAAGCAACCTGACATCAGCCTGTGATACCATAGAGGAGCAGACAATAGAAGGGTCCTGCATGAGCCATTTGTGAGTACCACCAGGGCTGGGAAGTTACTGACCTACAGCTGCCCATCTAGCCTGGATGGGTATAGATCAGATGGCAATGCACTGACTTGCTCTGGTGGGAGAGTCACTACTCCCGTGCTGCAGAGTCGATACCCACCCTCACACTTAAAATTCTCTCTTCCCCAGTGTGGTGTCCATGTCCACTCTGTACGTGCTGAGCTTGCGCAATGAGGAGGACTTGGCAGATATTGATGGGTATGTATCTCCTGCCCTTCCCCCTCCCTTCCCCCAGGCACAAATTCTCTGTGGCTTCTCTCATTGTCTAGTGGCTTGCTGGTATTTAAACAAAGCCAACAAGCTGAAGAGAGAACAGAGAAGGGGTGGAGGGCATCTACCCCCACATAAACCACTTAACTGCAGTGAACAGAGATTAAAGGAATGGTAGTCTTGTGGCCTGGGGCCAGTAATCTGGTGGCTATGAGGGATTGACTAGAGAGGAGGTAGGGTAGGGAGATTGGTTGAAATACAACTGTGGAAACAAACTCCTCCTGAGAGTGAGTTGTCTGACAGTGGATTGGACTAGACAGTTCCCTGGAGAATGGATTGAAGGCCGTGAGGGAGGAGATGGTGGGGAAGAGATGGGACCCAGACGCCTTTTCCATCTTTGAGTCCTGCCATCATTGAAATGAAATGTTCAGGGTTACTCAAATAGCCTCTAGAGAAGTGTCTGAAGAATCAGAGGGTAGAATTTGCCCTCTGATTAGTGCCTTTAAAGAGTATACATTGCCAATTATGAGATTGTTAACCACTGGCAGTAGAGTTCTGCTGGAGTGTGCTTGCCAAGGCTAGAGGCAGCTTTGTGCCCATTGAGCCTCCTCAAGATAAAAAAATAAATATGCTGTTGTTTGGCTATGAAGACATGTCTATAGCACCCATTGTGATGGCTATTCCTGGGTGGCTAGAGCAGTTGGCTGCAGATCAAAATACTTGGGGCAACTCCTTGACTGATGTGAATCAGCAGTCTTCCACTGATGCCAGTGGAGGGGGGTTGGGTTGCACTTGCTGAGGGTCTGACTCCCAAATGGTGCCCCAAGGCAGGAAAGAGCATCAGCAGTTTGCCTGTGATCTGCTGCCTCGATAACAGCAGGTAGAATTTTTGAGTTGCCTACAGTCATGTCAGGCCTCAAGTTACTGAATTACTGACTTCTTTCTTTCTCCTTCTCCCCTCCCACTTCCTCCCATTTCTTCCTTTTCCCTTCTGCTCCATTTACTTTTCCCTCCCAACCCATTTTCTTTCCACTGTTTGTTTTTTTCCCCGTTTCTCTCCCTTCCTTTACCTTTTCATTTCTGATGCCCTCCTTCTTGTTCTCCCTCTTGCTCTCCCCCTTTCTTGTCCTTTTGTCCCACTCCTCTTCATTTCTCTCCTCTTCCCTTTCCCTTCCGGCTGCCCTGCAGCTCTTTTGCTGTGCCCACTGCCTGCCTTCTGGCCCTTTTCCGGCACAGGGGTCCCGGGGTCCCAGTCGCTTTATGTCCACGGTATGTTACTTTTCTTTCATTATACTGTCATTTGAGTGCTGTTTCCTGTCTGCTTCCTCTTTTCTTCTCCCTTCCATCTAAAGAATGGCAGGCACTGACACTCTTCAACAAAGCAAGAAGGAAAGGGGGAAAACCAGGGTTAGAAAAGGGCCAGGATCAAGAGGTTATGTGAGTTGGATGGGTGTCCTTCAGCATAAGTGTCCTATAGGAAGGAGCACAGAGGCCAGTAGGTAACATAGAAGATGGGACTGGAGGGCCCTGAGGGAATTCGAACAGTAAGCAGCTGAAGGCCAAACAAAATGAAGGTATATGTTTAGTAGGTCACAAGCAGGGAAGCTGCGAGAGACTCTGTCAGGTGGCTGGACCACTAAGGAGAAAAGGAGACAAGTGAAGAGGAGAGTGATGCTTCAGAATAGTTGACAGGTATAGAAACTTGCTCTTGCTCATGCTGAAGTGGCTTTGCTGACTGCCATGGGAGTGCCCTGGAGTACAGTATTGCCCAGCTAAGTGAGGGGCCAGAGTAGTTCCCAAACCATCTCTTGGTATATGTCTCTTTTGGGGAGGCACCAATCTGGCCCCACAATTCTTAGGCCCTGTAAAGCCGAAGCAGTGCAAGAGACCAAGATGTCATAAGAGGAGACATGGGAATTACTTAATAAGTTAAAAGGGCAAGTGGCCACCCTGATCAGCTTTTCAAAGGGAGTTTAGGTTGGGCTGCTGCTTAAATGTACAGTGTCCCCCAAATAAGCAGTTACCCCAGACAACTGAAGGAAGCAGGTATTTTTGAAAGAGATCCTGGAAAGTATAGCTTAGTAAGTCTTAGGGCCTTGTTACATGTTGCACTTAGCACAAGTTAACTGCATGTACAACAGTAGCATTCAAATGTTCAAGCAGTAAATCACATGTGAAGTGTCATTTTAGTGTAGCAAAGTTAGGCCTTTTTTGGTGAGGAGTATCTCCAGAGCTTATTACCTAACGTGTGTTGAGCTAATGTCAGATTGCTCCATACTTTCAGGAAACTGGTGCAGTGGGGAGGGGTTGGGAGCTCAACAGAGCTGTTTGTTGGGCTCCCAAACCACCTTACTGCATCGGAGCCTTGAACTGGCTGTTTCTTGGGTTCCAGCCCTCACATTCACTGCACTGGAGGGTGCTTGCCAGGTCTCCCTTCTGCATACCCCTCCACCACACCAGAGCTTTTTGGGTTCAAGGCTCTGGTGTGGGGGCTAGGAGGGATGCTGAGATCCAGCCCCCACACTGTACAGGAGCTGGTTTAAGGCTCGGGCATGGTGCAGGGGCTGGGAGTGACACTGGCATGGCATGGAAGCTAGTCCCAACACTCACACTGGACGGGAGCCTTGAACTATCTCTAGTGTGATACCAGGTGATTTTTGGTCTTGGACCTGGGATCACACCACAGCCAGTTCAAGACTCCAGTACAGTCATACAATCTATATTTAGATCGTAGTAAGTATTAACATGCAACTGCTTGGAAAACTTTAAGTTACTTTAATGCGTACTACAATCTAAATATAACACGTGTTAAGTAATGAGTAACAAGGCCCTTACTTCAGTGCAGAGACAAGTGTCTGAATTGCTGGGAGCCTTGGCTCATAGAGTCATTGCGAGTCTGCAGTGTGATGCAGCCGCACAAAAGGTAAATAAGGTTTTGGCTAGTTTTCATCACAGTGGTAACAGCGCTAAGGTTGCATACAGAGCCTGGTGTTGTAAGACTATAGCTGTTACTGATCTTAAAAAGGAAGGAACAAATCTAGCAGAAGATGCAACACTGCTTTGACTAGGGAAGATGGTGAGGAACTCTGAGAATGATTGAAGCAAGTGAGGGGGTGGCTAGGTAATATGATGGTAAAAGAAATGTGGTGTTGATATACACAAAGCAGGCTGCGTGGGAAGACAGAATGGATATAGCCTTCTTGAGCTCTAAATGTGACCTGGTAAGGAAAATACCAGGGTATCATTGTAGAAAGCTCATTGGAATACCTCTGCTCAGTAAGCAGCTGTACACCAAAAGAAGTGTGAAGGCTGTAAGAGAATGGTACTGGAGACTAATCCCAACAGCATTATCTGATGCTGTTGTATTAATGAATAGATTGCTTTTGCTTAGTGTCCTGTCACAGAATCTTAGAGTAGTATGACAGAAAGGGACCTCCAGAGGTCATCTAATCCAACTGTCTGCCTGAGGCAGGATCATGCCTATCCAGACCATTCTATACAAATCCATTGTCTCATCTCTTAGCAACACTAGTCAACCCTGACATAACACCCTAACCTGCCACAGGTAAAGCAGGGGGGCTATGGCAGCCAATATCCTGATGTAATGGTTGTTAAAATACATTTGAGAGATCTGAGGAAGAGGGCAAAACCCCCCACAGCTTGTACTTGTCTGACCATGGGGTAAAATTCCTTCTTGATTCCAAATAAGGGAAACAGAGTCTGACTCTGAGCAGAGAGGCAACATCATTTTGTTGGCTGCCCCTGGACTCTCTCTAATTTCTCCTCCTCCTTTTTAAATTGTGAGACCCAAAACTGCACACAGTACTCAAGATAAGTGCTGAGCTGAGAGGTGTGATCACCTTCTGTGTCTTGTACCTAATGCTTCTACTGATGCATCCCAAAACCTTATTTACCTTGCATGGCATCACACTGCAGATTCATAGTGAATCTATGAGCCACCAAAGTTCCCATATTCTTCTCAGCCAGGTGTCACCCATACTGTATTTTTATTTTTGATTATTCTTCCCAAGGTGTAGCACCTGGCATTTGTCAGCACTGAACTTCATCCTGTTAATTCCAGCACAGCTGTGCTATCTCTTGAGAACCTTCTGAACTGTGCTCCCATCCTCCAGCATGCTTGCAGTCCTTCACAGTTTTGTATCATCTCCAAACTTGCTCAAGAAGCTTTCTATACCAGTACCCAAATTACCCATTGAATAAATGAGGTGAACAGCACTTGGCCCAGGACAGATCCTTGTGGGACTCCACTCAAAACCTTCTGCAGTTCTGACATAGATCCATTTATAATTACCCTTTGCATGTGGCTGTTGAGCTAGTTGGTTTTCCACCTTACAGCAGTTTTATCTAGCCCATATTTCTCCAATCAGTTTATAAGAAGCTCATTTGGGATCTTGTCAAAAGTCTTAGTGAAGTTCAAACAGGCTATATCCACAGTCTTCCCTTCATCCATTCAAGTAGTTACTTTGTCAAAGAAAGAGAACGTTTGTTTGACATGATTTGTTCTTAGTACATCCAAGCTGGGTTCTTGTTATTAGTCTTCCGTCCTCCAGATGCTTGCAAATGGACTTCTGTTGGATATGCTCCAATAATTTCCCAGGTACTGAGGTGAGGCTAAGTGTAGTCTGTAGTTCCCTGGGTCCTCCTTATTGCCTTTTTTTAAAAAAGGGGCGCTACATTGGCCTTTTCCCAGTCATCTGGTACCTCGTCTGTCTCCCGCAACTTTCCAAATATTATTGCCACAGGCTCCAAGATACCCACTGACAATTCCTTCATTACCCTGGGATGAAGTTCACAAGGACCTGCTTGCTTAAATTTGTTCAGACTCATCAAAAGCTCTCTGACTGTCTCTTTTGCAGTCTTTTGCTCTCTGACTGTCATCTCTCAACTTGCCTCCTTCCTTATTCAGATAATCTTTATTAAGTGTCTGGTTGCACCTTAATTATTTTGTGAACACTGAGGCAAAGTAGCTTTTGAGTAGCTCTGCCTTTGCATCTTCTGTTAAGAGTTCCCCTTGGCTATTTAACAGTGGGGACTCACAGCTTCCTTGGTCTTTCTCTTCTGGCCAAGATGCTTATAGAACCTCTTCTTGTTGTCTTTAATCTTCCTCACCAGGTACAGCTCATTCTATATCTTGCCTTCCTGATTTTGTTCTGCAGTTTTTTGCTATTTTCTGGTACACTTCCTTGGTGACCTGCCATTTTTTTCCATTGCCCTTATGCTTTTCTTTGGCATTTGAGACATCCTAGAAGCTCCTTAAGCAGCCACATTGGCCTCTTACTCTCCTTCTTGTGCTTTCATCATGTTGGAACCATTTCTTGTTGGGCTTCCAAGACTGCCCTTTAGAAGCTTCTAGCCCTTCTAGGCACCTTTATCTTTCAGTCTGTCTTCCCATAGCACCATGCCTACTAACTCCTTAAGTCAGTTGAAATCTGCCTTTTTGAAATCTAGCATCCTAGTTCTGTTGCCCTCATGCTTTCCCCATCTCAGGATCTGTCATCAGTCCTGATCATAGTATGTCAAGAAGGAAAGTGATGTGGGCAGGGAAGAGTACAGGGAAATCCAAAGTCCCTCAAAGAGATGGGATTAAATGGGTGGGACTGTTCTGTTTGGAGAAGAGATGAATGCTAGAGAGGAAAGTATAAGCTAGTGAACAGGGCAGAGGTAGTAGACTGAACACTTCTTTTCTCATTTATTTCTAACAGTCCAAGTGTGAGGGGGCATTCAGCAAAATAGAAAGGGCAGGACAGTTGAAAGGGACAGAAGGAGACCCATCACACAAAGCCTAATGAACTCATGGGACAGCAGTGATAGAGACCAGGGGTGTGGGTAGGGTTTGAGCAAAGTCTAAGCATGTACACAGGTAAGGACACTGTATGGTTACTTAAGGCAGCCCAAGAAAGGATGTGAAAACTCATATTGACCCCTGACTGATTGGGGATGAGAAAACACCTTCTCAGGGTCAGGCTGTGCCATAATCAATCAAAGAAGGCCCTGTCTGAAGCACATGGTACTTCTCGCTGTCAGACCTTGGAGGCAGCTGGACCCCTGTGTGACCTGCTCTGGTAGTCCTGGTGTCCTGACCCCCTTCCCCATACTGTTTCCTTCTTTCCTTTCTCAAATCTGGCACTCTTCCCCTTTCCTGCCCTGCTGTCTCTTGCTAACCTTCATCCTTCCCCATTTCTATTCCTGCTCTTGCTGTCACTCCACACCCTCATATACCATCTGCCATCACTGCACAGCCCCTTCTTACCTGCCTTCCCTCCAGGTGTAGACAAGCATCCTTGGTGGTTGCATCCTGCCCTCTAATGCATACTTTCCTGCATTTCAGATCAAATCAGAACTTTGACAAGACAGAGGTTGTACATTCCACTATGTCACCCAGTGCACCCAGCAACGGAGCTCCCTTACACAGTATGTACCATGATAGGGCTGGTGCTGGTTCCCAGATACTCTGATATAATTTAGTGCATAAGATATAGCCTTATCTCAGCACTGATGGTTCCTGAGGATTGTCATATGCCAGAGGTGATATGGCTATGTCACAGCAAGGGGGGCTCACGGGGACTGAACTTTGATGAATGGGAGTAGCCATGTCTTAGACCATAGCTGTCAGTGCTGCTGATGCTATCTTGTCCTTCTGGGGCTGGCTCACTCAATCTCCCCCTTTGTCTTGCAGTCACAACAAACATGCACAACGTGCCACATGGCATGTCCAGCCAAAGTGTGCTAGCATGCTTCAGCCCTCCATGCTTCTCCACCTGCTGTTCTGCTACTCCCACCAATGCATCCTCTGTTGCTGTCTCTGAGACCAGCCCCACACATGCCACCAACCGGACGGGTAAGCACAGCCCGTGCAAATAGGATATTGGGAATTACTAAAAATGGAATTGAAAACAAAAGAGAAGATGTTATTATACCATTGTATAAACCCATGATATACCCACACCTGCATGCAGTTCTGGGATTTAGTAGAGGTAGAAGAGGGACAGATAAGGGATGATTAGGGGTATGGAGAGGGTTCTGTACGAGGAGAAACTAAATAGGCTAGGACTTGAGTTTAGAGCAAACACAACTAAAATAGAATATGATAGAGGTCTATAAAATCATGAATGATGTGGGAGAAAGTAAATAGGGATTTACTACTGGTATTACTTGCTCTCACTGTACTAGAACTATGGGATGTAAGATGACATTATTAGGTAGCAGATTTAAACAAACAAGAAATTCTTTTTCATACAGCATGTAATTAACTTGTGGACCTCATTGTTGCAAGATGTTGGGGAGGCTGCTAATTTAACCATGTTCAAAATGTGACTGGGCAGATTCATGGAGGACAGGTCCATCAGTGGGCATGAAATATGATAATTAGGGCTGCAGTCTCTTGAGTTTGGACTTCCTAGATGTCTGAATCCTGGAAGGTGTAAAGGAGGAGGGGCAGGGGTCAGGTTAGTCTGGACAGGCAGTGCATAAATACTCTTCTCCTCAGCACCTATACTGCCACTGTGGGAGACATTGGGCTACGTGGGCTGAAAACATCACTGGGGTTGAGTGCTTCATCCTTACCATGTATTGCAACCTCCATGTCTGTGTTAATTTGGAGCCAAGGCTGGATGGGCCATTAGCCATGCCTTACTGTTAGCTGCTCAGGAGCCAGTTTGCTCTATTCTTCTCTGTCTGGTGCTTCAATGTGAAGAGCATCTGCCCTTGACATGATATCACTCAGCAGCCCTGGGGCAGTTGGCCCTGACCAGTGGTGTCATTCATTGACCATTAAACACTGCACTTGCCTGAACTTTGCTTTCACCCTGGGAGTCTGGACTTCCCTTGTCAGGGGTCCTCTGATTGCTGCTTCCAGACCAGACCCCACACCCACATGGCCCTCTACAGCTCTGGAGTTTGCTTCAGGCACGTATGGGTGGGGATGGGCTCACCTCATTACAGAGGTAGGAATACATCGCGAGGAAGGGGCGGGGGGTAGGCAACTCCAGTTCTTCCTGGTTATGAGCTACATGTCCTCTGAGTTGAGCTCACACCCTGTATGCTTGGAGAAGCATTTGGTCTCAGATATCTATGCCCAGTGGGGAGATCTGCCTTGCTACGGAACAGTGGTAATTCTCTCTTCGAGCTCAGCCTCCCCGCTCTCTGAGCTCAGTTGCTTATCTTCTTCTGCCCGCAGACCAAAGCCACACATCACTTCTGCCAGTGACAAACATCAAAGCCAAATCCAGGGGCATCACTGGGAAAGTGATGTCCCACACAAAGTGGACAAAGAACCCTGAAAGATCGCAGGGCTTTGGCAGCCCCAATGCCAGCCCGTCTTCCCCCTTCACCCACATCCAGAGCAAGTCCAAGTACATCTCCCAGCTCTCACTGTCCCGCAACAGCTTCCCACAAGGGCAGGCCCGGCAGCAACGCAGCGTCAGCCTATCAGGGAGTGAGCGGCCCCAGGTGGCAGGTAAGTGGACCTCCCATCTCCTCTCTGCACTCTGGTTGGTTAAATTCATGTGATAGTGGATAACCTAAGACATCTTAGTGGTAGATCTCTCATCTCCATCCCCTGCACCCCATCGCCCTGCTCTTTAAAGCTGAACCTATACTTCAGTCCCACACAACTTAAACTGTCTCCCTGCACCCTCTCACAGAAGCCAAAGCTGTATTGAACACCAAAGCCCCCTCTTCGAATGAGATATACCCCCCTGACAGAACCCTTAATACCTTCTATCTCACACACTACATTCCAGACCCAGACCTGCTGACTTCTGTTTCCCCACACTTTGGCCACACCTATGACTATCTGGGGGGTGCCAGTCTCCCAGTCCTGCCTGGGTGTAACAGAAATCTTGATTGGGAACTGACAGAGTACCCAATACCAAAGTGATGGCCTTGGTATTGAGACAGCATCACACTCCATCACACTCCACAACCACACAGGCTGTGAGTTTGAGAGGTCGGCAGAAGAAGTCCAGAACACATGGTGTAGCACCCATTGCTGCTTTCCCAACATGATGGCTGTCATGTGCAGTCAGGTTGACACTCCCTTACCTCCCTGCACCATCAAACAGGACTAGTGGGTTACACTGGGTGTCAAAGACAAGAGCTGCCAGGTTGTGGTGCATGCCTGTCCATTCGCACATGACTATCCAGACTCTAGCACCACTTGGTGGACTTCAGTGGAGCTGCATCTGCTTACACCAGCTCTGAATTTTCCCTAGTGCTTTTAAAGCCCTTTGGGGGATGACGGTCTTTAAAGCCATAGAGATGAAGTTTTCAGAAATGCCAGATGTTCAAAGTGCATCCGGTTCCTATATGCTACTTCCTGCCTTGAGTTCTCTCAGCTCCCTGCCTCTGCCACATCAACCCCTAGCCTCCCAGCTCATTTAGCCTTTTCCACATCAAACCCAAGTAACTAAATGGGCAACTGAAATATGCAATTTTAGGCACATGATGGTGCCAGAGCAAAAGGTGTGGCCACTACCACAATGGTCTGCAGACTGGGTTGGGTTTGAAGGACATGTCTATCTCTTTGGGGATATGGAGAGGGCTTATCGCAATCCCAAGTGTGTTCCACCCCAACACCTGTGGTGGAGGTGAAGAACCTATAAGAGGACAGCTCAAGTCCAAGAAGGAGCTGGGGTAGAGCCTTTTCCTGGCTCTGTCTCCTCTGCCAGCGCAACAGAGAGGCTCAGGGTTGATGTCACAGAGGCAGAGAAGCCCCCTGTTCTGATAGGTGCAGAAGTGGTGGTGCAGGGAGCTGCCTACGTGTAGAGCCAGAGGGGGGTGAGGTTAGGATATTCTGGGTGGCCTAAGGGAGTTTGGATGGGGATTTAGGAACTTACCCTCAGGCTTCTCTGAGAAAAGCATTATGCACCCAAGCTGCAAGAGACTTTATTTTCAGAGGGACAAGCACCCCAGCTCACTTAGAAGCCTCCAGGGCCTGTGAGCACATGGCTGTTCCAAAAACTGGCAGTTGCTTATGAAGGGAAGGAATTTGTTGGAAGACACTGGCTGTAGCCCTTACAGCAGAGCAGCAGGCTGCCCTTTGTCAGTGAGATGCTGCAGGCAGCGACCAGCACAGCCTGGTGGAGGTGGAGGGAGATGGGGAATTAGTGACGAGGGTGAAGGAATCCACAATGTGGCAGTGGTGGGGCGAGCTGGCCTCACAGATGTCCCTCCCAACTCTAACTTCTCTGCCTCTTCTCAGACTCGTGGATACTTTCACCTCCTCTGTAACCTCTCCCCTGTCTTGCAGGCTCAAGCCCTTTGCTCCACTCCATACAGATTGTAGAAATTGGCATGGCCATCACATCCCAGTACTGTGCAACTAGCAACACATGCAGGTGAGTGAGGGCCTGGTTCGTGCTGCCCAGCATTGATGGCAGCAAAAATGTCTGCACAGCAGATGGAAGCTCTTGTTATGCGTGGGCCAGGTTCAGCTAGTCTGGCTTCCCTGACACAGCCCTGCTACTGTGCCATAGCCTGCCTTGGCCTTCTTGTTCATTCTCCATCACACCCTCAATCCTTGGCTTCTTTGCTGACAATGCCAACAAGGAGATTCGTTACTGCCCAGCTCAGTAATGGTTACGATGTACTCTTTTGTCCCAGTAGGGAGTGGTCTGAGTCATTCCTCCAGCCCATTCCAGGAGGTCTGTAGTCCTCTTAAGACTTTGGGTTGCTGCTGTCTGAGGCCTCATTTGGCAGGGATGGGTGGAAGGGTCTATCTCTCATGGCTGATCCTTGGGCCCAGCTCCCCACTAGAGTTTTGTTGGAACTGGTGAAAAGAGGCCATCAGGCTGAGGTCCTTTGAGACAAAGTAGGATCACAGGATTCTTTTCTGCTCAAAAAGCCTGCACAGCCCTACTAGGGTGATGGCCACTTTGCTGGAGGGTGCAGGATGCCCTCCCCTATGGATCTTTCCCCGAAGTAGGTTGCACTGACGCTAAACCTTGGTCTTTCTTCATTTGTCCCCACAGGATGGGAAACCTCACCTACCGTATTCCCATCAGCCAGCTCACAGCAGTGAACACCAACATGACCTTGGAGATGAAGTGAGTCAAGGGGCTTGCCTCCTGTTGGTTTCCATTCCTGAGAGAGTGGGGGCCACAGGGAAGAATTTAGCAGTGACCTCGTGGAAGCAGGGGACTAACAGAGTGACAATTTGAGTGGACAAGGCACAAAGGGCTAATAAGGGCATGGGTGCAAAAGGAGAGGGGCAGAGTGGGAAGAGGAGGCAAGTTTTATGTGAGATGGGGAACAGGTTCTACTCTGAGCAGTGGGAATAATCAGATTGCAGGGTCATGGTTCAAGAGCTAATATTGGGAGAAGGAACAGAAAGGTATGGGGGGGCACTATGAAGGCAGGGGTGTATAGTGTATGAGGGGGAAGTGATGGGTAATGGAGTACTGTATGAAAAGTCTGGCTCTGATAGGGCATAAGGGTAAAGGTGCATGAGAGAACTAAGTAGCTTGCTTTCTGGGGCTGACGAGAAGGGGCAGTTTGTGGGGTAGCCATGAGTGGGGCAAGGCATGCAGGGGGCAAGATGGGAAGGAACAATTTTTGTGGGGAAGGGTGTAGCTGTGTGAAAGGAGGGACCGTTGTTTGAAGGAGCAGTTTGGGAGGTAGCTGTGAGTGGAGTAGACTACATGGATGTGGTGGAAAGGGGCAGGTCGTGAGAAGCTGAGTACGGAGCGGGCTGTAGAGCTGAGGTAACAGTGGAGGGAGTGGGAAGCTGCTGGGGTTCTGTTTCAGAGCCACCAACCTCTTCTGGTGGTAGCTCCCTGTCTCACTTCATGCACATCTCTTTAGTGCCTCGTCGGCTGTGTCCATCTACCTTTGTGGCATTGACTCCAGCAGCCCGTGTCAGGATGCCGTGAGTGTCGACAGCTCCACCAGTACAACAGGGACCCAGGTAAGGATGCGGCATTCCTCAAAGGACAGAGGCCATGTCTACACTGTAAAACACAATGAACAGACTTGAGCAAGCTCTGGCCTGGGGAGCAATCTAGCTGCAGCAACACCAAGCTTGGGGTCAGCCAGTTGACCCTGCTTCTCAGTGCGCTGCTTTGTCTCCAGCCCCCAGCCCCACAAGGTGAGGGAATTACCTCACTTCTGCCAAACCCCTTGAATCAGGCTACAGGCAGGGCCCTGGATGCTGTGCAGCACGATAGCCTCAGAGCCTTCAGCAAACCTCCTCCAACCTCAGGAACATTGTTGTCATGTTAACTTTGTATATTCCTCTATTCCCATCCCCATACAGGCCTCTGGCCACTGGGTTTACATTAACAATGTCCTTTCCTTCCTTATCCTGCTGCTGCACCCCCTGCACTACTGTTTCCCTCTGTGACACCATCCTCTTTAGCACCATTTGTTTCCTTATTCCTGACCCCTTTCCTCTCACTGACTGCTCTGTCTGCACCTACTAATTTAGTGGTGTGATTTCTGTATTTTCCCATTAACTCTGTGGGACAGGACATTTAGCTCTCCTCTTTCTACAGGCAACCTTTCTTGCCTCCTCCCACCCTGCAGCTCCCCTAATAAAGAGGCCACTACACCAGCCGCAGGTTTACAAATGGGGTATCCAGCTTTTAACTTAAATCATTTAAACCCATGCGTATGCAGATCTCCTCACCCAGCATTTTGCAAGGCAGTGTGAGCATGGCACCTTTGCAAACAAATTGCTGTCAGCTCAGCCAACCTCCCTTGCTATGGCACTTCTGCAGCTGGACATGTTTCTCCAATGGCCAGCACAGGATATTGGGTTCCCTCCCACACATGTTACTCCAGTTCTACCACTGGTGTCTGGGACCCTAGTCTTTTCTCTGGGCTTTGCAGGATGATGCCTGAGAAGCCAATGCAGTGGAGCCAGATGTTTTATATCTGTGTCACCAAGGGTACCTAACACCAAACATTAGTGATTCCACTGTTGCATGTGAGCCATGTGCAGTTGTTTAGGAACCACAGCTCTTACATCTGTGCAGGAATGGAACTAGATGGTCCTTGAGGTCTGCTCCTAGAATTCAGTGACCATGTCTTCTCCTTCCCTTCAGGAAAGGATGCACCGTTGGCCTATAGTAATGCTGTCATTCCAGGAATTCACCTACCACTTTCGGGTAGCCTGGCCTGTAAGTATGAAGATGTGCTTTACACTCTCTGCTGTCTAGGGCAATAGTGCAGTGTTTCACATCTGAACTTATGGGACCAAGACAGGAGCCAGGAAGAGCAGCCCCCATTGCTAAAGTCTCCTACCCTGGTCCAGTCTCAAGTCCTCTTTCTTAAGGGAGGAACTTGTGAGAGCCCTACCACCCATTGTCCTTCTTACCACAGGGAGGCACAGATAGTTACGTTGCAGGAGGAGGGGAGTTCAGTGGGCTGCAAGAAGCCAAAACTTACTAAAGCACAGGGGGAGGAGCGGAAGAGGGGAAAATGTAGAGCTCACGTCTCAAGCTCAACAGCTGATGGGAGACTGTTGGCCTGTTTTTCAGTCAGCTGGGAGGGGGTGGGGAGCCATATATGAGCTTGGCCAGGTAATCCTCCTCTTCCTCAGAGCACAGGTGGGTGAGTTCAGTATGGATCCTCACCAACCTGAGAGCTTCCCGTGATGTTCTCTGTCTCCTGCAGGGCCACACCAACTGCAGCGCCACAACTGAGCAAATGGGACATCGTTTTACTGACTATTATTTCCAGTTTTATTGGCTCTGCAAGTGAATCCTGGCAGCACCAGTGCCCTTTAATGGGAGAGAGGAAGGGAACTGGTGAAATCTTCTAGACTGCTCCATACCTTCCTCTGTGAACTCCCAAGTCCCAATGTGCTCCTGCCTTCCTCTCTAGACTCCAAACTGGAGACAACATAGACACTGAGTGCAAAACAAGCAAGGAACATGGAACAGTGCAACTGTGCCACGATACCTATAAACACCACATCCCACAATGCCCCGAGGAACTCTTTCCCTCCTCTCTTGCTCCCTCCTTTACAACACTGGATCTAAGAGTGTTACACTGGATCATGCGTGGACGGGTTTATCCCAGCCCCTCAGAGCTGTGACTGCAGCATGGCTGGCAACTCCAGCCTGAGTGGGCCCATTGCTTTTTGAAGCAATGCAGCAGCTCTCTGCAACACTGGAATTTGTTGTCAACACTGGAGCGCTTTTCAATGCAGAAGCACTGGAATTCCTTCTGGACATACTGGAAATCAGACACTGGAGTTGCTGTTCTTGCTGGTCAACCAGCAGTCGTTTCCCTGCATTCCTGATCTCCTGGACTCTAAATGAAGCCAAAACCCATAACTGAAGGCTCCTCACACACAGACATGCACTCTGCCAAGAGCAAAACCAGGGAGGCCACAGAATTCCTCTCGATCCCTTTGCTCCTCCCTGTTTCCTACACTCCATGAAGAGCAGGCCTGGATGGACAGACTTCCCAGAGAAACTCTGCTCAGACTATGCTGAAGCCATTCCTTGTGCAGGCAAGGTGTCGCTTGTGTTATCTTCTTTCCCAAAGATGTGGGAAAAGAGGCTTCTCAGGTCCAGAAGCAGTCACCCATCTGCCTGAGGCTCCAGTTTGCAGGGGCTCCTTACTGGAGCCTGCACTTATTTCAGTCATTGGATGGATGTGGAGGCTGTCCTGTTCCACCAGTGAAGACAGCAATGCAGAATGGGGGAAAGGCTGCTAGACACCCAGGTGGGCTGGGTTTACAGCATCTTCTGGTGCATACAGAGCTGCTCCCCAAGGGGGTCTCTGCCAAATCCATTCTTCTACCCTGAGAATTTCCTCCAGGAGGAGGGGCCAGCAAAACTGACTGTAGGCCCTGCTGCCCATTGGCCTGCCAAGTGTGCTGGGTGTTTTACTGTTACAAGGTCTTAACTCGCTAAACTACTGACTTTTTAAAGCAGTATAAAAATAGGCCTCTTACTCGTTATTATTGACCTATTTTCGTCTTACATAGGAAACCAAAGGGGGCTGGTGCTTTACCCTGTCTGGAAGCCTGAGAGCTGTCCTGGTGCTGTGGCAGTAGGGCTTGTCAGACTTTGACAAATACAGCCAGTCCCTGGCTGCTCCTTTCCCTTTTCCCCCACTCAGTCACAGGGAAGGAAGTTTTTGCCTTTTTGGAGTCAGGAGCCATCCCAGACTGCTACTTCAAGAGGGGAATTAAGGCAACTGGGGAGGAAACACCATTCTTCCATCCTGAACCAAACTAGAAAGCTCCTCTAGGAGAGACAGTCTTACCTGTGGCACAGTCTCATCACCTGATGTAGGCAGCTTTAACCAAACTGGGGATTGTCACCTGTCAGGGGCCAGGTACTAAGGCAGGGGCATTGATTACCATCCTTTGCCTTTAGTGAAGACAAACTCAGCCATCCAACTGCTGGCTCAGGTCACACCTCTGGAAAGAGTACATGGCTTCAAGTTACTTTGGTTCACCACCAGCTGGCACTGTTGCTGCAGGAAAACAACTGCACACTTTTTGACCAAATGTAGAAATGGTCCCTACATGGACTCCAGGAACCTCCCCACCCTCTTGCCCCAGCTGTGAATCATAGACAAGTTAGGCTGCCAGGGACCTCAGGAGTCCCATCCCCTGCTCAAGGCAGGATCATCCTTGTCTAATCAGCCTAGACAAGAACTAACATCTCCAGGAACAAACCCTCACACAACCAACCAGGCATAATGCCCAAAACATCAAAAATACCCTCTAACTTACTACAGATAAAACAGGAGGTTGGGGGCACTAGTTTATTTGGGGGATAAGAAACAAGCAGGAGATCCAGTTGTTTCTCTCCAAGTCTGCAATGCCTGACTACTTCAGTGGGAGTCAGAGGGCAGCTCTCCTAAGGGTCAGCCCTGGCTTTCAATTCCCACTCTGGTCCTGAAAGTAGAATTCTGTTAACCGTAGAGTAATGATCTATTTACTAAAATGCACTTAAACACTGGCAGGGAGGAACAACAGAGTGAGTATTGAATAAGTGGCAACTAGGGCAGGCCTGTGCTACTCCAGGCATCACAGTAGAGAAGAACAGAAGGCCCCTATATGCCCACAGTCACTGCTCCATTCTTAATAGGACTCTGTGATCCTGTCAGCAGCTTACAAAGTTCTCCAATGCAACTCTGGAAAAGACACTTGATGCTTTTACATTTATTTCCCCTGCTTGCCTTGAACTCTGCTTGGCCTTAAGCTGGGAAATTTCTTATGTGGCAGCTTTTGTTCACTGTTTGGCAATCAGGGGCCCCAATCTTGCAAACACCTTTTCAAGTGAATAATCTTATATATTGTGCTGGGACCACTCAATTGAGGGTTAACACTATCGTGTTCAGCCAGTATTTTTCCTCTCTGTTTTGAACAGAGTGGAATTGAATGCCTGTACTTTAAATAAAGGCAGAGTTGTCCTTACACACTGTTGGGACCAGGGTTGAAGACACTGCAATCACCACCAAACAATCCCCTCCCTTCCCCCCAGTGGTGTTCTCAGAGGGAATGGCTGATAGCAGTTAGGAGGATCCACAGGTGCATTTCACATCTCTACAAAGGAAGGCACCTGCTGGGGGGGCAATCACTGGAAGTTGAATATCAGTGGTGGAAAGCTGCATGCTAGTGGAAGTGTGCTGATGCAGTGCCAGTATCCCCTGGTGCTCCAGCATAGAATCAGTCAGTACTTTCATCCAATGCCAGTTTTGAACGCTTGCAGTAACTTCTCTAGCACCTTTTCCTGCCAACATGACCTATAGGTAGGGGCAGCAGGTGAGATGTGTAACACATGCTCTGGGATGGCTCAACAAGGATGGCTGGTTAGTTTCTCAGTACTGTGTTCACTTCCCCTTCCAAAAGTCAAGGCAATAATTAAGATCTAGGGGTGAGTCCTCCTTACTCCAAACCATTTTAAAGCAAACATGGCAGTGGTTAGCTAACATCTTAGGTATTTCCAAGATGTAGTAAAAACAGATTCCAAATTTGCTTTTATGATTTCTTACATTTCTATAGCACCTTTCATCCTAAAAGTAATTTACAAACTACACACATATCTTGTCAGCCGTGACAGAATGGTATGTCAGCTAAGCAGGAACCAGTCTCACAGAAGTGCGGTACATTTGTTAGGTAAAATGCCACGTGATGGCATCAGTCTGTAGAAATGATTGTGCTCTGTAGAAAACACCAGAGAAAGTTGTCTCTGCTTTACTCACCTGCAGCAAGAGATGTTTTCACCCATTTGAAAATAGTAACAGCAAGAGTTAACAATCAGGCCTTTCCCTGCATGAGACAGAGGGAGCTCTGAGCTACTGTTTCCAGCCTTGCAAGCAGGGAGCTCCTTTGTTTCTGGAAACCTGAAGCTCCACCTCTAAACATCCTTGGCTGGGAGGAAAAGTGTGAACACAGAGCCACTTTCTGAAGTTTGGCTGTTTTGGAGTTTGTTTCAAAAGCAAATTCATAAGCCTTTTGGCCTCCTGTTAAAGCTTAAAAGCCTGTAAATAGAAATTGCGCTGCCACCACTGCACAGATTAAGGAAAAAGTTAAAGCACTAATTTGTTTGGTTTAAGTGTTGCTGTCACAGCTTTAATCACTGTATATTGCCAGCAGATTTGTAGAGTTACATTCTTAGCAGATGTTATTAATGATTATTTGGTTTTTTTTGCTCTGGGGGAAAGCCTGGCTTCCCTCTTTTCTCTTTGATTTGTATTTATATTTTGCTGAATTTTGGGGTGCTGGTTCTCAGGACTCCCCAACTTTTTGTTTGGCTTATCTAGACTTATGTTTTATGCTGGAGGTAAATATACCGATATAAATAAATATATAAATACTGCTTTGTACCCAACATTGGCTCCTGTTTGCTTTCCTCCATTACAGTGGAAAAATAGACACTTGCAAGTCATACTATAACTTTTGCTTTTCACAGAGTACCTTGAGACTAGCAGCAACAGATTTCCCTAAACGCTGTTAGTTTTCTAAAAGTGCTCAAATTTTGAGAAGTCAAATTAAATTCTGCCCATTCTAGTGGCTATATTTGAAATAGTATTTAATATCAGGTATCAAATGGAGCAGTTCTGGCGCACACTCCGGAACAGTAATCAAGACCTGGCTGCAGTCTGTCTTAAGATGCATACTCTTCACCTGAAAAAATAAAACTACTTTACATCTAACCATTGCAAACCCAGCATCGCATTCAGACCCAGCATTGGATTCTGAGCTCCCAAACTTACCGTGTTTTCGTATTTGTGGCCTTCCTAATTTTCAAATCAGTTGACAAACCGTTATACCATATCTGCAAGACAGTAATCATCATCCTTGCTTTAGTAAGTGGAGCAACAAATCAACCATTAGCCAAAAGCCACATGTGGAGTCAGAGTCAAGATCATACTGCTTCTCTGTCCAAAGGTCTCACTACCCACAAGAAGTGATTTCTTTTCACAATAGCCAGTAGCTGAGGAAAAACACTGATATACCAAGTAGTTGCTCCATAAGCATCAAAGGAGGAAAAAAGGGGTGCTGGCAGAAGGAGAAATGGAGAAAACCTAGCTGAAAAAATGAGGCAAGAGGCTTCATGCAACCTGAGTTCCAATAAAATCAGGCTCACATAATGCCCCTTTGGTGCAGGCAGAGGAAGCTTTCAGGGCTCTGATTCACCATCAGTCCCCCACAATAGGCATAACAATTTTCTTGGTGGAAATCAGGTGCTTTTTATATTTAATTTCCTACAAAATTGTTAGGACTCCATCCACTGATACCTAGAACATACTTTGCAACTGACTGGATACAACTTCCAGAAACTGACATTACCAGCAGACGAATACTGAAGGTAAATGTAGGGCCTTGCTTCACTGGAGCAACATAGTCACACTATGCCAGTTAGGTAGATAAGCCTTCCTAACTCCTTTTATAGGTGGTGTGATAAAATCAGTAGTTAAGCCAAGACCACAGAGCAAATCAGAGCCAAGATAATACACTCCTTTGTATTTACCCTAGAAGGCTGCATGTTTTATTACTTAGGTGGTGAAAAAAGCTGGAATCCAGCTCCGTACCTGAGCTTGTAGCAATGCTATAAGATGCTAACCCAGATTTCCACTGTCACATCATATAAGCTACTGTTGTATACTTTGCCATCAGTGATATAGCAGTTGCCCCTGGATAGGACCCACTGGGTGCCATAGGCAGAGGGGCCTGAACTGTTAGCACTGTAACTTCAGAAGTGACTCAGCCATCATCACTCTCTCCCTCCAATAACTCCGCTGCCTGCCTTGGCCTCTCTTTGGTAGTGCCCATTTAGCATTGTAGGCACAGGATACACTTGCCTGCAGCTCCAAATGAGCACTAAAATTTTCAGAGGACCATGGTGAAGGGCTGTTGTCTGTAACAAGCATAGTTTTTTTGTTTTTGTTTTTACCAACAATTAACAGAATGAAAGATTTGGAGGCCCCTTTCTGTAGGTAGGAAATGATGACTCCCAGGTTTCTGAGAGCACCATGTACTTCATTCTGTGACCTGCTACCTGTGAGACTTTCTCTCAATTCCCTGCTACTCACCCAGCTCCTAAGCCTGTGTTGCTTCGGTCCTGCCGTGGACCACTGTGATGGCCGACAGACCAAACTATGAAAATCTTATAGCATGCAGCATTATCTAATTATTAGCACACTTACTGTATTTACAGTATTGGGTCTTCTCAGCTGTCTTATCTCTACTGTAATGCCTGATAGTATAGTATCTCAAAGACACAGTCACAAAAAACACTTAGCTGGGCCTAGGTACAAAATCAGTTTTGAAATCTGCCTTGGCACATTCTACTGCTACCACAACCTGTGGCATCTTGCCACTATAAAATCCTGTAATTGTGTCTTGCCAGGACTGAGTAGTGTGGTGCTTAAGGCTGCCCAGCATCCAGAAGCTAGATGTTCTTCTGCCTATCTCCCCTGGGCAGCTTGATTCAAAAGGCTTTCTCCAATCTTGCCTACCAGAATGGGCCAAGTGTGAAGTGCCTTAACACACCACAATCCTTTTTATAGCCAATGGGAGGAGCCCTTACCTAGGAAGTACCAGTATTTGGTTCCTTCCTCTATCTAAGGGGATTCAGACTAGCATCTCCTGGTGGAGAGTGCCTACCCACCAAGCTATTTGCTATTCTAGGATGGGGCCACTCTCCACTCCTATTGAAATAGGGTTACCAGTCAGAAAAGAAGTCCAGCTTTGCTGTACTAAGAGGGAGCCTGATCTATAGCCTAGTGATGAGGTGAGAGCTCAAACCACCCAAGTGTTGTATAATAGGGGTTCTTGCTCCAATAAGGTGTTTAAAAGAAGAGAGTGATTTCTGCTTATTTTGGGAAAGAAAGGAGTTTAGTCTACATTCATTACGAACCCTAGAAGGAGGCAGGAACACCACTGCAGCCCTGAACGAGTCTGTGACATGCATGACTATCTTCAGCATTCAGCTCACCAGAGGTTATTCTGAATCCCACTGTAACTTCTTCTGTGCAATAGGTAGGGAGTCCAGGTATCTAACTCATGTTTCTGGATTCCATTTTGGTTCACTTCGCAATTTCTACTTTGCAACATTGGATGTTACAATCCCCAAGTCCCTTTTGACTTGATCCATTTGTGCTGCAGAGAAAAATTTAGGTCAGCATGGTTGGTATCTGTTGGGCTTCATGGAGTTACGTTTTGCTTGGATGTATTCATATATAGTTTTTTATATACAGTATTGCCAAGTAGCTGAAATACAGAATTGATTAGATTTACAGTGGAAGTTCATTGTATAATCAAACTCTCTGACCCAGTAGTGTTTTGCCACACTGGTTCTTTGTTTTGTTTTGTTTTGTGTTTTGTCAATTTTTCTCTCCAAGAGGTCTTGGTGTGGATCATATACATAAATGAGATTACCTCTTGAGCCCTTGTCTTTAACTGGGAGCTGCAGGCGAGAATAGTGCCCAGGAGGCATACATGCTCATGGAATCCTTTCTTGTTGAGATAGTGGATGTGACATAACATTCTGCACAAGCTGGCTCTTCTGTTTTGTATTCTTCATTTTTAGCAACTGAGTTTGACAATCCAATTTAGGCAAAAAGCGACTCTACCATTGGCCAGCTCCTTACAAGGGCAAAAGGCACCATGTTTCCTAACAGGTTGAAAAGCATATGTGTGTGTTGCTTTTATTTACTAATTTATAGAACTTTGGAGGTTATCCTGGTATAGTAACGATTTGGACAGAACTATGAAGCTTTGAACCAACTGATAAACAGAACTAGGTGGATCACCAGCCTCTTTCTATTATTTTCTCCTTCAGTTGTTTCAGTTTTTTCCTGTTCTATCAGTTGCTCTTCACCCTGGTGGCACTTTCCTCTGAAGTCATTAGAAAAAGATGGGAAAATAATATAATAGAAATGTGGGGCTGGAAGGGACCTCAGGATCTAGTCATCTAGTCCAACCCCTTGGCTCAAGGTAGGTTCATTTATGTCTAAACTATACCAGTCAAAGCATTAGTGTAATTTGCTCTTAGTAACTTCAAAGAATGGAGATTCCACAACCTCTCCAAGTAGTTTGTTCCAAGGCTTAACCGTCCTTATAGAAAGTTCTTCCTAATATCCAACTTAAATCTCCCCTGTTGTAATTTAAGAATGTTACTCCTTGTCCTATCACCTGCAGCAACAGAACAGTCTATTACAGGGGTGGGCAAAATATGGCCTGTGGGCCATATCCAGCCTGCTATAGTTGCTTCTATCCAGCCCACCAGCTGCTGCTGAAAGCCTAAAGGAGGGCTGCACCCTGTGCAGCTCTACTCCACCTTAACAAGGGCTGAGCCAGGCTGCTCAGCACGTGGACTCCTCCACTACTGCACCTCTCACCTGGCTTCCTGTTTGCACTGCAGCTGTACAGTTCTGGCACCATGGCCACTGGTAGCTGGGCCCGCATGGGATGGGGTGAGATGTACTGCACCGAGTAGCTGTCCTGCCCACCTGCTGCAATGAACTGCTGCCATCACGGCACTGCTAAATGAGTTTGTGCTGGTCATGGGAAAGACTCAGCCTGGGGCAGCTTCCACTGAATTTCTGGCGGTGAGGTGTAGTGGCAACGTCTCATTGCAGCAGGCAGATGGGATGGCTACTCGGGGTACTGCATTGCAACCCGTCCCATGTGGGGCCCCGCTGCTGGCAGCCACAGTGCAATGACTGTGCGGCATAACAAGAAGCTGGGTGGGAGGTGGATTGCTGGGATGTGGAGGAGTCTATGTGCTGCACTGTGCAAGCCTGGCCCTGGATCCGGCCCCAGCTGCAACACAGCAAAGCAGTGTGGGGCACAACCCTCCCTCCTCAGGCTGCCGTTGGCAGGCAGGATAGGATCAATTAGCATATCGCTGCACCTCTTCCCCCCCAGCCCTCAATAGCTCAACAAAACTTATTCGTTGGCTTTCTAGTCCAAATAATTGTCCATCCCTGGTCTATTACCATCCTCCATTTAACCTTTCCTTGCTGAGTTTCAATTCAATGAAGTGTTTGGTCAGGTTGCTCTTCTGTCACACTTCCTATCCTTTCTTCCCAACATTATGTGTTAGTGCCCTCGGCTCTTTAGGGCCTGTGATGGATTTCTGTCTCTGCAGTGGCCTAATGGAGATACTATAAAAGAAGGGAAGCACGCTAGATCCTCAAGAGACTGCAGATGAGAGCTTGGAAGAACATCTGCTCATCATGTCTCGGTTCTGTAGAGTAATGAATGATGGGTGCCATTGTAGTGTTAGTACAACTGCCTGAGTTGGGTCATGTGAGCAAATCAGTAACATCCATCAGTAGTGGTTGACTGCTGCTGAGATGATGAGGAACATGGGGACCAAGAAGAGGATCTGGATTATACAGACCACAATGAAAGATCCAGTGACAGGTCCAAACTACAGATCAGGATCTACCAGGTTATCATAGAAATCACAGAAAATTAGGGTCGGAAGGGACCTCAGGAGGTCATCTAGTCCAAACCCTGCGAAAAGCAGGACCATCCCCAACTATATCATCCCAGCCAAAGCTTTGTCTAGACAAGGCTTGAAAACCTCCAACAATGGAGCTTCCACCACCTCCCTGGGTAACCTGTTCAAGTATTTACTACCTTCCTAATGAGAAAGCTCTTCCTAATATGTAACCTAAACTTCCCTTGCTGCAACATGAGACAGTTGTTCCTTGCTCTGTCATCTGCCACCACTGAGAAGAGTCTAGTTCCATCCTTTCAAACCCCCCTTCAGGTAGTTGAAGGCTGCTATTAAATCCCCCCTCAGTCTTCTCTTCTCTAGACTAAATAAGCCCACTTCCCTCAGCCTCTCCTCATAACCCACGTGCCTCAGCCCCTTCACCATTTTTGTTGCCCTCTGCTGGACTCTCCAATTTGTCCACATCCTTTCTGTGGGGGGCAAAACTCAACACATTACTTCAAATGCTAGAGGGGAATAATAACTTCCCTTGACCTGCTGGCTACATTCCTACCAATGCAGCCCAGTATGCCATTAGCCTTCTTGGCAACAAGGGCACACTGCTGGCTCATATTCAGCTTCTTGTCCACTGTAACCCCCAGGTCCTTTTCTACAGAGCTACTGCCCAGCCAGTCAGCCATCACCCTATACTGATGCATGGGATTGTTCTGTCCCAAGTGCAGGACTCTGCATTTGTCCTTGTTGAATCTCATGAGATTTCTTTTGGCCCAATCCTCCAACTTCTCTAAGTCACTCTGAATCCTAGCCCTACCCTCTAGCATATTTACTGCTCCCCACAGCTTGATGTTATCTGCAGACTTGCTGAGGGTGCACTCTATGTCATCTTCCAGATCTTTGATGAAGACATTGAACAAAACTGGGGTCAGTCCTGAGGCACTCCATGTGATACTAGCTGCCAATTAGACATTGAGCCATTGATTACTATTCTCTGAGCCCGATGCTCCAGCCAGTTTTCTATCCACCTTACAGTTCATTCATCCAGCCCATATTTCCTTAGCTTGGCTGCAAGAACATTGTGGGAGGTCATACCAAAAGCCTTGTTAAAGTCAAGGTATACCACATCCACTGGTCTCCCTGCACCCAGAACCAGACACCTAGTCATAGAAGGCAATCAGGTTGCATGTCCTGGGTGAATCCATGCTGACTGTTCTGGATTCCTTGAGGATCTTTTCCATGATTTTTCCAGGGACTGAGGTGAGGCTGACTGGTCTGTAGTTCCCCGGATTCTCCTTTTTCCCTTTCTTATACACGGGCACTACGTTTGCACTTTTCCAATCATCCAGGACTTGTCCTGATCACCAGGGGTTTTAAAAAATGATGGCCAGTGGCTATACAATCACATCAGCCAACTTCTTCACCATCCTTGGGTGCATCCCACCTAGCCCCATGGACTTGTACACATCCAGCTTTTCTAAATAGGTCCTGACCTATTATTTCACCACTGCAGGCTGCTCACCTCCTTTCCAAACTGTGCTGCCCAGTGCAGTAGTCTGGGAGCTGACCTTGCCTGTGAAGATGGAGGCAAAAAAGGCACTGAGCACTTCAGCCTTTTCTGCATCCTGTCACTAATGGGCCCACACTTTCCCTGATCCTCCTCTTGCTACCAACATACTTGTAGAAACCTTTTTTGTTACCCTTTACATCCTTTGCTAGCTCCAATTGTGCTTTGGCCTTCCTGACTGCCTGAGCAATGCTCTTATATTCTTCCCATGTTATTTGTCCAAGTTTCCATTTCTTATAAGATTCCTTTGTGATTTAGTTCAGTGAAGTTCCCTGATAAGCCAAGCTGAACTTCTGCTATACTTGCTACTCTTCCTGCACATTGGGACGGTTTGTTCTTGAACTCTCAGTAAGATTTCTTGAAAGTAGCCACCTCTCCTGGACTTCTCTCCCCCTTAGACTGGCTTCCTATGGGATCCTGCTAATTTGTTCCCTGAGCAAGTCCAAGTCTGCTTTTCTGAAGTCCAGGGTCCTTACTCTCGTGCTCTCCTTCCTTCTTTTCCTCAGGATCCTGAACTGAATCATCTCATGGTCACTGCTGCCCAAGCTGACATCCACTACTACATTCCCCACCAATTCATCCGTTTGTGAGCAGCAGGTCAACATAGCATGGACCCTAATTGGCCACTCCAGCACTTGCATCAAGAAGTTGTCCCCAACACTCTCCAAATACTTCCTGGATTGCCTGTGCACTGCTGTTTTGCCCTCCCAGCAGATGTCAGAGTGACTGAAAACCCCCAGGAGAACCAGGGCTGTGATCAGGCAACTTCTGCTACCTGTTTGAAGAATAATCATTCTTCAAACAGGTAGCAAAAGTTGCCTGATCACACCTGTTATTCTATGAAAGCTTCATCCATCACCCACTTCCTCCTGGTCTGGTAGTCTACAGCAGACCCCCACATCACCCTTGTCGCTCTCCCCTCTGACCGTAATCCAGAGACTCTCAACAGGCCTATCTCTAGTTTCTTACTGGAGCTCTAAGCAATTATATAGCTTTTACATAAAGTGCAACTCCTCCTCCTCCTCCTCTCCCCTGCCTGTCCTTCCTGAACAGTTTGTACTCATCCATGACAGTGCTCGTCATGAGAGCTGTCCCACCAAGTCTCTGTTATTCCAATCAGGTCAGTTCCATGACTGTGTGAGGACTTCTATTTCTTCCTGCTTGTTTCCCAGGTTCAGGTGTATAGTCACCTAAGACAACTAGTTGATTGCCCCAATTTCTCAGGAAGTATGAGAGCACCTCCCCTGTTTCCCCCTCCTACTTGCTCTTCCTCCAGGTCTCCCACTTCCCTAAATACCTCAGGATGACTGGGTTAATCTTTGGTCCATTCCTAACCCAAAGCCATATACATCTTGGATGTGATAACCAACATCAGAATGGCAGTGCAAAGCAAATTTTAATCATATAAGTGATTTATGCCTGTAACGATTCTGCTGACTAAATTCTAGCTACGGGTTTATTTGGGAAACCAATGTTCACTGCACTAGACCTGTACAAAAATTCCAGTTTTCTTTGCATTTCTGCTCTAGCTCCATTATGATGCAAAATTGTGCAGATAGACCTGATACTTGTCTCCAGGTACCTAACAGAAGCACAGCCTCTAGGGAAGATAAATAACTGTTAAACAGCTACTTGGTCCAGTGCTCACTGCAAAGGACTTCCTTTTTAAAAAAAAAATAACCCTTTTCATAATACGCTTATATTCCTGCTAGATGCTGTAAAGACTTTTTTGTTTGAAATTCACCTTCAACACTGAACTTACACTCCATGAAGATAGACGATCAGTTACTGTACATTTGTCAGGGATAACTGGAAAACTAGCCCTGTAGTTTCACTGAAGAGATAAGCAGGCCCAAGTAAAGACTATGCTAAGTTTCTCTCAGTTTGGCTGCTGCTTATAGGAAATTGCAAAAAGGACATTTGGTTTCTGCACACAATATAGGAGTTACTCTGGAGCATGCTAACTCTGTGATATGTTCTGAGTAAGTTCGAAAGAGTCAGATAAAGAGCACCTGAAACAGATCAGGAGCCCAGAATTTGGTACATCACAGAACTTGCTTTATTCAGGCTTGAGGTGTTGCATTGGCTGCAATCATCTGACAGGAGCAGTCCAGGTCTGCAATGGGCCATATCCTTAAAGTACAAAAATAGAAAAGGTGTAGCTTCTATGGGGCCTTCCATCTGGAATCTGAAATAAGAGTTAGGAGGCTGATCAGACACCTTTCCAGAAAAACAGAGTCTGCTACCAACCTCCCACTATGAGCAAAATCGCTTCCAATCACATGGCCCCCAGATGGATTCATAGATGTAGGGTTGGAAGGGACCTAAGTAGATCTTCAAGTCTGACCCCCTGCCCTGGGCAGGAGAGAATACTGGGCTCATATGACCCCAGCTAGGTAACTATCCAGCCTCCTCTTAAAGACCCCCAAGGTAGGAGCCAGCACCATTTCCCTTGGAAGCTGATTCCAGAAAAAATACCTGAGGAAGGTGGGGGCTGGGCAGGAAGAGACTAGGGATGGGATGAGACTAGGGCTCAAACCATAAACTCAGCTTAGAAACCAACTTCTTTATCACTTCTTTGATCTAGGAGCACAGAAATGATTGGGATGCTCTGAAAAAAACAGCTGCATTCCTGCTGCCATCACTCAACTGGTACTAGAGTGTGTGAATGAAAACAGACAATACCTGACTGAAACACAATGCCTTGAAATCCCAGTTTACATCATTAAAACAGATTCCTTAAATAACACACCTGTAAGGTAACTAACTTAGAAGGCTAAGAGTATGCTGCTCAGCTGCCTTCCTTCGAGTGCCCTTGTTGGGAACAGTGATAAAGGGCTTCACATCTGTAGGGACAGGCTCCAGAAGGCTCTGCCTCCAGGAAAGCATTAGCCAGCAGCAGCTCTTCCTACAGGAGCAGAAGGTTCAAAAGAGGATGGAGAATGGAGCTAGACTGTTCTCAGTGGTGGCAGATGACAGAACAAGGAACAATGGTCTCAAGTTTGCAGCAAGGGAAGTTTAGGTTAGATATTAGGAAGAACTTTCTGACTAGGAAGGTAGTAAAACAGTGGAACAGATTACCCAGAGAGGTGGTGGAATCTCCATCTTTGGAGGTTTTTAAGACCCGGCTAGACAAAGCCTCAGCTGGGATGATCTAGTTGGGGATGGTTCTGCTTTGAGCAGGGGGTTAGGCTAGATGACCTTCTGAGATCCTTACCAACCCTAATTTTCTATGATTCTATGGTAGCATGGCAATATTCTGTTCCCTGCTCTGTACCCTTCCTCCTGGCCCTAGTTAGGCTGGCCATCTATCTGATGAGAAGCAGGCTCTGGCCAGTAGGATCCCTTGGTGTCTTCCTGTCTCTCATCTGTGCACACCTCTGGACAGTTTCACTGGGTAGTGTCCACTGGCTCCATGGACTTGTTCAAAGGCCAGTGGACACTGGGGGCCCTCCAAGCCTTACCTGGCACACCCCCTGGCTGAGCCTCACACGTAGATCCCAACCCAGAGCAGCAGGAAAAGGACTCCGAAGCCCATGAAGAGTGAAGCCACCAGGGAAATGAGTAGCTCCTTGTAGATGTCCCGTGTGTACTTGGTGGAGGTCACTTCGTAGCTGCAGGTGCTAGTTAAGGAAATGGCTGGAACTGTGGGACACAGGAAGGCGAATTCTCCCAGCCAGCAAGGCAGGGGGGCAGCTGCAGGGGGTGGGGGCATGTCCTATGCAGCCTAAGACCCCTGCTGCAGGGCAGGAGAAACAGCCTTGCCCACTGCACCCCTAGGCCTCTCAGGGAGCCTAATGAAAAGGCTCAAGCCTGCCCCAGCCCTTCATCCCCTGCTCTTCTCTTCTAGGTTCACCCCCACCCCACACTTAGAGCTCGTCCCTGACTGCCCCAGCGTCCCTCCCCACCCCCAGGTGTCTTTATCCCCTCCCCAGGTTTCTGTGGATGTTTATTCCTTCAGTGTTGCCCAGTGTACGATAATTATCGTATCTGTATGACAGTTTTAACTTTTGCATGATATACAATTGATAACAGTAAAAGTGCTCAAAACATATGATTGGGGTGTGGGTTGTAGCCGTATTGGTCTAAGGACATAGGCAGACACGGTTCTTCAGCTGAATCCGATTCACCCAAAGTACCTTGTCTACAAAAACATACCGTCGTGTTTGAGGCAGCACATGCAAAACCCTAGTTATTCTCAGAGAGTCGTAAGCAATTTTTGGGTTTGCTGCCAGCACTTTCCTACGGCGGCTTGCCTCGAAATGCTCCAACTTTGATGCCCCGGGTCTCCCTCAGTCACTCGCCACTTACACTGGGCAATATAAAGTAAACAGGCAGGCTCATTTACATACTTATATGCCTATTTTTTTCACCGTGTACGGTAGTTTTTCAGTAAATCCTATCGTTTTGAGCTTCCAATACGATCATTTCCTACTGAGGCGCTGGCAGCGCTGCCCCCTCCTCGGCCCGGCCCGGCCCTCCCCTGCCCGCCCGCGGGCCGAGGCGGATGCACGAAGAACCAGGCGGTGAAGAACATGCCGATGGCCAGCAGCACCACGGTGAGGTGCGGGAACACAGCCGGGTTCACCGGGCTCGTGTAGCGGCTCATTGCCTCCAGGTCCTGCAATTGAGGGGGGAGGAGGAGGGAAGAAGGCGGGTGAGACGCTGGAGGTCCTGTCTTTCCCCTCCCCCACTCCTCCTCCGCCGCCCCCCACTCACCATGTCGCTGCTGCCCCGCTCCCCAGCAACGGAAGGACACGTCGCCCGTCACCTCCGACCCCGGAGCAGGAAGAGGCGGCGGCGGAAAGGGACGCGCGGGGGCTGTCGGGAGTCGTGGTCCGGCAGCGGTTAGCCTCGTTCCCGCGCGCGCGCAGGTGGCTGGCTGGGGGGAGGGGGCGGTGCGGTGCCCACGTGACCGGTGCGCGGGGATTCGGGTCGCGGTTGCTGAGGCGGCAGCGGGCTTGGGTTGGGGCAGCAGGTAACAGCCCCTCCTCGCCCTGCTCCGAGCGCTCGGCGCGCGCCAACGGTCCTAACCGTCACTCCCGCGCGCTTGGCTGCCCTACTCAGCAGCGCCGGGCGGGGCGCGGGGCATCCAGGATGGCCAGGCTGCAGGGTGGAGGCAGGATGCTGCCGAGCTTGGAGGGGGCCTGGGTTGCCACTTTCTCCGCCCGGCAGCCGCCCCATTTCTGTGAGGACAGCGATGCTCCCCAAGGCAACGTTTCTCAACCCGTGGTTCGTGGCTAGGGTGGCCATCGTAGAGGACAGTCCGGTTGCCCTCCGCCTTGTCTCTTCCTCTTGGAAGAGAAAAATAGAGGGCGTCGGGTGTCGTGTTGATACAGGACGGAGTAGCAAAAAATAGGGGTGTCTTCTATGATGGCCACCCTAGCCGTGTCCCTAAAGTGGGTCGCAAGAACATATGAAAGGGGCACAGATGGGCTTTACAAATGGGTTTATCTGTGACGAAGGAAAACCTGGAAAGCCGGGGCTTTTCCCTTGCAGGCTGGCAGAAGTCCGGCCTGCCAGGGGCTGCTTGGGGCCCCCCATGCCCTCCACAACTGGGGGGCAGGTGAGGCACTGGGTCAGAACTGGCCTTCATTGTTTACAAATGGGTCCTGGAACAAAAAAGGTTGAGAAACACTGCTCTGAGGCCAGTAACTCTATGGCAGGGGCAAAGGTGGGGAAGGACTAACCCAGCACTTGGTGGTGAGGCTTCCTCTCCTATATAGGTCCTCCCTGTGTTCTTGCAAGGGGGGATTGAAGGGGGCAGGGCAAGTTTCCTTGTCTACCCCCCTCCCCTCCCTCTGCTCCCGGCACACCAGGGCACTGGTGCAAGTGAAGCACCTCTGCTATGGCAGCGGTGCTCATGTCAGCACGAGGCCTCATCATGAGGCCTGGCATGCCCCATTTGTTCTGCATGAGCCCGTGGTCCTTAGAAACTTAATGTGGCCCCAGGGCTGCTCCTCTTCTCACTTCCCTATTTCTTGTTGCCAGGATGGGAATCCATGGCCTGGCCAAGCTGATTGCGGACGTGGTTCCCAGTGCCATCCGGGAGAATGACATCAAGAGTTACTTTGGGCGGAAGGTGGCCATTGACGCCTCCATGAGCATCTACCAGTTCTTGATTGCCGTGCGCCAGGGGGCTGATGTGCTGCACAACGAGGAGGGCGAGACTACCAGCCACCTGATGGGCATGTTCTATCGCACCATCCGCATGGTGGAGAACGGCATCAAGCCGGTCTACGTCTTTGATGGCAAGCCCCCCCAGCTGAAGTCAGGGGAACTGGCCAAGCGGAGTGAGCGCCGTGCTGAGGCGGAGAAGCAGCTGCAGGAGGCCCAGGAGGCAGGTGAGGAGGAGAATGTTGAGAAGTTCAGCAAGAGATTGGTCAAGGTAACCAAGCAGCATAACGATGAATGCAAGAAGCTGCTGTCATTGATGGGCATCCCTTATGTGGAAGCACCGGGCGAGGCTGAAGCCAGCTGTGCCACCTTGGTGAAAGCTGGCAAAGTCTATGCAGCTGCCACTGAGGATATGGACTGCCTGACCTTTGGCAGTCCGGTGCTCATGCGACACCTCACAGCTAGCGAGGCCAAGAAACTGCCTATCCAAGAATTCCACCTGAACCGCATCCTGCAGGAGCTGGACCTGACGTGGGAGCAGTTTGTGGACCTGTGCATTCTCCTGGGCTGTGACTACTGTGAGAGCATCCGTGGTATTGGGCCCAAGCGTGCCATTGAGCTCATCAAGCAACATAAAACCATTGAGAAGATCGTGGAGCACATAGACACCAAGAAGTACCCGCTTCCTGAGAACTGGCTGCACAAGGAAGCCCAACACCTCTTTTTGCAGCCTGATGTGGTAGACCCTGAGGCTGTGGAGTTAAAGTGGGGTGAGCCTGATGAAGATGGTCTTGTCCAGTTTATGTGTGGGGAGAAGCAGTTCAATGAAGAACGGATCCGCAATGGGATCAAGAGGTTGAGCAAGAGCCGCCAAGGTAGCACTCAGGGCCGATTGGATGACTTCTTCAAGGTGACTGGCTCCATTACTTCAGCTAAGCGAAAGGAGCCAGAGCCCAAGGGACCAACCAAGAAGAAAGCAAAGGGCAATGCTGCAGCAAAGTTCAGAAAGGGGAAATAGCTGGACTTTCCAAAACTCTGCTTGTTCTTTTCTGCTTCCACGTTCTCCACAAGTTTTAAATTTGGTAGGAAATCCTTGTGTGTGTTGCTCTAAATGATTCCCTGCCAGCGGGAAGGGGGGAGGAGGGGGTGGCGATTGATGATGCCTGTGCTTCTGTTCCTGTACATAGTGATTCCCCATCAGGACTAGATTAGCAAATTAGATAAGAGTCCTCTAACAAGCAACAGTGTGGCCACAATTCTGATGGAAGGGTGGATTTAAAAAATCGGAGACTGGGAGGAATTAAAAGTATGAGCATAGGACAAACCAGGGCTGAGCGAGCTTCACTAGCAATCCAGTAACAATGTTCATTACTTTTAAACTGACTTAGTCTTGAGGCCCACAGGCAGTGGGGATGCTGCATAGAGCATGCACTTGGGACCTGTAGGGAAGCAGTATACAGCCTTGATCTCCAGTCACGCCGAAAAAGTAGTGTTGACTAGCCAGAAAGCAAACCAAATCTAAATGTAGGAAAGAGGCTTTCTCTTCAGAAAGCCCAGAACTTCACCCAAAGAACTGTAGCATGGGAGGGATGAAGACTGAAACAGAACATGGGAGAAGAAATGCCTGAAATGCAAATTAGAGCTAGAGAAAAAGCGAAATGCCTTGTTTTAATTGATTACTCAAAGAAGTGAGAAATTTAACATTTTTCTCCTATAAAAATGACTGATGTTTAAAGCCTTGGTGCAGATTATTTTGATTACACTCCAGATTCCAGTATTGTGTTGGTTTGGTCCCAGTGTATAAACCAGAAGGATCTAAGAATGAATGGCAACTTTCCAAGCTTGATTCTTGTCATCACTAGGTTTAATTTTTTTAATTTTTGAAGTCAGCTTTAAATAAACCTGCGAATGGAAAACTGTTCAGTTGTTGATTCATGTGGAAAATAGGTGTTTCATGCAAGCTTATAACTAAGGAATAGAGAGGAAAAATTTGCTAAATTGGAATAAAAGTTGTATATGAATAATCTTGACCATCATCCTTGCTCCCAGTTTTCTTGGGACTTCTAGGTTGCCCATGAAAGAGCTATGGTATATGGAAAGATGTTTGCTCTTTCCTTATGCCACTGCTTCTAAGCTTTATAGGTTGCTTAATACAGTTTGTATTTCCATCATACAAATATGGTCAAACTGTCTAACCTGAGGTAGGTTAACATTAGTCCCATTACAGGCAGTCCTCGACTTATAATATTTCGAGCTACAGTGTTTTGCACTTTATAAACGTTTATAAATTGACACCCTGTTTCAACTTTCTGAAGTCAATTTCGACTTTACAATGCTTGATCCGATGCCACGCCAGCAAACAAGTTTTCTGCGTTGCTCATCTCCCTGGAGAGCATCTGTCCAAACTTCCTTGGACACTAAGAAAGCAGACAAGACTCCAGAAAAACCTGCAGCCAAGATTCCTGAGAAGACTCCAGCCAAGAACCCTTCAAAAAGTCCAGCAAAGACACCTCAAAGAAGTCCTTCCAAATCAATATGATTGCTATTTACAATATAAATACATTAATGTAGCTATAGGCAGGCAAGGTTCCTTGGGTGATGTAGCTATAATACTCATCTATAATTGATTGAGTACAACATTCTGGGTTATTTTTGGTGAGAATAGGGTATTGGGTCTTGGTTCAGGAACCAATCCCCCATTTATAACATTGTTTCCTAAGGGAAAATCAGTTCCGAGTTACATTTCGACTTCAGATTCCGTTTTCAGGAACCAATTGTGTCAAAAGTCTGAGGACTGCCTGTATGGCAAACGCAGAAATTATTGGTAAAGGTGAAGTGACTTTCATGACTAAGAGCACAGATGTAGCATGTAAGCATGGGACTGGGTGTTAGGAGACCTAGTTCTGATACTGTTGTGTTGGCTCTTGTGTCTCTTGGTTTACAAGTCTTGTGAATCTTGGTTCTGCCCATTTTGGTGATGACAGTGATTTTACAAAGGAACTATAAGACTGAATTACTTAAATGCATTGTATTTTGAGCTATTGTGATGAAACATATTCCTGACAGCAGAATTATTGTGGTCACTGGTATGTCAAAGTGAGAAGTCAATCTCCTGAGTTCTGACATCTTGATTATTTGACACAGTGGTCTCTTTCATCCTCTTGTTTTGGCCCCTGTAATATCCTCCAGTTTGCTGCGTGTCTCTGTGTCAAACAGTGCAATTTTACTTTAGCACAAGTCCAACTTTGTGACTGTGTCTACATAAGTGGTGGACTGCACAGTTGTTACGGTGCAGTCATTTAGTACTAGCATAAGCCAGTACTAAATGACTGCACAGTAACCAGCTTTATTGCACAGTACTGTCGCTGCATGTTTTTTTTTTCCTGTCTCTACTGCTCAGTAGCAACGAGTTACTGTACAGTATCATCGCCATATGGTTAGTGCCTGGCAATGCTACTGTGCTATAGCAACCAGCTACGGCGCATTTGCTTGTTGCTACTGTGCTATAGCATCTTGTGTAAATGCGCCCAAAATTGCTAGGACCTATTGAAGGCTGCCAAATGCAGGACATTTGGCCTTTCTAGGACAAGCAGCTTTTTAGGATGTTTTTAAACATGTAAACAATTGTCTCTCAGGTGTTATAATAATCAAGGGAAGCAGGAGGCAGAATTCTCTTGCAAATGCCTTGCCAAGTTATAGCAATTTTCCAAAAAGTGTCTCAAAGCTATGTACGTGAAATGAAATGCATGCATATACTCATACGTATATTGCATACATTAAATAGTTGGATAAAATAGGGACTGATGTCACATCATCTTTCGGGATTCCTGTATCTTTATTGCTATGACAAGATTATTTCAAATAGCTGGGACAGAATAGAATTTTCAAAAGTACTTTTGTGACTAAGAAACACAAGTCCCAATTTCAAAATGACAAAGGGCCTTGGGTCTAACATACGAAAAGATTTATTAACAAGAAAGTGTAGTACAGAAACTTGGCTGTAGACATTTCTTAGGATTTATATTCTCCAAAATGTTCTGGTAAGCAAAACAAGGTCAGAATCTAGCTTTATTATTGGATATTTCCTTAAATAAAATTGTGATCATCTGTTTTATTAATTGCCATAAGTGAGATTCATATTAGCAAAATGTTTAAATCAAATTCGAGTGACAAAAATTGGCCACATGATGGTGCTAGTGTCTAAGAAGCAGGCAACTGCACTTAGTAAAGGTTAGCCTTCACTCAGCCTAGGTGTATTTAAAGTCTCAGTTCACACTCAGACCTGGGAGTAATTGAATGTGTAATTGTAGTAGTACAGTAGAAATAGTATAGGTTATGAAAAGATGTTCCTGTATTAGTTCCTCTGTCTTAAAAGCAATAAATAGAGGAATCACAACTGTTTATGCTCCTTATCCCCAGCATGGTTCAAATGACAGATGAAGTTAAATCTGCCTTCTAGCCTAATTTTCACATTTGGTAGGGGACTAGCCACCTCTGCCTTGCAGGTCTCACTTTCATCCTTTCTGTTTACACTTTCCTGCTTTATAACGTATTCCCAACAATTATATTTTGAATACTCGTAAGTCAAGACATTGAAAAAGTTTTCCCACACTAAGTGAAACTTTTCTTTACTGTGCATATTGTAGGTATGTGGGACTAATTTTGTCTTCTATATCTGTAATGGGGGCTGCACTTCAATTTCTGTGTTGGAAGCCATCGCTGTAGTGCCTAGAGTATTTTGCATTTCAATTCTGGATGGCGTAATTGCAGAAATCTTTGCATAATGTACTCTATGTAATAAGAAACACTAGGTGGTGCACTAAATGCTTCTTTGCTTATCACTCAACTTGTGGGAGTGATGCATATAGAGACCTATTGCCTCATTGTGGGCTGGGTTGTGTTATGTTAAGTATCTCTTGATATTTTAAGGCAGAGTGAAGCATGAGTTTCCATCAGGTTGCTGGGAAGGCTTGGATCCATGACTCCCCACATCATCTGAAGAATGGTTTTGTCCTCTTATAATCCTGCTGTTCAGTTTCAGATTAATAGCTAGTTTTCAAGGGTTTTTTTTTCTGTCTGTGCCTTTGTACCTTTTTCCTACCCTCATGGCAGAGTTGAAGAGACTCACTCACCTAAGCAGCCAATTCTGTCTTCTCATTATTTTCATATGAAGAGAAAAGTCATAGGAAACACAAATTTCTTGCGTCAGACCAATCCCAACCATCATCCTGAGGTACAACTACCACAGAGTATGCAGGAATAGCTGTGATTGCTCTAAGGCAGGGGTGCTCAAACTCTGGCATGTGGGCCAGATCTTGCCTGTGGAGCTGCATCATCTAGCCTGTAGAGGGCTGTCTATGAGTCTGAAAGTTTGGTGGTGGGGCAGTGGTACTAGCTCCCTCCTGTCAAATTTCTAGACCTGTGGGGAGCCCTGGAGGTTGGATATCATAGCCCTAAGCGCTGGATTGGGCGCGCAGGATGATATATGGTCCAATCCTGGCATGCAGGGCCAGGTGTGGAACTCCAGGGCCTGATCCTGGTGTGCAGTGTCTGGGCAGAGCCAGTGTGGAGCCCCAGGGCCCAACTTGTGCCTCCAGGGGCCAGGCACAGGGTCCAATCCTGGCATGGGGCCTAATTTGGCCTGTGGACCAGCCCTGCACCTGTAGGCTCAGAAGGTTGAGCACCACTGCTTGAAATCCCTTGTTAGACACAAGATCCCCCCTCAGAAAATGCTAGATCTTAGGTTTCCCTTGTTCTTTGATTATGGAAAAACTAATGCAGCAGTTTTTTTCTATTGCAAAGAATTCAGAAAGACCACAATAGGTCAAACATTTTTTTTTTTTTTTTTTTTTTTTTTTTTTTTTTTTTTTTTTTTTTTACACTATGGATTCCTATTTGAAACTCGGGGTTTATCTTGTGAATTGTGTAGGTATTTGCACAACTAGCAATGCTAATGTTACACAGTAAAAGGACTTCATGGCAACCTGGCCGATTAATTCTCCATATATTTTTCTGATGGCCCTTCTCTGTCTTCTCTTTAAGGTAAATCTTATGTTTTTAATCTTTCTTCATGGTAGACAGGAGAAATAAAAATGTCTCATGTTTTTTAGCACAATTTATTTCTGTGATGAACTTTTCAAGATAAGGGCCTTCCAATGATTTAAAAATAATGGCACCATCATATTTTCAACATTATTCTCTACCGTTTTCAAATGTTTCCTTGCATCATGAATTATCTTGTGATGGTTCTGCCATTCACCAGTCTTGGTTCTTATAGACTTCTCTGGTCTGATATTTGCAGACTTTACCACCTTTTTACAGAATGTTGTTCATCCTTCACAAGTGAAGATGACCGCATCCAACAGTGGGGGGGCGGAGGAGGGGGAGTGGAGAAGAGAGAAAGGAAGCAGGAAAAGGGAGGTAGAAAAGAAAAAGGGAGAAAGAGGAGTGGGGTGGAGGCTAGGTTGCATAGGCTACAGCTCATTTAATTTCTTCGTGCCTATTGTTATGACCATACAGGAGAAGGTTTAGCTTTCCCACCATCCTGAAAAATGACAACTTAGTACTTCCCTTTTTTCCCCTTTTTTTTAAAAAAAGCAGCTTTCTATAAAAGGACTTCCCCTCCAATCCCAGGGCAACTCAGTTTTTTTTTTTGAGAGCCCTTGTTGAAGGACATTGTCAAAAGCTTTTGAAATTCCAAATATACTAATCCTCTTGCCCACATGCTTGTGAACACCCTCAAAGAACTCCGGCAGATTGGTGACACAGGATTTCCCTTTGAAAAAAAGCATGCTGACTTTTTCCCAGAATATCATATTTATTTTTATGACTGCTGATTTTATTTATTTTTTATTATTATAGAATGTTACCAGTGTGCCACACAGAAATGAGACTCATTCGTCTGTAGTTTCGAGGGTCACCACTAGAGTCCCTTGTGAAGATGAATGTTATGTTGGCAACCCACCAGATCTCTGGCACAGAGGCTATTTTTAATGATAGGTTAGATACTCTTGCCAGCAGTTCTGCAATTTAACATTTGAGTTCCTTCACAATTCTCAGGGGAATGCCATCTGGTTGCAGTGACTTAATAATGATTTTTTTAAAATTTGTTCTAAAACTTACTCTTTTGTCACTTCAATTTGATCTGACTCTTTTATCTGCTAGGAAAAACTTCCAGTGTGGGAATGTCCCCAACATCACTGCACTAAAGACCAATGCAAAGAATTCATTAACTTCTCTCCTACAGCCTAAATTCCCTGTGCCCACCTTCTGTACCTTTGTTATCTCTGGCTTGCTCCCTCTTGCTAAGAGGTTGGATTTAATATTTTAATCACTGTTACAAAGTGCTCGTGTACATTTGTGAACCTTTTGAACCAGGTTCTCTGTGTTGCTCAGAAATACCTCTAAAATTGCTACTTGTGGGATTCAAGAGTTGTTCTAGAAAGCAGTCATTTGTTGTATCTAGAAATTCATCTCTGCATGTCATCCCAGTGGTGTATTTACTCAGTGTCTCCGAGGATAGTTGAAGTCTCCTATTATTATTGTATATGCCATTTCATAACTATTCTACTCTTCTTTGGCATTTCATAATCACTGTCTCCATCCTGATCAGGTGGTCAGTAGTGCAAAACTAATACTTTCTTCCTCTTCTTCAAGCATAGACTTTCTACCACAGATTCTATAGAACTTTTCCATTTAGTTAAGTTTGTGCTGTTGATGTCTGTGCTATCTTTATCACGCAGAGTCACTTCCTCAACCTGACCTCCCACTTTGTCAATTTATATAGTTTGTGCCCTGTTATCACAGTATCATTGGTTATCATTCTTCCACCAAATCTCTGAAGTGACTATTATGTCATTATCACCATGAAGGCCACTGACAGACATGGGGGGAAAAACCCCCCCAGCACTTTCAGATCAATGGTTGCCACACTGAGCACAGCACATGGCCAAAAGAGGAACTATGTCAGTTTGACCCAGCTTGCCCAGCATCTGTATAGATCGTGCACTTCAGTAGGGCTTTTTGGTGCTTTTATCTAATAGGTGATTGAATCAGTTATTAGATAAAAACACCAAAATGTCTTGCTGAAGTGCATGATCTATACAGATGCTGGGGAGCTGGGTCAAACTGATGCGCTTCCTCTTTTGCGTTTTCATTTTTTCCCCATGTCTGTCAGCAGCTTAAATGTCAAGAATCCAGTTCATGCATCTTATTTTTTAGGCTTCTTGCATTTTACAGAAGTGCTTGTTAATGTTGTTTTTGCTTAGTTGAGTGTTTTTTGTGTGCTATTTGTCTGGGATGCTGAATGTTTGGACTAGCCTCATTATCACCTGCACTTGCATTTTCTATTTCCTTCCTATTCTTTTCAAAGGGGTCCAAAATTCATATGATGTCCCCCTTGAGATTTACATTACTCTGTAGCATGTGCTCTTCCATACTTGCCATCTTTCCCAGATTTTAGTTTTAAAATTCTTCTATAACCTTTTCAAGACTTTAGTGCCAGAAATCTGGTTCTATTTTGGCTCAATTGGAGCCCATCCTTTCTAAATAGGCTCCTCCTGTCCTAAAATGTTCCCCAGTTCCTAATAAACCCAAACCTCTCCTTTCTACACCATTGACTCTGCCTATCAAATAAGAACCTGGGCAGTAACTGGTAGCATTTCAGAGAATGCTACCATGGAGGTCCTCGACTTAATCTTCTATGCAGCAGTCTAAATTTTAGGCTGGCAGACTCCAGGAACTCTCTCTTATGTTTCCCCTTTGTCACTGATACCCACACAGACCATGTTTACTGGCTCCTCCCCAGTACCCCTTGGATCCTATCTATACATCTTGTGAAGTCCCTAACTTTTTGTACTTGGCAGGTGAGTCACCATGAGGTCCTCCTGGATGACACTATACGCATAAAGACTGAATTCCCTATTACTGTCACCTGTTCCTATTTTGTGAGGTCCTTTCCACTAGAGGACTATCCTCAGTGCAAGAAGATACTATAACATCAACTCAATAGTGAGTTCCATCTAAGGGATCACTTCCATTCTCCCCATCTTGATGCCTTTTTTCTCAGAGACTCACTTCCTTCTTAGCAGAATAGGGGCTGCTACAACGGAGGTGGAACTGCTTTACTGTATCCCTGAAAGCCTCATCTGTGAAACTGTCTGCCTCCCTTATTTGCTTCAGTTCAGCCACCTCACCTTTGAGAGAGTGTACTGGTTCTCTCACGGCCAGGAGCACATCACAGCAGGCACATACACATGAAACCTGCCCTGAGGCAGGTAGTCATACAATGCTGCACTTGGTGCAATAAAAATAAACTGGGTAGCTCCCACACTGCTTCTAGATTTCTACCTGCATTTTTTATTTAAATATTTTAGCCTTAGAAATTTAGTTTTCTTCTTTAAGGGGGGTTTTATTTTCTTGCGTTTTCCTTTAGATTAGCAGATTTGCATGTATAGACTGACTTTTAAGCAGTCGGACACTTGGCTGGGATGGCTTAGTCAGGGATGATCCTGCCCAGAGCACAATGTTGAACTAGATTATCTCCTAATGTTCCTGCCAACCCTACTATTCTATCATTTTTGTTTTACCTTTCTCAGTTCCATTTAAGTGCTGATTATAAATTAGGAATTGAAGAAGACCAAGCCTGTGGTCTAACTTCGAAGTTTTAAGTTAGCTTAGCTTGATATCTAAACTGGTTACTTTTAATTACAAACACCCGACCTTGAAGACTTCTGCTTGCTGTTCACCTATCAGTGACTGAAGACTACTGTTTGCTGTGTACTCTTCCATGAGATCCCTCATGTAACAGACCTGGAGGCTGCTGTTTAAGAAGAAAAGCTGCAGCTGGATAGGCCAGGTAATGGCAAAGCCCTAGTGCCCAGGCAGGGGAGAGGCCCATCAGGGTAAATGGTTGCATATGCTGTCAGTCAGGAGATCTTTGCCTAGGGTGAGCTGGCTGCAAGAACAGGCAGCTGAAGACCTGAAGCTAGAACTGGGCTGAGGAGGGAGAAACAGTTCAAGGTATTCAACCAAAGACTGGTGCTGTTGTCATTGTGAAGGCTTTGGCTTTGGCTTCCACGATCACAGTCTGCTCCTTGGTGAGAGAAGCGGTGGTCTACTGGGGAGAGACGGCCTCCACCTCACTCCGCTGGGAAGAAGGCTTTTACCCAGACTGGCTGGCCAGCTCGACCGGGCTTTAAACTGAGCCTGCTGAGGGATGCGAGGGTTACCGCCACTGCAAGCCCACTGGGAAACCTTTGTAAATCCAGCAGGCTAAGGCACTCAGGGAACCCACCCCTACCCTAGCCCTGGAATGATCTGTGGGGAAGGCAAGGACCCTCAATGGGACACTTTCCTGCCTGTATACCAATGCCAGGAGCTTGGGGAATAAATAGGAGGAACTGGTCCTCCGGCTAAACAAGAACGACTATGACATCATAGGGATAACAGACCTGGTGGGTCTCCACCTATGACTAGGCCACAGGTATAGATGGCTATACCCTGTACAGGCATGATTGTGCAGATAAAAGGGGTAGGAGTGTAGCTCTCTATGTCAAGGACAGCTACACTTCCCTGCAAATTAACACTGGCACCCAGGAAGGACGACTGGAGTCTCTCTGGGTTAAAATACGTGGGGAATGTGGCACAGGGGACATCATGGTAGGAATCTACTACAGACCTCCAAACCAGAAACAAGAGCTGGTCCAGGAATTCGCCAGGGAACTTGCTGAGGCGGAACGCTTTTGGTGCATGGTTGTCATGGGAGACTTTAACTATCCAGACATCTCTTGGGAAGAGCACTCGGCCAAATCCGACTCGTCGCAAAGCTTTCTCACGTGCGTGGATGAGCTCTACCTGACCCAAGAAGTCTATGGGCCGATGAGAGAGAAAGCGTTGCTGGACTTAGTACTGGCCAGAGGGGATGATCTAGTCAGTGACCTAAGAATCGATGGAAAGCTGGGTGACAGTGACCATGAGCTAATCACCTTTACTATCCAAAGCTGGCAAGTTAGTCAGCAATACAGAAGTCCTTGACTTCAGGAAAGCTGGCTTTGATAAGCTCAGGAGGCTCGTTGTCAAGGCCCTAAAGGACCACAACTCGACAGGCAGAGGAGTCCAAGAGGAGTGGTTGCTCCTCAAGGGAGCAATCCTGACAGCACAAGGGATGGCCATCCCATCTCGGAGGAAGGGTAGCAAAAGGGTGCAGCAACGCCCTTGGCTCAGCAGGGAACCTGAGGACCTCCTACGCCTCAAAAGAGAGACTTATAAAGGATGGAAGGCTGGAATTATCACCAAGGACGAGTACTCAGCACTGGTCCATACCTGCAGGGAGCGGATCAGGAAAGCCAAGGCAGCAACTGAGCTCCATCTGGCTACACATATCAAGGATAACAAAAAGTCCTTTTTCAGATATGTAAGGAGTTGGAAAAGAAGCAAGGTTAACATTGGAACCCCGCTGAACCAAATGGGACAGCTGATAACCGACACTCAGGAAAAGGCCAATGTGCTCAATGAGTACTTTGCGTCAGTCTTTCATTAGTCCCATGGGACTACCCTGCCTAGCAAGATGTGGGACTGCCAGGGTGAGGGCATATTTATACCTAGCATCGGTGTTGATTTAGTAAAGGATACCTCGAGAGGCTGGACACGTTCAAGTCGGCTGGTCCTGACAGATTACACCCTAGAGTACTAAAGGAGTTGGCAGGTGTCAGAGCCCAACCATTGGCAAAAATATTCGAAAACTTGTGGAGCTCAGATGAAATACATGAAGACTGGAAGAAGTCCAATGTGGTACCCATCTTCAAGAAAGGGCAGAAAGTAGATCCTGGGAATTACATGCCAATCAGCTTGACCTCAAGTCCTGGTAAGATTCTGGAGAAAATTATCAAGAAGACCCTTCTGGATAAGCTGGCCAAAGGCAACATCCTGAGGGACAGCCAACACGGGTTTGTCATGGGTAGGTCTTGCCTGACCAATCTCATCTCCTTCTATGACCAGGTGACATATCACCTGGACAAGGGAGAAGAGACTGATGTCATATATCTGGACTTTTAAAAAGCTTTTGATCTGGTGTCCTGTGACCTCCTCACGGAAAAATTGGCCAACTGTGACCTCAGCTTCACCACAGTCCAATGGCTGGGTAAATGGCTCCGAGGTCGGACCCAGAGAGTAGTAGCTGATGGAAGTGAATCATCATGGTGCTCTGTGACCAGTGGCGTCCCCCAAGGCTCTGTCCTTGGACCGCTTCTTTTTAACATCTTTATCAATGATGTGGACATTGGTGTCAGAAACGGACTGGCTAAGTTCACCGGTAACACTAAACTTTAGGGCATAGTGTCCACACCTGAGGACAGGCTAGTGATCCAGGCTGACTTGGATAAGCTTAGTAAATGAACAAATATGATGACGTTCAATATGGATAAATGTAAGGTACTCCACCTCAGGAGAAAAAAGCCACAGCATACTTATAGGCTCGGCAGTGCTATGCTTGCTAGCACCATGGCTGAATGACTGACCTCAAGATGAACATGAGCCACCAATGCAATGTTGCAGCTGGCAAAGCAAACAATACTCTGGCTTGAATCCATAGATGCTTCTCAAGTAAATCTCAGGATGTCATCCTCCCACTGTACTTGGCCTTGGTGAGGCCATAGCTGGAGTACTGCATCCAATACTGGGCTCCACAATTCAAGGAGGATGTCAAGAAGCTTGAGAAAGTCCAAAGGAGAGCCACGTGCATGGTCAGAGGGCAGGAGAATAGGCCTTATGAAGAAAGGCTGAGAGCCATGGGACTCTTCAGCCTAGAAAAGCGCAGGCTCAGGGGGGACGTGGTGGCTGCTTATAAGTATATAAGGGGTGTACATCACGATCTGGGAGAACGTCTTTTCACCAGAGTGCCTCAAGCTAAAACAAGGAGCAACGGTCATAAACTCCTCCAAGACCATTTTAGACTGGACATAAGGAAAAATTTCTTCACTGTCCGAGCCCCCTAGACCTGGAATAGGCTCCCTCCAGACGTGGTGGAGGCACCTATTCTGGACTCGTTCAAGAAGTGTTTGGATGCTTATCTTGCTGGGATCCTTTGACCCTAGCTGACTTCCTGCCCCTGGGGCAAGGGGCTGGACTTGATGATCTTCGAGGTTCCCTTCCAGTCCTAATGTCTATGAAAATCTATGAAACTGCTTATTAGGGCTGTGCGAAATTTCACTGGCAATTTTGTTTCGGTGCTGTTTTGACTTGTTTTGAGCTCAAAACAGCAAAATGAAACAGAGAGCTTCGAAAGAGCCTCGAAACGAAACAAAGAAAGTTGAAACGTTTCAAAATTTTTGAAACGTTTCATGTTTTGAAGCTCAAGCTGGGCTTGCCTGCAGGGAAATAGAAACTAAGGTAAAGGTCATATGGGGGAGGAGGAGCGTTCTCATTATTGACTGTGTAGCTGGCCAGGGACTGTCATCCTTTCCTGAGGTCCTTCCAATCCCCGTGCTCTGGGGGAGGGATGGAAAAACTGCATAAAAGGCAGCGTTGTTTAAACTGCTCTGCTTTCTGCCTTGGTGTCAGTTGAGTGAGGGCGCACCTTAACACACACACACACGTCACCAACCCATGTCACAAGTGTTGTCTGTGAGCAGCTAGAAGTGCAGGGCTCCCCCTGCACCTATCTCCTTGACAGCTGGCAGGCTTCGTGGCCTGAGCAGGGGCTACCACCCCTGGAGCTTTCACCCTGCTGCACCTTGACACATACAGTGTCACCCATGTCATGAGTTTTGATTGTCTGCAGCTTGAGGTGCAGTTTCCCCCAAACCCCTGTGCCTATCTCCTTGAAACTTGGCAGGCTTTGTGGCCTCAGTAGGGGCTAGCATGCCTGCAGTTTTGACTCCACTGTGTCTTAACACATACATGTGACATGAGTTTTTTGCTTTCAAGACCTTGAGGTGCAGTTTCCCTGAAACCCCTGTACCCATCTCCTTGAAACTTGGCGGACTTTATGCCCTCAGAAGGGGCTACGATTCCTTCAAGTTTCATCCAAATCAGGCCAGAAATGACAAAGTTATAGGCTGTTTTGACCTTCCCCATTATAGTCCATGGGCAAAACGTCAAAACAGCAAAACTGTTTTGACGAAATGAAACGGAACAGCAGTTTCAATTTGAAACGAAATGCTGTTCTGTCAAAACAGAACAGTGCCATTTCGTACAGCCCTACTAGACACACATCTGTCTGGGGTCATCTGATCCCAGTGATCTTTCCTGCCCAGGGCAGGGGGTTGGACTGAATGATCTGCTAAGGTCCCTTCCGACCCAAACATCTATGAATCTATGAAACCTAATTGGAAAAACTTTGGCTGCTTTTTCAGTCAGAAGCATGTAAAAACTTATCAGTGTCTAATTTTCCTTTGGTAATGGACTTCAAAGATTCTCCTTATTCTTCAAAAATTCTCTTTCCAGTCAGGTGTTTTCCAAAATTATTGTCAGTGAGTATTGGCATATTTGTTGGTGACCCCCTGAGGGGTGCTTTCTGGGATTCTTTTGATTTTTGGAATATTAGGCAAAATAAGGGCTGGAAATTGCTTTTTTCCCTTGCTGCTTCCCTCAGTTGCTATCACTGTCCTTCAAATCACCCTTGCTTTTCTTTTACTATCTTAACAAGGACTTAGTATTGGTTAATTAATAGCTATATTCAAGCTATACATCTTCATCATCAACCCACTTAAATATGTAACACATAGAGTAAGATCTAGCCCACAGTAGATGTCTTTTCCCATTATCTTGACCAGCCAAGCATCCATCAAAGTGGACACCAGGGACACTATAGCGTGCAGAAAATCTTCCCACTCTACAAGCCAGATAAGCGAGGTCTCTCAGAATTTCCTCTAAAACTCAGCTGCCTGCAATAGTACTGCTGAATGAAACTGCTGTGACCTTGGTTTGAGAGCAAGGCAGGGCCAAACTGCGAGCTCAATGAAGGAAGTGGCTTACATATGCCAAGGGAGGATGCACTAAATTGTGCTAGTCAAAGGTGACATAACTCCTGCATCAAGACAAAACCATACAAGGCTCCTTCATGGTGGGATGCAACTGGCAAGTTTCCACAAATATGGCAAATGATATATTTTATTAGGGCAGCCTGCTAAGGCCCGTTCCCTACTACAAAGAGTTTCTAGAATAAAAGAGACCAAAGGAGCTAGGACAAAAATTTATGGCTTGGAAAGTGAGAATTAAATACATAAGCAAGCCTGCCCCAAACCCCTGTCCAGGCCCCAAACCCCTTCTCCATAGTAGACGTCAGTAGACATCTGACGTCTACTTTACTGCTGCACAAATGTGTACAAAGACACACAATGGTGTCTTTTTGCCCATTAGTATTATCTTGATTCCTACAGCATCCCCAGAATCCCATTCAGACAGCAGTATGCCTTTGTACCAGGTGCTGTACAAATGGAGAAGAAGAAGACAGCCCTGATTGCTGAGCTGGAAAGAAAATAAAAGGTACAAGCATGGGAAGGAAAATATACTTAAAAAAAGACAACTTGTATTCCTGGGACCAAACTTCTTCAGCAAACCTGTTCCACTAGTCAAGACATTTGGTTTGTACTGTGGTGGTAGCTAACAGGACTGGATTCCTTTTGTTTCTAGCAGCTCCTTTATATGAAGTTCCCTTACATGATACTACTGTTATTTATGCAGGTAGGCATCTAGCCACAGCTCCCCTGACTCCTTCAGAGAGCTGCAAGAGAGAGAGAGAAGCAGACTAATTAATTAAAATTATAAAAATGATGGTCTTACACAAAGGCAGAGCTACACTGCTGTAGTCTTAACTTTTATGTGCTTGACTTTGCAATCAGAACATTCATTTCATGATGTATATTTTAAAATGTAACTCTGAGATGACATTTACCAGCAACAAACAAATTAAGCGAAGGGCATCCCTGGGATTTAAATAATAGCATTCTAGTATTGTTACTATTATCTCTTACCTCATACATACGCACAGTTGATTGTTTCCTGACTGCTTGTGGGCACCCAGCATAACCTTTCAATGGGCTATCCACAAGGATATTACAGGTCTTTTCTTGAGCTGGCACAGTTAATTTGGAATCCCCAAAACTGTATATATCAATTTTTCCTTCAGCCATACATTATCTTGCAAATCTCAACACTGTATTTCACTTCTCCTTTTGTTGCTCCTTTACCTATCTCCATTAGGTTTTTCAAACTACCCTGTGTTCTTGGTTCAACTGAACACATCTGAGCTACTGGCATATTTCACTACATCACTTCCTACTCTTTTTAAAATTAACGATAGCTATTATAAGAAAATGACTAATACTGATTGAACTAGTGTGATCACCCACTCCTCACTACATGCCATAGTGAAGACTGGTCATTATGCCTTCTTTTTTTCTTTTTCTCCTGGCTTGTTCTCATTTTCTGATCTGTGACAGCACTTTGCCTCTCCTCCCAAGAAATCAGGACAGCTTCTTCTCAGCAACTATATGACAAAACAGTGGCTCATATAGTTTCTCTCATGCTGTTCCTGCTAACATACCTCATTCCTCGTCAAAAGGAACCTTTCTCAAATCAAAGGAGCATTCTGTTTCCACAGATAATTCAATCCTTGGCTTCTCTGTTGACATTGTTAACAAGAGGGGCAGCAAACTGTCAGTTCCATATGTAGGTTTTGTAAGCTAAGAACTACTAGACTGTAGGTGGTGACTGAGATATGATAGGCTCCATGTAACACTCCTTGTTCCCTCAAACATCCAGTCCTATTCCGTCCACTGTATCCAGCTCATCTTCTCCCTCTCTCCGGCTGTCCACCTTGACTCCCATCCACTGTGCTGTTGCTGCTGCCCATCTAATAGCGTAATGAATCTTCCAATCAAGTCTTACCGCACAATGTCTGCAAAGGCAGTGATCAGGGACTTGCACTGGTACTCGATGCCATGTTTAGTACATAGGGACTTCACCAAGGGAGCCACCTTCCAGTAATTGTGTCTAGGCATTGTAGGGAAAAGGCTGGGAGTAGAGAAAGAGAGGAAGTTTCACTGGGAGCCATGGCTTTTCTTTCAGGCTCACCGTGATCTCTCCCTTCTCCAGGAACCTGAACTGGTCCCCCATGTTATTTTAGCTCCTCCTCCAAGATCTGTATTCACAGGGACTACAAGGGAAATCTCTTCTTTCTGCATAAGGCCACCTCAACTGGTTCTCTCTAAAGATCGCAACACTCCCATTGGGACCTACCCCTTTCCTGCCCAATTCCTGGGTCCCATACTTACTGATGCTCAATTTGGAAGTTCAGGTGTCCAGTGAACCAGTCATTGAATGGGGATGGATGCACATTGCATGTTCCCTGGAGCTGGAAATCGAAGAGAGTAAGGTAAGAGCAATATTGTAAATATTAGCGTCAACACCGGTAGTCCAGTTTCTCTCTCTCCCCCAGGGTCCTCAGTTTTCTGTCCTGCACTAGTTATAAGGAATCTATGAGTAAAGGGAATATGCAAGGATGCCTCAGATCAGGTTTTTTTTTTTTCCAAATATTTTTTCATTAGCCATTTCTAATGGCCAAGTCTCAATCTACTAAGTGGCATTTACAAAGTATTTAGGGATTTCAACCACTGCACAGTCTCATTCCATGCTGTGCAGCAGTTAAAGCCACTAGGACGTACAGATTCCTTATTTGTATTTTCTTTATCTTTGTAAGTATGCTGTGAACTGTTCCACTGAGGCATGCCGCTCCACTTGCACTCTGTTCAACCTGAATCCACCTGAAAAATGCTCCCTGTATGTTCCCAAATTGTTAGCTGCGAAATATTCATGACAATCAACTGTTTGACATGAAAGGAAATCACAAACATCCCAGAGGTTAGTGCACTTGTGCAAGAAATAGGAGTCAGGTTATTGGTTACCCAATGACGGGTTCAATACTAAATCTTCCATTGCCCAGCAATATCCTCTACATGTCAGGGAAAGAGCTTGCTTTCAGCAATGCCTAGCCTCAACCCTCCTGTTGAATCTGAACCACTGATCTGTCAAGAGGTCTTAGGACCTGAACTACAGAACATAAGAAGAATATCTGCTCTGTGTATAGAGAAGATGGGGTTGCCCTGGGAAAGTAGGAGCCCTGAATTTGCTACCCTTTCACAACATGTTCTCCTAACGTTGCTTTTGCTTTTATCCAATGACTAGCAATACAAAGTGGACAAATGTAACTGGGAATATGGGCTGGAAGGAGGGGCCATCTTCCAGATCTCCTTCATCTCATGGCAGGGCTCTCTTTGCTGATAGTCAGCAGGACTGCCCATTATGAAATTTAGGGTATAAATAGACACTGTCTTGGTGCCACTATAATAATCTTTATGGTGGCACAAAGGCCAAGAAAACAGCTCTACTTCTTCTAGTAGATATGTCTCTTGTTGCCGTACAAATATCCATAATTTGTGGGTGCAGCATCAGTGGCATGGTTGTAACTGCAATGTTGCAGCAGACATCAATTTTCCTTAAGGTAGGAGAGTACAGACAGCCCAGAGCTCCCTGTGTTCTCTAGTTGCCCCAGGAAGGTAGTCCCAAGACTTCAGGGGCCCAATCCCTTATTTTCTGGAAATGCCCATCCTGGGTCATGCAGAATTGGGCCCCTGAAGCCCCGGGAATGCCTTACCAGGTTGCCTTGTCTGCAGATACATAACTGGTAGATCTGATTTAGGATGCATCTCTGCACATGGGGGAATCCTGGGTTTTCCACCTAGCAGAAGCATGCTCAGAGATTCCCTAGGTGTGTTTCTGCTAGCAGGGAAACCTTGGGTTCCCCCATTTTCAGAAGCATGCCCTAAGTGTTGTCCCACAGGATCAGGCAAACGGCCACTCCCAGAAGTGGCAAGTGCCCAAACCTGTGGGACAATGAAGAACGTGCATTTCATCCAATGGAAAGGATCAGCCGTGCCAGGGCACAGTCTGTTTATATCCTAAGAGATCTCCATCATCTTAGGTAGATTAGGACTGCTGTCCTTTGGCTGCAGGTGTCATTTTTACTGTGGCCATAGAAAAAGCTTAGATATGGGAGAGGATTTGATCCAAAATGCTGTCCTTGGGCCTGCTACAGTCTTCACGTCAGTCCCAATCCAACAGCCTTCCTATCCATCAACCATCATGGACAGAACCATCTGTGAGTTTGTGGCCAGAGAGGAGATAAGTTGTACCTGGGTAGTGAACCAGTCCATGTTCTTATCGTAATCAATGTTCATGGGGATGTGGTTCATTTGTGAGACCCAAGTAAACCAGGTACTCTGCAGGACTCTGTGCAAACAAACACACAAAGCAGTCACCGATCCAGAGCCTGCCCAAGCTCATGAAACATGCACATACCTCTCCTAATCCCACAAATGGCTTTAATGATGCTGCTGGTCTCTGCTGGCCATGTGCTTTGGCAGCATCAGTTGTTGACTAATGACAAGCATCACCTTGGTTGATGACAACATCCTTAAATCCAAACTTCTTGTAGTGTGAATGGAACTGTTTTCATGACAAAGGGAGAAGCTGCAGTTCCCACACTGCTCACAGCACAGCAAATCACAGAAGTGTCTGCTGAATGCTACAAAGGCCACTCTTAGAGGAAAAGGAAGTAGGTGAGGAAAATTAGTCAGACTGGGTGGCCAGACAAGGGAGGAGGAAGGCCAGAATAAAGAGGGGGAGGGAGAAGCAGATAAACAGACAAACCAGAGCATGGAAAAGAAGCTGGCAGAGCCAGAGTTGGTGTGTCAAGAAATGTTACCTGACCAGCTCATGAAACATAAGGAGACCCATCACCCCCAGTAAGGGCTTGTACATGAGAATGAATCGGATGACAAAGCTCAGCGAAAAGGCGAGGTCCTGCCAAAGAGGAGATGGAGAAAAGTAACATTTAGTTATTCTTTTTTCCCTCCTCGGTCTTAGAGTCTGCTGGATTTTGCTGACATTTTCCTTTGCATCTGGTACTTGAGGTTGGACCCAGAGGGTCCCCAATTTCAACACTGTTGAGGATTGTGTTTACAAGCTGGACAAGTCTGGACTGCAGCACTTCAGCTGCCAAACACTATCCTGTATCAGCATGCACATTAGAGGTCATTCACTCTATACCTGCTGTATTTAGTAAAATTGTGCCCATCACCATGAGTACTATACAACAACTAAAAGAAAGCAAACCCTTGATAGTCACTGGTGCAAATCACTTGCTGTTGCAGTTGTTGCCCCAACCCTCAATCCCCAGTACTAGCACCAGCACTGGCCTAAACAGTAAAACTGGGAAGAATGCATATATTTTGCACACCAACATTTTGTGCAGATTTCATTCACATTTGCTTGAAACTGAAAGCTGATCAAGACATCCACTGAGTGGCGATGACCAACCTGTCATAATATACCTCTTCATAGTACTAAACAAGCATTAATTAATGCTCAAAATAGTTTTTTATGACACCAAGAAGACTGGTGCACACATACCCACACCTCTCCTGAGACAAAAGCAAGGAAATGAATGCTAAACCACCTAATAAAGATAATTCTCCTCCATCTCAAGGAAACATTTCCCACCCTCACAATTCTTGCAGGCTACAGAATGCAATGCCCACTCTTCTTCATGAATACTAGCCTCCCAGAAATCAACCAATGTACCTCTCACTACAGTGTCCCTTTATCCTTCCCTTCTGTACAACTCGCTCCCAGCACTGTTGTGAGTGTTTATTAAAATAGTCTGGATGCTCATAGGAGCAGTTTGGTGAAAAGTTTATAATAGGGTGATATCATCACAGGATCTAAGTTAGGGACATGGTGCTTGTCCGGTGGATGTGGTGACCAGAAAGCACGATCAAATGCATTGTTCTCATGGAGGACTTAAAACCCTGTATTTATTTATTTATGTAGCAGTCATAGTATATAGTATATATGTAGCATGCATCACCCAGGCCAGATGCCAGCCCCAATCTCCAGTAGCTACTTAGGATGCGATATTGGTCTTCAGGCGAGTCTCAGGTGAATACAAGTTTTCATAGATTAGCTTTATCCCAAGTTCACAAATTAGGTAGCCACTGTCAAAATAATGTTTTCAGGGCAATAGTCCTCATATGCTTCCATCTATTTTAAAGCTTCTTGAACATCTTAACTTGTGATATTCAGTACTTACCACGCACTGTTTTCTCTGGATTGCCTTGAACACAGTATGGAATGCGACATAGACAGGAATCAGGAATGGAGGCATTGCTGGAAGAGGACATGAAGAAAACAGGTATTTGTTACATCTTTGAATCATATACTCCACCTTTAAAGGGGAAATCTGAGTGGCCAAAGGACTGTACAGTTACTCATCTTATGTACCTGACAGGCTGGCAGGGTTTGAAAGGGACCAGGGAAGAATGCTTTGGAAGGTCACGGCTTCTAGTTAGTGCATGAGATAGAAGCCTGTGAAGCAGCCTTGAGAGAGAGCCCATGGGAGAAAGTTTTTGGCATAATTATTACTCACTAGACCTGCTTCTGCCTTTCCTTGGAAAAGCCAGAAAACTCTTACCTCTATTTTCTACAGGCCCTTCAAGGGGACAAAGTCATGCCAGGAAGGAGGTAGCAACAAGACACAGATATAGGCAATGTCATTAGAAATCAAGACTGTGGTAGCTCCTAAAAGTCCATACTGGGCTTGGGACCACATTGTGTTGAGGACAGAACTAACTGGAAATGAAACAGTTCCTAATCTGTTGCATTTATTACTCTCTACAAGGCATGATGAAGCCAACAATTAAATCCCCTTCAGGGAGAAATGACAGTAACCAAAGAGAATGAGCATGCCACAGGGCTGAGTAAAATCTTCCTAGTTAGAGAAGTTTAGTTTAGTTTGCTTTTCCTCAGTTACAGTTACTAGTGAAAGCTGATGGAAGCTAAAGTTGTGGTGCTCCTTGTTTGTTATTCAAAGACACTGACTCATTTAATTGGAGGGTTGGGCCAAAAGGAATCTCCTGAGGTTCAAGAAGGACGAGTGCAAAGTCCTGCACTTAGGCTGAAACAATCCCATGCACCAGTACAGGCTGGGGGCTGACTGGCTGGGCAGCAACTCTTGTAGAAACAGACCTGGTGGTTACAGTGAACAATAAGCTGTATATGAGCTAGCAGTGTGCCCTTGTTGACAAGAAGGCTAATGGCTGCTAATCTTTTCCAAAGATTCAGAGAGCTTCAAATCGATTTGGACCTTTTTATTGGTCCCCTGATTTGATTTGGATTTGGAGATTCAGCCACCAAATCGGGCCGAATCTCCTCCAAATCAAATCACCACCTGAAGCTTTGCACAGTCTTATTCAGCTCTAGTGAGGCCACATCTGGAGTACTGTGCTCAGTTTTGAGCCCCTGAGTACAGAAAGGATGTGGACAAATTGGAGACAGTCTACTGGAGGGCAACAAATATGGTGAAGGGACTAGGATACATGACTTATGAGGACAGACTGAAAGAAGATGGAGCTGGACTTTCTCAGCGGTGGCAGATGACAACAAAGAGCAATGGTTTCAAGTTGTAGCAAGGGAAGCTTAGGTTAGATATTAGGAAGAACTCTCTCACTAGGAGGGTAGTAAAACACTGGAACAGGTTACCCAGAGAGGTTATGGACTCTCCATCCTTGGAGGTTTTTAAGACCCAGCTAGACAAAGCTTTGGCTGGGATGATGTAGTAGTGATGGTCCTGCTTTGAGCAGGGGGTTGGACTAGATGACCTCTGAGGTCCCTTCCAACCCTATTCTTCTGTGATCCTGTGATTTATTAGTCTATTAGAGCCTAGAACCATCTGTAACAGTAATCATTGGACCCTGTTACTGTGAGTGAGTGAGTGAATGGTCAGCACAGTGGAGGCTGCAATCAGTGGGCAGCTGAAACAGCCAGCTGCCATCAAACTAGCAACAGAAGAAGTACAAGGTAAGGAGCTTGAAATGTATGGGTGACTACTCTGGAGCAAGTGGCTCTGCAAGAGGCAACAGACACAGCCCAGAGAAACAATTAAGGGGAGAATGCAGAGAAGCTAGACAGGTGGAAGCAGATGAGAGCAGCTGCCCATTTTGCTGAGACACACCACCTGTGGCTGGTCAGGGGCGCACATGACTGGAAGGGAGGATAAACCTTGGTTCCTGAGCCATACCCATCAGTGTGGCCTTGCCTTTTGGAAGGACAGGAACTCTTGCCAGCTTAGGCTGTTAGGAAGAGGAAGCTCTAGGTTGGGAAAGGCACTCTAAAGGCTGGGAGGGGGCCACTGAATTGGTGCAGCAGCACAGTGACCCAGAGTGGGGGTTAAGTGTTTTATTTTGAGATAGTCTGCTGGTGTTTCTTTTTTCTTACCAGAGATTTGGATTGTGGTACAGGGGTGCTTCAGAGGCCACACAGCAGGGTGCTGGGGGTACTCTTCACTGAGAGCCCTGTGTGGGCAGGAATGCAAGAGAGGGTTAAGGCCTGGGCAAAAGGGCTGAAGCCAAGACCGTGCTGGAGGCCCAGAAACAGGATAAGGCCAAGAGGCTAGAGCCTGGGCAGAGAGGCTGAAGCCAAGATGGGACCAGTGGCCTAGGGAAGAGGTAAAATTTTACTAGGGCCAGAGGCTTTGCTGGCTGAGTGAATTGACAAGTGCACAGAGCCAGAGGGCTCAGTGATTGAAGGCAGAGTAAGACCATGGAGGTATGGGTGTGGCTACGGGGAAGGCTGAAGGCCACAACTGCTCTAGGGCTTAGGAGAAGCTGCCTAGCTTTCATAACACTTATACCAAGGCATGTTAAATGAATTACACCAAGGAGCTGGAGTGGGGCAGGATTGGTGGGACTACTAGTGTCAACATTGCTACCTGCAGGGGCTGGTCCTGTCATACCATTTAATTGGCATATGTAGCATTCACTTTTTGTCCTGCAATATTTGTTTGTGCAGACAATAGCTTGGCCAGCCACTACATGCCCTACTGTGGGCACAGCAGCTCTTCTCTCATCTACACAATGGCTGCTGGCGAGGCTCTGAGTGGTTGGCTCGGCACTGCTGCCACTCTGGGTTGGCCTCTAGGACCTCGGGTAAGGTTGTTAAGGCCATCACAGGTGCTGACCCCAGCCTCTCCTATCCCACCTGGGTCACTTTGCCACATGCCAGAACACGTGTGCAGGGGTGTGCCCAGGGACAGATAGCAGCAGCACAACGTTTTCCAGGGAAAGGGAATTTCTGTCTTTGGCTCCTGCCTACTAGGAGGAATTAATTTGGGAAGCTGAGGTTACTGGGGAAGCAGAGATACTCACTGATGAAGTAGTACTTGTGCTGGTGGTTATAAGGCATGTATTTTTTCTTCTTCCTCCCAAGCTGTGAAAGAAGAGGGGAAGATGGTTGGTCAGCGGGGCTAGAGCCACCCAACATGCACTTTCCAGCACTGCTCCAGTGACCCTCTTAACTACATCCCAGTTCTAATTCAAATCGCCTTGTTGGTCCCATATCAGAAACCAGAGGTTTCTTCATACTGATACATACAGTGCAATGTGTACCTGCTCAGAGCAGTGGTCTCTGGTCTTTATGGAGTTTAATCCTATATTCATGTATTAGTTTCTCTCATCCGTCCTCCCACTTCTTGCCTGAGGCATCAATGGTTACATTTTCTACCCTATCCTACTTCTAGCCCTTCCATAAAGTCCTCCAGTGGCAAATTAATTCCATGCAAAGACTAGAGCTTTGCTTGGAGAGCTCCAAGAGTGGAGTTATACTTAGATTGCACTTAGATCATACTAAGGACACTTAAAGCATGAGCATCTTCACGTTAAAGCTTGTTGACTTGTGCTAAGTGCTCTCTGAGCATCTCAAAGTGACACTCCTTCAGGCAAGGGTTAAAACTCTGAGCTGTGCTACTTACCTTACCACAAGCTAACTTCAGGCTTCTAGATGCAACCAGGAATTTGCAGTCTCCCAGCATCAGAGGTGCATTTCCCCCCTACCCCCACCAGGGGGCATAAGAGCCCAGGTGTCCTGGCAGCGACTCCTACCGCTACTCACCACCCATCTAGTGGCAAGTCAGAGCAATGCAGGCAAGAAACATTGATTCTCAACACACTGGTTGACGATTATTTCAGTTGGCAGGCCATTTAAACAAGTTTTTGTTGAGCTGTTGAGGGCAGCACACACAAAGTCTTTCAGAAGTTACTTTAATGAACTATTTATTAAAAACAAATGGTATAATAAAAATAAAACACCTACTGTAACATTTTAATTTAAAAAACTTGTTCTGATGTATGTGCTTTTGAGTAGCATATATAGGAGGCACTGCATAATAGCTCAAAATAAAGTCTAACTCTTGTATAGTGTGCGTGTGTGTGTGTGTGGGGGGGAGCTGCCTGCCCATGTGCTAGGCTAGGTCCTGGAAGCCAGCTGTTGGGGGAGGCAGGGGCAGGGGACACAGGTAGCAGAGGTTTCCCAGGTGGTGTGGTGAAGGTACAGTCCACCCCCACCCCTCATCCAGCCCGCAGCTGCCCCTGTGGTTCTCTGCTTGGGGCTGAGACTTGCCTGCTATTGCCCAGGGCAGCCTTCACCATGCTCCTGCCTATGCCCACTGACATCTCTGGCTCCAGCCAGCGCACACAGCTTCCTGGCGGGGCTGCTCATGGTGCAGCTACAGTTTCCCGGGTACTGCTTGGCTCCCCCCACCTACATCAGGTGGCTGCTCATCGTGCCAGGTGGATGAAGTGGGTGGAAGGTGGCCAGGAGCTGGAGCTATGCGTGCTGGGGCAGGAGCCAGCTAGCTGCAATTTTCCCCCATGCCCAGCTGAGTGTGTAGTCCCACAGGTACTGTTGCTTCCCCATGTTCCTGGCTGTCTGGAGTGGTGCAGCAGGGTCAGGAAGAGGAGGAGCTCTGGAGGCAGGGAGGGCCAAGCAGTACCTGGGTGGCTGCAGACACACTGGGAGCGGCCCCGCTGGGAAGTTTTGTGCGTTGGCTGGGACCCGGGCCATCGGCAGGGGCAGATGGGAACACGGTACAGGCTGCCCTGTATGGGAGTGGGCGGATGGGGCTTTGCCCCATGCAGCTTGCCATGGGGACAGTTGCTGGCTGGATACAATTAATTGGTGGGTGCCCACCCACGGGCTGGATCCAATCAGTTGGTGGGCTGAATCTACCCTGCGGGCTGTATTTTGCCCACCCCTACCTTAATGTCCAACTAACCACAGCATGTGCTAACTTTAGCATAGCTTAACATTCCAGATTTAGTATGGTCCAAGTGTAATGTGCAACTTTTCCTTAAGATAAAAAATCTTAGCCTTGTGAAGATGTAAACAGAGGAGTGCTAGACAATGCAGAGGCAAGAAGAAAGGGTATAAAATACATTGGCTGTCACCTGTTTAAGGGAGATGCTAATCCTTGCTGGAGCTACCAAAAAGGAGTGGGCACAGAAGCAATTCAGGCCCTACCTTTCTCCCCAGTTTGGTTATGAAAGATGAATGAGCATGGAGCTCACCCACATGAAGACTTTGTTGCAGAAAAGGACAAATAATTTTTATTTCATCAAACTTTCTGAATATAGTTACCTTTGAACAAAGACTGTACTAGATACATTTATTTTGGGGCATGCAGTTAAGAAGGTTATAAGCCATTTCAATAAGCTCTTAAAATGGTAAGAGAACGGGGACCCAACTATTATGGTAGAATCCTGTTTCCCTTTAGGTGCCCAAAAGGTACTTTGACACAATTCAGAAGGATCTTGTGGTTCTGTTCCATGATCAGTGTGCAAACAGAAGTATTTACATGGTTACTGAGTGTGTATGACCTAGAAGGTAAGTGACCCTTAGTTTTACTTGGTCACTTACCTTCTAGTTTTTACTTGCTACCTTAGTTTTCACTTGCTCCCTTCTCTCCATCCATTTTTTTTTCAATGACTATTAAATGCAAGATGCAGTGGCTCAGCTCCAACAAGATGGCTCCAACTGAGTGCATCTACATGTGTATTAATGCACTTTTAGTAATGCTCATTAAATTGAGTACCTCCAATACGAGGTACTAAATTACACGTTAGTGCAGCCTAATGTGCATTTATGGTATAAGTGTATACTTTTTAGGTAACGCTTAATACGCAGTAGTATATTCTACTGTGCATTAGCATGGTTTTCAACGCACCACTTTAATGTGCAGTAGAATAGGCTATTGTGCATTAAAGCACATATGTAGACATGCCCACTAAGACTTAACCTGTGGTTCGAGGAAATGTGCCTAGAAGGTGCAGATTGATGGCCCTTTTCCTTCTATTTTTTCCTGTTCTACAATTTCAGGGCTTATGCTCAGGTATGCATGTATGGAGCTATGTACCTGTCAAGACAGAGTGAAGCTGACTGTGTGTGCTCAATAACCAAGTATGCTTGTTCATCTGCATGGCACATTGAACAGAATCATATAATCAGAAAAGTAGGGCAGTCATATAGTTCAATCTTCTGCCCAAGGCAGAATCATCCCTGTCTAAACTATCCTATGCAAGTGTTTTTCTAACCTATTCTTCAAACTACACAAACAGTCTTATCACACAACTGCCAGGCACACTGTCTAAAATAGCCAAGACACTGTCAGTGTCCTGCTGCTATAAGGACAAGATGAACATCTTACTGGTGAACAAGTTAAGAGGCTGTGACTTGGATGACTACACAGTCTGGTGGGTGGCGAATTGTGTAGAGGGCCGCACCCAGAGAGTCGTGGTGGATGGGTTGGTTTCGACGTGGAAGGGTGTGGGCAGTGGAGTCCCGCAGGGCTCGGTCCTTGGACCGATACTCTATAATGTCTTCATCAGCGACTTGGACGAGGGAGTGAAGTGTACTCTGTCCAAGTTTGCAGATGACACAAAGCTATGGGGAGAAGTGGACATGCCGGAGGTCAGGGAACAGCTGCAAGCAGACCTGGACAGGTTGGACAAGTGGGCAGAAAACAACAGAATGCAATTCAACAAGGAGAAATGCAAAGTGCTGCAGCTAGGGAGGAAAAATGTCCAGCACACCTACTGCCTAGGGAATGACTTGCTGGGTGGCACGGAAGTGGAAAGGGATCTTGGAGTCCTAGTGGACTCCAAGATGAACATGAGTCGGCAGTGTGACGAAGCCATCAGAAAAGCTGATGGCAATTTATCATGCATCAGCAGATGCATGACGAATAGTTCCAAAGAGGTGATACTTCCCTTCTATCGGGCGCTGGTCAGACCGCAGTTGGAGTACTGCGTGCAATTCTGGGCACCGCACTTCAAGAGGGATGCGGATAACCTGGAGAGAGTCCAGAGAAGGGCCACTCGTATGGTTAAGGGCTTGCAGGCCAACCCCTATGAGGAGAGACTGGGGCACCTGGACCTCTTCAGCCTCCGCAAGAGAAGGTTGAGAGGCGACCTTGTGGCTGCCTATAAATTCATCACGGGGGCACAGAAGGGAATTGGTGAGGTTTTATTCACCAAGGCGCCCCCGGGGGTTACAAGAAATAATGGCCACAAGCTAGCAGAGAGCAGATTTAGACTGGACATATGGAAGAACTTCTTCACAGTTAGAGTGGCCAAGGTCTGGAACGGGCTCCCAAGGGAGGTGGTGCTCTCCCCTACCCTGGGGGTCTTCAAGAGGAGGTTGGATATGCATCCAGCTGGGGTCATCTAGACCCAGCACTCTTTCCTGCCTATGCAGGGGGTCGGACTCAATGATCTATTGAGGTCCCTTCTGTCCCTAACATCTATGCATCTATAAGATGTAGCTGCTAAATATACAATCAAGCGATCCAAGAAAGAGGACCATGCCCCCACAACAGAGAAAGGCAAAAACCACATGGTTCATACTAGTCTGACTGTGGGATAAAATTCTTCCTGATCTTCCATATGTTGATTGGTCTGACCCTGAGTAGAGGAGAAAGATCCTTCAACTAGGAACTGCTGAGGGTTTTAAATCTTGCCATGGGTACTGGCACACCCCAGTCAAAAATCCCCAGTCTTGGCTGCCCCCACTACTTTTGAGGAAGGTGAAAAACTTCCAGACACCATTAGAAACAGAAGGGGGAAAAATTCCTTCCAGGCCTTATGTGGCAACCAGCAGAGCCCAGAAGCATGGGGGAAAAAAAAGTCTCCACTCTATACTGCAACCCAGGGACATCAAATATAGCTCCATATATTCATCAGCAGGCTAAGGCACTCAAGGGAACCCATCCCTACCCCAGCCCTGGAACGATGTGTAGGGAAGACAAGGGCCCCCAATAGGATGCTTATGTGCCTGTACACCAATGCCAGGAGCTTGGGGAATAAACAGGAGGAACTGGTCTTCCTGCTAAACAAGAATGACTATGACCTCATAGGGATAACTCCACCTATGACTGGGCCACAGCTATAGATGGCTATATCTAGTACAGGAGAGATCGTGTAGACAAAAGGGACGGGTGTTTCTCTCTCTCTGTCAAGGAAAGCTACACGTCCCTGCAAGCTGACATTGGCACCCAGGGTGGACAACTGGAGACTCTCTGGGTTAAAATCCATGGTGAACATGGCACAGGGGACACAATGGTAGGAGTCTACTACAGATCTCCTAGCCAGGATCAAGAGCTTGACCAGGGGTTCACCAAGGAACTGGCTGAGGTTGCATGCTCCCGGTGCATGGTTGTCATGGGAGACTTCAACTATCCAGACATCTCATGGGAAGAGCACTCAGCCAAATCTGAATGGTCACAAAGCTTCCTCATGTGCATGGATGAGCTCTATCTGACTCAAGAAGTCTATGGACTGATGATGACACCAAACTTTGGGGTAAAGTGTCCACACCCAAGGACAGGATGGTGATCCAGGCCGACCCTGACAGGCTCAGAAAATGGGCGGACGAAAACCTGATGGCGTTCAACACTGAAAAATGCAAGGTACTCCACCTTGGGAAGCAAAACCCACAGTGTGCTTATAGGCTCGGCGGTGCTACACTTGCTAGCACCACAACCGAAACAGACTTGGGGATCATGACTGTCCGCAAGATGAATATTAGCCACCAATGTGATGCTGCAGCTGGTAAAGGGAGCAAAAACTCTGGCTTGCATCCATAGATGCTTCTCAAGCAAATTCCAGGATGTCATTCTCCCATTGTACTCAGCCTTGGTGAGGCTGCAGCTGGAGTACTGTGTCCAGTTTTGGGCTCCACAATTTAAAAGAGGATGTGGAGAAGCTTGAGAGAGTCCAGAGGAGACCCACACGCATGATCAGAGGGGAGGAGAGCAGGCCTTATGATGAGAGGCTGAGAGCCATGGGACTCTTCAGCTTGGAAAAGCGCAGGCTCGGGGGGACCTGGTGGTTGCCTATAAGTATATAAGCGGTGTATATTAGGATCTGGGGGAATGCCTGTTCACCAGAGCACCCCAAGGGATGGAAAGTTCAAACGGTCACAAACTCCTCCAAGACTGTGTCAGGCTGGACATAAGGAAGAACTTCTTTACTGTTTGAGCCCCCAAGGCCTTTAACAGCCTGCCGCCAGAGGTGGTACAAGCACCTACTCTGGATTCCTTTAAGAGACATTTGGATGTTTATCTTGTTGGGATCCTTTGACCCCAGCTGACTTCCTGCCCCTGGGGCAGGGGGCTGGACTCTATGATCTCCCGAGGTCCCTTCCAGCCCTAATGTCTGAAATCTATGAAATCACCTTAACTGGAGTGCTAGAACTCTCCGTTCTGTCATACTATCCCTCCATTAACTTATCCCAACTCTTTCAATCTTTCATAACTAAGTCAGCTGTGAGCTCCGCTTCATTCTCCTGCTGTTGAGTATAGGTCTTTCCAATTTCCACCAGCTCTAGACAGCAGTGCTCTTCTTCTGATCTAGTAATCCACGTGAGGGATCCTGGACTTCCAACAGTTGCTCTTCAGAGATCACTCCAGATATTCTTACTCCGAGATCATCCATGATCAACGCTTTTCCAATCTCTTCTTGAAAACCTCACATGAAGGATATTCTGCCACATCCCTAGGCAGTCTAATCCACTGCCTCACTGTTATGAACAATGAAGATTTTTTTTCCCTGATGTCCAGCCTAATCCTACTTTGTCACAATTTCAGACCATCACTATGCATCCTATTGTCTGCAATGAGAGAGAAAGAGGTGTACACACTCTTCATGACAGACCTTCAGATATTTGAAGACTGCTATCATATTCCCTCTTAACTGCCTTTTCTGCAAGATAAACATGCCTATTTCTTTCGGTTTCTTATATGTGGGGAGCTACTGAATTCACAGTGGCTGTCTGCTGATTTTGTGGGCAGATTGCAGGACCTGGCAGCCATTTTGTGGCTGGAGCATTGTGGGGTCCTTCATGCCTCTGGCTGAGGCCCCCCACTGGCCCTCACCCCTCACCACTGATTGGCTGGTGAGGGCTGTCTGTCATGCAGCCCTGCCCCTCATTGCTTATTGGTGGAGAGGGACGGAATCAAATGGCAAGCAGCCCTAGCAGACAACCAGGGGCAAGGGGCAGCAGACATATTGCTAGCAGCCCTTCAAGTGGGCAGCCCCCTTTCCCCACCCTGGTGAGCTGCTGCACCACCCTGAGGATTGCTGGCTTCCTTTGGGGAGCCAGCATTTTATTTGAAGTGAGTTTTCTTTTTTTCCCCTGTGGATTTCACAGGTATTACTCACTTTTGCAGGTAATGCTGGATGTTGTAAAATCTGCAAAATCATAATTTCTGTAAGTCTTTATCTATATGGCTTTCCTTCCAAGTCCTTTATGCTTTATATTGCCTGCCTTTGGCCCCTCATTCATTTCTTCATATCTTTTATAAAGTGTGGAGGCCAAAACTGTGCACAGTATTCTAGGTTAAGCCGAACTAGTGCCAATTAAAGAGGCATTATCACATCCTGTGTCTTTGTAACAAGTGGGTGTCTTGGGACTGATCTCAATATAGGCTCACCCACTGGTTTCCAGGATAACCACCTGCCGATGTCTCCTGCCACGTCTTGATGTTCTAATTATCTGATGTTAATCAGGCAGGAGGCTGCCTTTTACCCGCTCTGGTGACAAAGGCCTCTGTACATACTCCAACCTCCCTTTGACATGTCCCATGCCTCACAGATGTTTCCTGGCCTAACACCCTGCCTCCTCCTCATCTCTACATATACTGGGCTCCCAGTCCTCTGCCTCCAGGCCTCGTCCTCATGCTTCAGCCCCCATCCCCAGGCCACAAGCCTCTCCCAGCTCCAATCCCTGTCCCCAGGCTCCAAGCCCCATCCCCAGGCATCACCCACTCTGTATATCTTTGGGTCCCAGGCCCCCTCACTGGGCTCCAAGCCCCTCACAATGGGACTAGGGCTACAAGCCCCATCCCCCCTCAAGCCTAACACCTGGCTCCATAATGTGCTCAGGCTCTGCTGTGAGACTGGGTGCTGCCACAGGTCCATCCACCTGGCCTGGGCCCTGCCTCACTGCTTGCAGTGATCCTGGTCTCCCCCTGTCTCAGGTCTCACCCACCAGGGATGTGGGGGCTGGGGTTTTCAGACGCCCCTACTTGCCTTTTATCAGGGATGTAACTGGTCTTGCATTTCTGGGGAGCTACCCCAGCACAGGTAGCACTACCACACCTCCCTTCCCCAGCAGGGTGCAGTTTTAGGTCATGCCCAGGACCATGAGGCCTCCTCCTCCCCATAGCCCCAGCCCTTACCCCCAAGGTGTTCCAGGAATCAGCCCAACCAGATGTTGCCTCCTCAGCTGGTAGCAGCAAGCTGCTCCCTTGTAGTTCAGGGACCCAGCCCTTATATACTCCAGCTGGGCCCTGTTCCCCAATCAGGCATCAGTGCCTGATTGGGATTACAGCCACCTATAGGCTGCCTGGCTGCTGCCTAGGTCCCTGTAGGTAAGAGAGCACTCTGTGCTGTTACAGTCTTACATCTGAAGCTCTTGTTGATGGTGCTCAAAACTACATTTGCCTTTCTTACAGCTGCATCACACTAAAGGTCATGTCGTGTATGTAATGCACCCGGACTCTGAGATACTTCTCTGCGGTGCTGCCATTCAGTCAGTTTTCACCCATTTTGTATTAGTGTTTTTGATTATTCTTCCTGAGGTGTAGCACTTTGCAGTTGTCAGCACTGAATTCCATCCTACTGACCCCGGCCCAAAGTCCCAATTTATCAGAATTCTTCTTAATTGTGCTCCTGTCCATCCAATGTTTTTGTAATCCTTCCCAGTTTTGTGTTATCTGCAAGTTTGCTCAGGGGAGCATCAGGCCCAGTAATAAGATTGCTAAATGTCATTAAGTTCCCGGAACAGCATTTATGTAACTGGACAAGTGGTATTTGGACATGTCAACTGAAATAGTATTATGTCTTTAGTACAGATATTATTGCTCAGCCATGTAAAATTAACAGCTGTTTTTCTTTTCCCTTCCAAATGTTTTCCTTCATTGCTCTCCCCCCAGTCCTTTTCAGTCTTTCTTCATCTCATCTCCCTGTGTCATCCTAGAACCAGTGAGATCTTAAATATCAAGTCCATCTACCCACTGGACCTTTCCCAACATATCTGATATACAGGTGTAACAGTTTCTCTCATGTTTCAATTGCTAGAGTGTTGGTACCTGACCATCAATAACTTCCTAACTTTGGATTCTCCCTGAAGTCCAAGTTGTTCCTTGCAGCTTCTCATGCTCACCTCCACAGAGAGCTTCTTTCCCAAGGCAAACAAGAGGGGATGCATATTGAGATCAGGGTCCTTGTGGAAGCAGTTTGGCTTAGCGTGATGCTGGTTGTGCAGATGTTTCCACCAGCTGGCTGATCCCCCCTGCAAGAAGGGAGGCCAGAGTTTACAAACAGTGCTGCCTGAAGAGAACACTTTCAGGCATCATGTTTTCTCTCCCCATGAGAGTTGCACCCTCCTCACCTCCCTGGTGTATTCAGGTTGAAGTCCCTCAAGGAGACATTTCTGACCCCCAAGAAGACCCCTCCCCCTTCTAATCAGTCCTTGAAGCTCCACGGAACGCTCTCTGGGTCAGGTACTTACCTGCAGAAAGCCCATCACAAAGTGGCTACCCAAATGGTTCCATTTAGGCTTGCTGAAAACTGAGAGATGCCCCAAATCATGCTGCAGAAAACCATTTTGGACCTGGAAAAGAAAAGGAATCATTGATAAAAAATTATAGTTATAAAATAAAATGAAAATTTAGAGAAGTCTATTTTCAACATACTCAATCATGGTGGCTCTTTTCCCATGGTGTTGTCTCTACCTCCTTCTTCCACCCTCCCTAACCACCACCCCCTAGTTCAGGGGTGGCCTGCAGGCAGCCTCTGTATGTGGCACATGACAGATAAGGGAGGGGAAAGGCAGCATAGCAGCATATAGAGAGGAAGCAGAAAATATAGCAGTAGATCATGCAGGGAGCATACAGCAGGAAGCAGAAATCATACCAGCAGAGCGGACAGGGAGCAGGACAGTAGATTGGGCAAGTGAAGGGGGTCAGAGTGGTGCTCAGGGAGGGCGTGAGGCTAAGTTGTGGTATGGCTAACTACTACTCTTTTATTAGAAGGTAAGGGCTAAAGGGAGTTGTCACTACATTGACTTACGCCCTTTTACTGGAACCACTCTAACAGTGTGATTGCAACACAGGAAGTACATGGCTGTAGGAAAGCCATCAACAGAAGGAGTAGGATTGTGACACTGATCCTAATAGGGTGGCAGGAAAGGTTAGCCACTAGCTATGTACAATATACTGTGAACTTTACCATGGCAGTTGCTATCAGCACTGCTGAGATGAAGAAAGGCACTGGGGACACTCCAAAGTACCAAAGGATGATCCAGCTGACAGCTTCAAGTAGCAGAATGTGCAGAAAATACAGGAAGAAGAAAAGGCCACTGGCTTTCAGAAGTCCCATCCTCTCGATGGTGGCACGTAGCTCTTGGAAATCTTGTACCAGCAATTTCTGTGGAGAGAACCAGTGTCGAGGTAAAATAGTATCAGCAGCCATGAAACAGGGCAGAAAATGGCAAGGGGGAAATTGCATCTAGGGGGAATTCCTTCTCTGTGTTTCAGTGGTTTATGATATTTTTAGTTTCCAGGTACTGAGCAGGTTCAATTGCTCTGACATGGCTCCTGGATCACCTTATCCTGCACACCTCAAGGTTTATCACATTCCTTGCTTACCTACTGAATCACTGTTTGGGTGTCTCATGTATTACAAATGTTCCATAAATGATGAAAACTGGATGGGGCATGGTGATGGGAATACCATACTGACCAGGGAGGGAAAGCTAATAAGATTAGTACAGTAAGCAAAAAGGGTAACAGAAAATATATATGTCACTTTTGAGTTTGGCTTCTTTCTTCTTCATGTTGTGAAGTTTCCATTTCAAATGTCAAAATTCGATATCTTCCATGTTTTGGGGGTGTTGGTTGTAGCCATGTTGACATGAAGAAGAAAGAAGACAAACTCACAGTGACATAATTTTTAAGCCTATGCAAGAAACACAACATAATTCCCAGAGGACTGAACATTTCCAGTCTTCTGACTTCACATTTTCACAGGTATGCATTTTGCATCTTGGATTAAGCTTCTGTTCAACCCTAGGGAGAGCACCAGCAGACTCTCCCTATGCCTGAAGAAGGGTGCCTGTGACTGAAGCTTGCAAAGAACAATTTTTCCAACTATTCAGCTGGCCTAATAAAAGATATCACATTTATCCAAATAACCTTGTCTGAAAAAGTCTGTGGGCATTAAATGAATTGAAGGCTAGATGAGACTCAGAAGGGCAACACTATAGCTGCATCTACATGAGATGCTACTGCGCAGTGGTTACTGCACATTTATTTAGTACTTGTATAAACAGCTACTAAATAAATATGCAGTAACCCAAGTTACTGTGCAATATTACCGACAATCGCCTTTTCTGTGTCACTATTGCTCAGTAGCCTAATACTACTGCACAGTAGCATCGTGTCACTGGTTTTGCCATGCAATGTTACTACTCAGTAGTATCAGGTTACTGCGCAGTCAGCACCTCATGTAGCTGTGCCTTGTAGGTAGGTAGTTGTCTTCTGGGATGTATCAATACAAGTGATTTTTCCACTCCAAGTAGCACTGGTGGAGGCCTCACCTGAAGTATTGTACCCAATTTTAGACACCAGATTCAAGAAAGTTGTGGAGGAATTGGAAACATTGAGAAGAGAACCACAAAATTACTTAGAAGTGGAGCAAACATGACATGCAAGGAAGGAGAGAAAGATCTGAGTTTTAGTTTAGAGAAAAATGAGAGGGATTTCACAGCCCATTGTACTGAACTCTGATACAAAAAGAGTTTCATAAAAGACAGCAATCAGTTGTACCCTGTGATGAGAAGGGATGGAAGTAATAATATGCTTGCTTTTCAATAAGGGAGATTTCGATAAGATTTTAACAATAAATTTCTAAGTGTAAGACTGATTGAGCTTTGGAACAGACCCCTTAAAGATGTAGACTCTTCGTCATAAGAAACTTTTAAGTGCAGGTGAGGCAAATATTTATCCAGGATGGTTTAGACAAGAATGCTAGTGCCTTGTGCATGAAGCTGCACTAGTTGAACTTTTGAAGTCCCAACTTTCTTATTGTCCTGTGATTCCATATTCTCTGCTCTGGTTGTGCAGCACAGCAGCCTTCAGGAGAAAGGGTTTCTCCATTTACCATTAGATAAGCCTATATACCCGGCTCACCTTAGAGATTTCGGAGATACTCTGTGGGAAGGGAAGACCCGATCCATTTTGTTCCCCAGGGATTCTTTCTGATACTGGCTAGGTGACATGGCTGACGCATTTAGCTCACTTAGAGGGGTCACAGTTGCACTCTGACTACTCTATTCTTTTAAATCAAGTTTGCTACAAGGTAGAGGAAAGTACAAACCTAAAGGGCTCTTTTCCCAAACAAAGGACTATGACACTAAAAAGCAAGGAACTGTGTTGTGTCTGAGAGTCCTGGAAGCCAGCAAATGAACACAAACCCCTATGAACAATATTTAGCTCTTGCTCACCCCTCCTTGGGGACGTGGCCTATATCCATGCTACAGGACACTCACGTTTTTGTGGGGCTCAATTCTGGGTTGATCCGGTGCCAGCTCCCCAATCAACAATGGCGTCATGTACTTTCTCACCAGTGCCTTGTCAAGATGGAAAGCTACAAAGGCATCCTGCAAATGTGTGAAGGATTGAAGTGAGAAAACCATAAGCCAGGGAGAAAAGCAAGCTATTTAATACTTTCATCAGTTTCTGCGTATGGGAACCATAGCTGTTTTGTGCCTGAACATATTTTTGTACTTAAAACCTAATAAGGGCTGTTTCAAAGATACAGTTAATCAGTAGGGGTGTGTGAAGCGGGCCCTATTCGATTTGGATTTGGATTCGGCACGAATTGGGGACTTGTTGATTTGGATCACTGTTTCTGATTTGATTTGGCCGAATCCAAATCTGAAAATTCAATGCTGATTCAGAGAATCAGCGTTTCAGATACAGACACAGCTTTAAATGGTTTTTCTACATACCTCAAGATACCAGCGTGGCTTGTGAACACTGCGATGCTGGGGCGCATGGAGCGTCCCACAGGAGTGCGGGGGGCCCTCAACATGCTTGGCGGCAAAACCAGAAGTAGACTGGAAGTACTTCCAGTCTATTTCTGGGTCTGCTGGGGAGTGTGCAGGGCACCCCCCCACTCGGCGATTGGTGTGGGGGGCCCCCCTGCGCCCTCCCTGGCAGACCCGGAAGTGGAAAGGAAGTGCTTCTGGTCCGCTTCTGGGTCTGCTGCCGAGCGTGCTGGGGAACCCCCTGCCCTTCTGTGGGAGGCCTCATGCACCCCAGCATCGCAGCATTCATGAGCTACACTGGTACCTAGAAATATGTAGAAACAACATTTAAAGCTGTGTCTATGTCCAAATCGCCGAATCTTTCCGGAGGGTTCCGATTCGATTCAGAGAGATTAAAGGGTTCTTTGATTCTGTTTGGATTTGGAGATTTGGCCACCAAAGTAGGCCAAATCTCTGCCAGATCAAATCAGGGACCAAAGCTTCACACAGCCCTATTAATCAGCTCTTTATTGGGACTCATACTTCTGACTTTGGGGATTATGTGAATAAACCATTTTAATTTCACTAATGCTCATTGGCGACGCATAGGGGGTGCACGTGCACATGCACCCCCTGAAATTGGTGGTGCACCCCTGAAAGAAGCGCCGTTGCTGCTCACCCCCCACCTCACCACCAACACCATCAGTGGTGTCTGCGTGTGGTCACCAATCGCTGCTGGCCACCACCACCGCTGCCGGCAGTGTTGGCAGGTGGTCGCCAACTGCTAGTTGGAGCTTGTTACCCCTCCCCCCTCTCCACTGCCACCATTGTGGCTGCCTGCAGGAGCTCCCTGTTTGTCACTGCCATGCCCCTGCTGCTGCTGCTGCCACCTGCAGGTGGTTGCTGTGCCCTCCCAGCCTCTGGGCTCATGCATTGTTCATGGTAATGCTTATGCCCAAACTCTGGCATGTCCAGCTACACTTTGGCCATATCTATACATGCAATTAGTGTACATGAATAAACTCTGGACCTTATTGCTCTGGAGTTTTTTGCTCCCGGGCCTTCTGAGAGCAATGAACTCCAGAGCAATCAGCTCCTGGGTTTGTTCATGCACAACATGTGTAGCCCAGTTGGGGCATTCCCGGCTAGCAGGGCACCCTGGGGGTCAGCTTGCCAGCCCTTGGCTGCTTTAATCCGGCTCAGTGTGCTGCAGAGGGGCTGGATGGGGCATGAGGGCATGTCAGTGTGGGGCTAACTGGCAGACAGCCCCTGCACTGAAACACCATTATGCCCCAGGCAGCTGGGTCAGTGTCTATACATGTGCTGCTGTGCACAAAAAAAAAACTCCACAGGAGGGTAGTATTTGTATTTACAAGTACTACCCTGCTGCAGAGTTTATTAGTTTCCTGTGCCATAATAGGACTATACATGTAGATGTTGTGACATTTACTGCAGAGCTAATTAGTCAGCTCCACAGTAAACATCTCATGTAGATGCACCCCTCAGGGACTTCTCAAATTCTGTAGCTAACAATGGGTACTATCACATTCATCTCGTCTGTGTGGCACTGCATCCAAAAATGAAAAAAGGAGGAAAGAGCATGTACCTAATTTTAGGCCCTAGCATATGAATGTAAATCATCACTGTTTCTTATACATATTTGTGACAGTTTGCCCTCATCCTAACTTTTACTTCTTTAATTCAAGTGCTTTAATAGTGCTATCTGGGCATGAGAATGTACCTAATTTTATTACTGTAGCTTAGCTGAAATGCAGTGCATTTTGTAGCTCAAAATATATGATGTATACAGTAACATGGTATGTGTGAATATTTTTTAATGGTGAGTTAGCATTAGCCTTCTCCATGTTGGAATCTTATGTCTGAAACTTGCTGGTACAGGAAGAAACAAAGTTACTCCTTGAATATGCACAATCAAGGTTTGCGAGTCTAACATAACCATGTGATGGCAGTGTACTACATATTTTGTGGCAACCATTGGGATGAAATCATATCTGTTCTTTATGACTGCAAACAGAAAAACAAAAGGTGAAAGAGAAATTGAAAAAAGAGAGAGCAGATGGATGGAAAGAAATCACAGCAGGGGCTGGAATGAAATATCCATGCAGTCTGCTGTTGCTCGAGTTGGGGAGCAAATGCGGAGAGAAAAACATAAAATAAAAGAAAGCAAAACTTTCTTCAATATTCTGTCACACAAGAGGCATTTCTCTGCTTCTGTCAGACACCTAGATCAGTACAGGACCATTCAGTCTCACCAGGGAAGTTCACAGTGGATGATTGAACTTTACTGCAGAGCTAGTTAGTCAGCTCCACAGTAAACATCTGTGTTTGAACAAGGAGGTGATACTTACCTTCTATTGGGCTCTGGTCAGACTGCAGTTGGAGTACTGCATGCAGTTTTGGGCGCCACACTTCAAGAGGGATGTGGATAACCTGGAGAGGGTCCAGAGAAGGGCCACTCGTATGGTTAAGGGCCTGCAGACCAAGCCCTATGAGGAGAGACTGGGGCACCTGGACCTCTTCAGGCTCCACAAGAGAAGGTTGAGAGGCGACCTTGTGGCTGCCTATAAGTTCATCACGGGGGCACAGAAGGGAATTGGTGAGGTTTTATTTACCAAGGCGCCCCCGGGGGTTACAAGAAATAATGGCCACAAGCTAGCAGAGAGCAGATTTAGACTAGACATTAGGAAGAACTTCTTCACAGTTAGAGTGGCCAAGGTCTGGAACGGGCTCCCAAGGGAGGTGGTGCTCTCTCCTACCCTGGGGGTCTTCAAGAGGAGGTTAGATAAGCATCTAGCTGGGGTCATCTGAACCCAGCACTCTCTCCTGCCTATGCGGGGGGTCGGACTCGATGATCTATTGAGGTCCCTTCCGACACTAGCATCTATGAATCTATGAACTGGTTCACCTGGACTCAGATGACTATGCCAGCAGTCAAAAGACTGCCCCACAAGGACTGACTCTGCAGACTGCCATATGGGGGAGTTAATCTCCCTTTTCCATCCTATTTTTCACCTGAAGAACTGAAGTAATATAATGTTTGTCCATCTTGAAAAGGACTTTGAGATAAGGTAGAAATGGTAGCGTAAGCATTTGCCATTGTTGTAATATTGTCATGGGTCCTGTTTCTCTGTCCTAGGACAAGCAGAGTTTGAGTAATTCTGTGCACAGCATTGTCGTTCCAAACAGCCACTCACACATCAGACCTCATCACTACATTAATGTTTAAGTGGGCAACCTTACAGTCATCTCCTCTCCTGTTTGCTCCTGTGATGGCTCTGGGGGTGGGTATCAGCATAGACTGAAGCTGGATGGGTCACCCCCAATACTGCTTCATTCCTACATATGTCAACATGTCTTCAGGACAGAATATGATCACATAAAATAGCTAAAATAAGAGGTTTCCATTTCTTACTTAAACAGTGAAGAGATAGTAAATATAAGAGTTTAAATTATGCTTGCAATGATCATTTTACCTCTTTGCTTATCAGCATTTATATATTACAATCTGCTACCCCACATTTTTTACAAGGATATGTTATGCTTTTATGCATATTTAAGTTATGACAAAGAATATCTTCTACTGTTTTTCTTCATTCTTTTATACTTACTCTAATTTTGGTGTCTGTATCTCTCCATCTACTATATTGTCTTGATGGTATTCTATGTTTTTATTTCCTACAGATGAAATTTAAAAATTATATCTGACCCTTACATTGGGGCAAGCTATAATTGGACCCCTTACAGTCTTGACTTTGTAATTGCAGTATTTTTGTTCATCCAGTAAAAATACCAAGTCAGATTTCTTTTTTAGTGTGGTCTTTATATTAGTATTTTTAGCACATTTAAACCTTTGTTTTCTTCCTTGGTTCCTTGATTCTCCTGTGGGATTTTTATATGCAAGGTTAACATTTAATAGGAACAGTATTTCTTGACTTTTATTTCTTGACTTTTTTATATGTAATGAATAATATATCTTCTAATCCACGGTTCACATAAAATAGTGACATTAAGAAAACCAGGGTTCTCATCATTGTAGACACCAGAGTTTAGGTTATGATTGCAATCCTAATTCTACGTTCTTGCACATCAGTATTCTACATTATGGTTTGGAACACTGCATTTCTTAAAAAGATACTATATTATGTTTTTCTGCATGTTTATTTAAATGCATGTAGCCTCTTCTATTTTTTGTTCTTGTTCTATATTTGCACACATTTCACTATCATCTGTACCTATAGTATATTGTTATGAGATCTTTTCCCCCTTCCAAATAATATTAAAAATTGCACTTGAGTTCTTTTTGGACTTGACCTATAAGTCAGGTCCCTTCAGCCTTTACTTTGGTACTTGCAGTGTTTTGTGCCTGCAGTAACAATAATGAGAGTATTTTAGCACAGTTTGAATATTTGTATTTTTGGTGCATTTAAACTTTGACCCCTGCCCTTTGTTGCTTCTTTTCCTTGTGGAACTTTTAAAGGGGAAAATCAGTTCATAACTATTGACTTATATTCAGGAAAAAGGTAATTTTTTCTTTTAAAAATTGTACATGGAATTATGAGTTTGATTTGTATGTAGGGTCAACTTATAATGGGAAAATATGGTCTTTTTCTTGACTTTTTTATATCTGGGGTGAGTAAAGTCTTTCTAAGTATAGCTCAAACTCTTGTGCTGTCTTGTCTACAAAGAAATGTAGACATTTCTTTGCCTTATATAGAAAAGCTGCTTTCTGAGCTCTTCCCTCAGGATGCCTGGTAATCAGAATCCACTCTTATGCTTCAAAATGACATCCCATTGAGTGGTTGATAAAGCCCCTGCCTGTCTTCCCTATCCTCCTGTCTTTCCAAGGCTCATATCCTACCTTTCCTGAATTTCCTGCTCCCAGCATGGATTCCTGCCCTCCCTATTAGCTAAAAACTCTGGTGTCCACTGCTGAGACCCATTTGCTCTTACCGTAGCATCCTGCCCCGCGTAGTGGCTAATGACTCGGGAACCCCCTGGGTGCTGCCGATGGAATTGGCTGATGTCATAGACCTTCCTGTTGATCACTAGCCACCGCTCTTGTTGAGGATGTCCCTTGCCCATGTGGAGCCCAACGTCTTTCCAAGTGAACAGTCGTGGGGAGGAGGTCACATAAGTCTGTGTTTCTTCCATCTCAGTTTTAACGGGTCTCAGCCTTTGGTACCATACGCCCCAGTTTTATCTTTGTTGCTCTTGTTGCATATTTAAACCCATAACAATTTAGCATTACTGTTCTGCATCATCCACATGAGACATGACTCTACCTGTATCTTGCCTCTATGGCAAGTTCATTGGTTATTATGCTTTTTTTTTTAACTACGCATCCTGGCACACTGTCAACCTGCTGACTGCTACTGTTTTCCCTGGCAGAGGGTATGAGGCAAGGGATGGGCTACAGCTTGTACACCCTGCAGCTACATTTACCATCCTCTTTCTGAGTGTGCAGTTACCTCAGAGCAGCATATCTTTCTGAATTTTGTAACATCATGGTGTTCCAAAGAGGAATGAAACTGAACAGAACTAGGTACCAGAGATGAAAGGCTTTACCTGTCACAGGCTCCCTCAACAGAATCCAGAACATCGACTACCACCCTGAGAATACCTACAATCATGAATGTCACCAGCATGTACAATAACATCCCACATCATGAAAGCACAATTGCATGCCTGAAATACCTAAAAGCAGGGGCAGCTCCAGGGGGATGCAGTTGCACTCTCCTTTTGATTCCTGCTTCACAGAAACTTTAAAACCAACCACCTGGGAGGAGTCACAGCGTTCGTATTCAGTCAGGCTGATGGAGTCAATTGACTTGACGGCTCATTGTCATCTACCTGATTCCTGCTAATCTCTCTCCACTCCACTAGTGTTAATGACCTTCTTTTTTATGGGTCTTGATGTTCCACTAATCAAACTGTCCCCTCTTCTGCCATTTTGCTGTCTGTTAGTCATTCCTGGTAATGTCTATCTTCTATTTCACAGCCCTGCAGACTGTTTTTAGTTCTAGTTAAAAGCCTTCACCCAGGTGTAGTAATATTAACTTAGGTGTAGAAATGACTGACAGTGAAGTATTGGAGGCACTATCAAGACAGTTAAGAAGACCAGATATTGCTTTACATATCTGATTAAAAGATGAAACTATGAAACTATATACATTGAACTGTATTGACTACAGGACTAATGCCACAATATCATTTGGGTATTTTTACTATTTTTTGCCTAGTTTGTTGCATTTTTTTCAACTTAATATATATTCAAATTAGTGCATATACCAATAGTTATATTAGTTTTTCTTTAATTTTAAAACACAGCACTAGGCCCCTAGCATATTAGTAAAGCTTCTGGTTTCTTTTTAACTGGAGAAAAATGTGTCACATTATATGTGACGATGCACCACAACACCCAAACTGCCCTTTTCAGAATCCTAGATTTGCCTATGCCTACAGGAACATGAAATACACTCCATGTGTACAATATGTTGCACAAATCATCCACTTTACTCTTACCCACAACAACTCCACTTTCAACAGCGTGCACTTCCTCCAAACCATGGGCACAGCTATGAGCACAAAGATGACTCTTCAATATGCCAACCTCTTCATGAGCCACATGGAGGAAAAAAAATCTTGAAATCTTAACCATCAAACTGTTCTATACCTGTGTTAATATAAGTGATATTTTCATAATCTGGACTGAACAGGTTTAACAACTATAACCTCTCAGTCAAACTTTCCTTTCCTTTCACTAACATCAACTTTCACTAACATCAAAATTCATAAGCTCTCTGGACATGAAAACCAAAGAATTAACACTGATATTGGTTTTATGGCACATTAGAGTATAACAAGGAACCCTCTTACGTGGAGAAAGCTGGGAGACAAGCAGGGCCTGTGGGGGCCTTTTAAGAATAGTGTCTTTGTGGCTGTGGTGGGGGTGTGTGTGCAAACAAAAACAACATAGGGAGTGGAGGTAAGGTTTCCACAGTCACTAACAGCCCTGCGGGAGGTGTGCCCAAACTATGTAGGGTAGAATGGACCAATGGGAGAACCCTGGGCTCGTGCTGTGTGATAGGACAGACTGGCCAGAAAGGGAGAAACGTATCAATATAAGAGCTGGGAGTGGTGGTAAGGAGAGTCCTGGCATACAGGCAGAGAAGCCACCTTTTTGCTTTAAATTTGCCCAGGATGGGGATGATTTTGAGTTCAGCTTGATTTTTTTTTTGGATGGACTTGGATGGACTGGGTCTTTTATTCTGCAGTGCTAGAGAGAGCAAATGTTGGAAGACTGGTTTGTGGATGAAAGGGTGGTTAGGAGGCTACACAGGGCTATCTGAGAGGTGCTTGGGATTTTGAGCCCTGCAAAAGGGGCAGTGATAAAAGATGAGGCCAAAGCTGAGAGGGATAGAGGCCTGACTGCTGGAATTGTAGTCCATGAAGGGCTGAACCCAGAGAGAGACCAGAGGCCCAGGGAAAGGCTGTGACCTTAAGGGTCCAAGCATGAACCCAGAGACAAAACAAGAAAGGGGGCAGGCTGTGACTGATAGCATCTGAGTCAGAACCACTGTGGCAGAGGGAGAAAGGCTGGGTCTGAGAATCCAGGCTGGGGAAGTGGACCTAGGCTTAGAAGTCCATAGCTAGAGCAACCAGTGGGCTGGTACTTAGCATGACAGTAATATCTTCAAGGCATGGGTATGGCTGCAGGGGAGACAGGAGGCCACAGATGCAGCCCATAAGGTGACTGGTGCCTTGATGCACTGATAGGGTCATTTAGTGCCTTAGGGGCAATACTGGCACTGGTTGGGTACAAGGAGGATCAGCCAGCTGAAAAACTGAAGCGTACTTTGGGACCTTAGGGGTAGCCTCCCTGTACACTATAAGTTACACCAAGACATGGCAGGTGAGAAAAAAGTGGAGGGTACCTCAAGGAGCCAGAGAGGAGCAGGAGCCATGTGGCCTGGGGAGGCATCATGGCTACCCTGGGGCCTGGTCCTACTACAGAGAGTCTACCTGACTCCTAAATTCTTTTTACACATGCAAGGTGACTCTCTTCTCCTTTGATAGGCTTTGGTCTCCCAATAATTAGCTTCTTTTCTTCTGCTAATTGTTCATCTGGTACCTCTGGCAATTTTCCTTTTCTTCCTCTCACCACTGTTTTTTACCACACCGTGCCTATCTTGTACTGGTCAGATTAAGGAAATGTGGCCTGGAAAAACCTACTATAAGATGGATAGACAACTAGCTCAATAGCTGCAAGCAAAGGGTAATTATAAATGGAGCCATGTCAGAATCACAGGAGGTTTCAAGTAGAGTCTTTATTAATCTGGAAAAGAACAAAAATCAGGGAGTCGGTCACTGGCTGGGATTCCTTGTTATGCAGAAATACGTCAGGTTCTTATGGTCAGTCAGGACAGGATGTTGAGTTCTCTCCAAATGGAAGCCCACTCTCTGAAGGCCTTCTTGATGGCCATCAGTTACTATTCCCAAATGTCATAGTTGATCTAAATAGGGGTCATATTTTGGGCCCAAAAGCACATGGGTGCAGCAGTTTTCTAAGTCCCCTGGCACTGGGATTGTTGTTCTCTGATAGAAAAGTTGGAAGCACCTGCCTCCACTGTGAAAGGGAGGGGCCTGTCTTGGTATGCTAAGACTGGTGCAGAGGTAAAGGCCTCCTTTAGGAGATCAAATACAGACTGAGCTCTTGGGGACCGTTGGAACTGGAACCCCTTTTTGTCAAGCGCCATTATGGTAGCAACTCCCTTGAAAAATTTCCAGATGAATCTGCAGAAGTTTGTGAAACCATTGGACATCCTATGCATCTTTTGGAGGGGACCAATTCAGCACACCTTTTACTTTACATGAGCCTAGTCACACACTCTCTGGATCAATGATATATACCAAGAATTTCACAATGGTGCAGTCAAACTTGTGTTACTCCAATTTCAAATACAGATGGTTCTGGTGGAGCCATGCCAGAGCAAAGCAGATGTACTGGTCGTGCTGTTCATCAGATTCAGAGAAAATGAGAATATCATCCAGCAAGACCACTATGACCTGATCCAAGGCATCCCAAAAACATTGTTGATGAAGTGCTGGAATGTGGTGGGAGCACTGAAGAGTCCGAAGGGCATAAGAAGATATTCACAGTGCCCATACCAGGTGCAGAATGCTATCTTACATTCATTCCTTCCCCTGGACACAGAAATATGAATCAACTTGTATGAGCCTCTCAGATCCAACTTTGTGAAGATATGTTTTTGCCCCAGTCTTTCAAACAGTTTGTTGAAAAGGGAGCATGGATACTGGTTAGGGCATAATACTCTACAGACAGATGGGGAGACTACCACCACTGCTGGCCCACTGAGCAGCCCTTGCAAAGCCAGCTGTCTAAGACACTCAAGGGATCCCACCCCTGCCCCAGCCCTGGATCAAACTGTAGGCAAGGCAAGGGCCCCCAAGGGGACACTTGCACGCCTATACACAAATACCAAGAGCTGGGGGAATAAACAGGAGGAACTTGTCCTCCTGCTAAACGCAAATAACTATGATGTCATAGGGATAATGGAGACCTGGTGGGATTCCACCCATGCCTGGACCATAAATATAGATGGCTATACCCTGTACAGGAGGGATTGAGTGGACAAAAGGGGCAGGGGAGTAGCTGTCTATGTCAAGGAGAGCTACGTGTCCCTGCAAGCTGATATTGGCAACCAGCGTGGATGACTGGAAACCCTCTGGGTTAAAATCCATGTGGACCACGGCACAGGGGACACAATGGTAGGAGTCTACTACAGACTTCCCACCCAAAATCAAGAGTTTGACCAGGAGTTCACCAGGGAATTGGCTGAGGCCGTGCACTCCTGGTGTATGGTTGTCATAGGAGACTTTAACTACCCAGACATCTCGTGGGAGGAACACTCAGCCAAATCTGAGCGGTTGCAAAGCTTTCTCTCATGCATGGATGACCTCTATCTGATGCAGGAAGTCTACAGGCCGATGACAGGTAAAGCACTGCTCGACCTGGTACTGGCAACCAGGGACGACCTAATCAGCGACCTAATGATCGAAGGGAAGCTGGGTGACAGTGACCACGAGCTGATCATCTTCACCATCCACTGTAAAGTAGGGCTGTGCAATGCTTTGGACAGAGCTTCAGATCTGGAGAAGCTTCGGATGCTTTGGGGTCTGAAGCAGCACACTCGGGTCGAAGTGTTGCCTTGTTTGGCTTCCCGAAGCGGTTCGGAACCGCCTCGGAGATCCGGCCCTAGGGTATAATGGGCAAACAATAAAACACCTATAACTTTGTTGTTGTTTGTCCGATTTGGATGAAATTTTGAGAGGCGGTAGACTCAGTAGAGCGGATGAAGCTTACCAAGTTTCAAGAAGAATGGTACAGGGGTTTGGGGGGAACAGAACCCCAAATTCTTGAAAGCAAAACTCATGTCACATCTAGGTGTTACAACATAGCAGGGGGAAACCTGCAGGATGATAGGTCTTACCAAGGCCACAAAGCCTACTAAGTTTCAAGAAGATCAGCGTAGGGGTTTGGGAGCAACTGTACCCCAAATTCTTGAAAGCAAAACTCCTGTCACGTCTATGTGTTACAACACAGGGGGGTCAAAACTGTAGGGGTGGTAGCTCTTGCTGAGGCCACAAAGCCTGCCAAGTTTCAAGAAGATTGGTGTAGGGGTTGGGGGGGAACTCCCCCTCAAGCTGTGGACAAGTAAAACTCGTGCCGTGGGTGCTTGTGGGCCTGACTGTGTCTGGCTTGAGGCGTGGGAGACACTACTGCAGGCCTGGCTGCTAAGCTACTGTGTTACTAGTTACCAATCAATCATGATTCACTCAGGGACCAGCTCAATACACAGGACCCATAACAACTTAATCAAGCATCAATTAGCACCTACAAAACCAGACTAAGGAGAGGAAAGAATCAATACAGACAATCAACTGCCCCAAGACAGATACAGTCTTGGCACCAGTTCTGCCTGTCAGTAGCTAGGGGTGCAGGGCCCCAGAACCCCCCTGCACTGATCTCCTCAGCCGCTGGCAGGTATCATGGCCTCAGCAGGGGCCACCATCCCTGCAGCTGTCACCCTGCTGCACCTTAACACACACAGGGTCACCCATGTCACGAGTTTTGCTTGTCTGCAGCTTGAGGTGCAGTTCCCCCCAAACCCCTGCACCGATCTCCTTGAAACTTGGAAGGCTTTGTGGCCTCAGTAAGCGCTACCACCCCTGCAGTTTTGACCCCCTGTGGTGTAACATGTAGATGTGACAGGAGTTTGGCTTTCGAGAATTTGGGGTACAGTTTCCCCCAAAACCCTGCACTGATCTTCTTGAAACTTGGCAAATTTTATGCTCTCAGGAGAGGTTACCATCCCTGCAAGGTTCATCCAAATCAGACAAAAAACAACCAAGGTATAGATATTTCATTGATTTCCCATTATACCTTATGGCCGGATCTCTGAGCCAGCTCCGAAGCTTTGGAGCTGCTTCAGCCGGATCAAGGCAGAAACCCGGTCCGGAGCTCTGGATCGGATCCCTGGCATCCAAAGCAGTCAGATCCAAAGCCAGATCAGATCACTGTCGACTCACACAGGCCTACCATAAAGCTGGCAAGTCAGTCAGTAATACAGAAGTCCGCAACTTCAGGAAAGCTGACTTTGACAAGCTAAGGAGGCTTGTCAGTGAGGCCCTGAAGGGCCACAACCCAAAGGGGAGGGGAGTTCAGGACGAGTGGTTGCTCCTCAAGGGGGTAATCCTGGATGCACAAGCAAAGTCTATCCTGTCTTGGAGGAAAGGCAGCCCCCTTGGCTCTCCAGGGAACTAGCAGACCGCCTGCATCTTAAAAGGAAGACCTACAAAGGATGGAGGACTGGAACCACCACCAAGAAGGAATACTCTTCTGTTGGGCCACACCTGCAGGGAGCAAACCAGGAAAGCCAAGGCTGCAATGGGACTCCAGTAGCTACAAATATCAAGGACAATGAAAAGTCCTTTTTTAGATATGTGGGGAGCTGGAGAAAAAGCAGGGGCAACATTGGACCCCTGCTAAACCATATGGGTCAACTGACAACCGATGCCCATGAAAAAGCAAACTTGCTAAATGGGTACTTTGCCTCAGTTTTTCACCAGACCCATGAGACACCCTTGCCCACTGAGGGACAGGGATGCCGAGGTGAGGGAGATTCCTTACCCTCCATCTAAGCTGACCTCGTGAAGGAATACCTTGAGAGGCTGGATACTTTCAAGTCAGTCAGCCCTGACAGTTTACACCCCAGGGTACTCAAGGAGCTGGCTAGCATCGTAGCTCAGCCCCTGGCACAGATCTGTGAGAGCTCCTGGTGCTCTGGTGAAGTGCCTGAAGACGGGAAGAAGGGCAGTGTGGTGCCTATTTTCAAGAAAGGGAGGAAAGTAGATCCAGCAAACTACAGGCCCATCAGCCTCACCTCTATCCTGGGGAAGGTCTTGGAAAAGTTTATCAAAGAGACCATCCTTAACAGACTAGCTGACGGCAATATCCTGAGGGATACCCAGCACGGGTTTGTTGCGGGTAGGTCTTGCTTGACCAGTCTCATTTCCTTTTACGACCAAGTGACCTATCACCTGGACAAGGGGGAAGAGATTGATGTCATGTATCTTGACTTTAAAAAAGCCTTCGATCTGGTATCCCATGATCATCTCTTGGCAAAACTGGCTAACTGTGGCCTTGACCTCACCACAATCTGCTGGTTGGGGAATTGGCTCTGCAGTAGGACCCAGAGGGTGGTGGTTGACCATCGTCGTGGTGCGCTGTGACCAGCGGGGTCCCTCAAGGCTCTGTCCTAGGACCTATTCTTTTTAACATCTTCATCAATATTGTAGACATTGGTATCAGAAGCGGACTGGCCAAGTTTGCCAATGACACCAAACTCTGGGTTAAAGCATCCATACCTGAGGACAGGAGGGTGATCCAGGCAGATCTTGACAGGCTCAGGAAATGGGCGGATGAGAACCTGATGGTGTTTAACACCAAAAATGCAAGGTACTCCACCTTGGGAGGAAAAACCTGCAGCATGTTTATAGGCTTGGCAGTGCTACGTTGGTTAGCACTACAGATGAAAGGGACTTGGGCTAGTGATCCTGCGGCTAGTAAAGTGAACAAAATGCTGGCTTGCATCCACAGGTGCTTCTCAAGCAAATCCCAGGACATCATTTTCCCATTGTACTTGGCCTTGGTGAGGCTGCAGCTGGAATACTGCATCTGGTTTGGGGCTCCACAATTCAAAAAGGATGTGGAGAAGCTTGAGAGAGTCCAGAGGAGAGCCATGCGCATGATCAGAGGTCGGGAAAACAGACCTTATGATGGGAGGCTGGGAGCCATGGGACTCTTCAGCCTGGAAAAGCACAGGCTCACGGGTGATTTGGTGGCCACCTATAAGTTTATCAGGGGTGTTCACCAGGATCCGGGGGAACATCTGTTCACCAGAGTGCCCCAAAGGATGACAAGATCGAATGGTCACAAACTCCTCCATGACCGATTCAGGCTGGACATAAGGAAGAACTTCTTTACTGTCTGAGCCCCCAAGGTCTGGAATAGACTGCCACCAGAGGTGGTTCAAGCACCTACTTTGAATGCCTTCAAGACACATTTGGATGTTTATCTTTCTGGGTTCCTATGATCCCTGCTGACTTTCTGCCCTGGGGCAGGGGGCTGGACTCGATGATCCTTCGGGGTCCCTTCCAGGCCGAATGTCTATGTCTATGTCTATGTCTATGTCAAGAACCATCCTTTTGCTTTTTGAAGAGGACAGAGACACCAGCTGGGTATGTAGAGGGTTGGATAAATTCTTTAGCCAGGTTCTCTTCAAGGCTTCTAGCTCTGAATCAGACATAAAGTACAGTCAGGTAAAGGAAACTTGTGACCCTTACTGCAACTCAATGGGGCAGCCATAATGGTCTGTGGGGCAGCAAGGTGTCCACTTTTTTGTCAAATATGTCTGCACAATCCTGCTATCTGGGGAGACAGGCAACCCAGAAATGTCATGACCCCACAATGGCCCCTGCTCTCAAGAGGAAGGCAGTGGGATGGCTATAAGTTGAGGGCTGTGTGCACTTTCCAGGCCAGACCCCTCCAATTCAACCAGGCCTCACAGTTCCCTGATCCCAGGGTTCCATTGCACTTTGCAGGGCAAACGTCTGCAAAGCAATGGACATCACCAATACCATAGCAAGGAAATTTGGTGCCCAGAGCAAGCCCACAGCAGCAGCCATCCCTCACCCTGTGCACAGATCCAGGGGGCACACGCTCTCCCATGGTTGCCTGGGAGTGCACGCAGAGGTGGGAGTCGCCCTCCCCCCACCCCCATGCCCCTGCTGAATGAGCCGCTCTGAATGGCTGTCCCATGCCTCACCCCATTTGGGCAGCACCTATTGGTGTCCCTTTGCTTCAGTGCCTGGGGTGGTCACGCCTCTCACTGTCCCCCACCTTGCTACAGTATTGGGCATCACCACAGTACAGGTAGAGACCTGTGGATTGCCACCTGCTCTTTGCTGCTGGTCTAAACTGAATTGTAGGCCATTATCAGTTACCACTTGTTCTGGCAATCCTCTCCTTGATAACAGACATCACAATTTTTCTACTGTCTGTGCTGCTGTAGCAGTTTTCATGCAGAAAACTTCTAGCCATTCGGAGTGGGCATCTAGCACTACTAGATACGTCATCCCTGAAATAGGTCCTGCAAAATCAATATGGAGCTGTTGCCAGGGAGGGTGTGGCTATTCCTAAGTGTGTAATGGTACTGATTTGGGCATATTCTGTGCTTTTTGGTATCCCATACATTCCTTAACAAGGTGTTCTATTTGCTGAACAATACTGGGCCACCATATAACGCTTCTAGCTAATATCTTTGTTTTTACAACTTCTAGGTACCTTACACACAACTCTTCTAAAATTCCTGCATGCAGTTTGCTGGGTACAACAACACAAATCCCTCACATGACACATTCTTGATGTATAATAAGCTCATCTTTGCATGCATAAGACAGCACTAAATTAGGACTGTCTGTATATTTCCAGCTTTTCAGGATGGATTCATACACCTATTCCAGTGTGGGATCTTTCTTGATTCCTTGGCCAATCGTAGTGCAGGTTACTGGGGAATACTCCAGCTGAAATAAATTAATGATTTGAGTAGATTCTGTTTCTACTACATCAGGTTCTTTCACAGGTAAATGAGAGAATCCAATGAGAGAATGGTCATGTGCCTTTGTTGTTTTGTATTTAATGTTATAAGTGTAACCAGCTAAAAAGAGCACCTACTATTTAATATGTGCTGCACTTGTCCCAGACACTCCTTTCGTAGGATGGAGAATTGAGATTTAGGGTTGTTAATCTGTGACTAATGTAAACTTTTTCTCATAAGAGTATTAACTATATTTCTTTACTCCCCACACCATACATAATTTCATTCTGTTGCTGTAACTGTGATGCAAATGCTGTGGGCTGTTCAGTTCCATCAGCCGTAATATGTGAACCCAATGCTGTGTAAGGATGCATCACATACTAGCTTGATTGGCAACAGTGATTAAACTGAACAAGTACAATATCAGATTTCATCAGCCTTTTTGCTTCTAAGGAGGCCTTTTGATACTCATGTGACCAAACCCATTTATGGTTTGTTTAGAGCAAACAATTTAAAGATTACACTGCAGTTGCTAGGTTTGGTAAATCTACTATAGTAATTAATAACTCTTTGAGAAGAGCTACATTTCAAAACATCTTTTGGCTGTGGTGCTTCTAAAACTGCTTTAATCTTCTCTTGCAGTTTATGTATGTTTTGCATATCATTAACATAATTGCATTTAACAACTGACTGAAAAATTTTTGTGTTGCACAATTTGCTCACAACACATACTCTTCTAGAGGTTCTAATACTTTTCAAATTTTTCAAATGTTCTTTGGCAGATGAGGTTCTTTGGGTGAATCTGATATCTTTTATTAGACCAACTTAAATAGTTGGATATTTTTTTTAGCAAGCTTTCAGGTTTAAAAACCCTTTGTCTGGCTGAGGAAGTCTCTGTAGTTGGTGTGTGCTCTTCCTGGATGGAATGAAAAGTAAAGAAGGCAGAGGCTGGGCTGGTCTGCATACAAGACAGCAGTCAGTGAAGATGTAAACTGAGGAGTCAGTGGGTGAGAGACAGGCTGGGTGAGGGGGAGAATGGGGATGAAAGTAGCTTAGATGTTTTTCATCATTTTTACCACTTAGAATACTGTCATCCAAATAACACTGTTTTTGGAAGACCTTGTAACACTGGATCCATTGCTTGCTGCCACATAGGAAGAGCAGAGGCAATGCCAAGCACTACTCTATTACACTGATATAACCTTTTCTGCAGACTTTTATTTCCATCTGTAAGTAATCTTGTGTTCAATCAATTTTGTTATATCTCTACCCCCTGGTAGTGTGGTAAAACTGTGCCCCAGTCCCTCTAGGCTACTTTTGAAAGTATGCCTTCTCTTCCTAGGCAGTCCACTTCAATATCTACCTTGGCATGAAGGCTTTATAGAATTGGCTGACCTTTGTGAAACTTGGCCTGGGTGTTTTCATCTATCATCATCCTAGCCTTGATATGTTTTAAAGTTCATAGAATCATAGAATCATAGAAGTAGGGTCGGAAGGGACCTTGTAGATCTTCAAGTCCGACCCCCTGCCTGGGCAGGAGGAAAACTGGGTTCAAATGACCCCAACCAGGGAGGCATCAAGCCTCTTCTTAAAGACCCCCAGGGTAGGAGCCAGCACCACTTCGCTTGGAAGTCGGTTCCAGATCCTAGCCGCCCTAACTGTGAAGTAGTTCTTACGGATGTCTAATCTAAACCTACTCTCCAACAGCTTGTGGCTGTTATTCCTTGTTATCCTGGGGGGAACTAGGGGAAACAAGAT